>NC_089837.1:190952221-191619288 GCF_035609145.1 Eleutherodactylus coqui | reverse complement strand
GCATTTAGAAGAACTGATTCATGTGGAAATAGTGTTACAAACACCTCTCTTGTGTGTTTTGACTACTCTGCACCAATGCGGTTGGTTAGCTCATGGTAGTAGTATCACCAAACTCTGAGATAAACGAATTAATGGCAGGAGGTACAGCAAAAAAAATTCAGTGCACCGAACAGGAGTTGCACGTAATCTGACCTCAGCCAGCATTATTTATAATTTGCTTCTCACAAAAAAGACTAAAATAATAAAACTAAAACATCACTGGTCACATGGAAGACTGGATGCTTAAATTCAACATGGCTCTCACAGGTTAGCATCATCTATATTTTCACAAACCCTGATACAAAGGAAGGACCCTTTCCCTTTAACTATCTTGTAGCAGTATAAATTTATAAGAACCAAATCAAATCACTGACATTTGCTCATTCCATAGTTATTTTTGAAACAGGAACATACAAACCACTGAGAATGATGATTAAGATGTTTTCTGACACAACAGCACTGGCTCATTAAAAGTGGAATATTTCAATAACTAATACACCAGAAACTTATTTTATAATAACAAACTTCTACACTGCGCTGACTTATTATATAAAGTACTGTTTTCATTTACTGAAATTTCAGAAATCATTTGACCAATATAAATAAAATTATCGACATATTAGTGAGGAACCATGCCTAAAGATATTCTGCACCAGGTTCATGAAATTTGACTTGGAGCTGATCTCTGAGTCACAGGGGTGGACCATGCTGGCCACAGAATGCAGAATGACAGCTTTCTCCCTACACACAAAAGAGGAGAAGGCTGTCAGTCTATTTCATGCGGGCTGGGAGGATCTGGTGTAGCTCGCCTCTGTGAAACGGAGCTCAACTGCAAGTCAAACTTCATAAACTTAGTGACAGAATCCCTTTAAAGAAAATAAAGTAGTTCATATTTGGGGTTAGGAATGCTATCTTTTCTCCTTAGGGAGAGCACCTAGAAGGTGAGTGAGGAGACTTATAAGGCCATTCATGCTCCTCTGGGTAATATGCAAAGAAGGGAGATGGAACAAAACCTCTGCAGTGCCACCTCAATTCCCAGTCATTGTTACAAGGCTTGTATAAAGAGTCTAACATTGACTTGCAGGAATGCTGCCTTCCAATAGGTGGTGTTGCAGAGGTATTGTTCCATCTCCCTTATTTGCATCCTGAATCCTCGTCTCCACCTCCATTACTGCTCTCTTTAAGAGTGAGGCCTGAGGTATGGGTCAAGGCCACACATAGAACCGGATGTTTGCCATACCTTACAGTATTATAGACGTGACTTGGTTTGGCTGTATTTTCAACTTGATTGTTATTATAAGGTATTACTAAACATTATGTTTTAAAAAATATTACAGTTCAGTAATAGATTAGGGTGTCTACACAGGTTGCCTTCTATTTTTTTCTATATAGAATCTTTGATGTGTCAATTATTTGACTATACTGACTTTCCATTCATTGACTCTTTAGTCAGTTATTTTAGTGCTTGGCATGATAACAATTTTTATCAGAGCATAAAGGATATCAGATTGTATTTTAGGCAGTTATAGACATCAGATAGCTATTAAACAAACAGCTAGCAGTCCAAATATCAACTTAAATGAATGTGCACGTTATTTCAATTGAACAGGGAAATAAGCAGCTGTTAGACACCCATGGCGCTATTAATCTTCCAAAAAAAAATCACAAAAAGAGGCAACTCTAATAAATATGACACTGCCTATCAAACAGGATCGCTGCCCTAAAAGGGTGGTCCTGTATATGTGCCTCCTTTAAAATGCCATTTGTACTCTGATATAGTACCAATGCCCCCTCGATGGATTATCACCTCGTCGTGGTGAGGGGGCTTTGTGTGTTCCAGTAACCTGTGGATGAAACCATTGGAGTCATTTGACTCCAGAAGGGCCTCCCCGAACAGTAAGGTAACAGGGGAGGAACCAGACTAAGCACAATTTGAAGTCCTCAATGGAGGAGCAGGCGAATGATAACATGGTACATGCTACAGTGGCTGTCAAGGCGGAGGAAGGCTGCAACAGATGAGAAGCCACCGGTCTTCGGGCTAACCATGCCACTGGATGTGAACCTCATTCTGTGAGGACTGCGTGTTGATCAGGTGTGCACTGATCTCCACACTAAAGCAAATTCATGCACAGGCATCTTCCGAGAAAATGAAAAAGTCCCAATAGCGATCAGCTAATGGCGATGGGGGGCAGGACTGTGAAATCTTGAAGCCCCTAGTCACAAACTGGCACATGGGTGTTGGATATGGATTCAGTCATTCTATCTCAGGAAACAAGGCAGCTGAGCTGTTCGGCAGCTGTATCCATGACTGAGCATCCCAATTTAGGACCCACTCTGCTCACCTCACATGGGGAAGGGCCTAGAAAAGGTGCCCAAACATAGTCTGCTTCTCTCTTCCCTGACTGGACTACCGGAGCCAGAGGGGTCACCACCTTAGGGTCAAAAAAGACAAGTGAACTTCGGAACATGGAACATTCGAACACTATTGGACAACGTAGACAGTGAATGCCCTGAGCACAGGAATGCTATTGTAGCAAGGGAGCTGAGGCGCTTTAACATCAATATGGCAGCGCTCCAAGAGACCCGGAGAGCAGGAGAGGGTTTTTCAATTAAAAATTACCTGGTGAAGTATCTGTCTGAAGCACCCATCAGCATCAATGAACGACTCTCAACTCTCCGAATTAATCTTGCCAAAAACCAGCAGGCAACCACCATAAGTGCTTATACACCAACTTAAGATGCTGACGAAGACATCAAGGAAAAATTTTACTGTCAGCTAGACACCATCCTATCGGAGATACCTAAGGAGGACAAAATTATCCTACTGAGTGATTTTAATGCAAGAGCTGTGCGAGACATTGACCTGTGACCAGGGACTATAGGAAAAGATGGAGTTGGAAACAGCAACTCAAATGGCATCCTACTTCTTACCAAATGTGTGATACATAGCCATGTTATCACCAACATGCTCTTCCGCCAGAAAAACAAGCTTAAGACATCATGGAAGCGCCCTCGGTCAAAGCATTGACACCTCTTAGACAATGTACTTATACGTGCCAGAGACTGCCGTGATGTACTTCTCACAAGAGCCATGACAGGCACTGATGATTGCTGGACAGACCACAGGTTAATTTGATCTACAATGGCCAGCAAGATCGCCCCCAAATGCAGACTCCAAGGCAGAGAGATAAGATGTAAAATGAACACCCAAGCCTTTCAATAGCCCTCAAAACAAACCCATCTCCAAACAATACTCAAGCATCATCTATCCAAAGAATACCTTGAAAATGTTGAGAAACATTGGAATAAACTGAAGATCACCATTATTACAGCATGTGAAGAAATCATTGGATATCAAACTGGGAATCATCAAGACTGGTTTGATGAAAATGATAACGAGATCCAACAACTAATTGATAAGAAAAAGAAAGCCTTCCAAATATTGCAAAGAGACACCAACTGTGTTGCTAAGAAAAAGATCCACACTAGTGCAAAAGCTGAGGTCCAAAGAAGGCCCAGAGAACTCAAGAACATCTGGTGGACAAAAAAAGCTCAAGAAATCCAACATTTTGCAGATATCCATGATGCACAGGGTTTCTTTAAAGCCACAAAGATCCTCTATGGGCCAAGAAATCATGGCATACGCCCTCTACGTTCATCAGATGGAACCAAGCTTCTTAAGGACAAAAAAATGTATTTTACTATGTTGGAAAGAGCACTATTCTAACCTTCTTAACCGCAGTTCTAATGTGACTGAAGAGGCTTTCTTGCAAATCCCGCAACAAGAAGTCAGGGCCGAGCTTGCAGCACTGCCTAGCTTGGAGAAAGTCAGAAACGCCATCAGCCAATTAAAAAATAACAAAGCCAGCTGACCTGATGGCATCCCTGCTGAAATCAAGAGGGTGGACCTGACCTGACACAACAACTCCACTAGCTGATTAAAAAAGTGTGGGTGACTGAGAAAATCCTAGCAGACTTTAAGGACGCCACTATTATCACCCTTTTCAAAAAGAGGGAAAGAACAGACTGTGGAAACTATCAAGGTATCTCCCTTCTAACTTCCACTGGGAAAATCTTTGCAAGAATCCTTGCAAACCGTCTTCTACCCATTTCAGAAGACATCCTCCTGGAATCCCAGAACGGCTTCCGCCCTTCCAAAGGAACAGTGGATATGATCTTCACGACACGACAGCTCCAAGAAAAATGCAGGGAACAAAACCAACCACTGTACATGGCTTTCATTGACCTCGCGAAGGCATTCAACACAGTGAACCACAATGCTCTTTGGACCATCCTCCAAAAAAATCGGATGCCCTAATAAATTCGTGAATATTCTGCGGCTCCTCCATGATGACATGATGGCAACAGTCTTGGACAGGAATGGCTCCCAAAGTGACCCCTTTAAGGTGGAGTCAGGCGTCAAACAGGGTTATGTCATTGCCCCAACTTTATTTTTCATCTTTATAGCTATGATACTGCACCTTGTTGATGGGAAGCTTCCCACTGGCATGGAAATCATCCATCGGACAGATGGCAAACTATTTAACCTTGACAGACTTAAAGGGGTTGTCCCGCGATAGCAAGTGGGGGTATACACTTCTGTATGGCCATATTAATGCACTTTGTAATATACATCGTGCATTAAATATGAGCCATACAGAAGTTATTCACTTACCTGCTCCATTGCTGGCATCCCCGTCGCCATGGTGCCGTCTAATTTCAGCGTCTAATCGCCCGATTAGACGCGCTTGCGCAGAAGGGTCTTCTGCCTTCGGCTCGGCACGAGCGGCGTTCTGGCTCTGCCCCCTTCTACGGGTCATCGCGTAGCTCCGCCCCGTCACGTGTGCCAATCAGGAGGCTGGAATCGGCACACGTGACGGGGCGGAGCTACGCGATGGAGCGTAGAAGGGGGCGGAGCCAGAACGCCGCTTGTGCCGGACCGAGCCGAAGGCAGAAGACCCTTCTGCGCAAGCGCGTCTAATCGGGCGATTAGACGCTGAAATTAGACGGCACCATGGCGACGGGGACGCCAGCAACGGAGCAGGTAAGTGAATAACTTCTGTATGGCTCATATTTAATGCACGATGTATATTACAAAGTGCATTAATATGGCCATACGGAAGTGTATACCCCCACTTGCTATCGCGGGACAACCCCTTTAAAGCTAAAACTAAGGTCACAACAGTGTCTGTTACAGAACTCCAATATGCTGATGATAACGTAGTCTTTGCTCATTTAGAAGAAGATCTACAAGCTACTTTAAACGTCTTTGCAAAATATACGAAAAGCTTGGCCTCTCACTGAACATCGAGAAAACCAAAGTGCTCTATCAGCAGGCACTAATTCTTTTGCAATGGCAGAAATGCAGCTCAAGGGTGCCTACTAGAGATGAGCGAGCCTACTCGATAAGGCAGTTACTCGAGCGAGCATCGCTCTTCTCGGGTAACTACTTAGTGAGTTGAGCAGGTTCGGGTGGGCTGCTGGGGGCGGAGGGAGTGAAGTGGAGCGGAGCGGGATGAAGAGTGAGAGAGATCTCTCTCTCTCTCTTCCACCTGCTCCGCTCTGCTCCGCTCCCCCCCCTGCAGCCCACCCGAGCCTGCTCGGATCACTAAGTAGTTACCCGAGAAGAGCGATGCTCGCTCGAGTAACTGCCTTACCGAGTAGGCTCGCTCATTTCTAGTGCCTACCCACTAGCGTTTTTTCCGCTGCGAATTCGCTGCATTTTTTCTTTCAATTGTCAATGGGACTTTGTAATGTTAAAAACGCAATGTACCAAAAATGCAAAAACGGCAACTTGCGTTTTTGGTGCGTTGCGTTTTTAACATTAGAAAGCCCCATTGACTATTGGAAAAAAACGCATCAAATTCACAGCAGAAAAAAAACGCTAGTGGGTAGGCACCCTAACGGTGTAATGTTGGATAATGTTGACCATTTCCGCTACCTTGGCAACCACCTCTCCACAAAAGCTAACATCGACCTCAAAATACCGCACCATCTGAGCTCTGTGAATGCACTCTTTTTTTCGAATGAAGTTGAGAGTGTTTGAGGACCGAAGCATTCGTAGGGAAACCAAGATGCATGTTTATAAAGCTATTGTTCTTCCAACCTTGTTATATGCGTACGAAATGTGGACCGTCCAGAAATGTCACTCACAACTCCTGGAATGATTCTTCCATCAGCGTTGCCTTCGAAAAATCCTGCAAATCTCTTGGAAAGACAGGCGGACAAATGTTAGCGTTCTGGAAGAAGCAAAGACCACCAGCATTGCAGCGATGATCCTTCGCCATCAATTTGGCTGGACTGGCCACGTTGTACAAATGCCTGACTACCGTCTCCAAAAGCAACTACTATACTCTCAACTCAAGAATGGAAAACTGAATGTTGGTGGACAGCAAAAGAGATTTAAAGATGGCCTTAAAGTTAACCTTAAAAACTGTGGCATAGACATCGAGAACTGGGAAGCCCTGGCCCTCAAGAACTCAATTTGGGAGTCAGCTGTTAGCAACAGCACTGTGAATTTCGAAGAGGCACGAATGGATAGTGAAAAAGAGAAACGTATTAAGAGGAAAGAACGTCAAGCCAACCCTGGTCGGGCTCGTATTCTACTTGGAAACCAATGTTCCCACTGAGAAAGAACCTGCAGATCAAGAATAAGCCTCTATAGTCACCTATGGACCCACCGCTAAGCCACTATAATTAGAAGGCAAGCATGCTCGGCTACGAATGATAGCCTATGATGATGATAGTATAAATGAGGGGTATATGGATGCATTTTATATATATTTTGGTCTATACTGTCCTGATGGCATTCTATCTCCTATTAGTTTTGTTTGTAAGGCTTGATTATTTTAGAATGATGTAATAAAAGTTAGATTTTAGAATAGTCTCTTTCTACAATTTTTTTAATGATTATTTGGTATATTTATTGTGACTTTCCTGACAGTTGCCTAGTCAGTTGGTGAATTTATCTTCCAGGAAAATATAGAATCAGAAAGGAAACTTTGAGCTCAGTGGACAAAAATATAATATCTATGAGCAGCTATTTATACCCACCATCTAAAACATATGGGAGATAATATTTTTTGTAGAAATGCAAACAGACTGAGTAGTTTACTTTTTTTTACTTTCATGGGTTATTTCAGTATTTTTTAAATGACCTCATAAATAATTATATAATGACCTCATAAATAATTATTAGAGATGAGCGAGCGTACTCGGAAAAGCACTACTTGCTCGAGTAATGTGCTTTATCCGAGTATCGCTGTGCTCGTCCCTGAAGATTCGGGTGCCGGCACGGAGCGGGGAGCTGCAGGGGAGAGCGGGGAGGAACGGAGGGGAGATCTTTCTCTCCCTCTCTCCCGCCCGCTCTCCCCTGCTCCCCGCTGCGACTCACCTGTCAGCCGCAGCGGCACCCGAATCTTCAGGGACGAGCACAGCGATACTCGGATAAATTTTGCTAGGACTGAGGCCTTAGTCACACGGGCGTAAATACGCGCGTATATACGCGCATAAAAACCCATGGGCGTATTTACGCGCGTATATACGCGCGTAAAAACGCACCTACAAAAGATAGAACATATTGGTGGCAATGGACATGGTCACGCGTTTTTTTTACGCACGTATATACGCGAGTATATACGCGCGTATTTACGCTCGTGTGACTAAGGCCTGATAGAGAAAGCTTGTGTGTCCTGTTTCCCCTGCCAACAGAGTCATTGGCAGCTCTTCCTGCATATAAACTCATACAGAAAAAAACTGTCAATTGCCTTGTGTAGGAAGCAGTACTCGCAACTTTATTTGAGTCCTGGTAGCATTTAGTGTGCATTCACATGTTGCCAACATGTTGCTGATTTTCTGCAGCAGAAACCTTTACTTTTAAGCCTCATTCACACGAGCGTATTTTTTTGCACGCTTATGTACACGAAAAAAAAGCGTTCCTTGCATGAGCGAAAAATGTGTGAATGAGCAAAGTTTCATATACCCGTTCACTGGAGCTTCTCCAAGCACAGCTGCTCCACGAAGGTCCCCTCATCACTGAATACTGTGATACCACTGTCACAGTGTTTAGTGATGATGCGACTCCCAGTGGGAATGAAGGAATCCCCTGCCACAGCTGTCACAGCTGTGGCAGAGGACCGTGATGCCATCCCATTGCTTTCAACAAAGCCGGCGTTGCTGCTGCACCATTGAAAGCAATAGGATGAAGGCAATCCCTGCAGCGATGATTTTCGGGGTGGGGCTTGAAATATAAGCCCTACCCCAAAAATCATTCCTAGCTGTAGATAAAAAAGATTAACTCGCCTAAAAACGCTGTCTGGCTCTTCTCCCAGTCCCCAGTAGTCTTCTTCTGTATTCTGGTGACCAAGGATTAAAAATCCCTGCCTCCAGAAAGCGATGTCTCTGATTGACTGAGCACTGTGACCAATCAGAGACAGTGCTCAGCCATTAAATGTGCAGTCCCATCATCACTGAACACTGTGGGGACTCCCCATGGGGACTAACGGAACCCTCGGGGAGTCCTCTTATTCTCACGAGGACTAAGGAGTTAACAGCAGGACATTTAAAAGGTGCTTTTTGCCAGAAGCGCTTTTTGAATGCCCTGCTGTAAGCAGCAGGGAATCTGTTTCGTGTGCAGGAGTTTCCATTAACTCCTGCTCCCATAGGAGTCAATGGAAACTCCTGAAAAACACGCACCCATGTCCTATCTTCTTTGGGTGTACACGGTATTGCGCTTCAAATTCCGCACATATGAATGCTTCTATAGAAACACACTCTTCTAAATAAGGTCTTAGAGTGAATGGGATTAAAGAAATCCTGTTCACATGTAAAGGAGAAAAATAGCTGCAGATTTTCTGCTATAACTGTACTGTAACCTGTGTTTTTACTATGTTTTCGCTGCAGAAATTTCACAATGTGTTAACACGCTCTTAAGCAGCTTTTCACATGAAAAACAAAATCATATAGAAAAAACACTACATAATCCCTGGCTCAATTTCTCTCTTCTACCACATAAGTTAGCATAGCACAACTAAAAAGGCACTTTTAAAGCTTTGTTGTCTAACATACCATTTATAGATATAAAGTATATCTCTAGCCATTGTTATGTTCGTGTGGGCTAGTGAGAACCAGGCCCACACGAACATTACCCGGATAGGGAACATCAGGTGAAACAAACATTGATTAACACCTCTCCCTATCTTCTAAAAAGGAAGACGACCAAGGAATTACCTGAGCGGGAACATTGCCCCAATAGGGGGTGTCCCAGCGGTCTTTGTATCTGGGCCCATGCTGCCCCTAGAAACCCACACACCCAGGTTAGGATGCATACACATGCCAGCACCGACAGGGACAACTAGACAGGATAAAAAGTTACACAGAGCCATAATCACACCATACAGCAGCCAATATGCAAACACTAGGAGCAGATGTTAAAGCTATAAATGCCAGGTATTTGTTGATATTTTGGCCAAAATATGGAAGCTAGTGGGCCATGTCACAGCTCCCAACAATACCGCTGGTCTCTACACTAACCAAGAGTCTACCAACATAACCAAACAAAAGCACAAGACATAAACCTTTCTTGCAGTCACTACAACACAGAGAGAGAAATGAGAACAGCGAAAGCGGAACACACCCACACCTGGGAAGACAGCTTTTATGTGTACTGACCTAGAGTGATTGGCTGACTGGAGTCACACACATGCCCAGCCAGCACAATCCCTAACACCTGAGCTGGAAAGCCCCAGAGAACCTGTAGTACAACAGATCTCAGGAGATAGATGTGACAGCCATCCAACCAAAGTATTTTTCTAATTGCTTCCTCATCTTTGAGGAAGCATTAATAATTTGTAATTTTATTTTATCAGAATCCCATTTGAACATCTTTGTAAAATTTACATCTACATGTAATCTGTAGGTCTGAGTAACACTGAACCTACCTTATTTTCTGGAGTTAAAGGGGTTTTGCCATTACCTATTCCTCCCCAGGCAGTCTCCTTACCGCATCTTCTCCTTGCTGATCTTCTCCAGTTCCCCAAGTCACCTCACCGCAATCTGGACGGATCCTTTTCCTTCTGTTTTGGAGCGTCTATTCTCTGCATTCTCCTTCTGCCAGGTCAGTGTAGGTTATGTCACTAGTGACGTAATGCTTACTGCCTAGCATGGAATGCCGAGCTATTGCCGAGACTGCGCATGCGTGCTGTCTTGGTGCGAATGTTCATATACCATTGTCACGAGACAGCGTGCATGTGCAGTCCTGGCAATAGCTCGGTATTCCCTGCTAGGCAGTATGCATCACTGACCTGAAGGAAGGAGGCTTCCGAGAATGGACGCTTCGTCACAGAAAGAAGAAAAATCGTCCGGCTTGCAGTGAGGTGACCCGGGGGGACTACAAGAGTCAAGATTAGAGATGAGCGAACACCAAAATGTTCGGGTGTTCGTTATTCGTAACGAACTTCCCGTGATGCTCGAGGGTTCGTTTCGAACAACGAACCCCATTGAAGTCAATGGGCGACCAGAACATTTTTGTATTTCGCCGATGCTCGCTAAGGTTTTCATGTGTGAAAATCTGGGCAATTCAGGAAAGTGATGGGAATGACACAGTGACGGATAGGGCAGGCGAGGGGCTACATGTTGGGCTGCATCCTAAGTTCACAAGTCCCACTATTAAGCCACAATAGCGGCAAGAGTGGGCCCCCCCCCCTCCCAACAACTTTTACTTCTGAAAAGCGCTCATTAGCATGGCATACCTTTGCTAAGCACCACACTACCTCCAACAAAGCACAATCACTGCCTGCATGACACTCCACTGCCACTTCTCCTGAGTTACATGCTGCCCAACCGCACCCCCTCCCCCCCACAGCGCACACCAAACTGTCCCTGCGCAGCCTTCAGCTGCCCTCATGCCACACCACCCTCATGTCTATTTAGAAGTGCGTCTGCCACGACGAGGGACCGCAGGCACACACTGCACAGGGTTGGCACGGCTAGGTAGCGACCCTCTTTAATAGGGGCGGGGCGATAGCCCACAATGCTGTACAGAAGCAATGAGAAATACAATCCTGTGCCACCGCCATCAGGAGCTGCACACGTGGGCATAGCAATGGGGAACCTATGTGCCACACACTATTCATTCTGTCAAGGTGTCTGCATGCCCCAGTCAGACTGGTTATATGCACCTTAACAGTAACCGCGTTGGTGGTAATGTGGTGGTGACTGCGGACCTAGTACCACGGTTGTATTTTGTTGGTTTTCGGAATGTGGCCAGGATTAAGTGGGCCGTGGCGGGGGGATGGTGGGGGGGCTCTCTTGTAGTGTCGGTAAAGGTGAAATTCTTGGACTGCCGCCAGACGAACCAATGCAAAGGCATTTGCCAACAATGTTTTCCCTGTTGGAGGAGGAGGGGGATGTTTTTGAGGCACTACGTGTCCTCTCCACGTGTCCGTGGTTATATGCACCTTAACAGTAACCGCGTTGGTGGTAATGTGGTGGTGACTGCGGACCTAGTACCACGGTTGTATTTTGTTGGTTTTCGGAATGTGGCCAGGATTAAGTGGGCCGTGGCGGGGGGATGGTGGGGGGGCTCTCTTGTAGTGTCGGTAAAGGTGAAATTCTTGGACTGCCACCAGACGAACCAATGCAAAGGCATTTGCCAACAATGTTTTCCCTGTTGGAGGAGGAGGGGGATGTTTTTGAGGCACTACGTGTCCTCTCCACGTGTCCGTGGTTATATGCACCTTAACAGTAACCGCGTTGGTGGTAATGTGGTGGTGACTGCGGACCTAGTACCACGGTTGTATTTTGTTGGTTTTCGGAATGTGGCCAGGATTAAGTGGGCCGTGGCGGGGGGATGGTGGGGGGGCTCTCTTGTAGTGTCGGTAAAGGTGAAATTCTTGGACTGCCGCCAGACGAACCAATGCAAAGGCATTTGCCAACAATGTTTTCCCTGTTGGAGGAGGAGGGGGATGTTTTTGAGGCACTACGTGTCCTCTCCACGTGTCCGTTCCATGTAAGCAATAGTAGCACTCAAGACAGGCCCCAGTAACAATTCTGAAGCAGCAGTATAGCGGGAGCGCAGTCTTCGTTCCATGTAAGCAATAGTAGCACTCAAGACAGGCCCCAGTAACAATTCTGAAGCAGCAGTATAGCGGGAGCGCAGTCTTCGTTCCATGTAAGCAATAGTAGCACTCAAGACAGGCCCCAGTAACAATTCTGAAGCAGCAGTATAGCGGGAGCGCAGTCTTCGTTCCATTTCAGTAGCCTTAGTATAGCCAAGGCACAAGTGACATTTATGTAGCTAAACTGTAGGCCAACCCCACACACCTTTCTGTACCATGAGTGCAGGCGAAGAACATAGAAATTACTATGATTACACTGTAGGTGAGGGCCCCAAAAAATTGGTGTACCAACAGTACTAATGTACCTCAGTAAAAATTGGCCATGCCCAACCAAGATGGCAGGTGAATCGCTTTGGTTAATGTGGCTTAAGTGGTAACTAGGCCTGGAGGCAGCCCAGTGTAACGAAAAATTGGTTCAAGTTAAAGTTCCAACGCTTTTAAGCTAATTGAAACTTATAAAAATTGTTCTGAAAAATTATTTGAGTGAGCCTTGTGGCCCTAAGAAAAATTGCCCGTTCAGCGTGATTACGTGAGGTTTCAGGAGGAGGAGCAGGAGGAGGAGGAGGAGGAATATTAGACACAGATTGATGAAGCACAAATGTCCCCGTTTTGGATGGTGAGAGAGAACGTAGCTTCCATCCGCGGGTGCAGCCTACGTATTGCTTACGTATCGCTGCTGTCCGCTGGTGGAGAACAGAAGTCTGGCGAAATCCAGCCTTTGTTCATCTTGATGAGTGTTAGCCTGTCGGCACTGTCGGTTGACAAGCGGCTACGCTTATCGGTGATGATTCCCCCAGCCGCACTAAACACCCTCTCCGACAACACGCTAGCCGCAGGACAAGCAAGCACCTCAAGGGCATACAGGGCTAGTTCAGGCCACGTGTCCAGCTTCGACACCCAGTAGTTGTAGGGGGCAGAGGCGTCACCAAGGATGGTCGTGCGATCCGCTACGTACTCCCTCACCATCCTTTTGCAGTGCTCCCGCCGACTCAGCCGTGACTGGGGAGCGGTGACACAGTCTTGGTGGGGAGCCATAAAGCTGGCCAGGCCCTTAAAGACTGTTGCACTGCCTGGGATGTACATGCTGCTCGATCTACGCACATCCCCTGCAACATGGCCCTCGGAACTGCGCCTTCTGCCACTAGCGCTGTCGGCTGGGAATTTTACCATCAGCTTGTCCGCAAGGGTCCTGTGGTATAGCAACACTCTCGAACCCCTTTCCTCTTCGGGAATCAGAGTGGGCAGGTTCTCCTTATACCGTGGATCGAGCAGTGTGTACACCCAGTAATCCGTAGTGGCCAGAATGCGTGCAACGCGAGGGTCACGAGAAAGGCATCCTAACATGAAGTCAGCCATGTGTGCCAGGGTACCTGTACGCAACACATGGCTGTCTTCACTAGGAAGATCACTTTCAGGATCCTCCTCCTCCTCCTCCTCCTCAGGCCATACACGCTGAAAGGATGACAGGCAATCAGCCGGTGTACCGTCAGCAGCGGGCCAAGCTGTCTCTTCCCCCTCCTCCTCATCCTCCTCATGCTCCTCCTCCTCCTCCTGTACGCGCTGAGAAATAGACAGGAGGGTGCCCTGACTATCCAGCGGCATACTGTCTTCCCCCGCCCCCGTTTCCGAGCGCAAAGCAGCTGCCTTTATGGTTTGCAGGGAATTTCTCAAGATGCATAGCAGAGGAATGGTGACGCTAATGATTGTAGCATCGCCGCTCACCACCTGGGTAGACTCCTCAAAATTACCAAGGACATGGCAGATGTCTGCCAACCAGGCCCACTCTTCTGAAAAGAATTGAGGAGGCTGACTCCCACTGCGCCGCCCATGTTGGAGTTGGTATTCGACTATAGCTCTACGCTGTTCATAGAGCCTGGCCAACATGTGGAGCGTAGAGTTCCACCGTGTGGGCACGTCGCACAGCAGTCGGTGCACTGGCAGCTTAAAGTGATGTTGCAGGGTGCGCAGGGTGGCAGCGTCCGTGTGGGACTTGCGGAAATGTGCGCAGAGCCGGCGCGCCTTTACGAGCAGGTCTGACAAGCGTGGGTAGCTTTTCAGAAACCGCTGAACCACCAAATTAAAGACGTGGGCCAGGCATGGCACGTGCGTGAGGCTGCCGAGCTGCAGAGCCGCCACCAGGTTACGGCCGTTGTCACACACGACCATGCCCGGTTGGAGGCTCAGCGGCGCAAGCCAGCGGTCGGTCTGCTGTGTCAGACCCTGCAGCAGTTCGTGGGCCGTGTGCCTCTTATCGCCTAAGCTGAGTAGTTTCAGCACGGCCTGCTGACGCTTGCCCACCGCTGTGCTGCCACACCGCGCGACACCGACTGCTGGCGACATGCTGCTGCTAACACATCTTGATTGTGAGACAGAGGAGGAGGAGGAGGAGGAGGGTGCTTTAGTGGAGGAAGCATACACCTCCGCAGATACCACCACCGAGCTGGGGCCCGCAATTCTGGGGGTGGGTAGGACGTGAGCGGTCCCAGGCTCTGACTCTGTCCCAGCCTCCACTAAATTCACCCAATGTGCCGTCAGGGAGATGTAGTGGCCCTGCCCGCCTGTGCTTGTCCACGTGTCCGTAGTTAAGTGGACCGTGGCAGTAACCGCGTTGGTGAGGGCGCGCACAATGTTGCGGGAGACGTGGTCGTGCAGGGCTGGGACGGCACATCGGGAAAAGTAGTGGCGACTGGGAACTGAGTAGCGCGGGGCCGCCGCCTCCATGATACTTTTGAAGGACTCCGTTTCCACAACCCTATACGGCAGCATCTCAAGGCTGATGAATTTTGCGATGCGGACGGTTAACGTTTGAGCGTGCGGGTGCGTGGCGGCGTACTTGCGCTTGCGCTCGAACACTTGCGCAAGCGACGGCTGAACGGTGCGCTGAACTACACTGCTGGATGGGGCCGAGGACAGCGGAGATGAGGGTGTGGGTGCAGGCCATGAGGCGGTAGTGCCTGTGTCCTGAGAGGGGGGTTGCATCTCAGTGGCAGGTTGGGGCACAGGGGGAGAGGCAGGGGTGCAAACCGGAGGCGGTGAACGGCCTTTGTCCCACCTTGCGGGGTGCTTGGCCATCATATGTCTGCGCATGGTGGTGGTGGTGAGGCTGTTGGTGTTGGCTCCCCGGCTGAGCTTTGCGCGACAAAGGTTGCACACCACTGTTCGTCGGTCGTCAGGCGTCTCTGTGAAAAACTGCCAGACCTTAGAGCACCTCGGCCTCCGCAGGGTGGCATGGCGCGAGGGGGCGCTTTGGGAAACACTTGGTGGATTATTCGGTCTGGCCCTGCCTCTACCCCTGGCCACTGCACTGCCTCTTGCAACCTGCCCTGCTGATGCCCTTGACTCCCCCTCTGAAGACCTGTCCTCCTGAGTAAGCGTTGCACACCAGGTGGGGTCAGTCACCTCATCGTCCTGCTGCTCTTCCTCCGAATCCTCTGTGCGCTGCTCCCTGGGACTTACTGCCCTTACTACTACCTCACTGCAAGACAACTGTGTCTGATCGTCATCGTCCTCCTCACCCACAGAAAGTTGTTGAGACAGTTGGCGGAAGTCCCCAGCCTCTTCCCCCGGACCCCGGGAACTTTCGAATGGTTGGGCATCAGTGACGATAAACTCCTCTGGTGGGAGAGGAACCGCTGCTGCCCAATCTAAGCAGGGGCCCGAGAACAGTTCCTGGGAGTGTTCCCGCTCCTGAGCAGGTGTCATTGTAGTGGAGTGAGGAGGCTGGGAGGAAGGAGGAGCAGCAGACAGAGGATTCGGATTGGCAGCAGTGGACGGCGCAGAACTGCGGGTAGACGATAGGTTGCTCGAAGCACTTTCTGCCATCCAGGACAGGACCTGCTCACACTGCTCATTTTCTAATAACCGTCTCCCGCGTGGACCCATTAATTGGGCGATGAATGTGGGGACGCCAGAAACGTGCCTCTCTCCTAATCGCGCAGCAGACAGCTGCGACACACCTGGATCAGGAGCTTGGCCTGTGCCCACACCCTCACTTGGCCCTCCGCGTCCTCGGCCACGTCCACGTCCTCTAGGCTTACCCCTACCCCTCAGCATGCTGTATTACCAGTGATTAGATTTCCCAGGCAGGAAATAAATTGGCGCAAGACTGCAGGCCAAATATAATTTTTGCCCTTTTTGGAAAACGAAAGGCCCCACTGCCTCTAGTGAATGAATTATCTAAGTTTAATAACTGTGCTGTGTCCCTGCTTATGTGTCACAGAACGTGAGGGTAGCAGAGTTATTAACTGTGGCAGAGCAGGTATTTTTTTTTCCCAATTAAGGAAAGCAAATGGCGAAGCCAGCAGTAAAGCGTAGCTGGGTGCGTATGATTTAGCAATGTTTTTCACGCAGCTCACACGTCTCCACAGGCGTAAGGACGGACACAGGCTGGACAAATAGATTTCTTTTCAGTTTTTTCCCACCAACAGGCAGCACTGCGTATATTCAATGAACCTGAGAAGTTTAATAACTGTGCTGTGTCCCTGCTTATGTGTCACAGAACGTGAGGGTAGCAGAGTTATTATAACTCTTGGAGAGCAGGTATTTTTTTTCCCAATTAAGGAAAGCAAATGGCGAACCCAGCAGTAAAGCGTAGCTGGCTGCGTATGATTTAGCAATGTTTTTCACGCAGCTCACACGTCTCCACAGGCGTAAGGACGGACACAGGCTGGACAAATAGATTTCTTTTCAGTTTTTTCCCACCAACAGGCAGCACTGCGTATATTCAATGAACCTGAGAAGTTTAATAACTGTGCTGTGTCCCTGCTTATGTGTCACAGAACGTGAGGGTAGCAGAGTTATTATAACTCTTGGAGAGCAGGTATTTTTTTTCCCAATTAAGGAAAGCAAATGGCGAAGCCAGCAGTAAAGCGTAGCTGGGTGCGTATGATTTAGCAATGTTTTTCACGCAGCTCACACGTCTCCACAGGCGTAAGGACGGACACAGGCTGGACAAATAGATTTCTTTTCAGTTTTTTCCCACCAACAGGCAGCACTGCGTATATTCAATGAACCTGAGAAGTTTAATAACTGTGCTGTGTCCCTGCTTATGTGTCACAGAACGTGAGGGTAGCAGAGTTATTATAACTCTTGGAGAGCAGGTATTTTTTTTCCCAATTAAGGAAAGCAAATGGCGAACCCAGCAGTAAAGCGTAGCTGGCTGCGTATGATTTAGCAATGTTTTTCACGCAGCTCACACGTCTCCACAGGCGTAAGGACGGACACAGGCTGGACAAATAGATTTCTTTTCAGTTTTTTCCCACCAACAGGCAGCACTGCGTATATTCAATGAACCTGAGAAGTTTAATAACTGTGCTGTGTCCCTGCTTATGTGTCACAGAACGTGAGGGTAGCAGAGTTATTATAACTCTTGGAGAGCAGGTATTTTTTTTCCCAATTAAGGAAAGCAAATGGCGAACCCAGCAGTAAAGCGTAGCTGGCTGCGTATGATTTAGCAATGTTTTTCACGCAGCTCACACGTCTCCACAGGCGTAAGGACGGACACAGGCTGGACAAATAGATTTCTTTTCAGTTTTTTCCCACCAACAGGCAGCACTGCGTATATTCAATGAACCTGAGAAGTTTAATAACTGTGCTGTGTCCCTGCTTATGTGTCACAGAACGTGAGGGTAGCAGAGTTATTATAACTCTTGGAGAGCAGGTATTTTTTTTCCCAATTAAGGAAAGCAAATGGCGAACCCAGCAGTAAAGCGTAGCTGGCTGCGTATGATTTAGCAATGTTTTTCACGCAGCTCACACGTCTCCACAGGCGTAAGGACGGACACAGGCTGGACAAATAGATTTCTTTTCAGTTTTTTCCCACCAACAGGCAGCACTGCGTATATTCAATGAACCTGAGAAGTTTAATAACTGTGCTGTGTCCCTGCTTATGTGTCACAGAACGTGAGGGTAGCAGAGTTATTATAACTCTTGGAGAGCAGGTATTTTTTTTCCCAATTAAGGAAAGCAAATGGCGAACCCAGCAGTAAAGCGTAGCTGGCTGCGTATGATTTAGCAATGTTTTTCACGCAGCTCACACGTCTCCACAGGCGTAAGGACGGACACAGGCTGGACAAATAGATTTCTTTTCAGTTTTTTCCCACCAACAGGCAGCACTGCGTATATTCAATGAACCTGAGAAGTTTAATAACTGTGCTGTGTCCCTGCTTATGTGTCACAGAACGTGAGGGTAGCAGAGTTATTATAACTCTTGGAGAGCAGGTATTTTTTTTCCCAATTAAGGAAAGCAAATGGCGAACCCAGCAGTAAAGCGTAGCTGGCTGCGTATGATTTAGCAATGTTTTTCACGCAGCTCACACGTCTCCACAGGCGTAAGGACGGACACAGGCTGGACAAATAGATTTCTTTTCAGTTTTTTCCCACCAACAGGCAGCACTGCGTATATTCAATGAACCTGAGAAGTTTAATAACTGTGCTGTGTCCCTGCTTATGTGTCACAGAACGTGAGGGTAGCAGAGTTATTATAACTCTTGGAGAGCAGGTATTTTTTTTCCCAATTAAGGAAAGCAAATGGCGAACCCAGCAGTAAAGCGTAGCTGGCTGCGTATGATTTAGCAATGTTTTTCACGCAGCTCACACGTCTCCACAGGCGTAAGGACGGACACAGGCTGGACAAATAGATTTCTTTTCAGTTTTTTCCCACCAACAGGCAGCACTGCGTATATTCAATGAACCTGAGAAGTTTAATAACTGTGCTGTGTCCCTGCTTATGTGTCACAGAACGTGAGGGTAGCAGAGTTATTATAACTCTTGGAGAGCAGGTATTTTTTTTCCCAATTAAGGAAAGCAAATGGCGAACCCAGCAGTAAAGCGTAGCTGGCTGCGTATGATTTAGCAATGTTTTTCACGCAGCTCACACGTCTCCACAGGCGTAAGGACGGACACAGGCTGGACAAATAGATTTCTTTTCAGTTTTTTCCCACCAACAGGCAGCACTGCGTATATTCAATGAACCTGAGAAGTTTAATAACTGTGCTGTGTCCCTGCTTATGTGTCACAGAACGTGAGGGTAGCAGAGTTATTATAACTCTTGGAGAGCAGGTATTTTTTTTCCCAATTAAGGAAAGCAAATGGCGAACCCAGCAGTAAAGCGTAGCTGGCTGCGTATGATTTAGCAATGTTTTTCACGCAGCTCACACGTCTCCACAGGCGTAAGGACGGACACAGGCTGGACAAATAGATTTGTTTTCAGTTTTTTCCCACCAACAGGCAGCACTGCGTATATTCAATGAACCTGAGAAGTTTAATAACTGTGCTGTGTCCCTGCTTATGTGTCACAGAACGTGAGGGTAGCAGAGTTATTATAACTCTTGGAGAGCAGGTATTTTTTTTCCCAATTAAGGAAAGCAAATGGCGAACCCAGCAGTAAAGCGTAGCTGGCTGCGTATGATTTAGCAATGTTTTTCACGCAGCTCACACGTCTCCACAGGCGTAAGGACGGACACAGGCTGGACAAATAGATTTCTTTTCAGTTTTTTCCCACCAACAGGCAGCACTGCGTATATTCAATGAACCTGAGAAGTTTAATAACTGTGCTGTGTCCCTGCTTATGTGTCACAGAACGTGAGGGTAGCAGAGTTATTATAACTCTGGCAGAGCAGGTATTTTTTTTCCCAATTAAGGAAAGCAAATGGCGAAGCCAGCAGTAAAGCGTAGCTGGGTGCGTATGATTTAGCAATGTTTTTCACGCAGCTCACACGTCTCCACAGGCGTAAGGACGGACAGAGGCTGGACAAATAGATTTCTTTTCAGTTTTTTCCCACCAACAGGCAGCACTGCGTATATTCAATGAACCTGAGAAGTTTAATAACTGTGCTGTGTCCCTGCTTATGTGTCACAGAACGTGAGGGTAGCAGAGTTATTATAACTCTTGGAGAGCAGGTATTTTTTTTCCCAATTAAGGAAAGCAAATGGCGAAGCCAGCAGTAAAGCGTAGCTGGCTGCGTATGATTTAGCAATGTTTTTCACGCAGCTCACACGTGTCCACCGCCCGTAAGGACGGACAGAGGCTGGACAAATAGATTTGTTTTCAGTTTTTTCCCACCAACAGGCAGCACTGCGTATATTCTATGAATAATAACTGTGTTGTGGCCCTGCCTATACAATTCTTTCCCTGCAGTATCAATGGAGGGTGGAATGCTCTGCAGAGGCGATTTTGAGAAGCCCAAAAAAAATGCAGCACAGCCAACAGCAGCCTGGACAGTACTGCACACGGATAAATATGGCCCTAGAAAGGACCGTTGAGGTTCTTGAAGGCTACACTCACTCCTAACACTCTCCCTGCCTATGCAGCACTTCTGTCCCTAATGCCAGGTGCAACGGTCTGCAGAGGCGATTTTGAGAAAAAAAAAATCCCACTGCTAACAGCAGCCAACACACAGCTATCAGTGGCCCTAATAAGGACCTTTGGGGGGTCTTGAAGCCTACACTAACTACCAATTCTTTCCCTACAGCAGCTCCGGTATAAACAGCACTGTCCCTCATCTAACTCACACCGCATCTGAGGCGAGCCGCGGGAGGGGCCGACTTTTATATTAGGCGAACACCTGATCTCGCCAGCCACTCACAGCAGGGGGGTGGTATAGGGCTTAAACGTTGCAGGGGGAAGTTGTAATGCCTTCCCTGTCTTTCAATTGGCCAGAAAAGCGCGCTAACGTCTCAGGGAAGGAAGTGAAAGTAACCAGAACACCGCATGGTGTTCGTCACGAATAACGAACATCCCGAACACCCTAATATTCGCACGAATATCAAGCTCGGACGAACGCGTTCGCTCATCTCTAGTCAAGATGAATGTGGCGCAACCTTCAAATGTGATAAAAATACTTGAGATTAGGCCTAAAGAACTCTGTATCAGATATACAATTAGTAGCTTTAGATGTGTAACCCCAGCAAGTACTAAGGAAGAGGTTCCCATACCTCGAAACGCGTATACGAGCTGGTTTTAATAAGAGATCTTTTTGGGAAACCATCTAATCTCAAGTATTCTTATCAAGTTGAAGGTTGCGCCACATTCACCCTTCCAGAAAATACATTTTGCTTTTCCCTCACTCGATAGAAGATTAGCAGGCACCAGAGGTATCTGGTTGCGGCTTACCACCTTAAATATATGAATGTTAGACCAAGGTGAAAGTTTTGATGTATGGCAGAGCTGGTGGAAATAGCGGTCAGGCGATTGATTGGTTGTTCGTCCGACAGTTGTGAAGGTGAATGGGCAGCCTTACATTTAGTGATGAATTCTATGAAGACTTTTAGGTGGAAACAACATTTAACAAGATCTTCAAAGGAAATTAATTTCATTGTGTTTAGTATCAGAAATGCTCCATGATTTGACTAGACAAAATGAGAACGAATCCATTCACAACTAGGTCACCAAGGAAAGCAGGAAAATAGAATATTTTGTTATTTGGAAATATGTAACTTACATGAATCTGTAAGGTAAATGTATGCATCACTTCCCAAGGTTAAAAATATAGTCTATGAATTAAGTGCAGGGTACAAACTGTAAGCGCAGAAAACAAAATCAATAAATGCAGGAAAAGGGCCCTACTTTTACAGATGTAAGAGAGCTCAAGGCTCAATGTGATGTGATTAATCAAGGACTAGCAGTGGATTGTGACTAATGGAAGAATGGCGTCATCTAAATGTGTAAAGTCTAACATTGTAGCTTTTTGGCTAGGTAGAATTCCAATGAAGTTATGAGAACTGCAAGGAAAAAAAAATCTCAGGCTGAATTTGACATTACCAGATAAAAGTATCTCCGATATATACATGGAATTAGAATACATCTTTGCAAATAAAACCCGGGACATTTCCAAATCTAACGTTATTACATAATCCATATAAACACCAATTCCACTTCTAAGATTATTCCACATTGAGTATCCCACTATAGGATGTCAAAAGTGTGCTGGTGTAGTTACACTGGCTGAAGATACTACATTTAACCCCTTCCCAACATCTGTCATACATGTACGGTGGCTGCCAGATGTCAATGTATGGCGTAGGCTTGGGAGTCAAACCTGCTCCATACACGGCATGTGTTGAACCCCCCCAAAAAGTGTATAAAAACTTTACGTTTTTGTACACCAAAATGACGCCATTTAAAAAATCATAATCTTGCAAAAAATCCCTCCAATAGCTATGCTGACAAAAAATAATAAAGCTATGGTTCTCGAAATGTGGTTTGTCCCTAGGACCCAAACTACACCAGTCATTTAGGCGTTGGGTCTAAGTTGCTGTTCCTGGAAAAAGCAGAGACTTTTTCCTAATCAATACAACCAATTTTTTTTCTTTTATAGAGAAGCCTGTGGAAGCCATGTCTAACCAGGTGGCCATTGCAATGCACTGCGTTATATGGTGGCCATTTACATGAATGGCTGACAATGTAATAGTCAAAAGGCTGGGAAACGTTCAATAAAATTTAGCATATATCGGTTGTATGTGTTCTCATAAACAACATATTATCATACATTGGATGATATCATTCATGACCCCATGATGTAAATAATAGTCTTGAACTTTTGTAACTGCGCTGTGTATCACAAGGGCAGCAGTTCCTTTCTGTGAAAAATTCATTCTAGTTTCATTTCTCCTTTGTCCTGTATGAGGGAGCGGCTTCTGGGAAAGCTTTATTGTTATATTTACAGAGAGAAATTTAGAAGGATCACTCAAGTAGATAAATAAGTTCCTAAAGACAACATTGCTAGCTAATATTGCAAAATCGTATAAGAATCAACTTGCATTGTAAAGGACAGGTTATAGTATAATGTGGAGGTAAGACATCAAGGTAAAATGCAACAGAGACAAAACTAACTGTGGTCCAAGGATATATGTACCATATATGCAGACCACGTAGCTTCTAAAGGGACCCCTGGAGAGAGAGGGGGTCCAGACCAGGTTGACTGTATCACTTATGTTAGTGGGTAGTTAGAACCTGTATTACTTCTCTAAAGGCCCATTTACACGTAACGATTATCGCTCAAAATTTGTTTAAACAACCGAAAATGAGCGATAATCGTTAAATGTAAATGCGGGCATCGTGCACTTTTCGTGTAAATGATGATTTTAAGGTGAACTTAAAATCCTTCAGTCAGCTAGTTAGAGATAAAATATCTCTCAATAGACCACATGCCGTTATTTCCGTGGGAGGGGGCAGATAACATTGTATTCTGCCAGGGGCCACACCGAGAACACTGCAGCTATGTGCACAGCTGGGCGTGTGATTAATCACATGCTGGGCTCTACAAACAGCTCCTGGAGGCCTTTTTACATGCAAATGAAGATGATTAAGTGTTAGTGGCCATTAACACTTACTGCAATTAGATCACAAAATCTTTCAATCTTTCAGCCTTTTGAAAGATTATCTTTGCATGTAAATGAGCCTTAAAAGGCCCTACAAATAAATATATTGTGACTTAAACGAAGTATCACAAAGATAGTCAAAATGGCACGGTGTGGTAATGTTAACAATCATCAGAATAGGGCTTCACTGTACTTGTCACTATGTGAACTATACTTGTCCTGATGTCCAATATCAATGCCCACAGCTACAATTGCTCCCTTGTTCATATGGAATGTGCTATTAAATATGTACATAGTATTCCATGTAAGCATTCTTTGTCTGTAAATATCCTCTGTATCATGGCCATAGCTAGAATTTATAGGGTCCCATACCAAAAACGAGATTGTCCCCACCTTTTAATGACAGGAAATAAACAGCAGCAAAAGCAGCTATATTTGACCATTTAATGACTTACCAATTTTTCAGTTTATGTTTCATCATCACATTCTTAGTCATAACTTTAACTTTTTTCTACCGACATAGTTATATGATGACTGGTTTTTGGAAGAACAAAGTTGTATTTTTTAATGGCATCATTTTGTGGTACATATAATGTGTCACAGTAACAGGACTGACGTAATCAACCTGTAACATACGAAGCCCAGGGGCAGACCACAGCGTGGGCTTATTCCCAGCTCACGAGATCCTACACTCATGCAAGATGGAGCCTAAATTGCACCCATACACAGTCTTGCATGCTCCAAAACACTTTGCTGCCACCACTGACCATTTCTGGCAATTCAGCCAGCTGTTTCTGCTTGCTGACTGGATTACGGACCTTTCGCAGGATTCTCTTGCCAGAGCTAGGGGTCCCCACACTCACTTTCTGTACAGAGTCTCAGGGAGAACCCACTTGAGGCCTGAGATACCTCTCAGTAAGCAAATAACAGCTGAGGGAGGTACCATTCCTAGTTGCGCCCATGGGACTTGATCAACATCTTTTGCACCTATTTCAGGGTGCCAATTAACTATTTACACAGACTATTAGTCTAGGGGTGATACGGGCTGGCCTCAAGATATTGCACCTGCATTTTCTTACAGAGACACTGCATTAGGCTAGGCATAAATTGGGGCCCCTGATTGGTAATTATCGCCCTGGGAAATCCTGTGAGAAAACATGGTTACCAGGGCCTCAGACTCCGAGGAGTTTTTTGCGTAAGGTCCCACAACGCCCCCAGGCTGGCATCTGCATGCAAAGTAGCCTGGAACTCCTAACTGAGTTTAGCCAGAAGGGATGTTAAAGCAAGGACCCAACTGAGCTTCTCTAGGACAGGCTCTGGGCCATCATCGGTCTTGCTTGCCCCTTGGAAGGGGAGGGCAAGTATACGAAAGGCAGAAGGGTCCCTGCGTTTTAGGCACTCTGGCTGCAGGTGACAGCCAATATGCAAGCTAGTCCCCGGGCATACACAAACACTCCCTATCCAGCCTGAGATACTTCTGAACCAGTGCCGATCACTGGTTTGCTTCCACCTGTCGCATCAAACAATGCAGTGGTATATACAGGCTTTGCAGAAGTACAACCCATATCATCACCACATCCTGCATTGTTAATATTAGCACTTATTGCCAGAGGCATTGGAAGATCCTCAGTAAGATCAAACAAGGGTGTGACATTATTCAGCTCCAGCTTTGTGTTATAGGTTAAATCACATTTCCAAGGGATTCAGTGAGCTCAAGAGCAGAACACACTATTTTTTCTCTGTCACTGCTGCACTCCTCTAGAGCATCACTGACCTCCGAAGGGTCACAGATCATATTGGCATCATTATTATGAACAGCAACATTGTGTTTGCACAGTTCGTTAGATCTTGGGGAGGTAATCTGTCAACTAACCGCCCCAGATCCATCTCCAATAACACATATGTGGGAATGTCCTCAGACACACCCATTTCTTTCAACCTCCCTCCCCATATCCCAATCCATATAAACACGGGCAATCGGTAGAGTAGGAATAGTTCCCCCAACCCCACAAAGGTCACAGTTAGAGATGAGCGAACCTACTCGGCCACGCCCCTTTTTCGCCCGAGTACCGCGATTTTCGAGTACTTCTGTACTCGGGCGAAAAGATTCGGGGGGCGCCGTGGGTGAGTGGGGGGTTGCAGCGGGGAGTGGGGGGGAGAGGGAGAGAGAGAGGGATCCCCCCTGTTCCCCGCTGCTACCCCCCGCGCTGCCACGCCTCCCCCCGCCCCCCGGTGCCCCCGAATCTTTTCACCCGAGTACTGAAGTACTCGAAAATCGCGGTGCTCGATCGAGTAATTACTCGAAACGAGTATGTTCGCTCATCTCTAGTCACAGTCTTTCCGGGGATTATATCTTTTGAGGATACAAGTTCAGGATGGATGAGGTTCATTGCAGCGATGGAGTCACGCAGCCCCAAAGTCATTGTCTTGCTCACGGTTACTGATTGCAGATCATCATTAGCTCTCCAATCATCCCCACCCACAAAGAAAACAGCTGGAGCAGACACCAGAGGCTTGGGAGAGAGAGCATTCTTGTTCTTGTCAGCGCAGGTGACACTGAGGTGACCCACTTTGTTGTAAGTCAAACACCTGCAGGACTCCACAGAAGGCTTGGAGGGGTGAGAAGGGGCCAATACCCCTAAAAGGTCTGTTGGCAGGTGGAAAGGAGTTGTAAAAGATAGTGTTCGGCTTACCCCCTCTCCAGCTGGTTGTAGTAGATTTCTGCACTTCCTCTTAGATAGGTAGTTATCAGAGATCTGTTCTACTTGGGCCAAATCTTTTTGCTTACAGTCCATGATGAACTATTGCACATGCAGAAACTGGTCTTTCATCATCATGTACTCAAACATAGTAATGGATAGCCCATTAGATCCATTGCTGGAGGGTGGTCAGACCATGTATCAGGTCATTGTAGCTGTACTTGGGTCCATGCTGTAAAGTCCGTAGTTACGCTGTATCTGTGGATCAAGGCCTCCTGGATGGCCTTGTAGTCTCCATCCTGCTCTCTGTGGAGAGCTGCGAACACCTCCAGAGCTTTGCCTCTGAGCCATTAAGTTAAGTGGATGGCCCATTGCCCGGAGGGTATCTGGTACTGGTATCAAGCCTTTTCAGATCCCCTTAGAAAAATGTCCAGGTGCTAATCTTTCTCCATCACAGGAAAATGTTGGATCACAAGGCTTAAAAGGGTTTACTAGCTAATGCCAGCTGGTACTCACACACGGACTCACATTCTGCACATTCTGCGTGAGCCTGGAGTTTAGCACATTCTACCTCTTGTTCTGCATGACATTCTGCAGCCTGCTGATGCTATAGCATGGGATGAGATGCAGATTAGCGTCATGCCTGCAAAACTTTTGTAAGGTCTTCTGTATAGAAAAGTCCAAGTCCTCCTGAAAACTGGTACTGCCCATATCTCCTGAGGAGGTTGTTCCTGGATCAGTGTCCACTGCTGGTCTTTCCTTGGCACTACAGATGCCTTACTCAGATTCCAGTGAATGCTTCCCCCCATTGTGCTCCACCAGTAAGCAAACCATCTCTTTCTTGATCTTGTCCACCAAGTCCATGTCTCTCTGGCACAAAGATTAACAAGAGCCTCCTTACTTAGTATCTTGTAAGTGGCTGCCATATCTGAGGACCACTCTTGTCAAACAAAAGATAGGACAGAAAAAATAAGGAGGGCACTGTCTGTATGTATAGTATGTCCTTACATAAATAAGCACAGAGACAGTCCTTGCAAAGCTGGACTACTTTTCACAAGGAAACTGGCAGCTCTTTCGTGCAGGAAATAATTACTTAAATATGGCATTAACACTCTGATCCCACCACGTGCCACCATGTTTCGTAATATGAATTTATCTACAAGTAGATACCAAAGTCATATGTGAAATATGAGTATCTTAGTGGGATTGTGATTCCATGTGTTCTGGAGATCAGATCACATAACAAAGGGAGTGGAATCTTTCAAAGGAACCTGAAACCTCCCCTTTTCAGAGAAGCCTACAGCTTACAGTAGCCCTGCTGAACACCTTCTACCTCCACTAATTATCTCCTCCCCTTGCCCTGTGCACTGTAAGCTCTTGCGGGCAGGGTACTCTCTCCCTCTGTATCAATTTGTTAGTCATTTAGGGAATGATTACGATTTACCATTCCTGTTTTGTATGTAATGTGGTTATATATGTAGTAATACTTGTAGCTATATGTTGTTTAACCCTATTCTCCACTTGTACTGCGCTTTAGAATTAATGGCACTTTATAAATAAAAAAAAATAATAATTAAGTTTACGGTTGACTCGCAGCTCTAAAAATGTAACTGTTGAACAAAAAAAAACTTTCAGATGACTCATAATCTCAGTTATTAATTTCTCCTTTGATTGATAGCAGTGTTTCATTTCAGAAACTAATGGGCCATTTACACATAACGATTATTGTTCAAAATTCATTCAAACAAACGAATTTGAGTGATAATCGTGCAGGGTAAATGCAAAAATTTGCTCACTATTCGTTCATTTGTCGTTATAGCTGACTTTCAGCAAAAAAAACCCCGAAAAACTATCGCTGGATCACTGGCTTCTCATTACGTGTAGATGCTCCCTGCTCAGCGCTTCACATAGAAGGTGAAGTGCTTAGCAAGCAGTCTGCCATCCAGTGATAAGTCTTTCAGTGTAGACACTCTGTACGAACGCTGACGACCTTAGCAGTGACATCAGCACTCGTACAGTCATTTAAATGACTGTCGGGCTATTAGGATTTGGGTTTTGTGCCTTTGTAACTTTGTTATCGTGGGACGATCTCCCTGCTTGTAGGCAGGTCTCCCTTGGGTTTAAATTGTCTTGTTAGAGTAGGGCCTCACAAGAAAACGAGGGCTCTTGTCGTGGACTCATGAGCTTAAGTATCTTGGCCAAAATATGAACCAATGTACTTTAGTTATTCCATCTGCTTATGCGTGTTGGTATTTTAGGTAAGTGTCTTGGAGCTTGTCAGTCATTGTTGGATGCCTGCACTGTAGTCCCATTTGCAGGTCATTTAGTTTTGATTTACAGTTATTGAATGCTTGAAGCAGGTGTGACAACTTAATAATATAATGTATTATTTGCATTAATTATTTTTTTTTGGGGGGGGGGGAGAGAGTGGGATTGAGAAACAAAAATAAATGTTACCATTGTTTTTTGGATTTCACCTTCATAGTGTTCACCAGGATGAATAAATAATGTGATAACAGTATTCTTTGGGTCATTAAGTATGGGCAGCATTTCCATACGCATCTCCACTGTGAACAAGGGATTTAACCCCTTCCTGTTATAGGATGTACAGTTACATCCTGCAGGGTTAGAGTATGTATGAAGAGAGATCGCGCAGCTATCTGTCATCATACATAGCGGGTGATCCCTGATTGACTATATGCAATTGGTCTGGACTATAATATGTAGGAAACTTTTTGTATTATTTATGTACTCTTATAATGGGGAATAAGGGTAGCTTGGTTACATATGTGGAAGAACAACATACAAGTTTCCATGTTCATGATTTCCTTCTGATTATTATATGACCAGAGACATTTGTATAATTTATACCGTGATAGGGATGGATCAGTGCGCATCGCATTTTTCCTCCCTGACTCAGACTAATCATGTGGTCTGTATGGAGTTGATCATATGGATATACGCAAACGGTCCTTTAAAGTTAAGTGGATATTTGTGATTGATGCATGCGCTGTTTTGACTAAATACATATGATATAGTGTGCCGTGACAGTGACGGACCAGTGCGCATGCGCATTATTCTTCTCTGATGTGTGTCCAACATGTGGTCAGTGATAAGGAGATCACGTAGGCATGCGTCACTGACACATGCGCAGTTTGTGATTTGTGATCCGGCGTGGATGACGTCTTTCAAGTTCTCGCGCATGCGCACTTTACTGTGAGGATGTGCCGGACATCTGAATGATTTGATTAACTCTATCCATGGGACCAGCAGTGACGGCTCCACTCTGTGCCATTAAAGTTAAGTATAGAGCAAGGTAATGATCCGGCCTTGAGCTGGTTAATGATCAGTGGGCAGTTGATCATTAGTAATTTATCCCTACACAGCTGTTATGCTTTAATAATTTTAATATGTGTATTTATATGTGTCATATTGTCTGTTTTAACCAAGCTTCATAAAGACCCTTTTTTGTCAGGTCGAAGTGTCGCTGGTTTTGTCTATGGAGGAATAAAGGATTGAGTTTTATTTCATATTATGCTGCCTGGACCCTATATTTCATTTGGATGATTATTTTGGTCTTGATCCGGACCATAGTCGGGCTGTGCATTTTTTCTCCTTGCCTTGAAAGTGGTTTGTAAGACACCAGGAGACTTTGATGTTCTCTAGTTGCTGCTGTGCATACAATTCTACCCATACATCGCGGGTGCAGGCTGTTTATTACAGCCGACACCTGGCGGCAACAGCTCTGATCGTCCGGGTGGGCAGTTGGGGCTGTTAACCCCTTAAATGCCGCTGTCAGTTCTGACAGCGGCATTTAAGTCCCCTAAACGATGTTCAGGGGTCCCATACAGACTCCCCGCAATGAGATCACAGGGAGCCGTGCAGGTGTCAAGGCAACCAGGGCCCTCTGAAAGGCCCCAGAGCTTTCTTGGCAGTATGCCTATTAAGCCACCCCATAGGGTGACTTGATAGACTGTCTGTCAGATTGCAGTATGATGTAATGCTATGGTTTTACTAATTTTACTAATTGCTGAAAAAAATAATAAAAGTTAAAAAAAAAACCTTTTGCCATATTTACAAATAAAAAAATCTAAATAATAAAACAAAAATACATATTTGGTATTGTTGCATCTGTAAAAGTCCAATCTATCAAAGTAATGCATTATTTACCCCACGTGATGAATGTTGTCAGAAAAAAAAAAGAACGCCAAAGATGCACTTCAAAAAGCGATCAAAAAGTCGTACGAATTAAAAAATGGTACTAACACAAACTACCGCATGTCCTGCAAACAACTATGTTGACAGAAAAATATAAAAAGTTATTGTGCTTAGAAGATGGCAGCAGAAAATAATTTAAAAAAAAAATGTCTTTGGAAAAAAAAATACAAGTAGTACAGCAAAAAAAAAAATATAAGGGCTTATTTGGCGAGCGTATATTGGTTGGTTTTTCACGCCCGGCCGATCTACGCTAACCCTCTCTGCAAGGGGAGGAGGCAGGATGGGCTGGGAGCTAGTGGACTGAGCTCCCGCCCCCTCTCCGCCCCTCACCACTGTTTGCAATGGGAGGGGTGGGGCGGAGCTAAGTTCTGCCACGTCCCATCCCCTCCCATTGCAAACAGTGGCAAGGCGTGGAGAGGGGGCGGGAGCTCAGTGCAATAGCTTCCGTCCCGTTTCCTTCCCTGCAGAGAGGGGCAGCATATATCGTCCGGGGCGTGAAAACCCGACCAATATACGCCCGTCTGAATAAGCCCTAAGTTTGGTATCGTAGTAATTGTACTTACCCATAGAATAAAGTTATCATGTCATTTATTTTTTTTTGCAGTTTGTGTGCGGTAGAAATAAGACACACCGAAAGATGGGGGAAGTTCGTTTTTTGTTTTTTTTTCATTTTGCTCCACTTAGAATTTTTTATAAGTTTTTCAGTACATTATATGGTACATTAAATAGTACTATTGAAAAATACAACTCGTCCTGCAAAAAGCAAGCCCTCATACAGCGACGTTGATTGATAAATAAAGAAGTTCCGTTTTTGTTTTTTTTAAGGGGGGGAGGAAAAAAAGGAAAACAAGAAAAAAAGCACCACGTCATTAAGGGGTTAAAAATTTTTTAAAAAGAAAAGCACTTTCATAACCGTGAGTGTGTAATTTGCCATACGCACCCCATAGGCAGTTTTTGTCGGAAGCGTGTATGGCTGGCACTGTGTAAAACGCTGCTGGGAGACATGCAGCATTTAACACATACAGCCATGGGCATGAGCCCTTACATTGAATCTGTGGGTCAGAACAATTATGTTGATACCAAATTTCTATAGTAATATTAAAATATACAATTGTAATGTATTTGCTATTTTTGCACACTTTAAACAATTTATAGTATTGCTGCATTCACCCTTAAAGGAGATGTCCCGAGGCAGCAAGTGGGTCTATACACTTCTGTATGGCCATAATAATGCACTTTGTAATGTACATTGTGCATTAATTATGAGCCATACAGAAGTTATAAAAAGTTTTATACTTACCTGCTCCGTTGCTGGCGTCCTCGTCTCCATGGTGCCGACTAATTTTCGCCCTCCGATGGCCAAATTAGCCGCGCTTGCGCAGTCCGGGTCTTCTCCTCTTCTCTATGGGGCTCCGTGTAGCTCCGTGTAGCTCCGCCCCGTCACGTGCCGATTCCAGCCAATCAGGAGGCTGGAATCGGCAATGGACCGCACAGAAGCCCTGCGGTCCATGAAGACAGAGGATCCCGGCGGCCATCTTCAGCAGGTGAGTATGAAGACGCCGGACCGCCGGGATTCAGGTAAGCGCTGTGCGGGTGGTTTTTTTAACCCCTGCATCGGGGTTGTCTCGCGCCGAACGGGGGGGGGGGGTTTAAAAAAAAAAAAACCCGTTTCGGCGCGGGACATCTCCTTTAAGATTTTTTTTTTATCAATCGCGCTGTGTGGCTTTTTTTCGCAGAACAAGCTGTACTTTTTAATGGCACCATTTGGTGATTCATATGACTTTATAACTTTCTATTCTGTTTTTTTAAGCTTCTATGTGCTAGTTAAATAATGTGCCAAACATTTTGCATGGCTCATTATGAACATGGCATATCTAATTTTGTGGGGGGGTATTTATTTTAATACAGTATTGTGTAAAATTCTAAGGCAGATGTGGAGAAAATGATGCAAAGTAAGAATGTTTCAAAAATAGCAGTGTTAATAGTTTTCTAGTCAATTAACAAATGAAAAGAAACTCGGTAGGGAGTTTTTGTTCAAAAACATTGGAGAACCAGCCACAGATCGTCTGTGGATGTAGTCTTGTTGAAATACTTCTGTCTCTTTATATAATCTTAGACAGACTCGATAATGTTGAGATCAGGGGTCAGTGGGGACCACATAATCACTTCCAGCACCTTATGGTCTTCTTCATGCTGAAGATAGTTCTTGATGTCATTGGCTGTATGTTTTGGGTCGTTGTCCTGCTGAAGAACAAATTTGAAGTCAAACAGATGCCCTCTATTTATGAAAACAATTCTTACTTTGCAGCATTTTTTCCATACCTGGCTAAAGCTTTTACATAGTACTGTACTTTTTACCATCTTATTAATCTATCGTCACTTTTGAGTTTTAACCCACTAGGGAACTTGATTGCCATTAGAAACAATCGTTCCTATAATAAACTGCAGTACTTCAGACCATGCATCTGGCAATAATTTATAGTCCACTGTAAATGGCAAACCATTATCAAGCCATAACAATCCATCGGCACCCTGCAATCAGATTGTTTGGGTCCGATGGGTGACAGTGAGACACCCTCCCTCTGTCAGCCTCTGATATGCAGCTGTCTTTGGTGTTACATGGCTGGGATTGAAGGTTTCTTTGCTTTTGCTCCTTACAGCAAAAGTCTAGTTATCAGGTGAGCCCCTACTTCTCCCAACCTCCCAACAGTGTGGCACAAGATACCTGTGATGGCACCATTCCAATGTGCCATAAAAGGGTAATGCACTGGAATAAGGCCCATTACAGACCACTTTGTATTGAAATCAATAAGTAGTTAAAGGTATAAATAATATTGTCATATATTATAAAACCCGCATAGCAGAGCTAGATAGTAGAATGATACCAACTTGTAATTCAAGAACCTCACAGTCTACCATGTCATGACACAACTCATCAGGATTCAGAGTCGTACCTGAGATCGGCGATGAAGTAAAAGTAATACACCAAGCTTTTTCTTATACATCAACCTTCTATATGTGCGTGTATATACAGTAATATATTACATATATATATATATATATATATATATATATGACACACACATTTGTTCAGCTGGAGGCAGAGGGAGAAAGTGACAAACCTGACTGACCTTCCAACTGTTATCTGCCTGGGATGGGGCCTGAGCACTTTCAACACCTTTACCTTGGGATCTTACCCCTTGGCTAGCCCTTTCCTACCCTCTGCTGCTCCATAAAGGGTTGTAAACTAAAGTCGCTGCCCCCAGGCTTGCTACCTGAGCCATCTTAGCTCATCATGCTACAATGCCTTTGCTTGTGAGGGTTAAACAGCCCATGGGCATTCCTGTATCAATCAATTAGACCCAGTCTTCTTCTCATATCTTTCCCCCATGTGCCCCCTAGTGGTCCCCCCCCCCACCTTATGGCTCCTAGCTTTATAGTCTGCCTCTCGTCGGCCTTTCTTCTGTACACATTGCAGACAAATCAGCATAAATATAGAAGAATTTTATGATAGGATTCTGTCTCAAAATATATGCAATGGAATAAAAAGCATTTTCTAAACATGAAGAATAATAGACGCCATCTTGTATATGTTGCTAAACATAATTCTAAATCTTATAAATCTTGTTATTCTTATAAGCAAATATGTTTATTATTACTATTTCGCCTGTTCATGTTTCCTAGCTTTTAAGATTTTGTATCAGCAATTTGCACTTGTGACCTTAAATCAATTTAAGCTCAAGATTTTCTCTGTCCTGCTAAATTACCTTGTTAGTTTACCTAGTAATGTAGTATCTATCATCATTACTTTGTACACACACTTAGCAACTGCTGCTAAAAGAGAAAAATGTCAAGTAGGAGCTGCAATTTGAAATCTTACCATAGTGTTCTGCTCCTATAACATTCACAACGCTACCTTTGCATCTTAACTTTGCTTATTCAAGTGATCTTTTATTATGGATGACCTTATTTTTCTACATTTAATGGCCAGCAAGAACTAATGAAGCAGCTTCCTTCCCTTTAATCCTATTTAGCTAAAGAATGGTTGGCCTGCATTATCTTATTGCTGGTAATAGGACATCTTAGAGTTTTCATATCAGAGCCCACACTAAACGGTCAGAGGTGTAAGAGGTAAACAGTCACAGTCACTTATAGATCTAATTTAAGGGCAATATTGACTTTTATCTTTTGGTTTTCTATAAATACTTACGTGGACAAAGGTTGCTCTGTAGTGATAATGTCTCTTCTCTGTATATTAGCACATAACAGCGATTTAAGGGCTTATTCAGACGACCGTATATTGGCTCGGTTTTCACGCTGACCCGATATACGGTGTCCTTGTCTGCAGGGGGAGGAGGATGGAAGAGCCAGGAGCAGGAACTGAGCTCATGGCCCCTCTTTGCCCCTCGCCACTATTTGCAATAGGAGGGGACAAGATGGGGGTGGGGCTAAGTCCCGGGGCTTAGCCCTGCCCCCATCCTGCCCCTCCCATTGCAAATAGTGGCGAGGGGCGGGGAAGGGGCGGGAGCTCAGTTCCTGCTCCTGGCTCTTCCATCCTCCCCCCCCCTGCAGACAAGGACACCATATATCAGATCGGCATGAAAACTGAGCCGATATACGGTCATCTAAATAAACCCTAAAGCTGTAATTTGCCTTGTTTTACAGTTTTACAAGCAGAAAGTAGTTGAACAATGTAGTAGTGCTTCCAAATGTATCTGCATGAAAAATGAATAATGAGCCAACTGATCATCTTTGGGGATTTAATGTATCATTGATTTGGCTCAATATGGATAGACTAAAACCTGCTATATTTTCCAGGTGATCCTTTACAGTAAAGGTTCCGTGTTTACATGGGACAACAGTCCCAAGTAATCGCTCTACTGAGTGATTCAAGCAACTTTATACACTTACCCAGAAATGTGTTGGCCACAAAGCTGTTTAACTTTTCCTAAAGAGACTCTGTCATGATCATTTTTGCAGCCCTCACTAGGAGAACCACAAAGCAGTGCCTGTCTGTCTGATTACAGTGATATGTCTGCTGTATGTATCTGTGCAGTAGATTTGGAGAAACGTGCATTTTCTTAGTAGCAGCCACACAGAACTCGTCTTGCATATTCATGAACTGCAGGTCAGCCACACCCATCCCTCTCCAGCCAATGATTGGAAGCTCTCTCTATGCACAGTAATAGGCAGACAGCAGTCAATTAATTGGCTGGAGGGCGGAATGAGTGTAGCCTGCAACCATGAATATCCAGGACTATTGTAAGTAGTCCTCTGCATTTGCTGCTACTGATAAAAGGCAAGTTTCTCAAAAACTACTGCACAGATCCACACAGCAGACATATCACTAATCAGAGCAACTGGGACTACCTAGTACTGCCCTCAGAGAGGTGCAAAAAGATGGTGGCAGGGTCTCTAAGTTGCGGTCTACTGCCTGTTGCTATGAAAAGTCCATCTTTATCACCAGAGAAGCTGAGATGGACTGCAGAATGTGAAGGCAGGTCTTTGACAATCACAAGTGTACTCCCATGCTTTATAGAGCCTGAGCCTTTGCTACTAGTCTCAGCAGTATGGCCTATAAGTAGGTTTACACTCCCTGCTTTCTGTTAGGTCTGGCAGACGAGGCCATTACTCTCTGAATATGTGATTGCCTTTTTCCAGCACATCCACATTTAAATTGGTTCTGCCTCTCCCATCCAGCTGCAGATTGTTTGTCATCTATTCACCACTATTTAGATGCCTTTAACCTGGCAGCCTGTGCTGCAGTGTTTATTGTATGAGTCCACTCATGAATGCACGTGTCACAGTCGCTCCTGCTGTTCCTGTTTCCAGTTGGTGCTTAGTCTGCTATTACATTGTTACTTCCAGTTGAGATCTGAACTTGCTCGCTCACTCCAAGAATCTTCAGACGACTTGGTGTTATCCAGTTCCTGGCTTCCTGGTAACTAGTCCTGACAGGTTTAATCAGCGCCCAGGTTCCCGTGCAGGGTCGCCCTTATCAGGGCGAATTCTCTGCTGTTGATAGACAGGGACCTTCCACCTCCTGCTACCAGAATAGGGCTAGATTCCCTAGTTACGGTCGCTTTTCAAGTCACGTCTTCAGCTGTGAGCATCCGGAGCATTTCCAGAGTTGGCTGTCAGCCCTGCCAGTCTGATCCATCTACTAGTTGGGTGACACAGTGTATCGACATTATCCGTAAAATCCCTAACACTTTCTCTACTGGTCATAACATTGTCCCCTTCTGCTGTGACATTGTTTTTTTTTTTAATGAGCAACCCATCATTGCTGTTTCAATATACTACCCAAAGTATATTCCTAGCATCTATATGGCAACTCCTTTCATAGTTTCTGTAAAATATTGTGTGTGGAGAATGTCCATCCATTTGGTATTGAGCAGGTTCACATTGTGTTAAAATTGTATTGCAACTGCAGTGAATTAGAAGTCACATCAAAACTGCAGCATTTACCTGCAATTTTCCAAGAATTGCCCGAAATACACAGGATTTTACATAACTTATGCACAAGATTTCACCAAAAAGTCTGATGTTCAATACCACACGCAGGGGCATTCGCTTCCTCAACAAGTAAAGGGGGAAGGGATAAAACATCTGTTCATAGTCTGTGGTATGACTGAGGATCTGCCAAACCAGTGCTATCTGGTAGGGTCGGTAATGCTACATTTAGTGGTTTGATATGTTTTGTAAACAGCTTTCAATATCAACATTTCAATAGCACTGAGCGGCAAAACAAAAAAGGTAGGCCGGCTGCACACTGACGGATTTGCACTGCGGATTCTGCAACAAATACCGCCCATGGCACGCTATGGAAAAGTGAGTTTTCCTGTACATGAGCGAAATCAATTGCAAATTCCGCTCGTCGAGGAAAAATTGCAACATGTTCCATTTTAGTGCGGATTCCGCACGGATGGCTTCCATTGAAGTCAATGGAAACTGTCCGACCCATGGCCCTTCCACAATGACATTGCGGAAAGACTGCGTGCACTCATGTCATCGCCTAGCGACAATGCGGGAAAAGCAGGGATTTAAAAAAAAAAACTGTACTGCGCTTGTCCAACGGATCGCCGTGCGGACCATCCACAGTACAGAAAAAGAAGAAGAATGTGAGGTACGCGTGGATGCCGGCTGGGCACAGGGTCAGATTCAGCTGCAGGCTTCTGCATGTGGAATCCGACGCGGTCATGTGCAGCCGGTCATAGGCATTTAGAGGTCTTCTGCATGCCTTTAAGGAAGGCGCAATGCATGCTGGTAGTAAAGGCACAGAAAATCCAAGCAAGAACAATGCTGGCAGACATTGTAGCCTAGATATATGCCTACTGCATGGAAGAGAACAGCAGGTAGTGACATGCAAGAATGGGTTTAGGATTAGGATAGAATTAATGTAGCAGGACTGAAAACAGGTTCTACCAACCCAGAACCACAGAAGCCCATAATTTTCTTCATTTTATTACAAAATCTCAGGGGTACTTTAAGGGTTAACAAGATAGTAGAATAGGAAAAAAATTAAAAGTTCTTTGCTCTGATAGGTTAAAAATGGTATGTAAGATGATAGCCCTGTTAGAATCTCCATGGTTTTTCAGCTGTGACTATGATCCTGGTTGACATTTATGTCAAAGATTATAACTTGAGCTAATATTGGGTTTATGGATTCAGTCTTGGAGTACATCCATGTTAGGCTTATGTAGAAGTTTGGATTAAAAATAGTAGTTTAAGTGTTGGGTTACATAATAGTTTTACCTATTTTACTTCATGATTGGATTTATGATTATATATATTGAACCATTCATTTTTTTTAAACTGCAGTGAAAAAAGTGCATATGAGATACAAACATGCAGGTTACTTTTGTTTTCACAATTCTGGCAACATTTCTGAGTTACAGCCAATGTGATGTGTTTTTTTTTACTGTATATAAGTGCAGTCGGCAACACCAGGACTTGACATACTACATATATATATTTAGAGGTTTACCTGGGTGTAAATGCTGAATTTAGTACCTAAATGCGATTTGACCAAAGCCCTATGTATAGGGGCATAGCTATATAGGGTCCCCTTTGTGCCTCAGCACACCTTTCTTGCAAAGATATGGCATCGCCTCTGCAGAAGTAGTGCTGCTATCAATACAATACAAACTTTATGATTCATTCTGCTGTCTGTCAGACGATGTGGCAGCATTCATAGCATAGCCCAACTCCTTCCCCTGGATCCTGCTGTCCTTTACACATAATGAATGCACAAAGCATGGTCCAGGACGATGAGTCAGGCAAGGCTATGAACACTGCTGCATAGCCCAACAGCCAGTAGCATGAAAATGTATTCTATTTTGCTTTAATATTGTTATATGTGTATTTGTATGCTCCTTACACCTTTGTATTTTACTCCTTTGCATATTTTTACATAAGCATAGTTAGCCCTTTTTTATAATAAAGTATTAAACTTCATTTAGTCATCTTTGAAAACTTTAAGCAATCCATAACCCCGAAGTGTGTTAATTGTATGTGAATTGGTGAAGACCAAAGAGGTTCATATCTATGCAGTGAGCAAAACAGAGGTGGCTGACCTACCTGTCAGAAACAGTCAATGGTGGCAGAAAACTATGTTGCGTAGTGTCAGGCTATGTTGGGTGCAATTTGGGCTCCGTCTTGCAGGAGTCCAGGATCCGGGAAGCTGGAAATAAATTGACCCTGCAAACTGCACCTGGGTGCTGTAGATCACAGATTGGTGACTGTCATGCCCCTAAACCTTGCATCATCATGACAACTGACTAATGCACTGTCTGTAGCTGAAATGCTTCAAGCTATTCTTCTATGCAGTCACATGACCATGCTGCTGGTCTGTATCTCCTGCATGCAATAACTCCTGTACTCTAAATATGTAGTTATCTCCACCTTCCTGAACTCTTCTTTACCTTTCTCCACTCCTTCCTGCTTCCCCTCCATCCTGTCTCTGGTGGGCGGCATGTTTCACATGCTGCGCAGCAGACAGCAAATCTTGCAGTGTTCTAGTAGCAGAGGTGTGTTGTCTGTAAAGCCTGATAATAATTACACCAGTACATTATTGTAGTACCCCAGAGTTGGGTACTCCGTCACTTTCTGTGCTGACTATATCCTTACAATCAGGTCCTAATGTGATGTTTAATAGGTGTGAAAAGTAATGACGTTATTGCTCATATTTCTCCACTGTATTATGTGTTCTGGGAAGTTTTTAGCAGGAATAGATAGCCTGGGAGTGGTAGTTAAGGTCCCCATCACAGGTTGAGCTCTCTTGGTTGTATAAAAGGTAGAGAGTGGATGGAGTTAAAGCAGTTGTCTCACGCCGAAACGTTTTTTTTTTTTTATTCAATATGCCCCCCGTTCGGCGCGAGACAAACCCAAGGGATGGGTTAAAAAAAAAAAAAGTTTATTACTTACCCGAATCCCCGCGCTGCGGCGACTTCTTTCTTCCTTTACCAAGATGGCCGCCAGGATCTTCACCCACGATGCACCGCGGGTCTTCTCCCATGGTGCACCGTGGGCTCTGTGTGGTCCATTGCCGATTCCAGCCTCCTGATTGGCTGGAATCGGCACACGTGACGGGGCGGAGCTACGAGGACCAGCTCTCCGGCACGAACGGCCCCATTCACCAGGGAGAAGACCGGACTGCGCAAGCGCGTCTAAAAACGCCAGAAGACAGCGAATTTAGACGGATCCTTGGCGACGGGGACGCTAGCAACGGAGCAGGTAAGTGAATAACTTCTGTATGGCTCATAATTAATGCACGATGTATATTACAAAGTGCATTAATATGGCCATACAGCAGTGCTGAACCCCACTTGATTTCACGAGACAACCCCTTTAAGCTAGTCTGGTCCAGAGAAGCCTGTGATAGAGACCGGGGAGGAACAAGGAGAAAGTCAGTGCGGTGGGAAGTTGAACATCTAAAGTGTGAGTACTTAAGAGCAAGAATGTCTTAGTAAAAGAGAAAAGAGAGAAGAGGCAAGTAGAAGGACGCCTATGTCAGCCATTCCAAGGCACCAAGCAGAAAGGAAAGCAATTCAGTCAGAGTCAGGCCCAGCCAGGGAACAGAACTAAAATGCAATGCACAGAGGATAAATGTATTTTCTTGTATCAAGTCCCTGAGTAACTGGAGAAGTAATTAATGCCTGTAGCTGTAACCATTTCTACTACAGCCTGTCTATGCGACTTGTATGCAACAAGTCAAGTTTATCAAGTTTATGCGCATAGGTAGCACAGTGGCTCAGTTAGCACGGTTGCTACGCAGCAATGAGATCTTAGGTTCAAATCCCACTAAGGACAACAAGTGCATAGCATTTGTATGTTCTCTCTGTGTTTCTGTGGGTTACCTGACACACTCCAATAGCATGCAAATTGTGAGCCCCAATGGGGACAAAACCCAATAATACACATGCGCGATATAAATAACGGTGAAGGTGAAATATGGCATGCACCATAATTTGCAAATGCCTAAATTGTGGTGCAAAATTTTTAATACACTTTCTCTTATATCGATGCATAATTCACTTTCAGTATTCTAAAACTAAATTTATGACCAGGAATAAAATATTATGAAATTAAATATGTGCAAAACTGAATTTTGAACATACTTAACAAGAAAAAAACAGAATGGTTTGAACATTCACTTGTTCTTGATTTTGCTAATAAAATTAGCATTTCTAACCAGCATGATTTTTAATCCTTACAAGATGTTTGATAACTATATAGCAGCAAAGATTACATAATTAATAGTTGATGAGGAAGTAAGTAACCTAAAGATTTATATTTCTAATTCACTCTTAAGGAAACCTTAGTTTTGACTGCGGTACACTGACATTTTGTACTCACAGTCGTGACATTTGCAGTTAAGTTCTTCTGAGCCCCAATAAAAATATTCATGACCCTATTAACATGGAATATACTTTGCTGGGTCAGTTTAACCACAACTTTGCATATGAGGATGGAGATGTCGATTACACAACAACAATAATGTTATTTTACATTAAGAGGGCTTTATGTATTGGCAAATTTACGTCATCAAGATCCACTTAGATCACTGTGAATTGAACGATTATTTATATTTAATATTTGTTATGCAAACTAATCCAAGATTAAAAAATGTTCTGTTTGAGTTTCCTCTAAGCTCTGCTGCTGAAAAACAATATACAGTAGGATATGAATAGGTCATTATTGCCATATGCGGATGCTTGGAAAGCTGCCAACATCTTCAAGACCGATCATTTTGAGTTGCAAAATTACTTTGGTGAAACTCTAGTCATTTAACAGCTAATGTTTAACCTTCTCTCACACAATAAGGCACATAAAGGCACTACCTGATTGATGTACTCAGCCCAGGCTTTCTGAATCAGATTTTAGCCCCTTTACTACTTGGCTAATATAAAAACAGTTTAAAAAAGGCACAACAGAAATCATTTCAATACACCAGTGCAAGGAACATTTATAAAGTATTGTTTAAAGAAATGCCAATTTCATATAAAACAAGTAGTACTTGTCACCTTTCTATTTTTTTTGCACATATTGTTTGAACTTTGTTGAATTGGAAGTTTATTTTTCAATAAATGTTGTAATTTACTGTTCTACAAAAATGAAAAGTATAAACCTTCACATTTTACCATAGAAATATCTATCAGATTAAAGAGACACGACCAGTGATGGGCTGCTTAAGCCGAGTCCATCTTCCAAAATGGTGGCACTCATTGTATATTTTATATGGGCACTGGAAATACCACCAAGGACATAATTTACCGAAAAAAAGGAATAGAACAAATATTATTCCCATATAAGTAATGGATTGATATGAAAAGAAGAAAATCCAGTATCAGGCTTGAATAATAAAATCTTCAAACTTTATTGGATATGTTCTATAACAAAACCTCATGCAATGCATTTCGGAAGCATAACTACTTCCTTTTTCAGAGGAAGTTACGCCTCCAAAATGCGTTGCAGAGCTTTCTTGAAAGGTTCCCCCTGACCTACTATCTTTTAGAATAAAGAATCTCTAAACCAACTACCTATGTCATGGGCACCTAATTAAGGGCTATCACAAGCAAACTTGGACATAGAGGAATTTGCCTTAAACAAGCAGTCTCCTCACAGAAGTATTCCAGATTTCTTCCTGTACCACTACATTAAACTCTTCATGTTTACCTAGAAGCACAGCTTTTCTTTACACATTGTTAGCTCCACAACCGCGGTACGAGTTTGCCCAGGGTATCCGTCTGATGCTTTCCCTATCATCAGAGGACAAGGATCCGGTAACATGACTCATCCGAATAAGGCTGACCTGGACTTTTGGTATGTGGGGGTCTATCCATTAGAAGGACCCCCTGCACCAGATAAGTCCTCACCTTTTCACTCATTCTTTTCTGCCTTACCATTGTACACTGGAATATATCTTCACAGGAGCACAGGTCTTATCAATATACTTTTTAAAAGACAAAAATAAAAGTCTAAAAATGTCTTAAAAAATATTAAAACAACGCCTTACTATCTAAATATTGGTATCTCCACATTTATAATGACCAAAATCAAAAAGATAGCATGTTATTTAATCCACAGGTTGAACAGTGTGAAACAAAATATTTTGAAAACTGCCAAAAATTGCTAAATTTGCATATGCTGCCTTGGAATAAATGGAGTAAAAAGCTATAAAAATGTTATGAATCACAATATGGTGCCAATAAAAACTACAGCTCATCCCAGAATACAAAAGCTCTAACACAGATCCATCCAGTGAAGGTAGTCCACACAGCTGCTACAAGGCCTCGGACGAACAGGCCGCACCTCCCCACCACCACCACCACCACTGTGAGACAAGGACATTGTGAAATCAACCCGCTGCGTCCTGCCATCCTGCATCGGCCCCTAACTTGCATCCTTCTCTCTGTTGCCGAAATTGTCTCAAGATTCAGCTGGCAAATCAACAAACAGATGTTCTGCTTATTGATCAGCTCAGTCTTCAGACATTTCTAGTCACCTCACCATGACCAGCTCAGTCAGCATAGTCATGGAGGAACATGTGATTCTCAGTCTCCACAGCCCACTCTGCCTCCCCGCCTTGCTCTCGAAGTCACTGCTACCAGCAAGAAATCTCAATTCTGGCGCTGTCACTGGAGTTCCTGCTTGCCCCAGCACCTAGTCTGCCTACTACAGGTAAGAGAAGTAGTTAGTGTAGTCAGACCACTGGGGGCTGAGGAAAGTTAAGGCTGCCCTGGCTGTAATGGGTTTTGTTGTGCAATTTATTTATTTTCCTTAGGCTGATGATCTGTTTTTTTTTTTTAAAGAAGTTGTACCCAGATTGCAAGTTATTCCCTATCCACTGCTAAAACCCCAACTGATCTCGAGAATTGGGATTCTGTATCCCACGCCCTCCTCACAGCACTGTGAGGAGGAGACTGAGTGGAGCACTGGTTGCACCTTCACTTTCAGTGGGCCTGTGAGGCTTTTCTCACAGTGACAGACAGAGCAGCAGAGTGGAAAACGGGACTCCTGTTCTCAAGAGTGGCGGGAGTTTCAGCGGTATGACCCCCACCGATCAGCAAGTTATCCCCTATATACTGTGGATAGGAAATAACTTGTAATCTTCGTAGAACCTCTTTAATAAGTTTTAGAAGATCCCCGCAAATCGAATGACATCCAAAAAGTGCTAGAAGTCATACTCACCAGTTCATAACGTGATTCCAGCGCTACCGCTCTAGGGCTTCCTGCTAGTCTTGGTTTCCAATGCAGCAGCAATAATATACCAGACTCTTCATGTGACTGCTGAGACCATTGATTGGCTGTAGCAGTCACATGGCTACTCAGTTACATCAGCACTGCAACACTGAGAGAACAAGAACATGGTGAGGAACATCGGCGAGTAGTTGAGTATAGTTTTTTTCTTATTTTATAATGAACTCTAGATTTCATTAAATTTATGGAGGTCTTGGAAAACTCATTTAACTTCTTAATGACTAGCTTTTTATAATTTTCTCATTTCATTCCCACCTTTCAAGAGCAATAACATTTTTATTTTCCTGCCAACATAGTCGTAGGACTTGTTTGGCTGGATGAGTTGTATTTTTTAATGGTACCAATTACTGTAATACATAATGTAGAGAAAAACTGTAAAAAATGTGCAGATCTGGTGAAACAGAAGAGAAAATCCAATTGTGGCATTGATTTTTTTGGTTTAAGTTTTACAGCGTTCGCGGTACCATAAAAGTGATATGCCAGCTTTATTCTGCAGGTCATCAATACCAAATTATTTAACATGTGTTTTATGATGTTCAAGGGAGGGGCAATTCAGACTTTTGCTATGAGGTCCCATGATTTCTATGTATGCCACTGGATCCATCAATAGAAAAAAGCCTTACATAGCTCCATCAGCTATGGCTACAGGGAAATAAAAAGTCAGGTTACAAGGAGTCAGGTTACAGGTGGTCTGGTTATTACACAAAGGTAGGAGCCAAATATGATTCTCATAATTGTGCACATAGTTATAGTACCTAAATATTATAACTAGAGATGAGCGAGTAGTGCCTTAGCCAAGTATCTCCCCGCTCATCTCTAAAGATTCGGGGGGCGGCGCGGGTGACAGATGAGTTGCGGCGGGGAGCAGGGGGGGAGAGACGGAGAAAGAGATCTCCCCGCTCTCCCCCGTTGCTCCCCGCCCGCCACCGGCCCCCGAATTTTAAAGACGACCATTTAAACCTACTGATTATCGTTGGAAAAGGGCCGATAAACGATAATTGAACAATAGTTTGTTTGAATGGCATGTGCATCAGTGAAGGTTAAAAATGAGGTAAAAATCATTAAACGACTGAATGATTTTTTATTAAACAATGGATTTTAAGCGGACTGAAAGACAACGATGAACGAATGACTAACAAAAAGTGCATGATTGGCGCTCGTTTACAAGTAATGATTATTGCTCAATTGCAACACTTTTTTAACGAATTTTTGAGCGATGATCGTTGCGTCTAAATGGGCCTTAACTATTGGGGAAAATTGATCATACTGAAACATGATAAGAAGCAGACAAAGGAGTATCTCCCTTTAGCATGAGATAATAGAAAGTGGAAGAAAGTAAAACCCCATTTACATGTAACGATTATTGCTCAAAATTCGCGTGTGAATGCTACCATTATTTGCTTTTCGTCCGAATGATGATTTTTTAGTTGACTTTAAAATCCATTGTTCGGCCGGAGAGCTGATCGCAGGGACTGCATGCTGTGATTCTCCATGGGAGCGCTGATAACATTGTATTCATCTGCAGTCCTGCAGTGGAACAAAGGGGCTGTATGCAGAGAACAGACCACCTGCCATTCTCTACATACAGCTCACATAGGCTCATTTACATGCAAATGAAGCTAATTAGGAGGTTTTCCGGGGTGCGGCTGTTTCCCCCGCTAAAAACGATGCTCGCGGTCTTGTGAATGGTCAAAGAAATGCTGTCCGCGATTGCGGAAAAATGCCCATTTAGGCGTTTATACGGAGCGGGCGTGAAAACGTAAAGACACTGTCCCCATATCTCCGCTCATAGGAAAGAGCCCTCACTCTGATACAATAGTGTAATCTGCCTTTCACTATATAAAAACATAACATTTGCTGTGAACTGACAGCCTAAGTCCTTCTTAAAAGGGAATGGAAATTGCAATGTTTATTGTGTAGGAGGATCTCTTGTGACACAATTCCTAAAGGTTCCACACAAAAGAATCTGAACAGCCAATTGAAACAATTAAATAAAACAAAGGTCTCATAATCCCATCATCACAAAGATAACGTTGGTAAACCTTGACTTTAGGCACGTTTACATGGGCCAATGATCATGAATGAATGTTCATACAAGTATTCGTTCACTAGATCATTGACTTGTGCAAACGGGACAGCGATCAGCCAACAGATGAGCAAATACTCATTTGTTGTCTGATCGCATATTTTATGCTGCCAAGAAAAATACTTGTTCTTGGCAACATGTCTCCCCGTGAAAATGGGGGATGTGCTGCCGAAAATACTGCTTATGGACACTGGATGCACACAACATGACAGAACTGCACTTTACCTATAGCAGCCCTCTTTTCTGGGTACTTTCCAAGATTCCCACAGGGCTTACAGTAGAGTTGAATTATGTGACAATCGGACATTCGATTAAATGAAGCATGTATCAACACTAGTAGGTAAGCAACATAAAAGAATGGAAACCTAAAATGCCCTAGATGGCAGGAGCAGAAATGGTGATGGTAATAAAATGATGGTACAAATGAATAATCGTGATGGTAGTCAGATAATGGAGCAGATATGTGATAGTAAACAGATGACAAACAACTGACAATAACTGATGGTAGTGATAGCTTTTCTTAAGCGTTCCCCCTAATCTATCCTCAATACTGCTCCTAACTCCAGACACCCTAAGTATTGCTAATGGAAACCCCATCTAAAACACGGACCCTGACAAACAATGACAGGGTGCTAAGACCAGGAGGACAGAAAACAAAACTGAGCAGAACAGCACTAAAAAGCAAAACAAAAACAGGTACAAACAAGAAAGGACTAAGAAAAAGATAGAGAAGCAAGGAGTAGACTAGAAATAACCAGAGAAATAAAATAAGACTGATAATAAATAGAGATGAGCGAACGTACTCGTCCGAGCTTGATATTCGTGCGAATATTACGGTGTTCGGGATGCTCGTTACTCGTAACGAGTACCACGCGGTGTTCTGGTTACTTTCACTTTCCTTTCTGAGACGTTAGCGCGCTTTTCTGGCCAATTGAAAGACAGGGAAGGCATTACAACTTCCCCCTGTGACGTTCAAGCCCTATACCACCCCCCTGCTGTGAGTGGCTGGGGCGATCAGATGTCTCCCGAGTATAAAAGTCGGCCCCTCCCGCGGCTCGCCACACATGCCTTGTGAGTTAGCTGAGGGAAAGTACTATCGTGCTGGTGCTGCTGTAGGGAGAGCGTTAGGAGTCAGTGTAGGCTTCAAGAACCCCAAAGGTCCTTCTTAGGGCCACATCTACCTGTGTGCAGGCTGCTGCTAGCAGTGTTTTTTTTTTTTTTTTTCTCAAAATCGGCAGTGCAGAGCATTGCACCCGGTATTAGGGACAGAAGTGGTGCATAGGCAGGGAGAGTGTTAGGAGTGAGTGTAGCCTTCAAGAACCTCAACGGTCCTTTCTAGGGCCACATTTAACCGTGTGGAGTACTGTGCTGGCTGCTGTTAGCAGTGTTGCATTTTTTTTTTTTCTAAAAATCGTCTGTGCAGAGCATTGCACCCTCCATTGATACTACAGGGACAGAATTGTGTAGGCAGGGCCACAACACAGTTATTGTTCATTGAATATACGCAGTGGGTCCTTCCCTTTGCAAAAAAGCGAAAAGAAATTATATTTGGCCTGCCTGTGTCAGTCCTAAGGTCTCCGTGTATGTGTGTGCTGCGTGTACAACGTACAAAAATCAGACGCAACCAGCTACGGTTTACTGCAGGCTTGCGCCATTGTCTTTCCTGACTGGCAAATACCTGCTCTGCTAGAGTTAATAACTCTGCTACACTATAGTTGTGTAACACTTTTTGAGGGCCACACCACAGATATTAAACTTCTTGTTCATTGAATATACGCAGTGTTGCCCTCCCTTTGCAAAAAAGCGAATTCAATTAATTATATTTGGCCTGCCTGTGTCAGTCCTAAGGTCTCCGTGTACGTGTGTGCTGCGTGGAGAACGTACAAAAATCAGACGCAACCAGCTACGGTTTACTGCAGGCTTGCGCCATTGTCTTTCCTGACTGGCAAATACCTGCTCTGCTAGAGTTAATAACTCTGCTACACTATAGTTGTGTGACACTTTTTGAGGGCCACACCACAGATATTAAACTTCTTGTTCATTGAATATACGCAGTGGGGCCCTCCCTTTGCAAAAAAAACGAAAACATTATATTTGGCCTGCAGGCTTGCGCCAATTTATTTCCTGCCTGGGAAATCAAATCACTGGTAATACAGCATGCTGAGGGGTAGGGGTAAGCCTAGAGGACGTGGACGTGGCCGAGGACGCGTAGGCCCAAGTGAGGGTGTGGGCACAGGCCGAGCTCCTGATCCAGGTGTGTCGCAGCCGACTGCTGCGCGATTAGGAGAGAGGCACGTTTCTGGCGTCCCCACATTCATCGCCCAATTAATGGGTCCACGCGGGAGACCTTTATTAGAAAATGAGCAGTGTGAGCAGGTCCTGTCCTGGATGGCAGAAAGTGCTTCGAGCAACCTATCGTCCAGCCACAGTTCTGCGCCGTCCACTGCTGCAAATCCGAATCCTCTGTCTGCTGCTCCTCCTTCCTCCCAGCCTCCTCACTCCACTACAATGACACATGCTCAGGAGCGGGAACACTCCCAGGAACTGTTCTCGGGCCCCTGCTCAGATTGGGCAGCAGTGGTTCCTCTCCCACCAGAGGAGTTTATCGTCACTGATGCCCAACCATTCGAAAGTTCCCGGGGTCCGGGGGAAGAGGCTGGGGACTTCCGCCAACTGTCTCAAGAACTTTCTGTGGGTGAGGAGGACGATGACGATGAGACACAGTTGTCTTGCAGTGAGGTAGTAGTAAGGGCAGTAAGTCCGAGGGAGCAGCGCACAGAGGATTCGGAGGAAGAGCAGCAGGACGATGAGGTGACTGACCCCACCTGGTGTGCAACGCCTACACAGGACAGGTCTTCAGAGGGGGAGGCACGGGCAGCAGCAGGGTAGGTTGCAAGAGGAAGTGCGGTGGCCAGGGGTAGAGGCAGGGCCAGACCGAATAATCCACCAAGTGTTTCCCAAAGTGCACCCTCGCGCCATGCCACCCTGCAGAGGCCAAGGTGCTCTAAGGTCTGGCAGTTTTTCACAGAGACGCCTGACGACCGACGAACAGTGGTGTGCAACCTTTGTCGCGCCAAGATCAGCCGGGGAGCCACCACCAACAGCCTCACCACCACCAGCATGCGCAGACATATGATGGCCAAGCACCCCACAAGGTGGGACGAAGGCCGTTCACCGCCTCCGGTTTGCACCGCTGCCTCTCCCCCTGTGCCCCAACCTGCCACTGAGATCCAATCCCCCTCTCAGGACACAGGCACTACCGTCTCCTGGCCTGCACCCACACCCTCACCTCCGCTGTCCTCGGCCCCATCCACCAATGTCTCGCACCGCACAGTCCAGCCGTCGCTAGCGCAAGTGTTGGAGCGCAAGCGCAAGTACGCCGCCACGCACCCGCACGCTCAATCGTTAACCGTCCACATAGCCAAATTTATCAGCCTTGAGATGCTGCCGTATAGGGTTGTGGAAACGGAGTCCTTCAAAGCTATGATGGCGGCGGCGGCCCCGCGCTACTCAGTTCCCAGTCGCCACTACTTTTCCCGATGTGCCGTCCCAGCCCTGCACGACCACGTCTCCCGCAACATTGTACGCGCCCTCACCAATGCGGTTAGTGGCAAGGTCCACTTAACTACGGACACGTGGACAAGCACAGGCAGGCAGGGCCACTACATCTCCCTGACGGCACATTGGGTGAATTTAGTGGAGGCTGGGACAGAGTCAGAGCCTGGGACCGCTCACGTCCTACCCACCCCCAGAATTGCGGGCCCCAGCTCGGTGGTGGTATGTTCGGCGGTGTATGCTTCTTCCACTAAAGCACCCTCCTCCTCCTCCTCCTCAACCTCTGTCTCGCAATCTAGATGTGTCAGCAGCAGCAGGACGTCGCCAGCAGTCGGTGTCACGCGGCGTGGCAGCACAGCGGTGGGCAAGCGTCAGCAGGCCGTGCTGAAACTACTCAGCTTAGGAGATAGGAGGCACACGGCCCACGAACTGCTGCAGGGTCTGACAGAGCAGACCGACCGTTGGCTTGCGCCGCTGAGCCTCCAACCGGGCATGGTCGTGTGTGACAACGGCCATAACCTGGTGGCGGCTCTGCAGCTCGGCACCCTCACGCACGTGCCATGCCTGGCCCACGTCTTTAATTTGGTGGTTCAGCGCTTTCTGAAAAGCTACCCACGCTTGTCAGACCTGCTCGTAAAGGTGCGCCGGCTCTGCGCACATTTCCGCAAGTCCCACACGGACGCTGCCACCCTGCAACATCGCTTTAATCTGCCAGTGCACCGACTGCTGTGCGACGTGCCCACACGGTGGAACTCTACGCTCCACATGTTGGCTAGGCTCTATGAGCAGCGTAGAGCTATAGTGGAATACCAACTCCAACATGGGCGGCGCAGTGGGAGTCAGCCTCCTCAATTCTTTTCAGAAGAGTGGGCCTGGTTGGCAGACATCTGCCAGGTCCTTCGAAACTTTGATCAGTCTACCCAGGTGGTGAGCGGCGATGCTGCAATCATTAGCGTCACCATTCCTCTGCTATGCATCTTGAGAAGTTCCCTGCAAACCATAAAGGCAGCCGCTTTGCGCTCGGAAACAGAGCCGGGGGAAGACAGTATGTCGCTGGATAGTCAGAGCACCCTCCTGTCAATATCTCAGCGCGTTCAGGAGGAGGAGGAGGAGGATGAGGAGGATGAGGAGGAGGGGGAAGAGACAGCTTAGCCCACTGCTGACGGTACACATGCTGCTGGGCTGTCATCCTTTCAGCGTGTATGGCCTGAGGAGGAGGAGGAGGAGGAGGAGGAGGATCCTGAAAGTGATCTTCCTAGTGCGGACAGCCATGTGTTGCGTACAGGCACCCTGGTACACATGGCTGACTTCATGTTAGGATGCCTTTCTCGTGACCCTCGCATTCAACGCATTCTGGCCACTACGGATTACTGGGTGTACACACTGCTCGACCCACGCTATAAGGAGAACCTTCCCAGTCTCATTCCCGAAGAGGAAAGGGGTTCGAGAGTGTTGCTATACCACAGGACCCTGGCGGACAAGCTGATGGTAAAATTCCCATCCGACAGCGCTAGTGGCAGAAGGCGCAGTTCCGAGGGCCAGGTAGCAGGGGAAGTGCGTAGATCGAGCAGCATGTACAGCCCAGACAGTGCAACAGTCTTTAAGGGCCTGGCCAGCTTTATGGCTCTCCAGCAAGACTGTGTCACCGCTCCCCAGTCAAGGCTGAGTCGGCGGGAGCACTGTAAAAGGATGGTGAGGGAGTACGTAGCGGATCGCACGACCATCCTCGGTGACGCCTCTGCCCCCTACAACTACTGGGTGTCGAAGCTGGACACGTGGCCTGAACTAGCGCTGTATGCCCTGGAGGTGCTTGCTTGTCCTGTGGCTAGCGTCTTGTCGGAGAGGGTGTTTAGTACGGCTGGGGGAATCATCACAGATAAGCGTACCCGCCTGTCAACCGACAGTGCCGACAGGCTAACACTCATCAAGATGAACAAAGCCTGGATTTCCCCAGACTTCTCTTCTCCACCAGCGGACAGCAGCGATACGTAAGCAATACGTAGGCTGCACCCGCGGATGGAAGCTACGTTCTCTCTCACCATCCAAAACGGGGACATTTCTGCTTCATCAATCTGTGTCTAATATTCCTCCTCCTCCTCCTGCTCCTCCTCCTGAAACCTCACGTAATCACGCTGAACGGGCAATTTTTCTTAGGGCCACAAGGCTCACTCATCTAATTTTTCTAAACAATTTTTATATGTTTCAATGCTCTTAAAAGCGTTGAAACTTTAACTTGAACCAATTTTTCGTTAAACTGGGCTGCCTCCAGGCCTAGTTACCACTTAAGCCACATTAACCAAAGCGATTAACGGGTTTCACCTGCCATCTTGGTTGGGCATGGCCAATTTTTACTGAGGTACATTAGTACTGTTGGTACACCAATTTTTTGGGGCCCTCACCTACAGTGTAATCATAGCAATTTGTATGTTCTTCACCTGCACTCATGGTACAGAAGTGTGTGTGGGGTTGGCCTACACTTTAGCTACATAAATGTAACTTGGGCCTTGGCTATACTGCAGCTACTGAAATGGAACGAAGACTGCGCTCCCGCTATAATGCTGCTAGTGATATGTTAGTGGGGCCTGTCTTGAGTGCTACTATTGCTGACATGGAACGAAGACTGCGCTCCCGCTATAATGCTGCTAGTGATATGTTAGTGGGGCCTGTCTTGAGTGCTACTATTGCTGACATGGAACGAAGACTGCGCTCCCGCTATAATGCTGCTAGTGATATGTTAGTGGGGCCTGTCTTGAGTGCTACTATTGCTGACATGGAACGAAGACTGCGCTCCCGCTATAATGCTGCTAGTGATATGTTAGTGGGGCCTGTCTTGAGTGCTACTATTGCTGACATGGAACGAAGACTGCGCTCCGGCTATAATGCTGCTAGTGATATGTTAGTGGGGCCTGTCTTGAGTGCTACTATTGCTGACATGGAACGAAGACTGCGCTCCCGCTATAATGCTGCTAGTGATATGTTAGTGGGGCCTGTCTTGAGTGCTACTATTGCTGACATGGAACGAAGACTGCGCTCCCGCTATAATGCTGCTAGTGATATGTTAGTGGGGCCTGTCTTGAGTGCTACTATTGCTGACATGGAACAAAGACTGCGCTCCCGCTATAATGCTGCTAGTGATATGTTAGTGGGGCCTGTCTTGAGTGCTACTATTGCTGACATGGAACGAAGACTGCGCTCCCGCTATAATGCTGCTAGTGATATGTTAGTGGGGCCTGTCTTGAGTGCTACTATTGCTGACATGGAACGAAGACTGCGCTCCCGCTATAATGCTGCTAGTGATATGTTAGTGGGGCCTGTCCTAATGCTACGGCTGAAATGTTACGAATTCTGGGCTCTGCCTATACCGCTGCTAATGGTATGTCTCTGGGGTGTGGAAACAGAGGCTTCCCAAAGACATGATGGCGGCGAGGCCATTTCCCACCAACGCGGTTACTGTAAAGGTGCATATAACCACGGACACGTGTAGAGGACACGTAGTGCCTCAAAAACATCCCCCTCCTCCTCCAACAGGGAAAACAAACATTCTTGGCAAATGCCTTTGCATTGGTTCGTCTGGTGGCAGTCCAAGAATTTCACCTTTACCGACACTACAAGAGAGACACCCCGCCATCCCCCCCCGCCACGGCCCACTTAATCCTGGCCACATTCCGAAAACCAACAAAATAAAACCGCGCTACTAGGTCCGCAGTCACCACCCCATTACCACCAACGCGGTTACTGTTAAGGTGCATATAACCACGGACACGTGTAGAGGACACGTAGTGCCTCAAAAACATCCCCCTCCTCCTCCAACAGGGAAAACATTCTTGGCAAATGCCTTTGCATTGGTTCGTCTGGTGGCAGTCCAAGAATTTCACCTTTACCGACACTACAAGAGAGACACCCCACCATCCCCCCGCCACGGCCCACTTAATCCTGGCCACATTCCGAAAACGAACAAAATAAAACCGCGCTACTAGGTCCGCAGTCACCACCACATTACCACCAACGCGGTTACTGTTAAGGTACATATTACCAGTCTGACTGGGGCATGCAGAGACACCTTGACAGAATGAATAGTGTGTGACATATAGGTTCCCCATTGCTATGCCCACGTGTGCAGCTCCTGATGGCGGTGGCACAGGATTCTATTTCTCATTGCTTCTGTACAGCATTGTGGGCTATCGCCCCGCCACTTTTAAAGAGGGTCGCTGCCTAGCCGTGCCAACCTCTGCAGTGTGTGCCTGCGGTTCCTCCTCATGGCAGACGCACTTCTAAATAGACATGAGGGTGGTGAGGCATTACGGCAGCTGAAGGCTGCGCAGGGACAGTTTGGTGTGCGCTGTGGGGGGGAGGGGGGGCGGTTGGGCAGCATGTAAGCCAGGAGAAGTGGCAGTGGAGTGTCATGCAGGCAGTGATTGTGCTTTGTTGGAGGTAGTGTGGTGCTTAGCTAAGGTATGCCATGCTAATGAGGGCTTTTCAGAAGTAAAAGTTTTTGGGAGGGGGGGGGGGGGGCCCACTCTTGCCGCTATTGTGGCTTAATAGTGGGACCTGTGAACTTGAGATGCAGCCCAACATGTAGCCCCTCGCCTGCCCTGTCCATTGCTGTGTCGTTCCCATCACTTTCTTGAATTGCCCAGATTTTCACACAAGGAAACCTTAGCGAGCATCGGCGAAATACAAAAATGCTCGGGTCGCCCATTGACTTCAATGGGGTTCGTTATTCGAAACGAACCCTCGAGCATCGCGAAAAGTTTGTTCCGAGTAATGAGCACCCGAGCATTTTGGTGCTCGCTCATCTCTAATAATAAACAAATGTACACTAGAAATAAGATACTAATCGCATACAAGGAATACTGTATCTAAATGCACATAGCTTACGCTATAACCAACAACACATTGGAAAAGTCATGAATAACCATTATTTCCTGCTTTAGGATAACACTTCCACAGCCTTGTTTGTTCATCACCATGAGATTTAATAGCATCAATTAAGACACAGTAGCTACCACACCTTGCCTAAACCTTCCACGTAGTTTGAACAACATTATCATAGGAGATTCCATGTGCTCTCCCTTACTGTCAAACTTTGAATTCATATTACTGAGTATTAAATATTTATACAGTGAGTGTTGTCACTAAATATTGGAACGTGCTAACTTCATACAGCTCCCAGCACTGGCTGCTACTTCTACTTTCACTTGTAGTTAGGTGGCATAGGTGGAGAAACAGCCGCTATAGAAATCAGAAGCTGGCATGCATAGTACGTAGGGTTCGGAGTATCCATACCGCTATTTGGTGACTTGTATTGAATATTTCCAGGAAAGGTAGTTAATGATCAAGCAATAGAGGCTGAAAGCTACTATTTAACTCTAGCTTGGATTGACTTTGGCTATTATAATGCATACACTTTAATATAAAATTACATAACTATTTCAAATGAGCTCTTAGCAGTTTCTCTTAACATGTTCAAAGTAGTGTGGCGCAAGTGAGTAGTATGTAAATATGGTGTGGACATGATCGCTTACAGCAAACTGTAACTTTACTGATGAACACAATGGTATATGACAACAGTCATCTCTGTAGGAAAGGCAGTCACTAATAGTGTTGCAATTAGAGATGAGCGAGCACCAAAATGCTCGGGTGCTCGTTACTCAAGACGAAATTATCGCGATGCTCGAGGGTTGGTTTCGAGTAACGAACCCCATTGAAGTCAATGGGCGACCAGAGCATTTTTGTATATCGCCGATGCTCGCTAAGGTTTTCATTTGTAAAAATCTGGGCAATTCAAGAAAGTGATGGGAATGACACAGCAACGGATAGGGCAGGCGAGGGGCTACATATTGGGCTGCATCTCAAGTTCCCAGGTCCCACTATTAAGCCACAATAGTGGCAAGAGTGGCCCCCCCCCTCCCAACAACTTTTACTTCTGAAAAGCCCTCATTAGCAATGCATACCTTAGCTAAGCACCACACTACCTGCAACAAAGCACAATCACTGCCTGCATGACACTCCGCTGCCACTTCTCCTGGGTTACATGCTGCCCAACCCCCCCCCCTGCACGACCCAGTGTCCACAGCGCACACCAAAGTGTCCCTGCGCAGCCTTCAGCTGCCCTCATGCCACACCACCCTCATGTCTATTTATAAGTGCGTCTGCCATGAGGAAGAACCGCAGGCACACACTGCAGAGGGTTGGCACGGCTAGGCAGCGACCCTCTTTAAAAGGGGCGGGGTGATAGCCCACAATGCTGTACAGAAGCAATGAGAAATATAATCCTGTGCCACCGCCATCAGGAGCTGCACACGTGGGCATAGCAATGGGGAACCTATGTGCCACACACTATTCATTCTGTCAAGGTGTCTGCATGCCCCAGTCAGACCGCGTTTTTTTATAAATAGTCACAGGCAGGTACAACTCCGCAATGGGAATTCCGTGTGCACCCACAGCATGGGTGGCTCCCTGGAACCCACCGGCTGTACATAAATGTATCCCATTGCAGTGCCCATCACAGCTGAGGTAACGTCCGATTAAATGCAGGTGGGCTTCGGCCCACACTGCATGCCCCAGTCACACTGGGGTTCTTTAGAAGTGGACACATGCAGTTACAACTCCCTGTGGACCCACAGCATGGGTGGGTGCCAGGAAGCCACCGGCGGTACATAAATATATCCCATTGCATTGCCCAGCACAGCTGATGTAACGTCAGCTTTAATGCAGGTGGGCAAAAAATTTATTGGATTACACTGTAGGCGAGGGCCCAAAAAAATTGGTGTACCAACAGTACTAATGTACATCAGAAAAATTGCCCATGCCCAACCAAGAGGGCAGGTGAAACCCATTAATCGCTTTGGTTAATGTGGCTTAATTTGTAACTAGGCCTGGAGGCAGCCCAGTTAAAATAAAAATTGGTTCAGGTGAAGTTTCAACGCTTTAATGATCATTGAAACGTATAAAAATTGTTTACAAAAATTATATGACTGCGCCTTGTGGGCCTAAGAAAAATTGCCCGTTCGGCGTGATTACGTCAGGTTTCAGGAGGAGGAGCAGGAGGAGGAGGATGAATATTATACACAGATTGATGAAGCTAAAAGGTCCACGTTTTTGATGGTAATACAGAACAATGCTTCCATCCGCGGGTGCAGCCTACGTATTGTTTAGGTATCGCTGCTGTCCGCTGGTGGAGAAGAGAAGTCTGGTGAAATCCAGGCTTTGTTCATCTTGATGAGTGTAAGCCTGTCGGCACTGTCGGTTGACAGGCGGGTACGCTTATCTGTGATGATTCCCCCAGCCGCACTAAACACCCTCTCTGACAAGACGCTAGCCGCAGGACAAGCAAGCACCTCCAGGGCATACAGCGCTAGTTCAGGCCACGTGTCCAGCTTCGACACCCAGTAGTTGTGGGGGGCAGAAGCGTCACGGAGGACGGTCGTGCGATCGGCTACGTACTCCCTCACCATCCTTTTACAGTGCTTCCGCCGACTCAGCCTTGACTGGGGAGCGGTGACACAGTCTTGCTGGGGAGCCAGAAAGTTGTCAAAGGCCTTAGAGAGTGTTCCCCTGCCTGTGCTGTACATGCTGCCTGATCTCCGCACCTCCCCTGCTACCTGGCCCTCGGAACTGCGCCTTCGACCACTAGCGCTGTCGGATGGGAATTTTACCATCAGTTTGTCCGCCAGGGTCCTGTGGTATAGCATCACTCTCGAACCCCTTTCCTCTTCGGGTATGAGAGTGGAAAGGTTCTCCTTATACCGTGGGTCGAGCAGTGTGTACACCCAGTAATCCGTAGTGGCCAGAATGCGTGTAACGCGAGGGTCACGAGAAAGGCATCCTAACATGAAGTCAGCCATGTGTGCCAGGGTACCTGTACGCAACACATGGCTGTCCTCACTAGGAAGATCACTTTCAGGATCCTCCTCCTCCTCCTCAGGCCATACACGCTGAAAGGATGACAGGCAAGCAGCATGGGTACCCTCAGCAGTGGGCCAAGCTGTCTCTCCCCCTCCTCCTCATGCTCCTCATCCTCCTCCTCCACAACGCGCTGAGATATAGACAGGAGGGTGCTCTGACTATCCAGCGACATACTGTCTTCCCCCGCCTCTGTTTCCGTGCGCAGAGCGTCTGCCTTTATGCTTTGCAGGGAACTTCTCAAGAGGCATAGCAGAGGAATGGTGACACTAATGATTGCAGCATCGCCGCTCACCATCTGGGTAGACTCCTCAAAGTTTCCAAGGACCTGGCAGATGTCTGCCAACCAGGCCCACTCTTCTGTAAAGAATTGAGGAGGCTGACTCCCACTACGCCGCCCATGTTGGAGTTGGTATTCCACTATAGCTCTACGCTGCTCATAGAGCCTGGCCAACATGTGAAGCGTAGAGTTCCACCGTGTGGGCACGTCGCACAGCAGTCAGTGCACTGGCAGATTAAACCGATGTTGCAGGGTGCGCAGGGTGGCAGCGTCCGTGTGGGACTTGCGGAAATGTGCGCAGAGCCAGCGCACCTTTCCGAGCAGGTCTGCCAAGCGTGGGTAGCTTTTCAGAAAGCGCTGAACCACCAAATTAAAGACGTGGGCCAGGCATGGCACGTGCGTGAGGCTGCCGAGCTGCAGAGCCACCACCAGGTTACGGCCGTTGTCACACACGACCATGCCCGGTTGGAGGCTCAGCGGCGCAAGCCAGTGGTCGGTCTGCTCTGTCAGACCCTGCAGCAGTTCGTGGGCCGTGTGCCTCTTCTCTCCTAAGCTGAGTAGTTTCAGCACGGCCTGCTGACGCTTGCCCACCGCTGTGCTGCCACGCCGCGCAACACCGACTGCTGGCGACGTGCTGCTGCTGACACATCTTGATTGCAAGACAGAGGTCGCGTAGGAGGAGGAGGAGGAGGAGGAGGGTGGTTTAGTGGAGGAAGCATACACCGCCGCAGATACCACCACCGAGCTGGGGCCCGCAATTCTGGGGGTGGGTAGGACGTGAGCGGTCTCAGGCTCTGACTCTGTCCCAGCCTCCACTAAATTCACCCAATGTGCCGTCAGGGAGATATAGTGGCCCTGCCCGCCTGTGCTTGTCCACGTGTCCGTTGTTAAGTGGACCTTGGCAGTAACCGCGTTGGTGAGGGCGCGTACAATGTTGCGGGAGACGTGGTTGTGCAGGGTTGGGACAGCACATCGGGAAAGGTAGTGGCGACTGGCAACCAAGTAGCGCGGGGCCGCCGCCGCCATCATGCTTTTGAAAGCCTCCGTTTCCACAAGCCTATACGGCAGCATCTCCAGGCTGATCAATTTGGCTATGTGCACGTTTAACGCTTCAGCGTGCGGGTGCGTGGCGGCGTACTTGCGCTTGCGCTCAAACACTTGCGCTAGCGACGGCTGGACGCTGCACTGAGAGACATTGGTGGATGGGGCCGAGGACAGCGGAGGTGAGGATGTGGGTGCAGGCCAGGAGACGGTAGTGCCTGTGTCCTGAGAGGGGGGTTGGATCTCAGTGGCAGGTTGGGGCACAGCGGGAGAGGCAGTGGTGCAAACCGGAGGCGGTGAACGGCCTTCGTCCCACCTTGTGGGGTGCTTGGCCATCATATGTCTGCGCATGCTGGTGGTGGTGAGGCTGGTGGTGGTGGCTCCCCGACTGATCTTGGCGCGACAAAGGTTGCACACCACTGTTCGTCGGTCGTCTGCACTCTCAGTGAAAAACTGCCAGACCTTTGAGCACCTCGGCCTCTGCAGGGTGGCATAGCGCGAGGGGACACTTTGGGAAACAGTTGGTGGATTATTCGGTCTGGCCCTGCCTCTACCCCTGGCCACCGCACTGGCTCTTTCAACCTGCCCTGCTGCTGCACTTGCCTCCCCCTCTGAAGACCGGTCCTCAGTAGGCGTAGCAAACCAGGTGGGGTCAGTCACCTCATCATCCTGCTGCTCTTCCTCTGAATCCTCTGTGCGCTCCTCCCTCGGACTTACTCCAATTACTACTACCTGAGTGATAGACAACTGTGTCTCATCGTCATCGTCCTCCTCACCCACTGAAAGCTCTTGAGACAGTTGCCGGAAGTCCCCAGCCTCATCCCCCGGACCCCGGGAACTTTCCAAAGGTTGGGCAACGGTCACGACAAACTCCTCCGGTGGGAGAGGAACCATTGCTGCCCATTCTGGGCAGGGGCCCGGGAACAGTTCCTGGGAGTCTTCCTGCTCCTCAGAATGTGTCATTGTAATGGAGTGAGGAGGCTGGGAGGAAGGAGGAGCAGCAGCCAGAGGATTCAGAGTTGCAGCAGTGGACGGCGCAGAACTCTGGGTGGTCGATAGATTGCTGGATGCACTTTCTGCCATCCACAACAGGACCTGCTCACGCTGCTCATTTTCTAATAAAGGTCTACCGCGTGGACCCATTAATTGTGAGATGAATGTGGGGACGCCAGAAACGTGCCTTTCTCCTAATCCCACAGCAGTCGGCTGCGATACACCTGGATCAGGAGCTCGGCCTGTGCCCACACCCTGACTTGGGCCTCCGCGTCCTCGGCCGCGTCCACATCCTCTAGGCCTACCCCTACCCCTCAGCATGGTGTATTACCAGTAGTGCAGAAACAGAACGCTGTAATTAAATGTGCCGCTTATTGGCCTGTGGTTGGAGGCTGACTTCGCTTATGGAATGCACAGCAGAGGCAGGAAAGAATTTTGCGCAAGCCTGCTGTAACACTTAGCTGGCTGCGTATGCCCGGTTGGAGGCTCAGCGGCGCAAGCCAGCGGTCGGTCTGCTCTGTCAGACCCTGCAGCAGTTCGTGGGCCGTGTGCCTCTTCTGTCCTAAGCTGAGTAGTTTCAGCACGGCCTGCTGACGCTTGCCCACCGCTGTGCTGCCACGCCGCGCGACACCGACTGCTGGCGACGTGCTGCTGCTGACACATCTTGATTGCGAGACAGAGGTTGCGTAGGAGGAGGAGGAGGAGGGTGGTTTAGTGGAGGAAGCATACACCGCCGCAGATACCACCACCGAGCTGGGGCCCGCAATTCTGGGGGTGGGTAGGACGTGAGCGGTCCCAGGCTCTGACTCTGTCCCAGCCTCCACTAAATTCACCCAATGTGCCGTCAGGGAGATATAGTGGCCCTGCCTGCCTGTGCTTGTCCACGTGTCCGTTGTTAAGTGGACCTTGGCAGTAACCGCGTTGGTGAGGGCGCGTACAATGTTGCGGGAGACGTGGTCATGCAGGGCTGGGACGGCACATCGGGAAAAGTAGTGGCGACTGGGAACTGAGTAGCGCGGGGCTGCCGCCGCCATCATACCTTTGAAAGCCTCCGTTTCCACAACCCTATACGGGGTTGCGCTTGCGCTCCAACACTTGCGCTAGCGACGGCTGGACGATGCGCTGAGAGACATTGGTGGATGGGGCCGAGCACAGGGGAGGTGAGGGTGTGGGTGCAGGCCAGGAGACGGTAGTGCCTGTGTCCTGAGAGGGGGCTTGGATCTCAGTGGCAGGTTGGGGCACAGGGGGAGAGGCAGCGGTGCAAACCGGAGGCGGTGAACGGCCTTCGTCCCACCTTGTGGGGTGCTTGGCCATCATATGTCTGCGCATGCTGGTGGTGGTGGTGGCTCCCCGGCTGATCTTGGCGCGACAAAGTTTGCACACCACTGTTCGTCGGTTGTCTGCACTCTCAGTGAAAAACTGCCAGACCTTTGAGCACCTCGGCTTCTGCAGGGTGGCATGGCGCGAGGGGGCGCTTTGGGAAACAGTTGGTGGATTATTCGGTCTGGCCCTGCCTCTACCCCTGGCCACCGCACTGCCTCTTCCAACCTGCCCTGCTGCTGCACTTGCCTCCCCCTCTGAAGACCTGTCCTCAGTAGGCGTAGCAAACCAGGTGGGGTCAGTCACCTCATCGTCCTGCTGCTCTTCCTCCGAATCCTCTGTGCGCTCCTCCCTCGGACTTACTCCAATTACTACTACCTGAGTGATAGACAACTGTGTCTCATCGTCATCGTCCTCCTCACCCACTGAAAGCTCTTGAGACAGTCGGCGGAAGTCCCCAGCCTCATCCCCCGGACCCCGGGAACTTTCCAAAGGTTGGGCATCGGTCACGACAAACTCCTCCGGTGGGAGAGGAACCATTGCTGGCCATTCTGGGCAGGGGCCCGGGAACAGTTCCTGGGAGTCTGCCTGCTCCTCAGAATGTGTCATTGTAATGGAGTGAGGAGGCTGGGAGGAAGGAGGAGCAGCAGCCAGAGGATTCAGAGTTGCAGCAGTGGACGGCGCAGAATTCTGGGTGGTCGATAGATTGCTGGATGCACTTTCTGCCATCCACGACAGGACCTGCTCACACTGCTCATTTTCTAATAAAGATCTACCGCGTGGACCCATTAATTGTGAGATGAATGTGGGGACGCCAGAAACGTGCCGCTCTCCTAATCCCGCAGCAGTCGGCTGCGATACACCTGGATCAGGAGCTCGGCCTGTGCCCACACCCTGACTTGGGCCTCCGCGTCCTCGGCCGCGTCCACATCCTCTAGGCCTACCCCTACCCCTCAGCATGGTGTATTACCAGTAGTGCAGAAACAGAACGCTGTAATTAAATGTGCCGCTTATTGGCCTGTGGTTGGAGGCTGACTTCGCTTACGGAATGCACAGCAGAGGCAGGAAAGAATTTTGCGCAAGCCTGCTGTAACACTTAGCTGGCTGCGTATGAATTAGGACAAGTACCCCCAGCAGAGACCCAGTACACTTGTGGCCAGGAATACAGCGGTGATGTAAGAGGCAACACAGAGGCAGGAAAGAATTTTGCGCAAGCCTGCTGTAACACTTAGCTGGCTGCGTATGAATTAGGACAACTACCCCCAGCAGAGACCCAGTACACTTGTGGACAGGAATACAGCGGTGATGTAAGAGGCAACACAGAGGCAGGAAAGAATTTTGCGCAAGCCTGCTGTAACACTTAGCTGGCTGCATATGAATTAGGACAACTACCCCCAGCAGAGACCCAGTACACTTGTGGACAGGAATACAGCGGTGATGTAAGAGGCAACACAGAGGCAGGAAAGAATTTTGCGCAAGCCTGCTGTAACACTTAGCTGGCTGCGTATGAATTAGGACAACTACCCCCAGCAGAGACCCAGTACACTGAGGACGGTCACAGGCCGCCCAAATAGATATTTTTTCCCAAATGCTTTTGGAAAGGCCCACTGCCTATATACACTAAATATGTCTTCTGTCCCTACCTCACCACTACTGGCCCTGGACAATGTAAAATTACTGCAGGATGCAATGCTCTGCACGGCCAATATACAAAAAAAAAAAAGTGCAACACTGCAAAAAGCAGCCTCCACACTACTTCACACGGTTAGATGTGGCCTTAAGAAGGACCGTTGGGGTTCTTGAAGCCTAAAATAACTCTTAACGCTCTCCCTATAGCAGCTCCGGCACCAGCAGCACTGTCCCTGAACTATGTCAGAATGCATCTGTGGCAAGCCGCGGGAGGGGCCGATTTATATACTCGGGTGACACCTGATCTCGCCAGCCACTCACTGCAGGGGGGTGGTATAGGGCTTGAACGTCGCAGGGGGAAGTTGTAATGCCTTCCCTGTCTTTCTATTGGCCAGAAAAGCGGGCTAACGTCTCAGAGATGAAAGTGAAAGTAACTCGAACATCGCGTGGTACTCGTCTCGAGTAACGAGCATCTCGAACACGCTAATACTCGAACGAGTATCAAGCTCGGATGAGTACGTTCGCTCATCTCTAGTTGCAATGCTTCTGCTGCTTGTGTGATACGGCGGTATTGGTGGCTTGATTGACTTTGTGACTTTGGTCTGTGTTGTGTTTCTTGTGGTCATATAAACATAGATAAATGCAGCATAGCCTCCTTAAGACCTGCAGTATGGTGTCTTGGTCTACCCAACAGCCTCCTTTAATCACTGCTGAAGTACAAGACTCCATACTTTGGCTTCTAACTCTCCTGGAAGGGAAGATGCACAGGACAGAGTATATGCTCAGGTGGTCCTGGCACCAGCTTACCCTCCTCTAGCACGCTATGTCAGATGCTTACTTCTCTGCCCCTTTGCACATGGGCACTGTGAGTTGCTGAGGGCATATGCCCCGACTATTGCTTTGACAGGAAATGCTGTCTCTTGTATAGTCTCTGCTACCAGGTCTACATAAGGAGCACAGCACATGAGTACTTACTTATGCATTCTCAGGCTGTTATGTACCAATTACTGTGTAGCTCCCCAATATTTATGACATCTGGAGACAGATTTACTGAGCACTATGTGACTGCTATACTCAATGATGAAGGTCTGGCGTCCCCTTGGACAAAACTATGTAGCAGCGGATACTAAGGACACTCCTACGCGGCACTGGCGCCCCCTCCCCAGCCCCTCCGTTGGAAGTGACGTCTGATTTTGTGGCAGTTCCACTGACTTGTGAGCTGCCATATGTGATGTTCTTCTCCATATGTAGCATGGTACTTATATGCACAAAGCTTAGTCGCCAATGAAGCTTATTATGCAGCTCAGCCGTCACGTCAACTTTTGTGCCACCATATGCAGCATTTGTTAGCTTTGCAAGGTACAGCTTAAAAGGTACCAAGTGGTTTCAATTATGAAAATTTTAAATGGATCGGCATGAGATAAAATAAAAATAAAAACATACTCATCTGTCTTCGCCTCCCTGGGGTTAATCTAAACAGCTACTGCTGCCCTGTCTCTGTCCTCTGCCGCTAAAAGTGAGGTGACCATTGCAGTCAATCAGAGGTTACCGTGTTAATATCTGAACTCCTGGTATCAGTGCTTACATCCTGGGCGCCATGATGCCAGGAGTTCGGAACGATGACACTATGGCCTCTGATTATTCGCAGCAGTCACCTGACTTCCGGCAGCGCCGGAAGTCATGCCCAGACCTTAATTTTTATCTTCAAACCACACAAGCCTTTTATTGCAGGCTGGCTGTTGGAGAGGGCTTTGATTTGTGCAGTAGTCATCTACCTTGTTCACAGTTCTCCTGTATGTAATGACTAGGAGCTGTGTGGTGACACCTTTTAATTTGAATAAGTGCACACGTTGATCAGTCCCCTAATGAGCCCATTATAGGGTGAAACAGGTTGGAACATTGTTTCTGGGGCCACTTGACAGGACAGTAACACGGTTTCTAGCATTGGGCTATTATGGAGCCGACCTTATCAGGGTGATTGCCCTACATTGTTTTGTCTAAGGTGTGATAGACATCAGGAATTAATAAGGGCAGTTTTTTCCGCCATCTTTTGTTCCTTAGATTTATACCAATCCCATCCAATGAGATATTTTTGATGACAATGGTTGTTCTGAAGAAGTGATGTAATGGACTTGATGAAAATGTATTTAATAATACCTGTGGACTTGGGAGCCAGAGAGGTGAGAAGCAATCTGTAGATGAGGGGAGAGAGATAATCTTTATGGAGTAGGTTAACAGGAATTAGGGGAGATAAAAGCAGAATCAGACTTTACAGGGATTGCCTGCAGTTTGTTGCCATGAAAATACATAGTTTCGTAGAAGCAGTACATTAAAAAATATAGAAAAAGAAAGATTATCTGCATAGGTGCTTAACTTTGTCAATTTAGGTTAATTAAAAAATGGTCGTGAAGGTGAAAAAAAAATCATTTTTTCCTTCTATTGTGGTAGTACATTGGAAGGCAGGGCACAAAATCATGCAGAGTGCCATTCCTGATGCTAGTAATATTGTTTCTGTAGCTCCTTGTAATGCAGTGATAAAGTAGCATATTTCATGGAGTCATTTGTTGAAATGACTTATGTAATTTTAGCTCTCTTGTATTGCACAATAAGCAATTAAAATATTTAACATTGCAGTGGCCCTTTAAGCTCCATTACCGGATATTTCTAGGTACATCATTACTGACAAGAGAAAACCTTTCTGGGCAGAACAGCATTTATGATGCAATTCAGGAAACATAAGTGGTAGTTTTGCCTTCTACTTTTATTTTGACATATTCTGAACATCTTCTAATTACAGATTGGATGCAGCTTGTCTTTTACTATTCTCGCATGAGTTCATAGTATCATAGTATGTAAGGCTGAAAAAAGACACATGTCCATCCAGTTCAGCCTATTAACCCTCAATGTTGATCCAGAGGAAGACCAATGAGGTAGAGGCGAATCTTCCCCATTTAAGGGGAAAAAAATCCTTAAATCTGGCAATTGGGATAATCCTTGGATCAACAACCCTATTGACGTTAATAACCCCTTAGTGCAGGGGTGTCAAACCCAATTTCACTGAGGCCCACATCAGCCTTATGGTTGCCTTCAAAGGGCCGATTCTAATTGTAAGACAGTATAGTAAAAGTGAACCCCATAGTGGTCTGATTGGTAATAAGGTCCCCCATAGTAGCCAGTGGCGCACACTATTATACATTATACACATATATATATATATATATATATATGTGTATATATATATATATATGTATATATATATATGTATATATATACACAGGCACACACTATTATACTACATATATATGTATACACAGGCGCACTATATTCTACATATATACGCACAGACGCACACTATTCTATGTATATACGCACAGACGCACACTATTCTATGTATATACGCGCAGACGCACACTATTCTATGTATATACGCGCAGACACACACTATTCTACGTGTATACGCGCAGACACACACTATTCTACGTGTATACGCACAGATGCACACTATTCTACGTATATAAGCACAGACACACACTATTCTATGTATATACAAGACTCTGTGTATCACATTACTTAATTCCCTTAAAACCCGGTGGTGTATGCCATCTGAAGCCTGCAATTTGTCTGTTTTAATCTTTTTAAGATGGCGCTGCATTTCTTCCTGGGTTAAACTGGTGACATTTAGTGGTGACAGATGTCACCACTAAATGTCACCAGTTCAAAGTGGTGACATCACTCTGCATCTCATTTGACATTTCATTTTCCTCTATGAATACACTGGAGAAAAAACTATTTAATAGATTTGTTTTCTCCTCTACAATTTCTCCTATATTATTTATTAAAGGACCGACAATTTCAGTATTCATCTTTTTACTATTTATATAGTTGAAGAACAGTTTAGAGTTAGTCTTACCCTTTTAGCAATAAGTCTCTCTGATCTTTGCTGCTTTTATCTGATTTTTACACAATTTGTTTTTTTCCTTCTAGGCTTTTAGTGCATCTCCACTGCCTTCTTGTTTTAGTAGTTTAAACACTTTCTTTTTGTTGTTTATTGCCCCATTTACATCTTTATTAAGCCATATTGTTTTTCTCCTATTGCTAAGTCTTTTATTCCTGGTAAGGTACAAACCGCTGACAGTAAGCAATTGGAATATTTTTAAACATTTCCCATTTATTGTTTGTATAGTTGTAGTTTAGTATTTTCGTAGCTCCCCTTTAAGGCTGGCTTCACACGGCCGTGACGGCGCCCCCCCAGAGGCCCCAATACTTGCCTCCGGATCCGGCGTCCTATGTCCCGCATGACGCTTCGGCGCGCATGCGCAATAGAGCGCGTGACGAGCTGGCCGCGTCATATGACACGCCCACAGCGTCACATGACGCGGCTGGCGGTGGGCGGGGAAGCAGTTTCATGCTACCTTCCGCTGTGCTACAGCGGAAGATAGCGTGACGGACAGCTTCCATTGACTGCAATGGAAGCCATCCGCACGTACACCCGCGGCAAATAGAGCATGCCGCGGGTGAGGACGGGTGATTTTACGGTGCGGAATTCCGCGGTGGAATTCCGCACTGTAAGCATTGTGCTATTAGTTTCAATAGAACCTAATAGCTCCGGGTAACGCTGCGGATAATCCGTCCGTGGGAAGGAACCCTAAAACTCTCTCTTGAAGGACAAGTTGAAAGGTATTATATTATGGTCACTATTTCCCAGGTGCCCCCCAACCTGCACCCCTGTTATTCTGTCAGGTCTATTAGTTAATATTAAGTCAAAAACGGCTGTCCCTCTAGTTGGGTCCTATACAAGTTGGATGAGGTAATTACCTTTAGTAATTGACAGTAAGTTGTTACCTTTATGACATCCGCAGGTTTCAGCTTCCCAGTTTATATCTGGATAGTTAAAGTCCCCCATAATAATTACCTCATTGTGATTTGCTGCTTCATCAATTTGTTTCAAATAGATTTTCAGTAGTTTCTGTTATATATTTGGTGATCTATAGAAAACCCCTATGAAGATTTTATTGTTTTTCCCTCCAGGTATTTCCACCCATAGAGACATGTTCATCTCCCTCCCATATATCTTTCCATAATGTGGGCTTTAAACAGGGTTTTACATAAAGCCAAACCACTTTCCCTTTCTGGCTTTTACGATCCCTTCTGAACAGACAGTAAACCTGTAAGTTCACCATCCAGTCACAGCATTCATACAACCAGGTCTCCGTTATTCCCAATATGTCATAGTTTTCCTCAGGCATTACTACTTCGTTCGTCTACTTTATTGGTCAGACTTCTAGCATTAGGCCCGATGTCCACTGGTGAATTTGTTGTGTGCATGTGGATGTGATTTCTGCCTGGCGTGCGGATCACATGCGCGGAAAGAAATCACAGCATGCTCCATTTTTCTGCGGGTGCCGCGGGGCAGCTTCCAATGTAAGCCGTCCGATCCACAGCACAGCCACAGCTGTCACTGTGGATGTGCCGCGGATCCGCAAGAAAGCGGGAGATTACAAAAAAAATGACAATGTGTGTGTGTCCGGCACGTCGCCGGCGTGTCCATACGCATCCACCGTGCTGAAGAAAGAAGATCCAGCCAGCACCGAAGAGACCCACGCTGGATATGAACAGGTAAGAAAATGTATTTTCCTGATCATGTCTGCGGGCACAGCTTGAGTCCGCTATGGGATTCAACAGTGGAATCCGTGCGTGCAAGTGGACACTGGGCCTTAGTCACCACTGAATTTAGAGGGACCTGTGATCCTTATAAACCAACTCCAGTCATGTGATCCGCGTTGCTATGCCGACCACAGGTCCTGCACGTTTATTTCCTCAGCACAGGGGTGAGTAGAGCAGGGACCATTGGCGGATTATAATAGCGGTGATTGGGGCGATAGCCTCGGGCAAGAGACTCCAAGGGGGCCCACGCTGTCTCAATTGCCCCTATTGTAATCTGCACTGCTAAAACTCTCCCTGCATCTGAAGAGCATGGTGGAAATGGGAGACCCTAACACTACTGGGATCCTATCACTTTTGGGGTGGCAATGGGAGACCATATTGCTATTGGGGCGGCAATGGGGGACGCTATCACTACTGCTGCCACAATAGGGATCACTATTTCTACTGGCGTCAATATAGGGGGTCTATATTTCTACTGGAACCAATTTAGGGGATGCTATTACTACTGGGGCCAATATAGGAAGCGGTATTACTACTAGGGCCAATATAGGAAACGCTATTACTACTAGGGCCAATATAGGAAACGCTATTACTACTGGGGCCGCAATTGGGGAGCCTATTACTACTGGGGCCACCAATATAGGGGGTCACTATTACTACATGGGGCGAATTTGCTGCAGAATTTATAGTAGCTGTATCAGCAAAGTGGATGAAATGTTGAAAATCCCTTCCAAACGCTGTGGAAAAAATCTGTACAAAACCCGTGTGAATACTGACATGGGGTGCGGAATTTAATTCCACAGCATGAAAATTTTAAATATAATGTATATCAACAGCCCATCCAGCGCTCCAGCGTTCCTCCGTTTTTTTTTTGTTTTTTTTAAACGGCCCTGTCCGTTTTATAACGACAGAGATAAAAATCATATGTCGTTATAAGCCACGTCCCCTGACCACACCTTGGGACTCCATGAGAAACTTTAGCTTCAAAAAGGGCTCCATGGCTGAAACAGTTTGGGAACCAGAGGAAAAAAGGCTTCTAGACCAACATAGAAGGGGGTTCTTCACTGTAAGAGCAGTGAGACTATGGAACTCTCTGCCTGAGGATGTGGTGATGGCAAACTCACGAAAAAAAGTTCAAGAGGGTCCTGAGTGCAAAGTTACATGTTATACATGTTATAGTCCTGGATTACTTCAAAAGGGGTACTAATCCAAGTAGTTAATTAGATTGCCAGTTTTGTAGCGAGGAACAAATTTTTATTTCATGAAATGAGGAAAATCGGCTTCTACCTGATTGGAGGGATTTTTGCCTTTGCCTTTTTACCTTACACAGACGGCCTCCGTCACAATAGTCTGCAAGGAAAGTGTGTACAAAACCTAAAGGGAACTGAAAACAGGAAAAATCACACCAGGTCTAGTGAAGTGAGGCAAATTATTATTTTTGAATGAATTGAGATGAGGGCTAATACACCATACTGGGGGATTCACAGGAATACACCTGGTTAGACAATGGGTTCCTCACCTAGAAATATCTTTGGAAACCCAGTTGACTATCAGGTTATGAATTTTAAACCATGGTAATCCTAGGATAATATCAGTAGACAGGCTCTCACATATGAACGAAAAAAAAGTTTCATCATGAAACTGCCCAACCCTTAATCGTATGTCTGTAACAATGTGCTTCAGGTGTAACGGGGACGAATCTATAGTGGAAACAGAAATTGGGTTAGAGAGGGTTACTATCTTCAGACCAGAACTCACTTAAAATGTGAGCCATATACAAGATATATACTGCAGGGAAGGCTCAATCGCCATATACCCTGGTAGCATTCAGCATGGCAATATAGAGGAGCAAAATGTTCATGTGCAGACTAATGGGCAGCCACTCAACTCAACCCAGGGTGGGGGAGGGGGTGACTGCTGACAAACCCAGTCTGCACAATATGAACCGATACCAAGAATGCCCGCCATAGATAAGTGTGTCACTATACAGGCGTACAACCCACAATGACAAAGCAGTAGATTGCCCTGCATTAAAAAACTGTGCCACACTAGCATGCCATACTGGGCTCCTCTAGCATCTATAGCAAGCCACATGCACAAAAACACACACTGATAAATATGGGTGTTCGTTAGTATTTTGGCCCAAAACACGTAAGCTGGCGGGCCACAGCAAGGCCACCACGCGTCTTCCAGAAACGGAATTGGGTTAGAGAGTGTTTTTATCTTCAGACCAGCTTTCAGGGCAAACTGGGAATTAATCACATTAATGTCTGACCTACCATCCAAACAAACGCCAGCAGATATGATGTTATTATCTGAAATCACTTTGGCTGGGAAAGTTTGCCTGGACTTAGCCAACCAAGCAACTTGGTGGTCTTCACCGGTTAACTAGCTGCTTGTTTATGGGTCTTACTGGACAACTGCGAATAAAGTGCCCACCTTGTCAACAATAGAGGCACAAACCTTTCTTTAGACGATTATCCCTACGTTCTTTATTCATAGAAACTGTCCCTATCTCCATAGGCTCATCAGAATCCTCTTCGGGGAATGTAGACGATGAGGAGGAAGATTCAAAATCTGTTTCCCGCTTTCTCTCTCGCAGACAGCGATCAACCCTATTTGCCAAGGCCATAGCATCCTTCAGCATGCAAGGTGTAGCATACTGAATAGAGACGAGTGAGTATACTCGCTAAGGCACATTACTCGAGCGAGTAGTGCCTTAGCTGAGTATCTCCCCGCTCGTCTCTAAAGATTCGGGGGCCGGCGCGGGTGACAGATGAGTTGCGGCGGGGGGCGGGGGGGGGGGGGGGGGGGGGGGAGAGATATCTCCCCTCCGTTCCTCCCCCCTACCCGTCGCTCCTCGCCAGCCCTCGAATCTTTAGAGACGAGCGGGGAGATACTCGGCTAAAGCACTACTTGCTCAAGTAATGTGCCTTAGCGAGTATACTCGCTCATCTCTAATACTGAACCATTGCATTCTTTACCTTGCATGACAGGCCAAAACACAACTGGTTTCTCAAAGCCGAATTGTTTCTTTGAGTTCCATTAGCCCAGCGCCAAAATTCCGCGGACGATTGCCTTGTTGTAGCATACGAATTTTACATTCAGCGAGGGCAACGCAATCCGGATTATAATATAGCAGGCCTAACGCTGAGAAAAAATTGTCTACTGAAGACTGAGCAGGCGAAGCAGAGGAAAGGGAAAATGCCCAGGCCTGAGGGTCTCCCTGTAACTGAGATAACAATGTCCACTCTCTGGATCTCATTCCCTGAGGAAATTGGCCTTAAATGAAAATATAGCTTGCAGGATTCATGAAAAGCTACAAAATCACTCTCTTTACCAGAAAAATGATCAGGTAACTCAAGCTTTGGTTCAGATTGTGCAGAAACGTCAAAAGAGCTGTCAATCACCAGCCACTACCTCAGCTAACAGCTGCTGGAATAACTAACCCTAACTAGAAAGTACCAAAGATATTAACCCTAGCTAGTCAGGATAAAACTCACAGTAGCAAAGGTGTGCTTGCAGTGACGTGACACTAGACTAGAACAAGGTACTTAGGACCAGGACACAAAACACAAAATACTGGATTGAACACATATTTTCACAGCTATCAACTGCACCACACTGCTGAAGCCATGAATACTTATAGAGGCTACCCAATCAGACATGCCTCTCTAAACAAAGCTTAGGCCACTTCACCCAGGCGTTTTTGCGTGCACAGTATGCATAGAATAGAACCTATTGATTTTCAATGGGTTCATACACATCTCCGTATATTGTGCGTGCAAATACATGTTCTATTTTTCTGCATATTTGTGCACCAAATGTCCCCTTAGAAGTCAATAGGGGGTGCGCAAATGCTTATGTTATAGCAAATCATATCTACAATATTACGTGGTTTCTCTTGCGGGGAACAATCACATTTTGCTCTACTGACTAACACTGTACCAAACTTTTTTCTCTATTTACCGAATGCATATTACATACAAGTAGAAGCTTATGCAATTTCCTGAGCTTCATAGCCAGAAAATGAACAGGATATATGTGCAGCCTATAATGAAATGAACGTATTCATGTAAACATACATGTCCCATATTCCCCATGTTTACTAGATAAGCAATGAACAAAAAAATATATGCAGTTTATATAATTTTTCTCTGCCTGATAGCAATGGAATGAACATAATATGTGCACAGTTTACAGTGAAATGGACCCAAATTTCACATATGTAGATCCTTTAAAAACATTTTCTACACCTGATGGATATGGAACAAACAAGGTTTATGATTAGTCTATAATAGACTGAATACATAGTCCACATAAGTGTGTATTTAATGTGTGTGTGTGTGTGTATATGCCGTATATATATATTCACTTTACTATATATTAAGTGGATTCTGCCAGCAGGGTTATGAACATGGGACAGGTATGCTCATTGACCCCGTGTATTTTGTTCTACAACGCTGAGGAGATTCAGAATAAACATACTTTGAAGTTTGACTCAGAGCTGAGCCGCGAGTCATGGAGGCGGGCCACCCCGGCCTCTCCCCATCCATATCGTGCAGCGTGTCTCCCCTTTTGTGTATAGGGAGACAGCTGTCAGCCTGCATGCTGTGTACTGGGAGCAGCTGACGCAGCCGCTTCTGTGACTCACAGCTCAGCTCCCAGTCAAACTTCAAAGTAGGTTTCAGAATAAGACACACAATGTGCATCTATGTCAGGAGTTCGTGCTACTTGTGGTTCTGCCAGCATGAACCTGCTGATAGAATCCCTTTAAATATAAGTCGTGTTTGTGCCATATCTTGCAAGCAAGGAAAATCACAGCTCTATTTATAGGAAATATGTGTTCATTCCTCTATAAACAAGGCGTATTCCCTGTATATGAACTAAGGTGGAATATGTGTACATTCCACTGTAAACTAGACATATCCCCTGTATATGTACTTAGGTGGAACGTGTTCACTGCACTATAAACAAGACATATTCCCTATATATGTACTTATATGGAATGTGTTCATTCCACTAGAAACTAGGCATATGCCATATATATATACTTATATGGAACATGTGTTCATTCCACTAGAAACTAGACATATTCTCTGTATATGTACTTTTAGAAACAGTCTTCATTCCACTATAACCTAGATATATTCCCTATATATGTACATATATGGAACGTGTTCATTTCACTAGAAACTAGGCATATGCCATATATATGTACTTTTATGTAAAGTGTTCATTGCACTATAAACTAGACATATTCCCTGTATATGTACTTTTAGAAACCGTCTTCATTCCACTATGAACTAGACATATTTCCTATATATATATATACTTTTATAGTACATGTGTTCATTCCACTAGAAACTAGACACATTCCCTATATATGTACTTATATAGAACGTATTCATTCCACTAGAAACTAGACATATTCCCTATATATGTACTTACATGGAACGGCGCAGATACATCCTGCTCATTCTATGTCTCATAAGCCCCTTCTATAATTCTGTAGGCATGTGATTACATGGAGCTCTATAAGGTGTACCTATTCCTTGTCCGTCAAAAACATGTAATTCTATTGTTGTCTGCTGATATGGAATATCCGTTCATCCCAGTATAAACCCTGATTATTACACCCCTAGTAGGTCCAGGGAACTCATTATAATTTCCAACCAAATTAACAATACGGTTCATTCTTTTTATTCATCACATCGTTTTTCCATTGTATAACTGTGTTTGCTACAGTGTGACAATGATTCCTGGCAGTGAAAGTGTTAAAGGAGGAGTTGGAAGCGCGTTTGTCATATCTTCTAAACGAGTTTTCGGCATTCTTTTGAGAAGGCAAAATGATATACGCGGAAACGAAAATAGTCCAATTATACACATAAATGTCATGACAGATGAGGATCACAAGAATGGCTGCCTCCAGTGAATTCCAGTAAGCCTCTTCATCCATTAACTGCGCTGAACGGTTAGCACACTGCAGGCACATTATTGTGCTGTATTATGTAGTGAGAAGAACGGTTGGGCCATGTCTAATCGCCCACCTCAGGTCAGAGGCTGCCATGAATCACCACCGACTTGCGTGGAGTGTCTCACATTCGGCGTGGGGCTCCCGCTGTACGTTGGCATCACCAGTATTTGTATAATGGGAGGTATAGCTAAAGTAAATGGAAGCTGAGCCAAGGACTCTGCCCCCTGTGAGGTAACATGATGAGCTGCTCTGTACTACTACAACCCGCCATTAACAGGATAGGGGAGCTGTCCCTCAGCCATTCATTCCTCATTTGTGTGCCCCTTTCCCTCCTGCCTTGGCGACAGACGGGCAGCAGGCGGCGCTGTTGTCCCACAACTGAGCCCATTTTTCCCTTATGGCTTGTGTGAGTCATGCGAATGGGGTGGCGAATAATCATCCATAATTAATTATCTGTGTTCCCTCTGCGGGATTAGTGATGAACAGTTGTGAGCTGCACGATAGCACCGGCAGACGCAGCTCATATAACGCGGAGTCCCTCTATATAGCAGCACAGTACATGGCGCGGCCTGTCAGCAGCAGGAGGAGGAGGACGGCTGCTGCTCTCGCTCGGGAGACCCTGGCCCCCTCGGCTGCTGACGTCAGAGGAATGCATGTGCGTCACGGCCGTGCGATTGGTGGACGCGGCGTGTCTGTCGGCTCTCGCGAACCCCCCGTTGCCCGCTGACTATAGAGGCAGCTAGTCCTGGGGGCCCCTGAGGGACCAAAGGGGCCGCACACACTCATCGCCCTCGTTAGACTGTGTGACAGAGTGTCGGCGGTCACAGAGCGGCGGCGGCGAGCGCAGACACATCGCTATGCTAATGAGGGGGCGTGGCTGGGAGGAGCAGTGAGTGCGAGCGATACCTCGTATATAAAGTAGTGAGGGGGCGAGCGCCGCAGACCGTCAGTGCACAGCAGCAGGTACACAGCCGGCAGTCACCGCCGGGAGCCGCTCAGCTGATTGGCTTGTGTGTCTTTGCAGGAAGGTGTGGAGACGCTCTGAAGCTGGCAAGGCTGGCAGCACGGCATCTCAGCATGGCAGACGAAGAAGGTGGCATATGTGCCGGCAACTGCAACGTCCTCAGCTGGGAGCAAGTGCAGCGCCTGGACGCCATCCTCACCGAGACAATCCCCATCCACGGACGGGGCAACTTCCCCACTCTGGAGATGAAGCCCCGGCAGATCGTGAAGGTGGTGCGCTGCCGCCTGGAGGAGAGCAACATCCACGTCCGCGACGTGCGACTCAACGGCTCGGCGGCCAGCCACATCCTCCACGAGGACAGCGGGCTGGGCTACAAGGACCTGGACCTCATCTTCTGCGTGGACCTGAAGGGAGAGGCCGAGTTCCAGACTGTGAAGGACGTGGTGCTGGACTGCCTGCTGGACTTCTTACCCGAAGGGGTTAACAAGGAGAAGATCTCCCCGCTCACCCTAAAGGTAAATGGAGAGGGGGGCATGCATGCCACTTATACTGTTCTAATGGGGGTTGCCCGTCTGCTGCCCAACTGGCCAATGTTCTGAGTCAACCATGTCCCATCCGATGATGATGATGCTCCTCCGTCTTCTCACCGCCCCTTTCTCCCCCGGTTCCTTGTCCCCTTTTTTTTTTTTTGGGCGGCTGGGTTGTCCACTTGTCACCGAGCTCCTGACATTGACTATTTTTTTTGTGTTCTTTTTTTATGTCTTTTCCATCCCAGGAAGCGTACGTCCAGAAAATGGTAAAAGTCTGCAACGACTCTGACCGCTGGAGCCTGATCTCCTTATCCAATAACCGTGGCAAAAACGTGGAGCTGAAGTTTATGGATTCCTTGAGGAGGCAGTTTGAGTTCAGCGTCGACTCCTTCCAGATTAAGCTGGATTCTCTCTTGCTTTTTTACGAATGCTCCGAGAACCCGATGACTGAAACGTTCCATCCGACCATTATTGGGGAGAGCGTGTATGGGGATTTCCAGGAAGCCTTTGATCACCTTTGTCACAAGATCATTGCCACCAGAAACCCTGAGGAGATCCGTGGAGGTGGCCTTCTCAAGTACTGCAACCTTTTAGTAAGGGGCTTCAGGGCAGCCTCTGAATCTGAAATGAAGTCCCTGCAGAGGTACATGTGCTCTCGGTTTTTCATTGACTTTTCAGACATAGGAGAACAACAACGAAAGCTGGAGTCCTACCTGCAGAACCACTTTGTCGGCTTGGAAGACCGCAAGTATGACTATCTCATGACTCTACATGGTGTGGTCAATGAAAGCACAGTATGTCTCATGGGGCACGAAAGAAGACAGACTCTGAGCCTTATCACCATGCTCGCCATCCGAGTACTGGCTGAACAGAACATTATTCCCAATGTAGCCAACGTAACGTGCTACTACCAGCCAGCCCCCTATGTAGCAGATGCCAACTTCAGCAATTACTATATTGCCCAGGTTCAGCCTGTTTTTACATGCCAGCAGCATACCTACTCCACTTGGTTACCCTGTAATTAAGACTGATGATGACACGGTTCCTCGGAGATCCATATCTATATTAGGCAGGGGTATACCCAGTTATGTAATAAGGTGTGAGTTTGACAATGATGATCTGCTCTAGGTTTATATCTTTGTGAAGCTTGTGGTTCATATAGAATTTATGAGAGCACGATCAGAATGATAAGCTCCTAATTTATTGGGTCGAACCCCAGAGCACAAAGCGACCTGTCATTTAAAGCTACCGTCGCCCCCTGTAGTATGACATGGGGGCCTGCTTAATGTAAGTACAGGTTGGCAGAGCCTGCTCACTTTGCATTTGAATAGAAAGAGGTTGGTTAGTCAAAGGGAGTAAATGCTCTTTAACACGTCCTTCTGAATTTCAAATATCTATAGCAACATGTGAAGGAAGATGCATCGGCTAGCTAGACGGAGCATTTGGTGACCTCGGTCACGTAGAATGTATAACCTGCCTGCTTGCATAAAACGCTTTCTTGGACCCAGTGAACTGCAGTCGGGTATTACAGTTTTTCACAACTGTCAAAACCGTCTTGAAAGATAACACACCTTCTTTCCAGATATCTGCATGAATCACATTGTACAAATGTGACGATGCGTAGAGAGATAGTAGCAAATGTAACGCTTGAGGACCAAAGATTTCTTAAAAGAAACATACCCAAAAAACAGGAAGGGGGTGGGGGGAGAGGAGAGATTATTTGTGTAACTGTTTTATTTACTGTATCAAAGTGCCTGTTTTCCTTCAGAAAATTACCAACATATCTTCTTGTGATTAAATCACACAAATTTTTTTCCATTTATCAGGGATTCTAAATTTAAAACAAAAACCTTTAAAATAAACAAATAAAAAAAAAAAAATCAACATTCTAAACTTGTGATGAACAGTACAGTTATGCCATCTTTTTCTCTCCTTGGCAGACACTTGTATAAAGTTTATGCTTTGTGAACTCCTTGCATGTTCCACATGCACCGAGGTTTCTTGACATGTTGGTGACATAAATGTAGCACTTAGAGAATGTTTCTATTCACAGTAGAATAGCCTTCCATTGAGGATTCAGCTCAGACTGGAAATTCTGTGAAACGAACACTTCTGGTTAATGTCTTGTCCTTTTTTAAACATTCCCCTTTTTTTCAAGAAGCTCAGTCGATCTCAAGATGAGATCATTCAATTAAGTATTTTAGAATTCTATTCGTATTAAAGTTAATGGTGACTTTTTTTGTTTAATTTCCTGAAAAATAAGGAATTTCAGTGGATCTCCACTCTGCTCAATCTGTTCTGAACAAATGCGTTGCTGCATAGTTGGACCACTAGAGGTATTTAATGTGAAAACTAGCTGAATTGCACGGCTCTTGTAGCTCAGTATTCGTCGTTACCATTACTTTAGCTGTAATTTCTGAGTTTACAATGTTAGTACTGTAACCTTATTTAAGTAACTCATACATAAAGTGTGTCAGAAGGAAACGGAGGTTTTCCATTACTCTGTTTGGCTGTATTTTTCAGGCAGACCCTGTATATAGTGTTAACCCTCCAGGAACCATTGACAGGGTTCCACAAGCTGTTTTTACATTTGTATAGCAATACTACATTCATCTCAGCAGGGTACGACGGAGAGCAGGACGTGGTGACAAGTAATGTATTGTAGTCCTCCATATACGACAGCCCCTTGTTTACTCCTATTTCTGATTTATTATCTTGGCCTGTGATTGTTCTTACAGTCTGCTGCATCCATCTGATGTGCAGAGACATGACTGAAAGGTTCAATATCTGGATTAATTTATTGTTTCACAGCTCCTGGTGCTTACTAAATCCTTTTTGCTAAAGTAGAACTATGCAGACACTTCTGCCTGGCCTTTTGTTCTGCAGATGCAGGGTCTTCATTGGAAATCACTGTGGAAGTAGATGGCAGTATTGAAAGCCGTCATACTTGTGTATTAGCAGATCTAGAGTGACAGATTCACTTGTCGTTTGCAGAAGTGAGGTGAATTGAATTTTCTCATTTTCTAGTAATCCGCATGTAGTATCAGAAATTTAGTGTATTTTTGCATGACTTTGACTAGCCTGATACAACTGTAGTTCTATAGAAGACCCAGTAGAATTACGCAGTGAGATGTAGCAGCTGTTAACATTACTGATGCACGGTGATTACTTGATTTCCAGTTATCACAATGCATTAAATGACAAGTTAACATTTGCTACGTCTGTAGCTGAAGTGCAGTCAGTTCTGGCAGTTTAGTGGTTAAGTCTGACTCTGGCCCCCAAGGTTTCTTTTTTTTCTTTTCTGCGCTGGGATTGAAATCCTGTCATTGTTGGAAGTTGTGGAAATTGGCAGATGGAAGATGTCAATGCTTTTCTTTCTCTTCTTATCCAGTCTTTAAAGGCTGTTTGAGCAGGAATCCAATTTGTTTACTGTAGCGCCATTCCTGTGAGTTTAGCAGGATCTGTTAAAGCTATTGCACTGCCACTCTGTTTACACGGAAATTTCTGGCCTTTTCTGTGACTGCTCCTGCCTATTTGGTGAATGGAGAGCCTTCCATGATTAATAGTGAAGAGAGGGGCTCGAGTTTTCCCAAGTCTCTTTCCTTCAGACAGTAAATTTTGTAGAATTGAGATGTGCTTGTCTAAATCAAACAGATTCCATAGATAGATTGATGTCGCGAAGGGGATGGCTGGGGAAATAGGATCAGCTGGTGATGGGGTATAGCTATTCTTCCCACAGCTATTTGCATTGCACAGATAGCTCATCTGTCACTGTAAGGTGTGAAACTACGTATAGCTCTAGCACATATTTGATGAGCCCTTGTAGCAATCTTTACATGATGGTCATTTTTCTTCCACACTTGTATCTTCTTGACATTTCACTCTGTTCAAACTTTTTGTTTTCTTTTACATTAGGCTGCAGCTGGTCTACTTTTCCAGCACACAGATGTACTTGTTTTTTAGCCATAGTTTAGTTTTCGATTCAGTGCACATTTTATGCATCACGGTTACATTTTTTATGCAGTATTCTGTACAGCCATTTCTTGCAGCAATCAGTGGAAATGACTTGTCTGTCATCCAATATGTTGGAATGGAGAATTTGCAGGAGAGACAAAGCCCCCTTTGAAATCCATGACTCCTTAAACACCAGCCAGTGGACAGTTTGTATGGCGGATGGATTTATTGCTAATCTATGTTGAGATAAACCTTCTAATACAAATGTGATGAAACATCAGAACTCTTTCAAGCCAAACCATTGTATGTTGTTGCACAAAAAAATGCACGGGTGTTGTGTCTAAAGGGATGGGGGAGGTGGGCAGTGTTTTAAATTTGTACTTTTTTCTTAACTATTTTGCTTTACACACACTGATGCTTTTACTTTACGTACATAAATTTTATTCAGAGTTTTAAATGATTCATGTAAAATGCTTTGTACATGACTTGTATTATGTTGTTGTTTGATGACTTTGCCAATTAAAAAAAAAAATAACGGAGAGAAAATCAAAACAAAAAAAAAATATTTTCTTGAAATATGTCATTGTAGACTTTAATGTCTTTAGAGATAATTCTGCCCAAGCAGAAATATATTTTACATATCTATAACAAAGTGTGGTTTTCTTTGCAAAATGGGGATTTCAGCTTAAAGTAATTGGAGATGTAATATGAGGTTGCATGCGGGCTAAAAAGCTGCAAACTAGGAATTAATAGGAAGCAGCTTGGCTTATTTTGCTCTCAACCTTTCTCTTTAGAATATGAACACTGCCTCTTCACAGCTGCAGTATCTGCCCTTTGCTTCTGCTGCTTTGGAATACATTGACCATAAGCTAAGGACAGGCAGGAGAGCGGAAGGAAAACACAGGCTGCTGGCATTCATACTTGAGAGAAAGGATTGTGAATCTTGTTTACAGCGTCCAATATTTGGATTTGTTTTGTAAATAAAGAAGTTATTTTTTTCTATTTATCTGCGTAGTATGTCTTTGGTTGGAAAGTTCTGGGTGAGTGGTGTGAAGTAGCGTTCATGTAAAATAACAATTATGTAAGGCTGAGAATAGTCTGGTACACCAGCTTCCTAGTGGGAGCTCCAAAAATCCCTAATCCTAGTGGGCTGGTTTTTTTTTTTTTTTTTCAGCCAAATGTGTGCAGTCAGCTAGGAAAGGCCTAGCTGAAACATGCCAAAAATACTTGGCTAGGTACCCACTTAGCAACATAGATAACCTAAAACAACACATTTTATTTTCTCACTTAAAAACAATCATTTCATGTTTGGAGAGAAGCCACAGTCCGAAATTGTATTTTCTTTAACCTTTTGATGAAAGGAATAGTTTTTTTTGTAAGTAAATCATAACTTTTGTGAGAACAAGCAGTAGATGTACAGCCCGTTTTCAGCCAAATACTCAGGGTTTATTCACACGTCATGATCATGTTGTAGCTTCTATCACGAATGTCCAAGTTATGGCCAAAATGCCTCAAATGTGTCATGGTTTTAGAAAACTGGAGCAAAAAATGCAAAATGTTAATAGACCCCCTAAGGCTTCCTTCAAACACTTTTGAGGCTTGTAAAATACTGACATTTCTTTTTACTCCTCTAGAGAACTGTATGGGAAATGCATAAATGGGTCTAGAGCATACCGCTTATGGGGTGGGGGGAATGATGGGCTCAAACACTGCTAAAATGAGGGGGGGAATAAACACCACAAGATTGTATTGTTTCTTAATTTACTGTTCACCTATAGCTACCGTGTTTCCCCCAAAATAAGACCCTGTCTTATATTTTTGCCCCAAGAGAGGCACAGTTTCTTATTTTCAGTGGGTGGATTTATAATCCCCTAGCAGCCAGTGTTCGGGTCCCTCATGCTGGTCTGCATTGCTGCTGCAGGCTGCCGTGTTCTCCTGAATGCCAACAGAGCATTTCTTCCTGGTAGCGGCGCTTGAATACCCCGCCTCCAGCAAGCTAATGCTCTGATTGGTTAATAGAGCGCTGGCGCTGAGTGGCTGATGTGCGCTCAATTTACCAATCAGAGCATTAGCTTGCTGGAAGCGGGGTATTCAAGCCCCACTACCAGGAAGAACTGCCCTGTTGGCCTGCCAGAGGACACAGAAGCCTGCAGCAGCATCGCAGCCCAGCGTGAGGGAGCCGAACGCCGTCTACCTAGGGCTTATTTTTGGGAGAGGGCTTATATTTCAATCCCCCCCTCCCCCTGAAAATCGGTGTAGGTCTTATTATTGGGGAAACACTAACATCTGGGTACTGCATCTTTTGATGTGAAAAAAAACCCCAAAAAGTGTTTGGTTTTTTTTTTCTCCTGAAACCACTACAACTGTAACAACACTAAGGCCTCATGTCTATGGGGAATTTATATTTAGCAAATCCGCGCGTGAACCCCCCCCCAATAGGAAAGCATTGACCATCTGCAGCTATTAAATAGCTGTGGATGATATTTTTATCCTCAATGTCCACAGCAAATTAGAATTGTCAAATCCGCGCGGGTGATCCACGCCCATAGGGATGCATTAGACACCCACAGGTAATTAAATACCTGCAGATGTCGTTTTCCCTGACTCGTAGATCGCACGGGCGGGAAAACACCCGCAGCATGCTCCATCTTCGTGCGGGTTTCCCGTGGCTTCCATTGAAGCCTATAAAAGCTGTCCGGTCCAGCCACACATTCGCAGCTGTTGTGCTGTACCGCGGGAGTGCAGGCATTAAAAAAAATGTGCATGCGCAAAGCGGTCCGAGCACATCCACCGGGCCATAGAAAGAAGATCCGGCCGTAACGGAGGGCAGATCTGCAGTGTCCGGACAGGTGAGTATATGGGATTTTCTGGCCTCATGTCTACGGGAAAGGAGGGGCTCACTGCAGGATTCTGCACGTAGGCCGAAGTGTTCTGCCGATTTCACGTGCGTGAGAAAAACCTGCGACAGTCTTCATTTTAGTGGAGATCACGCGTGCAGGAGCTTAAAAAGCTCATATCTCAATTGATCTCCCATATGAAAAAAAAGACAATTCTAGTGCATCCGCAGCAGAAATTTGCGCAGGCCTGATTTTCCTCCTGGACATAAGGCCTAAGGCGAGATGTACATTTCCCATGTATACAAGTTGCACCCTAGAGTCTTTGGCACAACTTGCATCGGACAGCACACAGTCACCTATCATTATGCGGTTTGATTTACAGACACAGCACTTGGATTAGTATGTCCTGTTTCACGGCCAGGATGCGGACAAGAATAGGTCATGCGATAGAGGGTTTTATTTCCATGAGAAAGACGTTGCTCTGCATAGGCTATAATGGAGCGGCATGCAGCCGTGATTCACCATGGACAGCACATGGCCCTAAAAATACTAGTGTGCCAGAGGCCTAAATTGGTAAGTAAAGTAATTGGCAATTTTGGTATTTCTGTTCAAATTCAGATTTTCATTGTGGAAGAATAGTGTGTCCTTTAGGCTGCATTCACACGAACGTATATCGGCTCGGTTTTCACGCCGAGCTGATATACGTCATCCTCATCTGCAGGGGGGAAGAATGGAAGAGCCAGGAGCAGGAACTGAGCTCTCGCCCCCTTTCTGCCTCCTCTCCGCCCCTCTGCACTATTTACAATGGGGAGAGGTGGGATGGGGCGGGGCTAATTCTCGGAACTTAGCCCCGCCCTGCCTCCTTTCATTGCAAATAGTGCAGAGGGGCGGAGAGGAGGCAGAAAGGGGGCGGGAGCTCAGTTCCTGCTCCTGGCTCTTCCATCCTCCCCCCCCCCCCCCCCCTGCACACGAGGACAACGTATATCGGCTCGGCGTGAAAACCGAGCCGATATACGTTCGTGTGAATGCAGCCTTAGAATGAAACATCTGGAAAGATTTGTTGCAGAAACGGCCCTGCTAAGATGTAGAGGACAGTTGCAGAAATTTCCGCAACAAATCTGCCACGGGTGAATTCAGCCTTCTAGATTAGAAGTCATGAAGGGGGAGATGCTATGTTTTTTGAAAATCCAATTCAGTTATTGCTTAGAGCGCTTCTGACTATCAGATGCACACTGGATTAGTACGCATCAGTAAACTAAGACATTACACCTGCTTTCATTGGCCAGTGATGCCCACATGAGCAGCATAGGTTAATCAAAGCATGTGTAGTGGTTTAGACCAATGAAGTGTACTAATGCCCAATGTGCATCAGTTGGTAAGAGAAGCTGGCGCAGCCATCTTTGATTGTCCGAGCTCAGAGGGTCGCTTTAATGAGATTCTACGCTGGCATTTATTTTTAGAAGAATCTGATTAATCCTCAAGGCTAAGATGGGAATGGCATTGCCTGACAGGTGCCAAGCTGCTTTTCCTCTTCTCTGCTGTCAGCACAGTGCCAATCTTACTGTGATCTGAATAGTGATTTGAGACTGACTGATTGTTGGGGAACAACTTCCTAACAACCCTTTTTTTCAGGCATCTTCCCTAGAAGCCAGTCTGCCTCATATTTTGTGGGTCTTCAACTTAGACCTGGGAACAGAGAAAAAGTAAAACAGCATGGCAGAACTTGGTGTACCTAACTTTTTAAAATAGGCTGCTGTGTGTATATGAGAAAGAACAGCATTTCTGCTTATTCTGATTTGCATCTTGCATTTATAACATTTTTTTTCCTCTGCAGGCTGTATAACCTTAAGGCCAATTTACACACAAAGACAATCTTTCAAAATTGAAAGATTGACAGTTTTAGGAATCGTTTTGCATAAAGTGTTAATGGACACTAATATCCATTAACACTTCATCAGCTTCATTTGCGAGTAAAAGGGCCTCCGGGAACTGTTTGCAGAGCACAGCACACAGCTCCATAGTTATATCTCTCCGGCTGAACGATGGATTTTAAGCTCGCCTTAAAATCAACGTTCAGCCGAAGAGTGAACGATGGCAGCGGTTACACGCAATGATTATCGCTCATATGCCATCGTTTAAACAAATTTTGAGCAATAGTTGTGTGTAAATGGGCCTTAACTCTCAGTTGTCTCTGAGCTGGTAGGTGTAGATTAGCTGTTATGGTGTCTTTTATACACTGGATATGAAGAAAAAAGAGCTGAATCTGCTCCCTGACTCTCTGTAACACACACACACACAACATAATCATGGAGGACACTAGAGAAGTGCTGAGAAGTGGAGATGTGATTTAGGTAGCTGTAACACAGTAAATAACTCCTCATTGGCAAGCAGGTTCATGTGAGTCTGTCACCTCTCTCATGAGCAGTATGAGTTATCACCCCCTTCACGTTCTGTTCTCCATCATGTATTCTCTGTTACTGCACAGTGCCATCACTTGACAACAGGCAGTGGACAACAAATTAACATTACTTCCAGTAAATAAAGTGATTATTACTTTCACTGGTTAGCACATTGGCTACCACATCTGCACAAGCAGTTTGAAAAGTTAATGATTATATAGTTTTTCTGGCAGCATCAGACTTTTATCAAACAAAACCCATCATTAGATTCACATTGCCATCATTTTCTAGTTCTAACCTCTAGCTTAAAGCGTACCAACACGTTCCGGTGACATTTTAGAATAATTAATAATTATATGATTTGTATGTGTCATTTGTTACCAGTTTTGTCCAGTGCAGGCTCTTTAATCATCATTTTTTTTTCTTAAACCAGGATGATGGCCTAATAAAGTGCACACACGGAACAGAAGACCCTGCTCCCCTATCAATCATATACAGAGGAGCAGCATGGAGGGCTGCACTGGGATAATATAAAACAGTAGAGACTACCGCAACAACATCTCTGTGTGTCTACGTGCCTCTCTCGCTGAGCAGATGCTTCTTCCTCCCCATGCTCTCTACATAGACTTCTATGGGCATCACATAAAGCTGCTGCAAGTATAAAAAATCTAAAAACGTGGACTGTAATAAAATAAACTAACTTACACTCATTCTTTTTATGTCTTGGAGTCTTTGATCTTCCGACGCACCAGTCTCAGTCTCCGTCTGCACCCGGGCAACTAATCATGTGCTGTATAAGCATGATACTGATGTGGACAATCACTGACCTGAACTGTTAGTACCGCTGAGGCCAGTGATTGGCCTTAGTGCCCACATGCTTAGATGGTATGCAAACAGCTGCCTGGTTCCATAAGGAGGCTGGGGCGCACAGGGCATTTACAGGGTTAGTAGAATTTGCATTGTTATTTTAATGCAGTCCATGCTTTTTTAAGAAAAAACTTTCCTCACTAGATATCCCCTTTAAGATAACTCCAAAGTCAGTTGATAGTCTCTCAAGAAGTATTTCCGAGTAAATGATCGGTGCAGGAGCGGGGGGGGGGGGGGGGGGGGGGGGGAGAAGTGGCTTGTAAGTGAAGAAAGAGGGTTTTTTTTCTAATAAGATATGTTAGAAAGTTAGAAAGTTTCTTTTAGTATATTTCTTCTATGCGTTATTGATTTATCCAGTCAGTACAATGCTAGTTTTAGAGATTAGATGTTTCCACCATCTCACTTCTAAAACTGACTATTCTGGCCAGCAAAGGATGAAAAATCAATCACTTCTAATGCCCTCTCTTTTCCTAACGAGTCTCTGTTCCTCCGCAATTAGATCCCAAAGAGTCTTACTGATTCATTAGCTGCTGAGCTAATTATGCCCCCTCTCTCGATAGCTTGTTGCATTCCCTGGTACACAGGAACCCCCGTCTATCAAGAGAAAGGAGGCATAGTTAGCTGGAAGGCTCATTAATCAGCCTGACTCTTCATAGCCAGATAACTCTTCTCTGCTGATTTGCATACAGCACAAGATAACTTTGGAAGCTAACTGTGGAGATACATGGGCTAGGGTATTAGGAAAAGAGAGGGTAATAGAATTACATTTTCATTACCTGCAAGTGAGTGAAGTTAGTTTTAGGGATGAGATGGTCGTGACAGGTTCTCTTTGAGGTCCTCCCAATTTGTCCCTCGACTGGGTAGCATCGTCCATAGCTACTCCTGGTTTCTGGTTTGCTCTCTTTTAGTTCATTATGTGAATTGAATTGGTTTTCACCTTAAAGACATTTATCCCTTGTCCACAGAAGAAGGAATACATATTTGATTGCTAGGTTATAACTATAAGACTCTCGGCAATCCTGAAACCTATGCACTCAAAATGTCCATAAGGATTAAATAGTGGTGCGCAGGCGTGACCATCACTCCAGTCATTTTTGCTGGACAGAGGGAGATTGCTTAGCATGTTGATGTCTGCCAGTCCCATAGAAGTGAATGGAGTGGCAGTCAAGTATCTGCACCGCTACAACATTCACATGGGGCATTCAGATGCAAAGATCTCAGGATCGCTGGGAGTCCCAGTGATTGGACCGCTAGCAATCAAACATGTATGCCCTATTCAGTATATAGGAAATAAATTTCTTTAATGGGAAAACCAGTTTATGGCACAGCCATTTTTAATTTTTTCTCTCCACTTTCAAAAGAATCATAGCTCTTTTATTTATCCCTTGATGGAACTGTCCAAGGGCTTGTTTTTTGCGGGATGATTTGCACTTTTCAATGGTACTATTTAGTGTATGTAATATGTTTTCACTTATTAGGGTGGTTTTACATCCTCGTTGGAACCTCTGGTCGGAGTTTCCATCACAGATCTGGCACAAAATACCAGAAGAAAAAGCCACGCTTGCAACACTTTTTCTTCCAGCTAAAAACCAGGCAGCTGAGTGGAAAGCGAACAGACCCTATTATAGTCAATGGAGTTTGTTAGGCGCTGTTTGGTTCCATCCCAGGACAGAGACATTTGGCCCCAGGGATTCCCTTTTCCTGCTACCCAAACATAGCAGAAAAGCGGAACCCCAGACACAGGTTTGAAACCACCTTAAGGTGTACATTAAAGTACATTTTACATTAAAGTATATAATATCTTTGTTCATATACAATCTAAACTTAACTAAGAAAAACAGAAAGAATGTTCCCAAGGTGCAAATAGGAAAGGGAAGTAAAAGAAAAATAGAGTAAATGTATTCCACAACTGAAGCCATTGTTGGACTCTTTACAGATATTATTAGAACAAAAGAGATTTATATTCAGAAGACTATTGGAAGCATTTCCAATGATGCCATGATTTCAGAAATTTCTCTTGGTTATCTTTAATAGAAGAAGTGAGACCTTCCATTATCCTCATCTCCTGAACCCTTTTAAGCCAATGGTATTCTGTAGGTGGATTCGTTTATTTCCAAATGGCTGGTGTCACAATCTGGTGCAGGACCCGAGTCACTTGTTGTAGCCACCACTGGCAGGAAATGTGGTCAAGGAGGCAGCCGGGATCTAGTACAGAGGATGATGGTGCAGCACAGAGAGTTTAAGCAGTAGTGAGTCGAGAGGAAGCCTAGGTCTGGTGCACAAGAAGACGGTGCAGCACAGAGGGTTTAAGTAACGTAATCGGGAGGAATAACCAGGGTCTGGTACACAAGATGGACGATCAGTTAGAGAGAAACAGGTATGTGGGAGGATAGCTTAGAGGCACAGGGCACAATAAACACACAAGAAAGGAGGAAACAGGGCCAGGTTTATATAGGAGATTAATTGGGGAAGGTGCAAGACACAGGGTGGACTAGACAGGGAAGACACATAACCAAGATAAGGGAACTGGATATAAGGGATGAAGAACAAGGTATCAGGACTCAGGGGAGCTATCCAGCATGCTGAACAGCTCAGTAAGTTGGGCTACCACTCGGGGTGCAGGAGGTTGTTGGTTCAAATTCTGACAGCCGGTATACAAGCCCTGGCAGCATTAACTAAATGATGAATCATGGCGTGTGTTACGTCTTTCTCACCCAAGGCGATCAGCAGGATCGATGGCCTCAGAATACTGTTACAGATTTATGGAAGGTGGATCCACTGGACCAACCAACCAGGCTGAGACCTGACCTGGAGTGGTAGGCAGCTGACTCCTCAGGTAGAGGCACTGCAGCCAGGAATTCAGAGTGAACTCAGATTCAGGAATACAGACAAAACTCTGACTGCATAAACAGAACTCAGAGAGTAAAGCAGAACTGACAAGGCATGAAAAGAACTATGGAAAAAATGCAGAAACACAGACTGAGGAATACAGACAGAACTGAGACTCAGGAACTCAGAACAGAGAGATGGACTACATACTCGCAGACAGGCAGAGGCAAGACAGACTGCCAAACACCCGAAACACTTACCAGCATACCGGCACAAATAAACCGATGGAATTGTATACAATAATAAGTACAAGGAATTTGTTTGTGGATTGGCCAAGTCACTTAAGCTGCGAGCTCACTTCTAGGGTCCTTGTTGTCTCGCCGTCCCTACTCTAATGAGACAACCAACCCCAGGATATTTGCCTGCAAGCAGGGGGATCACCCCGATAGGGACGGCTCTGCACTGGACCTAACTAGCCCTAGATGCAGCACAGGTATACATGCACAAATATACAGATAATGCAAGCAGAACTAGTGACATGCTAGCATAGACAGATCAGAAGGCCTACAACAGACCCGGCACAGAGGAAATCAGCAGGCACTGACAAAGAAGCTGACAAATTAGCAACAGACCTGAGAGATTGGCTCACTGGAGCAAACCACACCCAGCCAGCACAACCAACCGTAAATATGAAGCTAAGCTGCTGGAAAACCTGTAGAACCACAGATCCAAACAGCAAGCTCTAACAGAGTGTTTGTATGTAGATAGGAGTATGTCGCAGAAGTGGAGTAGAAAAAAAGCAGAAGACTTTGGTAAGGAAAAATCTGTGAATTTGAAGATAAACGCCATACATCTGATCAAATACAGATATATGCAACCAACAGCACTTAAAAAATGGAAACCACCCTTCAAAAGGGGGGAGGTTCTCTGATGCTGCACAGCCACAAACAGAAGACGGACTCCACTTCCTTTTGAAAACATCCCAATAGTAAATTGAGTGACATCAGCAGAAGTCCAGGTGCAGTAAAACAGGTTTCCTTTATTTCGTCAATAAGACACGCGACGTTTCGGCCATTGCTTGAGAAAGGCCATTGCAATGGCCGAAACGTCGTGTGTCTTATTTACGAAATAAAGGAAACCTGTTTTACTGCACCTGGACTTCTGCTGCTGTCACTCAATTTACTATTGATACATCTGATCAAATGTTTGCCAGTAAAGGACAGTCCCAGGATATGTGTAGTAGTGTACCCTAACATATAAATGGGATAGAAGGAAATAAAATAGGTATTCTGAAAGGGACTCTATACCAATGAGATAAAACCTTATAACCTACTTCCTGTATATTATAAGCAATAGATGATTTATAACCTAACCTTTTAATATTTAGAAAATACCAGTCCTAAATTCCTTGATTCCCACTTAGAAAAGCTGGATCTGTCATATTTGTTGTTGGTGAGACTAGCAATCTATATAATTCAGAGAGAGCATGTTAAATCATGCCTGTCGTTGAGCACATACATTCAAATGGAGTCTTTCTTTGATCAAAATTCTCAACCAGAGGTGACGAACATAAAAAATGACGAACTTGGATAATTTGCCAAGTTGTGAGGGCACATGGTTCAGAAATTACCTCTGATACCCATCTCCCATCTTGAACATATTTCAGAACTCTAAACTTAGTGTCTAAGATCCAAGAATAGAATGGACCAAGATAGGATATAATGGTTATGGTGTTGGTGAGATATCTGCCCTGGGAAATACTCTAAATGCTACCTTCAATGTTGGGCTTATGCTCAGATGTAATTTTCCCCCGAGTTTGTATAGTCCAAAAACCACGGTAGCGGTTTTAAAGGAGTGCAAAGAAATTATTGTTCGAACATTATCTATTTATTATTTCCAATGTGTCTGCATCAGTCAACAATCCTTGAAGATAAGAAGCTTGATGATGAGCAGCTATGTTTGGTAAGCCTACTCTTCCCCTGTTTTTCAAGCAGAATAGTATGTGACGAGCAATGCATGCCACTTTTTTATCATGGAGTGGATAGACCTGACAAATGAATTTGGAATGTTGATTGGTAGTGCTTGAAAACAGTATAAGATGTGGGGAAGTATGTTCATTTTAACTATGGCACATCTACCGAATCACGAGGATATCTGCCAATGCTACTGCGAATACTTTGCACTGCAAGGCTGCCTGTGCAACATTGGAAGCAATATCGATTATTGAGCAGGGTGATCGTACGGAATGCACAGAACGTTTGACCATTCTGATCACTTTACTGAGAAATGCTGTCATGCCGCAAACAGGTTGGCAGAATTTGCTCACTCTGTAATTGAGAAGGCTAAGCATGGCCTTGTTTTATGTACTTCATCTGCCTCTGTGAATACTTGCTACCATGCGGCGGTCGCTGGTCCTCCTGGGGCAGCAGTGTGTGGGGTCCCGCAGTCGGGACGCATCCCCCCGTCTTGTTGTCCAGCGGTGTACTGGTGGCGCGCGGTGCCGTGTGCGCGTGCACCTGTGAGTGCAGCTCCTGTGCACGAGCTCCCTTTCATTATGATCTGTTGGGAGTGGGCTGTCTCCCTCTCTCTGCCCTTGGGCGGAGGCTTTTGTTTAAAGGCCTGGCAGGGACTTGCAGTCCCTGCCAGTTATTGGTCTCCCTCGGTGTGCTAGCTAGTCTGCCTCTGTAGGTCTCCTGCCTCTATCAGCTTGTCTGCTATAGTTGCTACCATCTGCCAGGTTTTTCCATCTGCCTCAGTTCTGATTAGTTTGTTCGTGTTGGTTGCTTTTCATCTGCCTTTTCTGGCAGTATTCTACCCTTCCATCAGGTACGCCAACATCCCTTCTCGGTCCCTAGTGAGAGTAGGGACCGCCGCCCAGTTGCCCGCCTGGGGTTAGCCAGGAGTGGAGGCAAGAAGGCAGGGACATGGGTTGTGGGTGAGATCCAGGGCAACCCAGCTGGCGTATCAAGAGTAGTATACCGTAACAATACTCTTATGCAGGCCATTTCAGCACTAGGTAGTGATGTGGATATACAAAATAATACACAAAATGAACCTACTCTATGCAATGTTTTTCTAGCTATGACTAAAAGCAATACTGTTTTGACTTCCGTCGCTCTGCTCAGGTTGGTAGCCTAAAAGACGATGTTGGATTTATAAGCCATGATTTGCAGAAAGTTACTGAGAGCTTGCCTAAAGCATGTATTAATGAACTAGAAGAAGAAATTGTTCCTATGCAGGATACAATGAGTAAATGCATACAGTCTATCCTTACTTTGCAATATAAAGTAGATGATCTGGAAAATAGACTAAGGCCACTCTCACACATCCTTTTTGTTACCGCGATTACCACGGCGTTTTGAACACCTCATTAATCACGGTATAATGTTCCAATTAATTTCAATGCGGCCTCGCAAACATGCTCACGAACCCAGCGCCAAATGTGCTTTTTAAAGTACTGTCTGCTCTATTTTTCCGCAGCTAGTATGCCTCATCACCCATCACAATGATGGGGTGCCGAAAACAAAAGTATGTGTGAGAAATAATCTTTGGCTGGTAGCGGGTTCCATAAAAGGTGCAAGAATTGTATCTGAGAAAATTTTTTGTGGGATGGCTGAAATCTTTGGAGAAGATACTTTATCATTATTGATGAGCGAGCATACTCACTAAGGGCAATTGCTCGAGTGAGCATTGCCCTTAGCGAGTACCTGCCTGCTCGAGAGAGCGGCGGTCAGGGAGCTTCGGGGGAGAGCGGGGAGGAACGGAGGGGAGATCTCTCTCCCTCGCTCCCCCCCTGCTGACTGCCGCAACTCACCACTCCTCCGCGCCGGCACCCGAACCTTGTCTCTCGAGCGGGCAGGTACTCGCTAAGGGCAATGCTCGCTCGAGCAATTGCCCTTAGCGAGTATGCTTGCTCATCTCTATTTATCATCTTTCATTGCTGTGGAAAAACCACCTCCACCTGGTGCCAAGCCTAGAACTATTTTGATAAACTCCTGCTTTATAAACATTGGAACCTTATTTTAAAGAAAGGAATAGAAATGAAGGAGTTAACTATGGACGGTCATCAAATAGCTGTTTTTCCAGAATATTCAGTGGTTATAAAAAAAATGGATACAGTTTCAAGATGTTGAGAGTGGGTAACGGGGTTTACAGCTGCCTACAGATGCTATTTTGTATCCCGCACAGCTGAGACTTGTGATGGGAAGCCTTTTTTCTTTGCTAATTCTAGGGATGCAGCCTCCTGGGTTTATAAACATGAACAATATTTATATAGCAGTAATAAGTAGTCCTTTTATTAGTCGATTATTGCTAGAGTATTTGACTGCCTGAACTGAGACTATTTGCTAGACAGGTAAGAGGTTCATGGGTACTGCTCCTTAGTATTAGTGATCTTACTGTCATATTGAGGTTTTTTTTTATCATTATCACAATGACTAGGTGATTAGAGCCCTAGGGAATATGGGTATGAGTATATAGGTTGGGTGTAGTGGGATGAGGGTTATTTTCTCCAGAGCTCTCTCTCCTCCACTACTATGCATTGCAGCCAGCATTTTAAATTAAGTGTGTAAAGCATAAACAATGAATGTCATGTACAATGGTCCAAGAGGTTAATACAATTTTGTGGAATGTTTTGTGCATCGAGAACAGAACTAAAAGATATGCTGTTTTTTCATCTGTTCAGCAATTTCAACCAGCCATCGAGGTTATTTGTGTGGACTAAGCCTTTTTATATGGGAAGATTACAATCATTCAAGTATAATAAATAGTCCCGAGTAAAAGCATGCAGAAACTGAATGGCTGGACGAGAATCATCCAGTCGTTCAGTTTTAAACATGCTTAAAATCCTGAACGACGATTGTTCAGCATAAACTAGAGAGGAGTGAGCATACTCGCTAAGGCAAACTACTCGAGCGAGTAGTGCCCCTAGTCGAGTACTTGCCCGCTCGTCTCTAAAGATTCAGCTGCCGGTGCGGGTGAGAGGTGAGTTGCGGCGGTGAGCAGGGGGGAGCGGCGGCAAGAGAGGGAGAGAGAGATCTCCCCTCCATTCCTCCCCGCTCTCCCCCGCCGCTTCCCGCCCTCTGCCGGCAGACGAATCTTTAGAGACAAGAGGGCAGGTACTCGAATAAGGCACTACTCGCTCGAGTAGCTTGCCTTAGTGAGTATGCTCGCTCATCTCTAGTGTAAACAGCAGCCGTTCAGTACTGGATGACAACTGCTGCTTACAGTGAATGGAGGCAGGTGGGGGAGAGCGGGAAGAGAACTCCCCTCCAACCGCCCTGCCTCCCTGCTGGCCGTGCTGTGAGCGATCCAGCAATACTTGCTCCTTTGTAACAGCAGCGGAGCGAGTATACACAGGGACGAGTGTCACGCATCGTTTGCCTGACACTCATCCAATGTAAAGGGGCCTTAAGTGTACTGAATAATAAAAATATCTCTGTTAAATGTGAGTCATCTGTTATATATTCTATGGGGAGATTTGTTTGTCTAAAATGTATTACTGTGCAAAAGAAATATATTTTGGTGGCAATATATGTCCCCCCTCCATACTAAAGTGAAGGTATTAAGAAGATGATGGAATTTGTGGCCATATTTATTGCTGTTCCTATAATTATTGTGAGCAATTTTAATAACTGTCTGGATCCCTGGTTGAATAGATTTAATAAAGGCCCTATAGTGGCTTCTCCTTCCCCAACTACTTTGGCATATTTTTTAATGGACTTAGGTTTGTGTGATCTATGGAGGTTGAGAAATCCAAAAGTTTGACATTACTCTTGTTATTCCACTTCACATAATACATTTTCTAGCATAGATCTCCCAATAGGTACTACATCTATGCTTCCTCATGTTAATAGAGTGGAAAATCTACCATCTACTGTGTCTGATCACTTTTCACTTTACGTGTTATTGATTATGAATGGTGGGGGATTTAGTTTGGAGGTTAAATCCCTTTTGGTTCAGCCTGCTTGATAATAATACTAGAACAGAGGAGGCTCAATTGGAAGTTTTTCAGATTAATATTCTCTCTTCCTCAGTGTCTAAAGTGTAGGATGAATGCATTTATACATGGCCATTATATACAGAAAAATAGCCTACAGAAATCTAAATCTCGGAATGTCATTAGGGCCCTTCAGCAACAAACTTTAGATTCAGAGCAAGCATAAATATATTCTCACTCTAATAAGATAGAAATTAATTAGAAAGAGGCACAGTCTCAACTTGTGGATCATCTGAGGGGCGTTGCAAAAAATAAGCATATAAGTATTTTTGTATGAAGCCTTAGATCTTTGAGGAAGGGGAAGCAGGCTGTTATTTTTTGGCCTCTAAAACTTAGGCGCAGGAATCATCATCTTATGTTGCAGCATTGAGAAGGCCTGAGAATTATTTGGTTATAAAGGAGGATAAAATGGTGGAGACAATTTTTCTCTATTTTAGAAACCTGTATACTGTCAAGTTAAGTGTGGATTGTGAAGATTTTCATGAATATTTTGCTTCGGTGTCTGATGATCAGAGAGATAATAGAGGCTCCTTTGACACTAAATGAGTTAAGGGATGCAATAGCAGCACATCCTAATGAAAGGTCGCCTGGGTTAAATGGTCTCTCAAATGAATTTTTTAAGTGCTACCAGGATATGCTTCTGCTACATTTATTGACGATTTTTAATGAATCATTGCATAAAGGCATACTTCCACCATGAGGGTGAAGTCACACGAACGTATATCGGCTCGGTTTTTACGCCGAGCCGATATACGTTGTCCTCGTGTGCAGGGGGGGGGAGGATGGAAGAGCCAAGTGCAGGAACTGAGCTCCCGGCCCCCTCTCCGCCTCCTCTCCGCCCCTCTGCACTATTTGTAATAGGAAGAGGCGGGGCGGGGGCAGGGCTAAGTTCCGAGAATTAGCCACACCCCCGCCCCACCTCTCCCCATTGCAAATAGTGCAGAGGGGCGGAGAGGAGGCGGAGAGGGGGCCGGGAGCTCAGTTCCGGCACTTGGCTCTTCCATCCTCCCTCCCCCTGCACACGAGGACAACGTATATCGGCTCGGCGTGAAAACCGAGCCGATATACGTTCGTGTGACCTTACCCTCAATAAGCGATGCTATGATTGTTTTAATCCCTAAACCAGGAAAGGATTTGTCATTTCCTGATCCCTATCGTCCAATATTTCTGTTGACCACTGATGTTAAAATCTTGGCAAAGGTACTTGAGAATAGATTACTTTTAGTAATGACTCATTTAATGAAGATCAGTCTAGCTTCATGCCACACAAATTAATTGCTACTAATTTAAGGAGGCCATATCTGCATTCTGAGGCAGATCATTCAGTTACTGGGAGCAGGGCTGTGTTTTTAAATCGACGTTGCCAAAGCTTTAGACCGTGTTAAGTGGAACTATTTGTGGTGTCTTCTTCATAAGATGGGTTTTGGTGAGAAATTTGTGGCATTAATTAAACTGGTCTATTCAATGCGAATGGCAAGAGTGAGGGTAAATGGATGTATTACTGGACGGTTGGCGTTAGAGAGGGGGATAAGGCAGGGGTCTCCACTGTCCCCTATCTTCTTTGCCTTTGCAATTGGGCCTATGGCTGGTTTGTTGGGTATAGGGAAATTCTGATTTGCTTAAATATATTTAGGATTGATTGTATTGTTTGGGGTAACGATATGATCCATATATATCATGGTTATGCATGTGTAAATGTCTTAAATTGTGGGGTTATTGGATTTGAAAATGTAATTTCAATAAAAATGATCTGATTAAAATAAAAAGATGCTGGTAATATACTATTTAGTGCCTCAGATTTTTGATAGTCCATTTTAAAATTCAAAAGAGCAGCATAATGACGTAGCTTCAAAATAAGGTTAGGGAAGGAGATCCATGAGGCTGTAAGAAAAAAAAAGAGAAGATTGGCACTCAGGAGGATTATGGCATAGACGTTTTGACACAATGATAGGTCTTTACCTTCTATGATGACAGTAATATGTGCCTTGAATGACTCTCCCGGTAAGGAACCTCCAAAGGCCAGAGAGTTAAATGCCGACAAAAAGTGTGTAGATAGAATATCACTAAATTTTTTAGAATGCCGCAAAGGTAATCCATCAGGTCCCGGAGCTTTCCCTGACTGAGAATCCTTTAAGTCCCAAGAAAGCTCCTCCATAGTGATGGGTTATTCAGGTACTGATAAAGATTCTCCAGAAAAATGGCCCACTCCATTTATAATGATAAATGTTTACTCTAGCAATTGTTCTCTTGAAATCTGATAGGGGTTTCTGAAATTTGTATAAAGATGTATAATAGTTTCCAAATAGTTCTGCAATCTGGTTTGGGAGATGAAGTTGAGTACCAGAGTTAGGGTGCGTTCACACAAACGTATATCGGCTCGGTTTTCACACCAAGCCGATATACGTTGTCCTCATGTGCAGGGGGGGGGGAGGCTGGAAGAGCCCAGGAGCAGAAACTCAGCTCCCGCCCCCTCTCTGCCTCCTCTCCACCCCTCTGCACTATTTGCAATGGGGAGAGGTGGAACGGGGGCGGGGCTAATTACCGGAACTTAGCCTCGCCCCGTTCCGCCTCTCCCCATTGCAAATAGTGCAGAGGGGTGGAGAGGAGGCAGAGAGGGGGCAGGAGCTGAATTTCTGCTCCTGGGCTCTTCCAGCCTCCCCCCCTGCACATGAGGACAACGTATATCGGCTCGGCGTGAAAACCGAGCCGATATACGTTCGTGTGAACGCACCCTTAGAGAGGATATAGGGCACAAATGTATGTGGTCATTGCATATGAGCCAGAAGCTTGCCATTTTTGTTACCAAATTCAAAAAAGTTCCTCTTACATTTCATCAAAGAGACTTTTGCTTTTGTAAGACAATGAGAATTGAGAACATGACTGTTCTAATAATTGAATTATCTCTGCACCAGTATTCCTATCCAACGATTACTTGTGTTTTTGCTCCAGAGCATGAATATGAAACAACAATGCTACTCGGGCAGTCACCCTTTTTTACTTCAATCTAGAACCAATTTGAATACAGGCCCCATTTATGTATTTCCCAAGTAGAAAAGGGGGTAACATCTGATGTTACATTGAGTTTAAAATATTCTTTAAGGGCTCTGGAAAGCTCGTTTATTGTTTAGGGGTCTTGTAACAATGATTCATTCAGACACCAATGGCTCTGAAAGGATAAACTGTCGGCAATTTAATGACTAAAGAGATAAGGGCATGATTTGAGAACAAGATATTGTCTATAGAAGCATTTGAAAGCTGGGATAGTTGTGAGTGATGCAAAAATAAGTAATCTATCCTAGAGTACAGGTTATGGGGTGCTGAGAAAAATGTTTGCTCTGACATTAGAAGATAAACTACCTGAAGTAATAGATCCAGACTTCGCTATTCCTGAGGTCAATGCTTCCTGCCTATGAGAAAAAAGAGAGAGGCATATTTGTTCAGGATTCTGCAGGGGATGCAAAAGTAGCTATATTTTCTGTCTGGGACATGAACAAAGGTGCTCAGTAGAGATGAGCGAACGTACTCGTTTCGAGTAATTACTCGATTGAGCACCGCGATTTTCGAGTACTTCAGTACTCGGGTGAAAAGATTCGGGGGACGCCAGTACCCCCCTGTTCACCGCGGCGCGGGGGGTAGCAGCGGGGAACAGGGGGGAGCCCTCTCTCTCTCCCTCTCCCCCCAACTCTCCGCTGCAACCCCCCACTCACCCACGGCACCCCTGGAATCTTTTTGCCCGAGTACGGAAGTACTCGAAAATTGCGGTACTCGGGCGAAAAAGGGGCGTGGCCGAGTACGCTCGCTCATCTCTAGTGCTCAGTCACTGGTCATCGCCATGTTTGAGTCTGAGTTCCTACTGACTTCCTCAGGTTGTGAGCGAAGAAATTGTCAGATAGAAATTTTATCTGATGTCTCTAAAGATCTCTTAGGGCCCATTTGCACAGGACAAATCTCCGACACTTGTCCTTGTGTTTCCTCGCTCGCGTGCTGTCACATGGGAGCTAGTATTGCTGGCTTGCTCACATAGCGGCAGCATAGTGCAGGACATTTCTCTCCTCTCGCTCCCCCGCCCCTATCCATTCACTTAATACAGCGGCCATTCTATACTGAATGGCCGCTGTTTACACTAAACGATGAGCTCATCATTTATGCAGCATAAACGATGGGCCATAAGCTCATCGTTTAGTGTAAACAGCGGCCATTCAGTACTGAACGAACTCTGTATTAAGTCAATGGACAGGGACAGGGGAGGGAGAGGAGAGAAATCTCCTGCACTGTCCGCTATGTGAGTGAGCCAGCAATACTAGCTCCTATGTGACAGCATGGAGATGGGGGGACAAAAAAAAAGCGCAATTCTGACAACCTTCACTGTGCATAACAAGTCATGCATTGCTTCGATAGACTGGACTTTTACAGATGCAACGATACAAAATATATTTTAACTAGAGATGAGCGAGCATACTCGCTAAGGACAACTACTCAAGCGAGCATTGTCCTTAGCGAGTACTTGCCCGCTCGGAAGAACAGATTCGGGTGCCAGCGGGGGAGGGGGGGGGGCGGGGAGCGGCGGGGAAGAGCAGGGGGGAACAGAAGGGAGATCTCGCTCTCCCCCCCCCCTCCTCCCTGCTCACTCCTGCAACTCACCGCTCACCGGCGCCGGCACCCGAATCTTTTCTTCCGAACAGGCAGATACTCGCTAAGGACAATACTTGCTCAAGTAATTGTCCTTAGCGAGTATGCTTGCTCTTCTCTAATTTTAACTTTTTTTCCTGTTTTGATTTTTTTATTAGAAATATGGGAAATGGGTTGTTTTTATTTTAATTACTTTTTATCTTTTTCTAATGATTAAACTTTTTCTCACTCAGTTTTACATTTTTTTTAGTTTCCATAGGGAACTTGAACTTGCGATCATTTGATCGCTCATACAGTATAATGCAATACCATAATATTACATTACACTGCTTTCTGATACACAATCAGTCATGGCAGCAACGGGGCCTTCTGAAGGCTCCAGGCTGCCAATGCAACTGAAAGTTATCTCATGATCTCATCGGGGTGGGAGGGGAGAGGGGCATTTGGACCATCAAACACTGATTGGGGCATTTAAAGGATTAACAGCCACTATCAGCATTCACGCTGATGGTGGTTGTTGTAATCCCATGTCAGCTGAAAGTGATAGACAACTGGCATCCACTGTGTATGGAGCAGAGTCGACTCCTGATCCAGCTTCATACAAACCCCACTCACCCAGGATGCAACTGTACTTCCTAGGTCATTAAGGGGTTAATGACCAAAGCCATTTGTCTGTTAGGAGACTCGCCTCTGTGGTCACTGAGAAAGGAAGATATGTCATTTCAATGTCAGATGTATATAGGAGGTCATCGTTTGGAGTAAAAGGAGTTATCATCTAGGAAAATGGCTGTGAACATGTTGTATCTGGTATATTAGTGCTGTGTTTTGTGACAGAACTTGGATTCTCTAACTATTAGATTTTTTTGTTAAAGTGCAGAATATGATGATACTGGCTTTTGTTTTGCTGAAGATCAGCACATCTGTCTAGTAACAGCATTAAAAAAGTATATTATTACAACTGAACAAACATCATTGCTGGGCAATGCACAGTAAAACACTTTGTTGTTTCCCAAGCCCTGTAGTCGTTAGATTTAATTGTTATTTTGGCAAATGAAACTATCAGCCTGCAACTCAATTCACCCACTTTATTAAGTAAAAACAACGCTCTTCCTCACTGTCGTAGATGTCTATTTTAACATATAATTAAAAATATAGGCTGGAAGTCTGACCCACTTTTATGAGTTTATACCGGTGATGTAAAAACAGAATCTTGTCTTTTGTGGTTGGCACACATTGGTTGACTTACAATATGGAGCATGTTAATATTTAAAAAATTCTAAGTAGAGTGCTCAGTATATAAAATAGAAACTAACAATGCCTGATTCTTGTTATTACAGCATGTGTCTAAGCAACGTAAGCAGCCAGAAGAAATGACAAGCTGCACGGACTGGAATGTATTACACACTGTTATGTAAAGCGCATTTTATGGCTCTTTTTGCAATCCAGTTTGGTCTATTAAAACGAGTCCAACACGTTTACATCCGTGGCCTAGGACATAACGTTTAATTACAAATGTATTTATATGTTATCACTCATCACTTAACTACTAATTCCACAGATAATCATGGGTTATAACAGTGGTTGCAGCATCCAATGAAAAAGTTGTTCATCGAGTTCATAAACATGATACATGATAGGCAGAGGCAACTGAAACAATCATTTTATATTATTTACTAATTGGATATGAAATAGTTCAAAAAGTAGATTATGTTCCTAACAATTTTCATACCTTTAAGCACATTTCAGCTAAAACTTTGAATTATATATAATTATACCAAATGCAATGTGTAAATATTTTTATCAGTATTTTTTAACTATGGTGTATGTTTGACCTCATATTTGTGAAGGGGCTTAATGCAGGGGTTTGGAATAGTGTCCTAATGGGTGGTTTTTAGAGATGAGCGAGTATACTCACTAAGGCACATTACTCGAGCGAGTAGTGCCTTAGCCGAGTATCTCCCCGCTCGTCTCTAAAGATTCGGGGGCCGGCGGGGGAGAGCGGGGAGGAACGGAGGGGAGATCTCTCTCTCTCCCGCCCACTCCCCCCCGCTCCCCGCCGCAACTCACCTGTCACCCGCCCCGGCCCCCGAATCCTTAGAGACGAGCGGGGAGATACCCGGCTAAGGCACTACTCGCTCGAGTAATGTGCCTTAGCGAGTATACTCGCTCATCTCTAGTGGTTTTCCCTCTCCCAAGAGCCCCCTAAGAGCATGAATGATGAGTATTAAAGTTGCACATGGCACTATTGACACTATAATTGATATATATCAATTTTTATGGGCAGTATAGATGGCACTCTTATTGGGCACTGCCAAGATATTACACTTTAGCACTTACATGTGATCGGCAGTATTCTACTGCAATCTCACTGCCAGGAGAAACTGTGGGAACTTGGCTACTAAAGTGCTTGTTACACTACCTACCAAGGTAGAAAGAAAGCTTGTAAGGTTACATGCTATATTTGTGGTATAGGGGTGCCATTGCCGAACTGATTCTCTTAACATAGTTCCTGTGTTGTGCCACTAAATATGATACCAAAAACAGCATCAAGTATGTCATAAAGTACATATCAGTTTAAAGGGCTTAATGTTATTGCTCTCAGTAAGGGATTGTTCACACAGCATTTTCTACTACACAATGGGATTCCGCCTGGGGATTCTGTCACAGTTGCCAAAAAGAGTACTGTGATAGAAGCCTCAAACAGAAATGAGCAGAATCATTCATTTCATTTGTAGGAAGTGCTGATTGAATTTGATTTTTGTTGCATTTACATTTTAACTGTTGGCTAACATTCGTCTAGAACCGGCTTGGACGAGTATGAACATAGGGAGAGGGAAAGAAGCTGTTGCCATAAACCTCTGGTGCCATAAACCTCCAACATGCCCAATTCTTTGTTTCGCCCAATATCTGTGATAGAAGGACATCTCTACAAACATTATATGGTTAGCCTTACAAGCCACAATTGGATGATTCAGTCCACATCTAATGTGTATGGGCACTTTAACTGTTATATAAGTAAAATATAGGTCTAACCACTAATAATTATTGCCTATAAATAATGTAGTATTCACTATTCATGCAGCTGAAATGCATCCCTTTTTAATTACACTTGTCATATATATATACGTCACGGCTGTTACCTACCTTATGTCATGTGCTGGCTTGTTTAAACTTTTATATCATCTTGAACATTCATATAATGTTAAATCAATATAGTAAATACTTGTATAACAATGTAATAAAATTCATACAAAGACAAAACATCCCTACACGTCATCTGCTGATTCAGATATACTGTTTAATGGCTGCAGCTTCATTGCTCTGCTATGCCTTCAGTGCTTGGTGTGCTTCAAAGATGCAGAGAATGCCAGGCTTCACTTACAGCTATCAAGAGGCGATCTGTTCCCTCTCCCTAAAAAAGGCTGGTTAGTTGGAAATGGCATACGCAGATCCTTCCTAAATAGCTCTCCGTAGATATCAATGGCCATAGTCCCCAATGGTCAGAGAAACATTGCATGCATTGCTTGTCAGGTGAGAAAGGCTGAATGCACACGGCCGGGTCGGATTCCGCATGAAGAATCCCACAGCGAAATCTGGCTCTATGCCTGGCTGTTGACCCCCACATACCTGTCCGCAGTCATCTCTTCCTCATTGCGGATGTGCCGTGCCGACCGGTGCGCCGGCGCACAAGCACAGTGCAGAAAATGCTTCGCCATCGCTAATCGATGATGTGGAATCTGTGACCCTTCTGCAATGTCAAAGGCCCTAACTTTTCTCACATGTAGGATTTGCGCACGAGAAACATGAATATGAGAACAAGACTATTGAAATCAATAAGTTCACTTCGTCACATTTTGTGGGTGTGAGTTTTTACGTGTGCAAAAACGTGTGCAAACATGTTGGTCTGTTTAAGCCCTTAAAGTACATTTCTGTACTCAGTCATAGAACATCAGTGCAGTATTTAGAGCCCAGTGACGTTTTTACATCAATCTTGAAAGATGCTGTTTTCTTTTTTTTCAGGTTAGAAGAAAAGGTACGTATAAAACAGGATGCAACATGATGCCTACCTGCTTGTCATTGATTTAGATTTAGCAAATACCAGTATCCTGTTCTTAAATAGAAGAATGAACCTGCATCATTTTTCTGTCCTGATGTATTTTGTTTTAATGGTAAAAACCTTGACAGACCAGGATACAAAGAGATGGTGTGAACAGACTGAATTTCCTACTCTATTCTTTCCTGTATTCCAAGCAGCAGGACATACAGTAGGGATCTACTTTTCTACCCTATTTTTGGCCCTAAGGTCTCCTGCAGGCAGCCGGGTTGGATTCCTTTGCGAGATTTACCACAGCGGGATGCGAGCCGTGCCCCTGCAGTGACCACTGCAGCTCACCTGCTCCCAGCGTCTCCCCGCTCTGCTGTGTGCTGGCTGCCACCCAGCCGGTGCATGTGCAGAGATAGGATTTGCAGCGATTTGTTTACCGCGCATGTTTTCACACGGTCAAATCGCGGCTGTCTGGATAGGATTGCATTATCTAAAGCAATCCTATGGCAGTGGGCACGGGCGAAAATTCTGCGGGAAATCCCACCGCGGAATTTCCACCTGTGTGTAGGAAGCCTATGAAAGGGCCTTAGCGCCTCCCTATTATGTCATTTTAAAAATCACAAAGAGATATAAGACAAAAACTTTATTGGGAGTGTAATTATATGCTGTAGTTTAGACTACAGGAAAGTAGAATAGTGAAGGAAATTCAGTTTCTCCTGGATGTTGTATAGAGCAGCACATAAGTATGGGGATGTAGCACAATCCCTTAGGGGTGGAAAATACCTCAAAACAAAACATAGCGTACAAAAGCTAAAAATTATAGCTTGTAAAGGCGTATTAAGGTATGAACATACTCCACAATGCTGTTCAGCAGATACTTTGGTTCTGGAACCTGAGCATGTTCTGCCCATGATGTTGCTTTGGCTCTGGTCGAATGAGCACAGATGTCTTCTGGATTGCACCTTCCTTTACTCCTATAACAAGAGCTAGAAGCCTCTCTCTGCCATCTAGCTATGGTGGGTTTTAGACTCCTTTGTTGGCGCTATTGGAGATAGATCTGCAGACATCTGTTTACTATACATCCAGTGTCTATAGATGCCTTTCCTCCTCTGAGGTAGGCTCGGTACAGAAGGCTGGCAGGACCATCTCCAGATTGATGTTGATTGATGGTTAATCCTGTTTGATTGAAACTTTTGAACAGCTACTTGGAACTACTTAATTTAGGACTCTTTAACAAAGAACCCACCAAGGTTAGCTGAAAGATTAGAAACTCGAACTGAAGACCATACCCACCATCCAACACTTCAAAGGAATAAAATAAACCCTGAAAGAGGAGCAGGCCACCTATCCATGACACTAGATAGAACAATAAAAACACAAGAGGGAAGAGCTAAGTCCCTTTTTTATTGGGCTTGTTCAAAGATTGAATGAACTTTTCGCATTACCTGTTCAAAGCTTGTGGTAGAAGGATAAATCTCCATATGTACGTCCTGCTGTGGAGGACATCCAGAAACTAGCCCTTATGGCACATGGTAAGTCGAGTCCCTAATACAGATTTTTCACCAAGGTCTAGGATCTTAAAGATATGTCTCTGAGTTATTACAGTGGGGATGAATTACTATTACTGTCCTAAAGTTAGAGAGTACTAGTAAAAGAACAGAGAGGCAGAAACTGTGTGAGGTTTATCCCAATGGTTCACACTGTCTGATCATTGTGAAGTATAAACGTTAGACCTTTTTCTTTATGTAACCTCTTGGTTGGCTTATTTTATGCTTTGTCCCAAAATAGTGGCAAACAAGATTAGTAAATCTGCTGCAAATCTGCAGTAAATCTAAGCCAGTGATGTTTTTGTGCTGAAAAGTGTTGGCCACTAGGGATCTCTCTTCCTAATTTTCTGTCCATTACCTGTTGTCAAGTGAAGTCTGTCTCCAGTAATATATACACCAAGACAGATTAGTGAAAGTGTGTGAGGGTGGGTTTTATCTCATGCAGCCCATAGAGGTCTATGGAGAGGAAGGCATTGTAGGAAGCTGCTGCAGAGGGAAAGTGGAGCACAAGAACTCACACAGACATACTGCTGCAGCTAATAGTACTTACTGTGTAACTGCTACTGAAAGCACTTTTACACTGCTCAGTACTGCTGTATAATGTCTTCCTGCCTAGGCATCAGGACCAATATGTAAAAAAACCAGCGCTCAAAGGACTTAGAGTACTAAGACTTCTCAATAATAGAAACCTATCATAGGTCCATTCTATAAAGTATTTATTCTTAGCCACACGTTCTGGCACTCCATCGTGCCTTTTTCAAGCATGCTTTGGTCCTATTTCATGGCGAGCTTCTGGATATCCAGTTAGCTTGTGTACCCCAGACATCTCTCCACATCACTTCTGGATCGTGGACATAGAGTGTTTCTACACGCAAACTTGGATACATGGTGCCCTAGTCAGGGTTAACCCTTTGTGGACCTGGTGAGTAAACATTCATCTAATTTGTTCTAGTATTGAACATTACTTTGATTCACAAGGCGCATTCTCATACCCATTTTTTTCTTGCTGCTGGCATCAGCTAGCCTAAAATTTTCAAGGACATGCCCATACTCTGATGTATACAATACTTCCAAACTAATTACTTTGTAATATGGGTAATGCACATAAACCCTTCATTAGATTACAAAAGTTATTCAGACAACAGACTTCAGAACCAAGTCTTAACCCCTTAGTGACGGAGCTTTTTTCCATTTTTGTTTTTTCCTACTCCCTTTTAAAAAATCGTAGCTCCTTTATTTATCCATCGACGTCGCTGTATAAGGGCTTGTTTTTTGTGGGACGAGTTGTATTTTTCAATGGCACTATTTATTGTACCATATAATGTACTGAAAAACTTTTAAAAAATTCTTAGCGGAGAGAAATGGGGAAAAAAAAAACGACATTCCACCATCTTTCGGTGCGTCTTGTTTCTACGGCGCACAAACTGCAACAAAAACGACCTGATATTTTTATTCTATGGGTCAGTATGATTACTACGATACCAAACTTATATAGTTTTTTTTTTTTTGCTGTAGTACTTGTATTTTTTGTTTAAGATATTTAATTTTTTTCAATTATTTTCTGCGGTCATTTTGTGCGCGCAATAACTTTTTATTTTTCTGTCGACGTAGTTGAGCAAGGGCTCAATTTTTGCAGGATGTCCTGTAGTTTCCGATAGTATCAATTTGGAATACATACAACTTTTTGATCGCTTTTTATTGCATTTTTTTCTGGAAGATAGGGTAACTAAAAAAGCGTATTTCTGGCATTTGAACGACGTTCACCGTGCAGAAAAAATAATGCACTACTTTGATAGATCGGACTTTTACGGACGCGGCGATACAAAATACATATTTTTATTTTATGATTTAGATTTTTTAGTAATTGATATGGCAAAAGGGGGGTGATTTAAACTTTTATAACTTTTTTTTTTACAATTTAAAAAACTTTATTGATCTTTTTTCTTACTTTACTTTGAAGTCCCCCTGGGGGACTTTAACATGCGATGCTTTGATTACTCCTGCAGTATGACGTAATGCTATAGCATTACGTCATACTGCTTTTTTACAGGCAGTCTATTAAGCCACCCTGTGTAGATGGCTTGATAGGCAGCCTGCTAAGGCAGCCCTGGGGCCATTCATTAGGCCCCCGTCTGCCATGAAACCTGCACGGCTCCCCCGACCTCACCACGGGGGGGCCGTGCGGGACCCCCAAACAGCGTTCGGGGGATTTAAATGCCGCTGTCAGAATTGACAGCGGCATTTAAAGGGTTAATAGCCGAATGGCCGAGTGCGGCTATTGCCCGCGGGTGTCAGCTGTAATAAACAGCTGACACCTGCGCTGTATGGAGAGAGATAGCGGCGCTACCTCCCTCCATACACGTCCTGCAATAGCAGGGCGTAGTTTTACGATAGCGCCGTCACTAAGGGGTTAAGGTCCCAAAGAGCATTGAAACCTCAAAGGGAATTCAAATCATATACCCCAGAATTTAATTCGCATTGCAGACCTTACACATCAAAATTAATTCAGACCCTAGAATTTATTCAAAATTTAGACCCAACTTAATTCCTCACAATTCATCCAGAATCTAGATTTCAACTCCAGACCCTAAGATGAATTAAGATGCTCAAATGTATACAGAATTCAACCTTCAGACATACTCCAGCATTCATTTTAACCCAAGACCTTTGACCCTTAACCCGTTAGTGACCGCCTATGTATGTTTTTATGGCAAACAGTAACAGGTTCTAAACCTGCAAATGTACCTTTTTTATGGGGCAGTGGATTCAGCCTGGCAGGAGACACCCATGTCAGGAAGAACAGGAGTTCAGCTGTCTGATGACAGGTCGACTTTTGCTCTAATAGCCAGGTTTAGAGGAACTTCTCATTCCGGCTGTATGCCATGATCAATAGCTACTGTGGCATCTAGGGGTTGACAGAAGGAGAGGGCCCCCACTGTTACAGTATTATCCATTAGCAGCCTGTGATACAATCCATGGCAGTTGAAGGCCTCCAGGCCTGCCAGGTAACCCATCCAATTAAATATTTAAAGATAATACATAAATAGTGCAACCTAGTATACCAGGGATAATAATCGCATCTTCAAGTCTCCTTGAGGGACTAAAAAATTGTGTAAAAAACATAAAGTTAAATTTAAAAAAAAAATGAACATTGCAAATGGTCAGTCAGCCCACAGTCAGTGGGTGGTTCAGATTATGGAGGAATTTAGGGCTCATGTCCACAGGCGGGTTTGAATTCCGGGATCTGTGTGGGGAATCTGAGCGGATGATCCGAAGTTCAAGCCACCCATCGACAAATATGGGTGTCCGCAGCTTAATTAAACCATGTGGGTTTGTTTTCTAGACCTTCCAGTCTGGAAAACAAATCGCAGCCTGCTGGGTTTTGCCGTGGGTCCTGCAGGGACAGCTTCCATTGAAGTCAATGAAAGCCGTCCGATCTGCGGCACAGCTGGACCTGTCACTCCGGGTGTGCTGCGGGTCCTGCAGGAAAGCAGGAGATTTAGAAAAAAAAATCTCCACTGCGCATGTGCGGGGAGTGTGCCACCCAGCGGGCCTGTCCACAGGCCGGCGCACCCACCCACATGCACGGAGGAGACGCCGGACGACCCGCACGCATCCGGACTGGTAAGTAATGTCCTCATGCCGCGGGCATGAAGGGATCCCATGGCGGGGCTCCCACCCACAGAATCCAACCCACCCATGGGCATGAGGCCTTAACACCTTCACGACCAAGGACGTAAGGGTACGTCCCGGAGCATCGGGGTGTGTATGAAGAGAGGTCGCAGGGTGACTTCTTTTCATACAGCGCGGGTGTCAGCTGTTTGTTACAGCTGACACCCGCAGGCAATAGCTGCAATCAGCCGTGCGGCCGATCGTGGTTATTAACCCTTTAAATAACTTCTGACAGCAGCCTTAAAATCCCCCGAACGATGTTAAGGAGTCCCGTACACCCCCCACCCGCGCGCGGTGATATTAGGGAAGCCATGCAGGTGTCGTGGCAGCCAGAGGCCTTCTAAAAGGTCCCAGGGCTGCCTTTGGAGACTGCCTATCAAGCCATCCCGTGGGGTGCCTTAATAGGCTGCCTGTCAGAATGCAGTATGACGTAATGCTACAGCATAACGTCATATTGCAGGAGCGATCAAAGCATCGCATGTTGTAGTCCCCCAGGGGGGCTTAAAAGAAAAGCAAAAGAAAATCAATAAAGTTTTATGAATTGTAAAAAAAAAAGTAATAAAAGTTTAAATCACCCCCCTTTTGCCATATCTATAATTAAAAAATCTAAATCACAAAATAAAAATACGTATTTGGTATTGTCGCGTCTGTAAAGTCTGATCTATCAAAGTAGTGCATTCTTTTCTCCACATGGTGAACGTCATCAGAAATAAAAAATAAAGAATGCCAGAAATGCACTTTTTCAGTTACCCTGTCTCCCAGAAAAAACGCAATAAAAAGCGATCAAAAAGTCATATGTATTCCAAATCAAAGGTAAACTACAGGACATCCCGCAAAAAATGAGTCCTCACACAACTACGTTGACGAAAAAATTAAAAAGGTATTGCGTGCAGAAGATGACGGCAGAAAATAATGGAAAAAATTAAATGTCTTTGAAAAAAAAAGAGTAGTACAGTAAAAAAAAACTATACAAGTATGTATCTCTTTTTTTTTTTCATTTTACTCTACTTAGAATTTTTAAAAAGTTTTTCAGTACATTATATGGTACATTAAATAGCACCATTAAAAAATACAACTCGTCTGCAAAAAACAAGCCCTCATACAGCGACGTCGATGGATAAATAAAGGAGTTACGATTTTTTTGAAGTTGGGAGGAAAAAACGAAAATGGAAAAAGAAAAAGGGGCTGCGTCATTAAGGGGTTACTCTAAGAACATCTGTAAGGTGGTAAATGGAGATCAGGGAAGAGATATAGAGTGGAACAGCACTGTGGAGAGCTTAACATCCCCTTGTGGAGAGCTTCCACCCCAGAGGCGTAACTTGAAGCTCCCGGGCCCCGATGCAAAACTTGTAACAGGGCCCCCAACTATAATGCTTTACTCATAGCACTGGGTTCCCTATATAGAGAAGAGAGGCCTTATGGGGCCTCCTGGGCCCAGGTGCAACCGCATCCCCTACACCCTCTATAGTTACGCCCCTGTTCCACCCCCTTGAAAAGGCAACCCTCTTCTCACTGTGTTTCCAAACACTGTGGGTGCATGTCTTGTACAAGTACACAAATTCATCCAGATTTACAGATTGTATTTTTTTTCTGCAGGACTTTAAGGATGGCAGAGAAAGACACCTGTTTTCTATTGTCCATGAATTTACGCCAAACCCTGGATTGCTTATACGTCAATCTGTGCAGCATGCACATTGTATCAAATGACCTGTATATTTTTTAAGACTGATGTAGGATATTAATTACTGGTGCATCCTTTTAAGAAAAGTCCTACAGTCCAAATCTTCAGAAAAAAGGGAGGGACACGCTCCAGCAAATAACGTTGTTCTTCCATGACTTTAGGAATGATAATTATTCAGAAAGTTGAAGACAAAATCAGCAGGGAAGGAAGAGAAGATCCATCTCCATCTGGGACAGGACTGCTTATTGCCTTGGGAAAGAACAGTTGAGCTCTGTTCCCTTTTTTTGGGTGCTGGATGGCAGGGTGTTAAAAACAGGTTGAGTAAAGAGTCCAACATATGGCATGATCACAGCATGCACATGAATCTGATCACAGTGCTTCTGCATAAATGTATGAACTTCTCTTACACACTTCAGCCATGTGTGCACTTGCCTTGAACTCACACCTCCCTAAAGTACAGGATGCAGATGTGCCTTTCTTCAAAAGCACATTGTCATTACAATATGCAGTACAGTTTCATTGCATTAAGCTCTGATGCTCAGAGCTTAATTGAAAGAAGACTTAAAGGGAACTTGTCAGCAGATTTTTGTAGTGTAATCCAAGAGCAGTGCTGCAATCTGGGCAGTGCTCTGTTCTACAAAGTCCTTTAGCTTTGGCTGATAATGAAAGCATACCTCTGAATTTTGCATTCAAAATTCTTCCGCATGGAATGTAAATGTGGCAGAGTGGTCCGGTGGGCGGCCAGACTGACTCTCCTAGCAGTCTCATCGATCCCCAAAACCCCTATCAGCTCATCAAACTTGCAGATACACTAGGCGTCATCCACGTAGAGCTGCAACTGTTGTGTGCCCCTCAGCTGGTGGCGTATGCACAGATGAAGAAAGCAAAGCTGCCCACATAAGGGAACGTTCATCTGTGCATGGCACTCACACAAGACTTTTCAGTGTTATGCGGATGTCTGTTGTGTCATCCATGTGTGAGAAGCCATCAAGAGTGGGTTTTGGGGGACGAAAAGGCTGCTAGGTGAGACGGTCCGGCCAGCCCACTGGAACACTCTGCTATATTTACTTACCACCCGTAGGTATGCTTTCATTATCATCTGAAGTGAACGGACTTTGTAGAACAGAGCACTGCCAATATTGCAGCAATGCTCTTGTATTACATCACAAAAATATACTGACTGGTTCCCTTTAAGTGGTAGAACTAATTCACTATGGGATAGACACTAGTAAATATGCAACTGGCGTAGTGTAGAAAACCTTTAAAGGGAACCTGACACCAGGTATGAGCCCCATAAACCAAGTTGTGCTGCTCATACGACAGGTTTATTGGAGCCTAGAGAGCTATTTTTTATATTTACCTGACTCCCCAACCCAACACTGTCGACCCTAAAAGTCAGTGCGGACCATGCGGCCTGACCGCTTGCTGCACACTGTCTGCACGCACTCCCATAGCAATCAATGTCATGTTTTAGCAGCTAGAGAGAAAATAATAATGGCAACAAAAGGGATGCCCTGCCTCATGCTATCAGCAATGTGGATAGTGTGGGAAGTGCAGGTAGGTAGTTTAACCACCGCCAATTCATTAGGGCCCAGAGATTTATACCTTGTAGGTAAGGCCTAGTGATATCCCACAGCTCTTCCTCCAAAATGGGTCAATTAAGAGAAACTAATGCCATAGTGGGGAGGGAGAAGAGATTACAACGAGCCAGGTATTCCTGAAGACATGCTACATGTGAAACCTGGTTAAGTGGCAAAGTGGTAGGGAGATTGTAAAGTTTAATATAATAGTCCTGAAACAAAGCTGCAATATCATTACGATGGTAGATCAAGGACCCTGACTTATCTCAAAGGGCTTGAGGAGAACCCTTTAGAAGTGTGTTCCCGGAATAGTCTAACAAGTAGAGTATGCGCCTTATTTCTCTTATTGTAGTACCGCTGCTTTGAGTATAGAAGGAGTCACTCCCCTTTTTGCAAGGTTAGTGCCCTCAAACATGCTCTGGCCTCCACTAATCTAATTAATAGGTGCAAAGTGGGTCTATACAGCAGTCTAGATTCCAAAGACTGGATTAGGGCCATAAACTCTTGGGCCTTATGCTGAGCATCCTTCTTAAGGGTGCTTTTACACTGAGAGATTTATCATTTGCCTGTGCAGCTTGTTTATACAGGCAGATAAATTGTCCATTTACTTGCAAAGCGTTCAGGCAGTGAATAAAAACGACTGGATAAACCAAACAATTAATGAATGAGCTAACAATGCTCATTCGATTGTTCATTCTCAAGAAAACAGGTTGTAATGGTAGTTTGAATCTGTTCTCTAGTTATGGGGTTCTTAATCAGAGATTCATTCAGACTCCAGTGGCATTGCCAAGTCGGGAGGTAGGAGGAAGAATGAGAAAAGGGGCATGAGCAGACCACAAAATAAGCTTAATGGTTGCTGCCGCCAACCACTGAAGCACTAGCATATTCCCAATAAAAATAATCCAATTGGGAATAGAGTTTAGGAGGGTGGGAGTAGAAGGTGAAAAAAAGGAAAGTGGGGATGAACAACTAACTAAAGGAGAGCAATACACATAGAAACATTAAAGTGAAATAAAAAAGAAGGCAGGTTACGAAACCCTGACAAAGGACATGTGCTTTCCCATACCAGCACAGGAAAGTGGGCAACCATCTGAATTCCTATATGTGATGTAAAGCCCTAATAATCCGGGGAAGAAATCGGGAAGCAACATTAATCAAGGAAGAAGCAAACAGCGCTGTAGGCAGCGAGTACATATAAAAGCACCACCAACCTTGCCATTCACAGCTGAAACAATTAATAAAGTGGAACACCGAGCAAAATACAAACATCAAAAAGGGCTTAGTAAAAATCAGAAACCAAATGAAACAGCCATATCAAATGATTGGAATATCTCAGGTAGGAGCAGATCTGGGAGAGAAGAATGGGCGCTGTCTCTTGTTGCGAGCGATCTGCCAAACTTACAGAGGAGAGGAAGGAGGTAGACCTATTCCCCAGTTTATGAGATTAGGAATCGAAATGTCCAAGTCCTCACAGAAGCAATGATGGTCAGAAAGCACCAGCAGTGTAGATGAATGGTCTTGCTTTCGAGCAACACGAACGATAGGAAGCTCCATCTGTACACAATCTGATGGTCACAAAGGCATGTTAGGAGGGGGCACAGATATCCTCTTTTCTGTAGAGTTACCAAAGACAAATTCGGAAACAATTGGACAAGAGTCCCATCAATCTCAAAGTCTCTCAGAGCTCTGGCTTTGGACATAATAGCCTTTCCCTGCAAAATTGTACACATAGCAAATGATATCACGTGGTTCAGGGGAAGTATTTTTTTGTTTGAGGGCTCTATGTGCTCTATCCAGCTTTATCTTGTGTAATGCAGGCTCCCCCAGGATAAGATTAAAGATTGCCTCAAGAGTCACATGGAGATCTTCATCCCGTGTAGCCTCAGGGATGCTTTGAATTTGAATGTTATTCCTGAGCCCTATATAATCTAAGTCCTCTAAATGACATTGCAAATTGTTGGTATTACTGAGAGGAAACTGTGGTTTGAAGCTGAGCAATGTAAGATCTAGTTGTATTGTAGTCCTTCTCTAGCGCCTCCACTCTATATAAAATATATGGTAGATGATGTCAGACAGCAGAAACCGGCCTGCTTCTACTCAGTGACAAGGGACTGAAAATCATGCTTGGTAGGCAGCTGACCCAGATAGTGGTCCCAAATAGGGAAAGTAGGGGAAACAGGTTCCAGAGACTCCAGACCATGCTTAGAGAGCTATAGTGACAGGTATTCCACAGGTCACCCTGTGATGCCCCAATGCCAACTGTGCCTGCAGTTACCAGCTACTACACAGGGGTCCGAGCAAAGACTTCTACTGCTTCCGCTCTAATCCCTGTGTAATTGCTGATCGGTAAGGGTCAGTGATGATCTATCCTGTGGAAAATAGTATTTTCCCTGGAAAACCCCTTTAAGTTACTTGCGCACTGTATGCAAAGTATTCTTGTGTATGAATTGGCAAAACTTTTCCTTGCATAGACTGTTGTAACCATCTAATGATATATCAATTTGGCATTTGGTTCATCTTGTCCTATGCACCAGTAGTTTTACCGTATCCACTGCTATTGTTTGTATTAAACGCCTATCCATAATTGTGTTTATGTCCGAAGCTTGAAAAGTATGTATGATTTTAAGCTTATTTGCTCTTTTTTGGGAGGGAAGGATTTTTTCATTTACTATATTTATTCCATTTATTCATCTATCCACATTTTCTAATGATACTAAGCTCTGAAGAGTTATTGACACAGAAGAGCAAATATTATATTACAGAGGCATTAGTAAAAGTAAGAGATGTGGGCAAAGAAGTTTAATGCTGATGATATTAAACATATTTGCAACATTAATCTTAGATTGATGCCTTGCCATCATTTTATTAAAATACCGTATATACTTGAGTATTAGCCGACCCGAGTATAAGCCGAGACAATAAGTTTCACCACAAAAAACTGGGAAAACTTATTGACTCGAGTGTAAGCCGAGCTATACTTGAGTATATACTAGGTTCTAAAAAAAACTCTGTACTTACCTGCCAGCCAGCGTCTGTGTCTGTGTGACAAGCTGCTTGAATTCTTCCCGCTATCATCCCCCGCCATCCTCTCTGCTTGGCTCTGTCAGTGCTGTGTAAGTAAGCGCTGTGATTGGATTGAGCACCAGCCAATCACAGCTGGCGTTCCATCCAATCATAGCACTTACTTACACAGCTCTGATGGCAGGGGATTTGAAAGCCAAGCAGGGAGATGACAGCAGGGAGAATTCTAAAGCAGCTTGATTGGCTGTGAATGATTGAGCGCTGGCTGTGATTGGCTGACACTCGATCCAATCGCAGCTCTTACTTACACAGCGCTGACGGCAGGGGATGACAGAGCCAAGCAAAGAGGACAGCAGGAGTTAACAGCGGAGAGAATTCAAGCAGCCTGCCGCACCGCTGCCGGAGACATAGACACTGGCTGGGAGGTGAGTATGGAGGTGTTTTTTAGGCCTTCCCTGACTCGAGTATAAGCTGAGGGGGGCTTTTTCAGCACAAAAAAATGTGCTGAAAAATTAGGCTTATACTCGAGTATATACAGTATGTCCTCACAAAATTAAAGCCAAAAAGAACAGATTCCAATTTTGATTTATTTGTATGTAAATTAAAGAGGCTTTCAAAGCAACGAGGCCGATCAGCTGATGGGGTGCCTTCTGCCTGTGCCGAGATTCACAGGAGGTATAGTGGAATCCGCTGCTCTGAACCCTGTGTAGTGGCCAGCACGTGTAGGCACAGCTCTCATTAAAATTAACCCCAGTCGATGAACTATTGATGACTGATGACATATGCTGGGTCATCAATATTATTTTATGTGAAAAAAAACCCTTTAGTGATGGGCCCATTTTATGCCCTAATTAGTTACCAAACAATTTTTCTTTTTTTTTTTCATTGTTGCATTTCAGGAGTCATAACTTTTTACATTTTTTATTGGCAAACGGGATGACAGCTTGTTTTTTGCAGGATAAGGCCTCAGTCAGACGGGCGTTTTTCGAGCGATTTGCGCATGTGCATGCGTCCGGCGATTTTATAAAACCATTGCTTTGCAATGGTATCGGACACATGAGCGCTTTTTATGCGCTCGTCCGATAAATTATAGAACAGAAATCGCAGATCGCACCTATCTGCGATCTGCGATTCCTGTTCTCTTCTCTGTATGCGCTCAATGGGGCCGGCGGCAGCAGCGCTGACCCCATTGAGAACATATAGTAGTCAAATCATTCTCCTCTGCCATAGCTGTAACAGCTGTGGCAGAGAAGAATGATGTTTGCCCATTGAATTCAATGGAGCCGGCAATACAGCCGGCTCCATTGAAAGCAATGGGCTGCCGGCGATCGCACAATGAATTTTCGGGAAGGGCTTAAAAATATAAGCCCTTCCCGGAAATTCATCCAGAAATGTGTAAAAACAAAAAAAATATATATACTCACCTGGTCCCGGCAGACGTAGTTCAGCCGCGGCCGGCCGGCAGTTCTCCTGAACTGCTCTGAGTAGTATTCAGCAGCCGGGGATTTAAAATCACCGCCTGCTGAATGAGCTGCCTCTGATTGGTCACAGCCTCACCAATCAGAGGCAGCTCTCACTTACCCATTCATGAATTCATGAATGGGTGAGTGAGTGCTGCCTCTGATTGGCTCAGCGCAGGGACCAATCAGGGGCAGCTCTCAGCTGAATGACAGCTGAGAGCTGCCCCTGATTGGTCCCTGAGCTGAGCCAATCAGAGGCTGCCCCTGATTGGTCCCTGCGCTAAATGACAGCTGAGAGCTGCCCCTGATTGGTCCCTGCGCTGAGCCAATCAGAGGCAGCACTCACTCACCCATTCATGAATTCATGAATGGGTAAGTGAGAGCTGCCTCTGATTGGTGAGGCTGTGACCAATCAGAGGCAGCTCATTCAGCAGGCGGGGATTTTAAATCCCCGGCTGCTGAATACTACTCAGAGCAGCTCAGGAGAACTGCCGGCCGGCTGCGGCTGAACTCCGTCTGCCGGGACCAGGTGAGTATATATTTTTTTTTTGTTTTTACACATTTCTGGATGAATTTCCGGGAAGGGCTTATATTTTTAAACCCTTCCCGAAAATTCATCGTGAGATTGCCCGCAGCCCATTGCTTTCAATGGAGCCGGCTGTATTGCCGGCTCCATTGAATTCAATGTGCTGGGCAGCTCCGGCCCATTTCTAATGAAACGCGGCTAGGAGCAGATTTTTTGGGCGATTTTTCGGCCCCGGTCACGCGATTTGCGGATGCGCATCCGTCATGCGATCCGCAAATTGCGGGAAAAAACGCCCATGTGACTAAGGCCTAAGTTGTATTTTTATCGTCATAATTTTGGAGTGCATATAATTGTTTTACACTAAAAACACTTTATTTTTAAGATGTGCATTCCAAAAGCCATAACATTTTTATTTTTTCATCGACAGAGCTCTATGAGGGCTTGTTTTTTTCTAGATGAGTTCTAGTCTTCATGTACCCCATTTTTGGGAACACCTAACATTTTTTTATTCAATTTTTTTTAGATGGAAGATAAACAAAATCTGCAATTCTGACAATTTATTTTTGTTTAGGGCTCAGTCACACGGGCGCATCAGCACCCGTACACAGGCGCCGATGCGCCCGTGTGACTGAGCCCTCACTGCAGGAAGAAGACGCCCGTACCTCAAGACGGACGACTCTGCAGCGCTGAAGAAAGAACACATGACCGGCAATGAAGCCGGTCACATGTTCTTTCTCCCGGCGCTGTAGAGAGACGTCCGTCTTAAGGTACGGCCGTCTCCTCCCTGCAGTAACACGGGCGCCGATGCGCCCGTGTGACTGAGCCCTTGCAGCGTATGCTGTGTGGCAAATTATAATAAGTTCAATTAATTCTGTGGGTCAGTACGATTACATTTATACAACATTTATATAGCTTTTTTTGCAACTTTTTCACCCTTCTTTTTTAAATGTATTTTTAAAGTGTCCCCGGAAGAATTTATGCTGTTTTGAAGACAAAGGGTGGTCTTTTCATTTAGATTTCTTTTTTGTTCATTCAGTTTGTATTTTGTTAATTGACCGCAAAAATATTAACACTTCTATTTTTGAAAGCATTCATACTCTACTTTTTTCTACACTTGCCTAAAACTTTTACACAATACTGTACATCTAATATTCAGTACCAGTAATTGGTTGATTGATTAGTAGTTTCTGTTTTTCTGCAATAATTGTACAAATCAGTTGATCAAAGCAACAAAGAATGTTTAGTTGCATTTGTACAGCTATTGAAGTCCCATGATAATTCTAGAAATATCTTTGTGGTTGAACACCACAACATATCAGCAAGAATATTGCAGCCACATTACTAAAAAAAACACTGGCCATATTACTGGATATCAAATAGGTTTATAATTTAGCTTTATGAACAATGTATGCTCAATTTACTCATTTTTACACCCCCTAAGCTGGCCCACACCAGATCTACCTACCTTAGATGACTTTTGATTATATTCAGAGGCTAAAAATCTATCCTGACCAAGTCAAGTTCCCAAATGAACAATGGATACAATACTATCCAGTCGGCACAATCTCTAGTAGGGTTGATGCAATCTCCAAATGTGTATTCCACTCTTGTACCATTTAGGATAGTGGGTTCAATGATCCCGGATACTATAAGATGCTGTGGTCATTTGAGCCTCCAATACAGGGGAATGTCAAATGTCCATGTGTGTTCAATAGATATTATCAGCCTCTGATATCTTTAAAGGGGTTGTCCCGCGGCAGCAAGTGGGTCTATACACTTCTGTATGGCCATATTAATGCACTTTGTAATATACATTGTGCATTAATTATGAGCCATACAGAAGTTATAAAAAGTTTTTTACTTACCTGCTCCGTTGCTGGCGTCCTCGTCTCCATGGTGCCGACTAATTTTCGCCCTCCGATGGCCAAATTAGCCGCGCTTGCGCAGTCCAGGTCTTCTCCTGTTCTCTATGGGGCTCCGTGTAGCTCCGTGTAGCTCCGCCCCGTCACGTGCCGATTCCAGCCAATCAGGAGGCTGGAATCGGCAATGGACCGCACAGAAGAGCTGCGGTCCACGGAGGCAGAGGATCCCGGCGGCCATCTTCACAGGTAAGTATAGAAGTCACCGGAGCGCGGGGATTAAGGTAAGCGCTCCGGTAAGCTTTCTGTACGTCCCTGCATCGGGGTTGTCTCGCGCCGAACGGGGGGGGGGGGGTTGAAAAAAAAAAAAAACCCGTTTCGGCGCGGGACAACCCCTTTAAGGCCCAATGCCAACGGACGGAAATTCCGCTGCGAGATTCCGCATGGAATTTCCACCGCTGCACGCTGCCATAGGATTGCATGTGTGCATACAATCCTATGCAGACAGACGCGATTTCATGACACATCCTCTGCGAGGCTCACACATAAATGTCACTGCTGACATGCCGGCTCTGCTCTGCTTATGTGTGCTTGTATGCCAGCCAGCACATCGCAGAGCAGAGAGAGAAGACGCCAGACGGGTAAGCAAGAGGTCACTACAGGGGCAAGGGTCACATCCTGCTGCGAGAATCTCGCAATCGGAATCTGACCCGGCTGTGGGCATGAGGCCTTAAGGGGTTTTACAAGATGTACGATTTATATAAAACCCAGCTCACATACCATAAAATAACAAACTTATACTCACCTCTTCCAGTTCCCGCTGTGTCCCGCACCGCCACTTGGTCCTTACCCCGCTTTTTGTGTACAGTCTGCAGTCCAGTCTGGTTTATTGAATGTCACAGGTGCTGTAGCCAATGACAGAGCTTAGCACTCGATCACAGAGCTCTGTCATTGGCTGCAGCACCTGTGACGTCCCATAAACAGGCTGGGTAAGCCTGTAAATGTGATCTCAAAGGGCAGACCCTGAGAGAGATCACATGGGACACAGCAGGATTGGGGGAGAGTGGAGTATAAGTTTGTTATTTTATGTCAGGGAAGCTGGGTTTTATGTAAATCATACATCTTATAAAACCCCTTCAAGTTAAAGGGGTTGGCCAGTTTCAGTATACTATTTTAAAATGTGTAAATACTTTTTTTAAAGATTTTGTGTCATTTTCACTGATTTGCATTTCCCTTCCTCCCAACTGTGGTCTCCTGCTTCCATAATATAGACACAGATGGAGGGACACATGACGAGAGACATCTGTCTGACACCCATTGTGCATTTGCTTGCTTGCACAGGTCCTTGACATTCAGGAAATTAGCCCAAGTGCAGTGAGTTTCATTGGCGGTTGTACACAGATGTCTCATATTATGGGTGGATTGCTGTGGGAGGAGATAAGAACCTGGGGTGTGATGTCATAGATAGTAAAAAGAGTTCAGAAATTCTAAAAAGAATTTATGAGTAATTTGGCTATTTTTAATTTTTAACACACATTTGGAAATAGTATACCTAGAGTGGCGGACCCCGTTAGTGGAAAAAAACGCTTTTTCTATGTTGGTTTGTAGATTAAGATGGAAGCAAGAGTATACCATCTATAAAATCATATATTTTAATATTATTCTTGTAATTTAATTTTTAGCACAAATACCTAAATAGCTATTTAATGTGTTCCTTATATCGTACAAAGATATAGACATGCTCTAATAGTAGTGCAAGATCAGGAGGTTAGTTAGATAGAAAAGCCTATTAAATTATCAGTAGTCTTATGAGGCAGCCACCATTCATCTCAGGAATTTACCCACAGTTTGTCTCAAAGAGTGCTTTGTTACAAATAAATCAGTAGTAACCGTACCCCTGATGTGATAGTTGTGTGAGGGAAACTTGAATCACAGGTTAATGCTAATGCGCAGTGGTTTCAAAATGAACTTAATAACTAGTGCTAAATAATGGATCAGATGCTTTGTGGACGTATATTGCAGAATTTAGACAATAGTACTCTACTTTCAAAGCTCATCCATAGTGCAACTAATATTATCTATTATTATACTGTCTACATTTTTGATTTAGCAATAATGGAGCAGATATCCTAGTATTTAGACATTTTGTATTTAGATTAGAGAGTCTGAAAATGCACCAAATTGATCAAAGTGACTCATACTGGATCATAAATTTGGTACATCTCTTGACACTTTTGTCTAACTTTAAGGCCGCCTGCAGACGAGCGGGTCGGATCCGGCAGCGAGAAATCTCGCCGCGCGATCCGACCCCAGAGCCTGCAGGGACGAGCGCGTACTCACCCGCGCCTGGCGGCCCCGGCTCTTTGATGTGCCGGCTGCCGCGCAGCCGGCGCATGCGCAGACCGGAGCCGGCGGCCAGGTGAGTGCGTGCCCCGCAGAAAATTAGAACATGCCGCGGTTTGTTTGCCGCGCGAGATTTCGCGCGGCCAAACCGCGGCCGTCTGCATAGGAGTGCGTATTGTAATGCACTCCTATGCAGACTTTCAGCGGCGGAAATCCCGCGGGAAATCCCGCGGCGGGATTTCCGCTCGTCTGCAGGCGGCCTAACTGTTATGCTGGCTCCATACGGGCGAGAAAATTGTGTGATTTTCGCCTGCTGCGATAGTCAATAAAAAGGCAGAATATGAAACCAATGATTTACAATGGTTTCATTCCCATCTGCGATGTTCTCACTGATGCGATGTTGAGGGGGTAAAAATTGTGGCTTGCTCTATCTTTCTGCGATGTTCAATTTTTTATTTCCCATGTATTCCTATGGAGGCTTCTCTTTATCGCATCACAATGCTACAAACGTGTGTTGTGATGCGATTTTAACATTACAAATGCCATTGACTTATGCAATTAAAAATTGTGCGATTCTGTCATTTGATGGTGGGAGAGATCTCTGTATTGACCCCTCATATATTTATACATAGTTATTAGGTCGAACCTTAGCTGTATTTTTTCTAAAATAAATAATCCCAATTTTGATAACCTCTCTGGGTATTGTAGTCCACCATTCCATTTATTACTTTAGTCTCCCACCTTTGTCCCCGCTCAAGCTCTGATATGTCCTTCTTGTGTACCGGTGCCTAAAAGTGTACACAATATTCCATGTGTGGTCTGACCAGTGGAAGAACAATGCTCTCATCCTGTGTCTCTAGACCTTTTGTGATGCACCCATGATCTTACTTGCCTTGGCAGCAGCTGCCTGACACTGGTTGCTCCAGTTAAGCTTACAGTTAAGTAAAATCCCCAAGTCCTCTTCCATGTCAGTGTAACCTAGTGGTTTCCCATTTAGGCCGAGGTCAGACATGCGCTGCTTACATGCTGCTAAGCAATGTTTAAACAATGCTGCTAACATGCAGGAATTATGTGCGTGTACGGACTGTCTATAGCTGCGAGGAGCAGCCCGTTCACACACGGCTCCCATAGGAGCCTATGGAAAGCACACTGCACAGCGCACACCACGGAGCTGACATGCAAGTCGGCACTCACATGTCCAAACTTTGTTGGAAGTGCAAATCCTGCACTTCTACAAATCGTCTATGTGAGCGCTTCCATTGCAACCTATTGTGCTGTTCTCGCACTGCTGTAGCTGCTGTAGCAGCGTGAGAACAATGCTCGTCTGACCGAGCCTTCAGTGTGTAATGGTGACATGTATTTCCTGTGCCCATGTGAATTAATATCTTCACATAGTTTTGTGTCATCTGCAAATATTGCTATTTTACTGCACAATCCTTTTACCAGATCATTAATAAATATATTAAAAGGAATAGGGCCCCATACTGCCCCCCTGTGGTCCCCACTAGTAACGGTGACCAAATCAGAGCATGTACCATTTATAACCCCCCCTCTGGTTTCTATCACTGAGGGAGTTACTTACCCACTTACACACATTCTCACCCAGACCAAGCATTCTCATTTTATATCCCAACCTTTTATATGGCACAGTATCAGATGATTTGGAAATATCCAGATACACAAGATCCAGTGACTCTCCCCAGTGCAGTCGAGAACTTACCTCCTTGAAGAAGCTGATCAGGTTGGTTTGACAGGAACAATCCCTCATAAATCCATGCTGATACATAGTTATACAGCTATTTTCCCTGAGGTACTCTAGGATGGCATCTCTTGGAAACCCTTCAAGCATTTTACCCACAATAGAAGTTATGACTTACCAGCCTGTAGTTTCCAGGTTTACTTTTTGACCCATTTTTGAATATTGTTCACTTGGTGTATCCCCTTAAAAAGTAACTTTTATTAAATAACTTATTAAAAACGTTTGTGCCTCACAACACACAAGAACAAACAACGAAAGACGAACAATGGAACAACAAGTTCCACACTGAACCAGAACCCAAATTTAGTATATTCTCACTCACCTGATCCAATACTTGGTGGGAATTCAGTACAAAATTTGATTCTCACTGATCTACATCTGACTTGTCATCATACTGTCATCATAGCTGGGCCCTCTGATTCGTACATCAGGTGCCCTCGGTAAAAAGAATCAATATATATTGGGAATCTAATACAGAATTTTTGATTTCGCATAGAAACAAGGGCTCGTACCCTGTTTGAATGGAACCAAACAATTGGGTGGGTTACTTGGATCCCCGTTTTTAGTCGGTTGTAGCAACAATAACCGGTATCTTGTTGTCTCCGACAAGGGACCTCCAAGTCTAACCTACTTTCGGGCAGACCTTCAGCCTAGTTCATAACGTGGAAATTCCAGAATTGGGCATCCTACCCATAAATCCGTATCTGAGTAGCGATTATTCATCTGTCATTCCCTCGTTAAAAAGGGCGCCATAAGCCTCAATTTAACATTGCCACTAAGTATTCCATGGTGGCCTTTAACAATATCTGGTGTTTTCATAATATCGGCTGAGGAGCTACGACCATTGTTTTGGTTCTGGTTCAGTGTGGAACTTGTTGTTCCATTGTTCGTCTTTCGTTGTTTGTTCTTGTGTGTTGTGAGGCACAAACGTTTTTAATAAGTCATTTAATAAAAGTTACTTTTTAAGGGGATACACCCAGTGAATATTTACAAAAGATTTTCTTTAGTATCCCCCTGCCTCAGTGAATTATATTTTTGAATATTGGCACCACATTGGCAATGCACCAATCTAATGGAACAGACATTGTCACTAGACAGTCCTTAAATATAAGAAACAGCGGTCTGTCTATCACACTACCTAATTCCCTGAGAACCTAAGAAGGGGAGAGAGAAGAGAGATAGGGAGTCCTGAAGTGAGTCAGAGAGTGAGTGCCAGCCACATGGGGGTACCGTCAACCCTCATGTGGTGAAGAATGGAAGCAGAGGAGCAGTACCCTGGAATTCTATTCCCAGGACCCCTACCCTAAGACAGAAAGAGTGAGAGAGAAGAAGAGAAAGGAATCCGCCATGCAGTGTCCAGAAGCCTTCAGAAGTGAGTGTCAGTGGAGTGTTCTTGTCCTCCTCCGGAGTGTGTGTCCAGGAGTGGAGTCATACAGATAACTCGACTGTAGGCCCGGTGTCATCCTATGTTTCCTTTTTTGACCTCCTTCATCTGTTTTTCCTGCACTGGTATGTGAAATTATCCACAGAGAAAATTGTAAATCTGTGTCAAGAAAGTGATTGCAAGTAAAGTCCCTGTTGCTGACCATTCCTAGCAACTGAGTGTTATTGAGTTAACCATGCGGATCAAGGAACAGTGGCGTCACCCGTGACAGAATTCTTCAAGTCCACTACACTATTTATTCAGGTAACCGCTGCATCAGCATTGCCTGGAGAGGCCTGTCAGGGCCTTGGTCAAGGATCGCATTCGTCCCTTAGGGGAGAAGTTGGTAGTGCCACCGTGGCAATCCTAAACAACTACTCAGTCATCTCCACAGTGGTGTGCCTTGTGCCTCGGTCACTGCAATACCACTGCTACCAAACTAAGCCCATGGTTTTGCATCGCACCACCTCACAGACACTGCACCACAGCATCAGCAACCGCCCTGCAGCACCGCACCATGTGAACAGACTTCTAGAGCTTACCTGTCCATGTGATCTCTGAAAGCAGTCTAAGGACTCTTGGACTCTAGAGAGTTGTTTATATCATTCATTTATTTTACTGATTTATATAGCAAATAAATATTTCACAGAACTTTACATCACTTGACGTTAGGTTCTGTCCCCAATCTAAGTTCACTTACTGACATTTTTTGGCATGTGGAAGAAAACCAGAGTACCCTAAGGAAATGCACGTAAACACGATAAGGACATACAAACTCACACTGGGGCTTAGCTTGGGGAATTAGCTTGGCAGCAGCGGTGTTGTGAGCCTGCTGTGCTGCTCCCCTAACGGGTGCTGTATAGTGGTGTGGGTTGTCACCATGCAATGCCACACTTAGTAGTGTAGTGATCCCCTAAAAGGAGGTCATTGTGAAGTGGGTAGTGGGCTTATGTAATTTGATCAAAATATAACTAACCTCATGTTCATGTTTCGTACAACCACCAAGAAGTACTTGATAAGTGTATAGTTTTTAGATGTGCAGTACGTTTCTTTTTGTATATGCTATATTTTTTTATTTTAAATGAGGTTATTTAATTTATATGGGGCTTTCCACATGAAAAAAATAGTTAAATTAATGAATAACTGAATTTAAAGATTTTGCACAAGGTTAAAACTAAAGCAGATATGCCTCATCCTTACAGTAGCACAAGGTTCTAGATCGTCTTCCTGTGTCCTAATGTTTTCCTATTATTTTTCTCTGGATACCATCAACTGTAATAGAATCATTGTCTTATGACATTTTATTTGAGTTGACTTGTGCAAGAGTCTAAGGCACATATAAAAATCTGTAAAACAAAGGTGCGGTACAAATAATGTCTTGAATAACAATAAGATACTCAAGTGAGCATAAATAGTTAAAAACTAATTCAACTCATTATATAGAGTAAACATCCTTTACCTAGATATACAATGCCAAAAGTGTTCACTCCTTGGTGTTTTTCTTGTTTTGTTGCATTAACATCTTAAGGGCCAAGCACAGTAAAATTAGGGCACTTGGTCCTGGGCTTTAATCCTGGCCGATAGTAAAAATACGGCGTGAAATTAAAGTTCCCGCTCCTGCAATGTAGCAGGTGCAGGTCAAGTCCCCGAGGACCCAGAGGAGAAGACAGAAGTGTCTTTTATCTGCTTCGGCCTTGTCCTTAAAAGGCTACATAGTGCTCAATGAGTGCTATGTACTGAAGAGAGAAAGTGGAAGTGTTACTTCTGCTATTCGACCTTGCGTTCATGTGACTGCCAGGTCCCCCCCTGACAAAGCAGAGCCTCAGGGTCCTAGCAAAACTAAATCAGCTCCACCAGTGACTACTGTCACTACAGGGAGGTGTTTTATCCTGTGACTGGGGTTCCTATGGATGCCCCAGCTACAGTGGAAAAGTGTGAAATTAAAAAAAGAAAAATACAATGTGATTGACAACCAGAGCTCTTAAATGACATCATGGGGGACATACATGTTAAAAAAAATTGTTACAAAAATTAGTAAAAAAAATTACAGAATACAATAAAAAAAATATATATAAAAGAAAATGACCCACCATTGACTTCAACCAAAACTGTTGGCATATGTACCCTGTAATCCAATAATATATAAATTACAGATCAAAATGTACAAACCAAAATGAGGAACCCATTCCTGTCTTTTATTTTAGCGTAAATATACTAATTTTAAAAATAAGCAATAGGGATGAGCGAGTATACTCGCTAAAGCACTACTCGTCCGAGTAATGTGCTTTAGACGAGTATCTCCCTGCTCGTCCCTGAAGATTTGGGGACCGCTGCGGAGCGGGGAGCTGCGGAGGAGAGCGGGGAGGAACGGAGGGGAGATCTCTCTCTCCCTCTCTCCCGCCCGTTCTCCCCTGCTCCCCGCCACAACTCACCTGTCAGCTGCGGCGGCTCCCGAATCTTCAGGGATGAGCAGGGAGATACTCGGCTAAAGCACATTACTCGAGCGAGTAGTGCCTTAGCGAGTATACTCGCTCATCCTTAATAAGCAACAATAAATTAAATTTTTTTTTACATTCTACTCCTAATAAAATGGGGGGGAAAAACGCATCAAAAATAAGGGAGAAAAACCACCATATGGGTAAAATCCTTAAAAAGTGTCTCGTACTTTAGGATAAAAAACATGGTTCCTAAGGGGTTAAAACCTGAAATTCAAATAGAATTTAATTTGCATTTTATTTAAAGGGGTTCTGTCATTAACAATAAAAAAAATCTATACTTACCTATTCCTCCCCCATCAGTCTACTTACCAGATCGTCTTCTGTCTCCTGCAGTCCCAAGGATGGGGAGGGGGATGAATCACCTCACTTCCAGCTGGCTGATTTCTCTGCTGCCTTTGATTGAGGTTATGTTCATTCACAGGCAGTCTCTCCTTCCTGCCCGGCAATGTACATTACATCACTAGTTCACAGCCTATTGAGTACCGAGCTATTGCAGAGACTGCTCATGCTCTCTGTCTCTGCAATAGATCAGCATTCCTTCCTAGCCGGTGAACGCTACGTTATAGGGACGTGACCTTCACTGACCTCAGGAAGGAGAATGCGAGGAATGCTGGCTTTATAACAAGCTGGCCGGCTTGCAGTGAGGTGACCCGGGGCACTGGGGAAGCTCAGCGAGAAGATGCCGTAAGGAGGAGGAATAGGGTGTATAGAATTTTTTTTTATGATAAAACCCCTTTAATGGAACAAAACAGTCCAAATTGTTACAATGGGATGAAAAATATATTTTGTTTAAAAAATAAATTAAAGGGGAAACGTTTTGAGTACAAATGTATTCAATCCCTGTGCTAGGAAATCCCTAAATATGGTCCAATCCAACTAATTAACTTCAGAAGTCACTTAATTACTTGAATACGGTTCCTCTGTGTGCACTCAAAGTGTCACATAATCTGTCACATGATTTTGGTATAAATATACCTGTCCTCAAAGTCCTTGATTCCGCCACACCCCTAAGCAAGCAACATGAGATGTGCTTCAAACAGGTCAAAGACAAAGTTGTAGAGCAGTATAGATCAGGGCTGGGTTATATAGAAATATCTCAAACTTTGAACATTATTAACTCCATTATAACATAATAGAAAGAATATAGCACAACCACAAACCTGACGAGAGAAGGCCACAGTGTTTGTCTTTAGAGATTGAATGGCTGTGTGCTAGAGTTTATATACCTTGGAATGTATGTGTGGCTGGTAAACTCAATACTTAGCAGGGTTATTCATATACTTTAGGCCATATAGTGAGCATTAGGGTGAAGGCTCAGGTCTGACCCATCATTGATAGACAAACGGATTGATTGAGAGAGGAATTCACTTGACGACTGGGTGACTCACAAAGAAGCACCATGAGAATTAATATAGTTGATAATGGTCGCCATTAAATACCTACCAAAGTGAAATAATGTAACTAATATATATATATGTTCACATTTGGAAACATTTCAATATGGCATCCTGCCATAAAGCATTATAGTTGTCAAATTCAGGAATAAAGTTAAATTATAAGTAGGTGATGATGGCATCATCTATGTATGAGTACTGCTTGGAAAAGTACTTATGGATGACAAGGTAGAAGAGAACTGATGGGGCAAGAATTTCCGTAAAGCTGTTCTGTATTTCGGATTAACCGCAGAGCTTTATTCATGTGAGCAGGGATCCCTGAGTGGGTTACATGACATGCACTACATGAATGAAGTAGCTCAGATCAAGTCTTTCTACATCATTATGCATGTTTGCACTGATGACTGCAGTATTTCCAAATGTTGCTTCAGACCACAGACTGACAGGTATTCTGTGGCAGAAAATAAATACTGCCCTCCTAACAAGCATTCAAGTCAATATGGAAGTCTCACAGATATGTTTTTTACACATTTACCATTTCAGTGGGCGGTACTAAAAGAAAATTGTTGTACTGCAAATTTGTAACGGGGATCAGATATACCTTTCAAGATTATAGTGACAAAAACTCTTATACATTTGTTAACGGTCCTGGATAGTAAATATTTTGCCTTTTTAGATCAATCAAATACTGTAAGAAATATAGAAAATTTTCACTAAATTTAGGCTGATTTCACATCCACGTCAGGGGTTCCATTTTCCTGTTCCATAATGGTAGCAGGAAAGGGGAATGCCCTGGCCATTTGGATCTGTCTTATGATGGAACCGAAAAGCACTGAATGAACTCTATTGGCTATAATGGGGACCGTTTTGTTTGCGCTCAGCTGCCTGGCATTTTACCCGACAAAAAAGGCGTAATGTAATACTTTATAGCCCTGAGTGCAGGATTTTTTCTTGCGGTATTTTGTGCCAGATCTGTCATGGAACCTTTAAACGGAGGTTGTAGCGCAGATGTGAAAGCAGCCTTACACTTAATGCAACTACCTGGTACATACAGATGTAGCAAACTTTAACTTGACACTTCAAGCATTAAATAGACAGTTGCAGCCCATCTGACAGGTTAGTCATGCAATCATCCCACAGGATCTGTTTTTATACTAAGCTATTTTTCTTTACTTGGAGCTGTTTCAGTTACCCACTGCAGTCCTTTTTTACTATCTGTAGCTAGATGAACATTTTGTAGTTACTACTGCGGCTTGTTTTTATACTGTTAAAACCTCTTTGGATTAGTCATATGCATACTCACTATCTGGGCTCGGTCACATGGAAGTAAAATTTTGCACTAATATATATATATATATATACTGTATATATATATATATATACATATATAGACATATCACAATTTTAACTGTGGAACTTTCCATAATATTTTGTTTGCTCGTGTCACGGTTCTTTTTCTGTTAACCTGTTATATTATTTTTCCTTTTTTATTTCCACCCTCTTTCTATATCTTCCCCTCATCTATTACCTCATTTTACGTTATATTATTGTCTATATTAGTGTGCTCCTCAGCTAAGCTAATGAAGGGGCTATGTGCCCTGAAATGCATTCTTTTTTGCTGGGTATGTATATATTATTACTAAGGCCTTAGTCACACGGGCGTTTTTTGCCGCGATTTGCGCATGCATCGGACGATTTTATAAAACCATTGCTTTGCAATGGTATCGGACACATGAGCGCTTTTTATGCGCTTGTCCGATAAATTATAGAACAGAAATCGCAGATCGCACCTATCTGCGATCTGCGATTCCTGTTCTCGTCTCTATATGCGCTCAATGGGGCCGGTGGCAGCAGCACCGACCCAATTGAGAACATATAGTAGACAAATCATTCTTCTCTGCCACAGCTGTAACAGCTGTGACAGAGAAGAACGATGTTTGCCCATTGAATTCAATGGAGCCGGCAATACAGCCGGCTCCATTGAAAGCAATGGGCTGCCGGTGATCGCGGGATAAATTGTCGGGAAGGGCTTAAATATATAAGCCCTTCCCTGCAATTCATCCAGAAATGTGTAAAAATAAAAAAAATATATATACTCACCTTGTCCCGGCAGACGGAGTTCAGCCGCGGCCGGCGGCAGTTCTCCTGAACTGCTCTCTCTAGTGTTCAGCAGCCGGGGATTTGAAATCCCCGCCTGCTGAATGAGCTGCCTCTGATTGGTCACAGCCTGACCAATCAGAGGCAGCTCTCACTCCCACCCATTCATGAATTCATGAATGACAGCTGAGAGCTGCCCATGATTGGCTCAGCGCTGAGCCAATCAGAGGCAGCACTCACTCACCCATTCATGAATTCATGAATGGGTGGGAGTGAGAGCTGCCTCTGATTGGTCAGGCTGTGACCAATCAGAGGCAGCTCATTCAGCAGGCGGGGATTTTAAATCCCCGGCTGCTGAATACTAGAGAGAGCAGTTCAGGAGAACTGCCGCCGGCCGCGCTGAACTCCGTCTGCCGGGACAAGGTGAGTATATATATATTTTTATTTTTACACATTTCTGGATGAATTGCAGGGAAGGGCTTATATATTTAAGCCCTTCCCGACAATTCATCCCGCAATCGCCCGCAGCGCATTGCTTTCAATGGAGCCGGCTGTATTGCCGGCTCCATTGAATTCAATGCGCTGGACAGCTCCGGCCCGTTTCTAATGAAACACGGCTAGGAGCAGTATTTTCGGGCGATTTTTCGGCCCCGGTCACGCGATTTGCAGATGCGCATCCGTCATGCGATCCGCAAATCGCGGGAAAAAAACGCCCGTGTGACTAAGGCCTAAGAGAGAAGTAATGAAAAAGTTTTGGCACCGTGATAGCCAGTGGAGTAAAATGTGATTGTTCTCAGTGAGAGAAACCAAGTAATCTAGTAGATATGATACCTTTTAATGGCTATCAAAAGAACATGATGTTATTGCAAGCTTTTGGACCTCACAGGGTCCTTCCTCAGGCATAATGAAAAAGGAGAGACGTTGGCCTTTTATAAATTGGCCAAAGATTCAGTTATTTGGAAGTTTGCGACTATACCAGCTTTTCATCTATTCCTCTAGAATGCAATCACCTGCATAGTCTCGAGAGTGAAAGCAATAATAGCCTCTCTGTGTCCACACAAAATAAGGGTGCCCACTCTGCGGCCTCACAAAGTAATAGTGCCATCTCTGTAGTCTTACAAAGCTTTAGTGTCCCCACTGTGGCCCTATGAAGTAATTTAGCCTCTTGCATGGTCGAATACTGAGGTATATAATTAGCTGCAACAGCCTGTGATGTCCTGTCCACAAACTGACTACCCTTTGAACATAGACCAGGATGGGAGAATGAAGGTGTACCACTGGAACTGTGGGGAGTCGGGACAGGTGAGTAAAGGCTATTATTTATTTATTATTTTTGGCCATGAACAGATGTTTAAAAAACATAACTTGGAAAACGCCTTTAAATTAGAGGCAGTTGCAGGCTAAACTAGTTCACTTTCTTGTCTTTGACGTAGCAATTTTTTTATTTTAGCCGATACTGTAGAGATATTTGGTATCCTTAATGTGGAAACATCTGGGGTAAAAATAGCATTTTGAAATTGTAATTTAATTGCAGCATTTGTGTTACTGAAAGAAAAAACAATTGTCAGAAAGTTCTAGTCAAATTCCTGACAGTGCAGTATTATGCCTGAGACAGCTACCTGCAGGTATAGGCCTATAGCAGTGATGGCAAACCTTTTAGAGACCGAGTGCCCAAACTGCAAACCAAAACTCACTTATTTATCGCAAAGTGCCAACAGGTCAGGTGGCGGGGCTTATCATGACGTATGATTTTTACTTCCATTGTTATAAAAAGGACAGGGCCACTTCAAAATAGAGAGCGTGCACATTTTGACAACTTTTTGGATGTGGAAATGCTGCAGAATTTGCCATGGTAATTACCGCGACATGTAAACATACCCCAGCAGTAATGACCCCCATGGTGGCCCAGTAGTGGCGCCATGGTAATAGTGACCCCGCACAATGGCCCCAGCAGTAATAGTGCAATCCACAGCGGCCCGAGCGATAATAGTGACATCTCATAGCGGCCCCAGTGATAATAGTGACATCCCACAGCGGCCCCAGTGGTAATAGTGACATCCCACATTGGCCCAAGTGATAATAGTAACATCCCGCAGCAGCCCTAGGAGTAATAGTGACATCCCACAGTGGCCTCAGTAGTAATAGTGACATTCCACAGTGGCCCCAGCGGTAATAGTGACATCCCACAGCGGCCCCAATAGTATTAGTGACATCCCTCAGTGGCCCCAGTAGTATTAGTGACATCTTACAGCAATCCCAGCGGTAATAGTGAGATCCCACAGCGGTCCCAGCGGTAATAGTGACATCCCACAATGGTCCCAGTGGTAATAGTGACATCCCACAGTGGCCCCAGTAGTATTAGTGACATCCCACAGCGGTCCCAGTAGCAATACTGACATCCCACTGCAGTCCCAGTGGTAATAGTGACATCCCACAGTAGCCCCAGTACTAATAGTGACATCCCACAGTGGCCCCCAGTAGTAATAGTGACATCCCACAGCAGCCCCAGTAGTATTAGTGACATCCCACAGCTGTCCCAGTAGTAAAGGTGACATCCCACAGCGGTCCCAGCCGTAATAGTGACATCCCACAGCGGCCCTGGTAGTAATAGTGACATCCCACAGCGCCCCCCAATAGTAATGGTGACATCCCACAGCAGCCCCAGTAGTAATAGCGACATCCCACAGCGGCCCCAGTAGTAATAGTGACATCCCACAGAGGCCCCCAGTAGTAATAGTGACATCCCACAGCCGCCCCCAGTATTAATGGTGCCCCCCTGAGACCAATATACTTACCCCCTCCTCCTCATGGAAGCACCGCTACTCTTCTGCTAGCAGCACTGATCCCAGGTGCACACTGTGACGTCAGTGTGCTGCTGGACGCCTCCTCCTCCTGCTCTTATGGAACCTAAGAGGAGATGTCAGTGGAGGGAGAACTGAAGTCACAGTGTGCGCCGGGATCAGCACAGCTAGCAGCGCAGCTGAGTGAATACCAATGGCAGCCTTGGCCCTTGCTGGTATTCACTGCCGTGGTGAGTGTCTGACGGAGGCGTGTGCCAGCAGGGAGGGCTCTGCGCGCCGCCTCTGGCACGCGTGCCATAGGTTCGCCATCACTGGCCTATAGAATCTACAGAAAATTAAACTTTCTTTTAGTATGACCTAGCATTTTGTATGGAATCTTTCACTATTCTTTTAACTAAATCTAACAGTAATGGCGGGTCATGCCATTATCATTGTAAAAGTAATGTTTTACATCTATTTTAATCTTTACCTCATTCTCATTCATCTGTACAGAATCTAAACCAAAAAATAACAAATGGGGTATGTTCATTCCATATACATCATGGAGAAAAGAGTAGACTCATTTAACCTGAGCCTCTGCATCTCATTCTCTACTCTTCCTTGTGCGACTATGAGCCTAAAATGCATACTGTATATCTATCATATTTGTTCTTCTTGTGAATTTAAAACACCTCTATAAGGGCTTTTACCCACTAGCGATTTTTTTTAACGCTGCGATATCGCTTAGTTTTTTTCAACGGGACTTTCTAATGTTAAAATCGCATCACACAAAAATCACAAAAGCACAAACTTGCAATTTTTGTGCGATGCGATTTTAACATTAGAAAGTTCCATTAAAAAAGCAAAGTGATATCGCAGCGTTAAAAAAACCACTAGTGGGTAGAAGCCCTTAGGCCTTAGTCAGACTGGCATTCTTTCACACGAATTGCGCATGCGCATGCGTCCGGCGATTTTTTAAAACCATTGCTTTGCAATGGTATCGGACACATGAGCGCTTTTTATGCGCTCGTCCGATAAATTATAGAACAGAAATCGCAGATCGCACCTATCTGCGATCTGCGATTCCTGTTCTCTTCTCTGTATGCGCTCAATGGGGCCGGCGGCAGCAGCGCCGACCCCATTGAGAACATATACTAGACAAATCATTCTCCTCTGCCACAGCTGTAACAGCTGTGGCAGAGAAGAACGATGTTTGCCCATTGAATTCAATGGAGCCGGCAATACAGCCGCCTCCATTGAAAGCAATGGGCTGCCGGCGATCGCGGGATGAATTGTCGGGAAGGGCTTAAATATATAAGCCCTTCCCTGCAATTCATCCAGAAATGTGTAAAAATAAAAAAATATATATACTCACCTTGTCCCGGTAGACGGAGTTCAGCGCGGCCGGCCTGCAGTGGGTGTGAGTGGGTGTGAGTGAGAGGTGCCCCTGATTGGCTCAGCGCTGAGCCAATCAGAGGCGGGTCTCACTCACACCCATTTATGAATTCATGAATGGGTGTGAGTGTCAGAGGCAGGTCTCTCTCACACCCATTTATGAATTCATGAATGGGTGTGAGTGAGAGCTGCCTCTGATTGGCTCAGCACTGAGCCAATCAGGGGCACCTCTCACTCACACCCTCTCACACCCACTGCAGGCCGGCCGTGCTGAACTCCGTCTGCCGAGACAAGGTGAGTATATATATATTTTTTAATTTTTACACATTTCTGGATGAATTGCAGGGAAGGGCTTATATATTTAAGCCCTTCCCAACAATTAATCCCTCGATCGCCCGCAGGGCATTGCTTTCAATGGAGCTGGCTGTATTGCCCGGCTCCATTGAATTCAATGCGCTGGACAGCTCCGTCCCGTTTCTATTGAAACGCGGCTAGGAGCAGTTTTTCCGGCGATTTTTCGCCTCTGGTATCGCGATTTGCGCATGCGCATTCCGTCATGCGATGCGCAAATCACGCGAAAAAACGCCCGTCTGACTAAGGCCTTAGGCCTTAGTCAGACGGGCATTTTTAGCCGCGATTTGCGCATGCGCATGCGTCCGGCGATTTTATAAAACCATTGCTTTGCAATGGTATCGGACACATGAGCGCTTTTTATGCGCTCGTCCGATAAATTATAGAACAAAAAATCGCAGATCGCACCTATCTGCGATCTGTGATTCCTGTTCTCTTCTCTATATGCGCTCAATGGGGCCGGCGGCAGCAGCGCCGACCCCATTGAGAACATATAGAAGACAAATCATTCTTCTCTGCCACAGCTGTAACAGCTGTGGCAGAGAAGAACGATGTTTGCCCATTGAATTAAATGGAGCCGGCAATACAGCCGCCTCCATTGAAAGCAATGGGCTGCCGGCGTGCGCGGGGTGAATTGTCGGGAAGGGCTTAAATATATAAGCCCTTCCCTGCAATTCATCCTAAAATGTGTTAAAATAAAAAAAAATTGTATACTCACCTTTCCGCTGCAGCCGGAGTCCAGCCGCGGCCGCTGTCAGTTCTCCTGAACTGCTTCTCGGCACTATTCAGCCGGCGGGGCTTTAAAATCCCCGCCTGCTGAATGATCTGCCTCTGATTGGTCACAGCCCTGACCAATCAGAGGCAGGTTTCACTCACACACCCATTCATGAATGGGTGAGTGACTGCTGCCTCTCAGCGCTGAGCCAATCAGGGGCAGGTCTGACTCACATCCATTCATGAATTCATGAATGGGTGTGAGTGAGACATGCCTCTGATTGGCTCAGCGCTGAGCCAATCAGGGGGCAGGTCTGACTCACACCCCCTTCACACCCACTGCAGGACGGCCGCGCGGAGCTCCGGCTGCCGGGAGAAGGTGAGTACATATATATTTTTTATTTTTACACATTTTAGGATGAATTGCAGGAAAGGGCTTATATATATAAGCCCTTCCCGACAATTCATCCCGGGCTCGCCCGCAGCGCATTGCTTTAAATGGAGCCAGCTCTATTGCCGTCTCCATTGAATGCAATGCGCTGGACAGCTCCGGCCTGTTTCTAATGAAACGCGGCTAGGAGCAGATTTCCGGGCGATTTGCGGGCGACTCGCGCGCATCCGTCATGCGATCCGCAAATCGCGCGAAAAAACGCCCGTCTGACTAAGGCCTTTAGAGTGAACACCCACTTGTGTTTTTTTAACACTGCAATAATGTTGCATTTTTTTTAACATGATTGTCAATGGGACTTTCTAATGTTAAAAACACATCGCACAAAAATTGCAAAGCACCAACTTGTGATGCGTTTTTAGCATTAGAAAGTCCCCCTGACAACCGCGTTAAAAAAACGCAGCAATATTACAGCGTTTTTTAACGCAAGTGGGTGTTCACCCTTAGGGCTCCTTTCCACTGACAAGCTAATCACACGTTTTCAGTGCAATGGCAAAACAGATTCTCGCATCGCAACGCAAAAGCTTGCGATTTTGCAGCGTTGCGATTTTAACATTGCGATATTCTCGCAGCGATATCGCTATCGCCAGTGGGAAAGGAGCCCTTAGAGTGCTGGTGCAGAGTACAGATTTTTAATGCAACCACAGGAGATCCTTGCCAGAGTTGGAAACCGTCCATCAATTCCTGAACAGGCTGTAAAAATAAGCACTTTTTACCATTTGGGACGTACCCCATGTCTCATTGGTTCAGGTTGCAGGCTGTATTTTTCTGCCTGTAGTAAATATTGACACTTTTTGTAATGCTGACATCCACGTGCTTATTTTTGCATTTGATTATTTAGGCCAAATGTACATGGCCGCGGTGACAGCTGCGGACGAGCCGCGGATCGAACCGCTTCTATTAACTTCAATGGAAGCCATCCGCTCGGAAATCACACTAAAATAGGACATCCTGCGATGTCATCTGCACAAAATGTATCCTTCCTATGGCAAATCCTGAACATGTGGACGTACCTTTGTGTCACAACATAAAACTATCATATATCTACAATGCAGACAGTCCTATAGGACCACAAAGGACTGCCATAGAAACTGTGACATTTATGTAATTATATACCTTTAGTGATAGAATACTACATGCTCACTTTCTTTATATTTATGTAACACTGCTGAAACCCTGGAACTAACTCTATTGTGTATTGTGACTGTATACATTAGTGGCTATTGCTGTTACCAGTCTGTGTATAGTGAGTTGATAGTACAACATTGTTCAGACAGTAACTTGTATTTATTGTGGTTGAAGTTTGTATCTAGTTTTGTGTAAAGTTTGGGATTTGTTCTTAGCATTGAGCACCACTGGACAATTTAGATCATCAGCAGCTTAATAAACCAGCTGTTAGAGGTCATTCCATGTATATATCAGTTGTTGCTATATTTTTGGAATATATAGCCTTTCCAAATCATGAGAGTCTACTGCAACCCAGAAAATACTTTTTTGTGTCTGCTTTGCCCGCACCTGGCTCTGTTTGAATGCACAGTGCATTGTCAGATGACTGCTGTGTTGAGTCCTGTGAAATGTATCAAATGTTACCTTCCTGGAAATTTGTGTAAACATGTTATTTCAAGCAAGCAAAGTCCTTTAATTGCTAGAAGGCAGACAACAAAAAGCTATGTGCATCCAAATGCAAGGTTAAATAGCTAATGGACTATCTTCAAAGGGGTCACCGAACATTAACATTATGGTATTTGTATGAATGGCAACTTTAACATTAATTAATGCTGAAGGTAAAATACAGCGTCCAGTACTGAATCACAGTTCAGTGTCTGCGCAGAACTCAGAAAGGTTATTGATATTGAATTGTAAGAGTTTTTTTCTCATCTCGTTATTGTACTTGCTTAACCCATTAAGGACCAAGTGTGAAAATATATTGGTTCTTAGCTTTACTCTCCCACCATATAAAATTGCGGTGCAGGATTAATGCCTCTGCTCTTGCAATATAGCTAGAGCTGGTCAGTCTCTTGGCTGCCAGTTAGAGCTGAAGACCTAAAGGAGAAGTGGTTTTTAACTGCTTCTGCCTTCTCTTTTCTAGACTACAGTGCGATAAATGAGTGGAATGTAGAGAATACAGGAAGCAGCAATGCTGTTTCCTCTATGGGACCCGCGATCATGTGATCGCCAAAGACCCGCAGCATGTCAGAGTTTCAGGGTTTTAGCAGAGCCCACTCTCAGGCCAAGGTCAAACAAGCATGTTTTTTGCATGCTTATGTGCACAAAAAAATGTGCCACTCACATAAGCGGAAAACGCGTGAACGGCCAGAGTTTCATATGTGCAGCTGCTCCATGAAGGTTTCCTCATCACTGAACACTGTGATAGCACTGAAATGGGGTTGCCTTCATCCCATTGCTTTCAATAGGATGAAGGCACTGGGATTGAAAGCAATGGGATGATGGCAACCCCCGCAGTGATGATTTTCGGGGTGGGGGTTCGGGGAGAGCTTGAAATATAAGCCCTACCCCGAAAATCATCCCTAGATGCAGAAAAAAAAAATCATAACTCACCTAGAAGTGCTGTCTGGCTCTTCTTTGTGGTCCCTGGCAGTCTTCTTCTGTATTTTTTTCTGTGTGGGGATTAAAAAATCCCTGCCTCCTGAAAGTGCTGCCTCTGATTGCCTGAGCGCTGTGACCAATCGGAGGCAGCACTCAGCTGTCATTCAATGAATGCCTTGCTGTAAGCAGCAGGGAAGCTGTTGGCAGCACAGGAGCTTTCATTAACTCCTGCTCCCATAGGAGTCAATGGAAACTCCTGCAAAATGCGCACCAAAGAGAGTGCATGTCCTATCTCTTTTAGGTGCGTGCCGTTTTGCGCTTCAAGCTCCGCGTATATAAATATCACCATAGGGGTAGGTTCTCCGCTGTAACTGGGGCTCTTGTCTCCCAGAGGTCTTATATGATGTCATGGGGTACATAGATGTTAAAAAAGTTACACAAATAAGTTTAAAAAATTACAGAATAAAATAAAAATATATATGTAAAAACCCATCATCCACACAAACATAAACCATCTCTATATCTGTCATGTAACAGAATCTATACAATTCATATATCAAAACGTCTGAAACCAAATTGCATATCTATTCCTTCACTCTGTTTGAGTGTAAATTTAATAATTTTAAAAATAATTAATTAAATAAATTAAAAAATACATATTTTTTACCTTTTTGTACACATTTCCCCTAATAAAACAAGAAAACCCTGCAAAATATTTCAGTGAAAAAATGGTATTAAAGAATGGCCCTATGTGTCACAAAAAACCCAAAACACAGCAAAAATAATTTTGGCGGGCCAGATAAGAAATAGGGCCATAAAACCACAACATGTGTAAAATCGCTGAAAAGTGTCTGGTCCTACAGGACGGAAATAATCTGGTCTTTATGGTGTTAAACAAAAATTATGTCAGGGAGAAAAAAAGTCAACCTGCCAGTCCTTACTGTCCGCGTCCCCTACAACTACAGGAATGAAAAGTACTTATCCAGAATTGTCCGCTTGACGAACTGCAGATGCAGATTTTGTCAATTTGCATTTTTTTCTTACAGAATTACATCTCCTGTGTGTTAGAAATCAGCAACAATAATTCCGCAAAACGTCCTTAACAGCAGAAAGCTTTCCACCTGCAGAATTTAATCTTGCGGTATGAAGTAAAGACGCACAGATTTTAACAGGTGCGGAATTGAAGCCCCATAGGGATATCATTATGACGCAGAAATATCTGCTCAGACTAATTCCATCACGTGTGAAATGTCCCTACGTGACAACGCTGGATCTGAAAAGGACCATAAGATCCAGCTGCTGCTAAACAAACAGCAATGAAGAACATGATTAGGGAGCATTTTTTGCTGTGTTTTTTTTTTCAAAGGAACTTAGGGCCGATTTACGTTGATTATCTTTCAGATTCTTGCTGGATTGTAGGAATCTGAACAATAATCTTTCAGTGTAAACACCACAAGCGGCACAATGACGAACGCGAACATTCGCTCATCGTTTGTTGTTTAGTTAAGGCAGTCAGGAAAATTAAATAACGATTTGCCTGTATGTTTACTGTCAATGGAGGTGAGAGACACAGAAGCGATTTTCTCTGGGATGATGCACCCAACATTCATCTCAGGTAAAAAGGCCCTTAGGCTCTGTTCGCACTAGCAATATGTCTGCTGTTTATTATGGATCAAGATCTATTTTTAAGCCAATGCCAACAAATTCTGACTAAGGGTACATTCACACAAGTGACTTGCAGCTGACATTTTTGGGTAGAATCATAGAATGGTAGAGTTGGAAGGGACCTCCAGGGTCATCGGGTCCAACCCCCTGCTCAGTGCAGGATTTACTAAATCCTCCAAGACAGATATTTGTCCAGCCTTTGTTTGAACACTTCCATTGAAGGAGAACTTACCACCTCCCGTGGTAACCTGTTCCACTCATTGATCCCCCTCACTGTCTAATATCTATCCTGTATCTCATCCCTTTCAGTTTCATCCCATTGCTTCTAGTCTTTCCTTGTACAAATGAGAATGCGGCTGATCCCTCTGCACAGTGACAGCCCTTCAGATATTTGTAGACAGCTATTAAGTCTCCTCTCAGCCCTCTTTTTTGCAAGCTAAACATTCCCAGATCCTTTAACCGTTCCTCATAGAACATGATTTGCAGACCGCTCACCATCTTGGCAACTGTTCTCTGAACTTGTTCCAGTTTGTCTATGTCTTCTTTAAAGTGGGGTGCCCAGAACTGGACACAGTATTCCAGATGAGGCCTGACTAAGGAAGAGTAGAGGGAGATAATTACCTCACGTGATATAGACTCTATGCTTCTCTTAATATATTCCAGAATTGTGTTTGCATTTTTAGCTGCTGCATCACATTGTTGACTCATGTTCAGTCTATGATCTATTAGTATACCCAAGCCTTTTTCACATGTGCTGCTGGTTAGCTCAATTCCTCCCATTCTGTATGTGCTTTTTTTATTTTTCTTGCCCAGATGTAGGACTTTGTATTTCTCCTTGTTAAATACCATTCTGTTAGTCGCTGTCCACTGTTCAAGCTTTTCTAGATCTTTTTGAATACTCTTTCTCTCTTCCCTGGTGTTAGCTATCCCTCCTAGCTTTGTGTCGTCAGCAAATTTGATCAATTTCCCATCAATTCCCTCCTCCAGATCATTTATAAAAATGTTAAACAACACTGGGCCTAGGACAGAACCTTGTGGTACCCCACTTGATACATTCTTCCACTTGGACATGCAGCCATTTATGACCATTAGAGATGAGCGAGCGTACTCGCTAAGGCCTTAGTCACACGGGCGTAAATACGCGCGTATATACGCTCGTAAAAAAAACGCGTGACCATGTCCATTGCCACCAATATGTTCTATCTTTTGTAGGTGCATTTTTACGCGCGTATATACGTGCGCAAAAACGCCCGTGGGTTTTTATGCGCGTATATACGCGCGTATTTACGCCCGTGTGACTAAGGCCTTTGGCAAACTACTCGAGCAAGTAGTGCCCTATGCGAGTACCTGCCCGCTCGTCTCAAAAGATTCGGGTGCCGGCGGGGGAGAGCGGTGAGTTGTGGGAGTGAGCAGAGGGGAGAGAGTGATAGAGATCCCCCCCCACCCCCGTTCCTCCCCGCTCTCCCCCGCCGCTCCCTGCCCTCCACCGGCACCCGAATCTTTTGAGACGAGCAGGTACTCATAAACGGCAATACTCGCTCAAGTAGTTTGCCTTAGCGAGTATGCTCGCTCATCTCTAATGACCACATTTTGAGTACGATCACTCAGACAGTTGTGAATCTACCTAATAGTTGCCTTGTCAATCCCATATTTGGTCATTTTTTCAATAAGTATGGTATAAGAAACTTTGTCAAATGCTTTACTAAGGTCAAGATATACTATATCTACCGCATTTCCCTGATCAACCCAGTCGGTGATTCTGTCATAGAAGGAAATTAGATTCGTCTGGCATTTTGTGTGTCTTGCATCGCACAAAGTTTGCAGGATTTTCTTGCCTCCATAAATGCACCCTTTAGTGGGATCTGTCTAGTTTCTGTTGGGTTCTGGTATTTTTTAAATTAAAAATAGTTGCTTGCTAATGTCTTTAGACAACAAAATGTTTTTAGCAAAAATATGGGTAATACTATGCCTTTGTATAATACTATGCCTTTACGATGGCCAGATTGGAGTCAGGAAGAAGTTCTTTCCTTATATGGGGAAAATTGGCTTCTACTTCATTGATTTTTTTTTTGCCTTCCTCTGGATCAACATTGGGGGGGTAAAAGCCTGAACTGGATGGACATTTGTCTTTTTTCGGCCTTATATACTATGTTACTACGTACCCCTAGTAAGCATATTGTTCCTTCATTGTGTGCTCACTTTATATGTACTTTTATATTTCTATACATTATGCATTTGTAACCTTATGGTGAATAGTAATAAAAACTGAAGAGATACAGATTTAAGATTCCAAACAACATGTCCAGAGATTCCTCTTTAATACACAGAACCCAGGTGCAGCCGGCAACTCTGCTCTTACTGAGGTTATGTATTATTTTCTCAGCCATTTCTGCAGGCTGCTCGCCACCAACAGTGCAGTTCTGAACTCTAATGGATAATCAAGTTGTAATATGAAAGGATTGGCGCAGTGAAATAGAACTTCACATGGTTAGCAAATCTGTTACAAATCCACAAAGCCCTAGTCTTGCACATCAAAACTGCATGGGAGGCAAACTTTCTTTTAACCCTTCAATTGTTAGAAACATTTTGACCTAGACTGTACATTTTAAAAACATTACATGATGATAAAGGAACATTCATTTTATATTGTCTTAAGAAATTCATTTGACTTCAAAATGTACCTTTGCTTTATACTGGATATTTTTTATATATATATGTTTACTTCTGAAGCATTAATGGTACCAGACAGTGGATAATTAAATAATTTGCCATCAAGAGAAACCAAATTTCTGGATGCCAAGGGACTAGGATTGCAAAGCAGCTAACATTATGAATGTGGTATCAAACTAGCAGGCATCATGGGCCAAGTTACCAAACTTGCAAACATCATCAACTAGAGGACAAAACCACTACACTCAAAAGACTAATTGCAAATAAATGGGCATAATGGACTAGAGAACCCACTGGGCACCTAAGACTGTCAGATCAAGCAAGTGACCACTGGTAGCTCAGTAGTTAATTGCCTGGCAGCACTAAAGGCCTGGTTTTGAATCCAACCAATGCCAATATGTATGTATAGTTGCATGTTTTTCCTATGTATGTATGATTTTCCTCTAGATGCACCATTCTCCATCTACACTCAAAAAACATATTGACATGTTAGATGGCCCTAGTTTATGTCTAAGATAGGAGCATAGTGGTGTTACATAGCAACAAAAACAGAGGCTACCAAAATTCTGGCCAATAAGAACTGTGACATCAGTTTAATAGGGACTGCTAACTGAACCAATAGTTTAATGTTAGTGAAATTGTCCCACTCTCTATGTAAGAGACTATTTTTCTTGTTTTGTTTTATGCCTCAAAAGAACTTGCAAGAGGTATAAAAGCGTCGACCTGCTCTCCCTGTTCCCTGAGTTTATACTATTCTCTTCCAGCACTCATAGGGTTAATTGCTTCTGGGTCTCCTGCTCAGCTGATGCACCTTTTCCAATCACCGCCCTATATAGCTGTCCCAGTCCTTCAAGACAGTGCTGCAGTGTCATTGTGAGTTTGCTCTCTTCAATGTCCCGCTTAGCTCCTGCTTCTGTATTTATTCTGTTGTTATCCAGCGTCCTTCTGTTAGTTGTCTTTACGCCTTTGCACCCTTTCTGTCAGTAGTCTCATTGCCTGTTCCTTTTTTTTCCTTGTAGGCCTGTCCGTCTCTCTGTTTCTCTACTACTCCCGGTCCTGGTTTGTCTTTTGGTGTATAGGAGTTCTACCTGTAACTGTCAGCTAGTGCCTAGAGGAAGACCACAGGGTTGTCTTTATCAGAATGAGTGCTCCGTTCCTAGACAGGGCTATCCTTCCTTCCCTGTACTAGCTTAGGACAAGGTAGCTTCCCTAATTCACCTCCTCGGACTGGTTATGGTCATCTGGCATCCTTACCTCCGATTCCCGGGGGTCAGCTATTAGCCTCGCTGGACTGGGCTGCGCCCACCTAGTAGATTGATCCAGTGGTTCCACATCCACAGTCCTAACACTTATATATCATACAGCAGTTTGATATATTGTATAATAAGTTAAATATTTCCGTTTCTTTATTTGCATCCCAATTTCAGAAGCTGGACACATCTATTCATTGCCAAATTCCTTAGCTGTGTTTGACATTTAATAAGTGCGGATCTGAGATGGGAGACAAAGAGGAAACAATTGTACTAATATATGTTTTATAATGATTCTAACTTATATAATTACTGTGTTACAGTCTGAGTGCATGGGTCATTTGAATTATTGATAAATATTTTACTTCTGCAGAAACTGTACTGGAGTACTCCACATTTTTCTGTCTCTTCAAGTTAAGTTCATTTTCCAAATTTACAAACTTTTAGCTGTTTGCAAAAAACAAACGAACAAGAACAATTTAAGCACTTCAACACAACTAATCAGGCTTGAACTGGCCCACAGGGGAACAGGTGAAACCCCTGGTGAGCCATAGTGGGCCCCTAACCTTGCACAAGCAGTGCATGGCACTGCACACTCTTTACACTACATACAGATAAGCACCATACAGCATCTTAGCCCACTTATGTATTCATATAATAAGCTGGCTAGTTTATGGGGCCATACTGTGGTCCTTATGTGTGAGATTGCCCTTTACAGGACATGCCATAAATGCCACCTCTGGAATTCTCACTTATGAGAGGAATGGAAATCCACTAATTCCTGCTAATCACATTCTCCATAGACTTCAATAGAGACAGGGGCCCATGCAAACAGTCACCTTTCCATTGACATATAAGGAGAATGTGATGACTGGAAATTTGCAAACTGCAAAAACAACAATGTTTGCATATAGCTGTACATAGTGGGAACCCAGAGTGGTGCTCTAAGCACCCCAGTCTGACACTACAACTAATAGATATCTATATCTATTGAGCTATATCATCTCATCCAAGTTGTATAGAGACTTACAGAATATAGCATCCAAATGTATAACATAATTTTTCACTAATATGAAAAAAAGGTTTGGTACGGTGTAAACCAGTAAAGTGTGATTGTTCTCAGTAAGTGAACCAAGTAATCTTGTAGATATGATACCTAATAATGAATAACAAAATACATTATGTTACAGCGAGCATTCGGGATATCGCCCCCTTCATCAGGCTAATGGATGAAACTAGTTTGGATGGCATATAATTATAACATACAGATGCAGAGGGGAGGGAAATACACTCCTCTTGGTCTAAATAAATGTTCACAGACAGAAATTTGAGACTTAAAACAAAACACAAGACTGTCTGAGCAAATAGACAAACACTAAATCAGTCCACTGAGCTGAGGAATGCAACAGTTTTATGATGTCTCTTATCACTAATGCACACATAAGAAGATAGGAATACTACCTCAATAGCACCACCTATTGGATGGAAACATACTTACAATCAATTTTCACAGTACCCCACATACAACTTCTACCCCTTACAACAGAATATCAACCACATTTAGGCTTTATTCAGATGGCCTATTTTTGGTCCGTGTGCTGGAGACTGACAACTGGAGCCCAGTTTGTGCTGTCTTAAGTTTTTTTTTTCCAGGAAGTTCAAACTCTTAAAATGTACTATGGTACTGTCATTGTGAACGGGATTGCATTATATATATATATTTTTTCTTTTTTAAAACCTCTTTATATCAATTGATTACTATAATAACCTCGATGCTGTATCCTGGCATAATTATTGGTAAAAACTTGTTTTTTAGAGCTGAAATTACAAATAACAGTATTACACTGATGCAGATTTAGTAAACTATAGGGAAAACAGATTTGCTTTGCTTTTAGTCATCTGTAAAATATATATATTAACATATAAATATATAAATATTTTGGAGACAAAACTCTTCAACTGTGTCCACTGTGTGACCACTAAGCTTGCTAGACTGTAAAGATATTGGGTAGATATGTTTCCCGCCAGATATCCAGCTCATATATTTCTTACATCAGATGCATCCATAAGCAGATGCATGTTGGCATCACATCTGGCTTCTGTTTTGTGTTAGATGCATCTGTTACAATGGAAACTGCTATTAAAGGTGCTTTGCCTTCTAGAGAAGCTATGAACAAACATAAAACGCTTTTATTAAAACATTGTATTAGATACAGCTGGTTGGGAAAGCAGTAAATGGATATTATTTATTAAAAAGTATGACTTTTCACAATCTAGTGCAACATGCATGCAAAATAAACAGAGAAAAAGAAAATGGCATGTGCTTAAGACCAAGACGTTTGATCTTGAGGAAAGAAATTGATATAGTATTTAAAGCATACCCATATTCACTTAATATGTGAGATCATATGCGTCAGATACATGTGCATGTGAGCAACATCAGTACCTGGGTTTCAATATTACTGCCATCCTATAGCTGGTGCTGCAGAGGTATTGTTCCACCTTCCTTAATTGCATAATGTACCCAGAGAAGCGTGCATGGCCTTATTAGTCTCCTCACTCACCTTTCAGTTGTCTTCTCACACCCCTTCTGGGTGCTCTCCTTGGGAAGAGACAATGCCATCCCCTGACTCACTTACTCCCTATGTGTCTCCACATACTTTTTGGGTGCTCTCCTTAAGGAGAGACGACACCCATCTTGACCGACATCACAGGCATCTCACCAGTCAAGTCAGAAACCTACTGCACACTGATGAGGGGCAAACACCCCAAAACAGCAGTCTGTGTATGGTATGCTGACTTGGTTTCTTATTCTCAATCTTTGTTTTACAGACTTGTTCAAAAGTCGGACATTGATTTGAAGGAATGCTGCCATCCAATAGGGGGCGCTGCAGAGGTATTGTGCCATCTTCCTTATTTGCACAGAAGAAATAATATATGTATGGAGCCATTCAACAGTGCAGTCTAGGGTTGAAGCTATCATTGCAGGACCATGTCAGTGAACTTTGAAGTGCTGATTCGGTGCAGATGTAGGCAGTAAGAGCATGACCCAATCAGAAGTCAATACAAATTTCAGCATGAAAATGTACTTTGAAATTTGGCACGGTCACCTTGTTGGACCTGTGCTAATTCCAGGGACTCTCAACGTGGATCGGTACCTGAATCTCTTGCAGACGACGGTGAATGACTTCCTAGACGATCTGCCTGTACCATAGCAGAAAGAGGCCACCTCAATTACACTTTCCTCACTTCACTTAGAGCAGTGGACTCATGTGAAAGACGCGGAAATCAAATTTTTCCTTCTCACATGCTACTCTTTAACATTGCAATTGGGTTTTACTCTCTCTTTCTTACAGGGGCCACAATACAAAATTTAAATCCATGTTCTGGGACCCCCAGGGGCCCGTGTGCCATACTATCATGTAGTACATCCATGCCTTCCTATTCAAGTATGCTATTTCAACATACGATACCAGTTTAGAGATGTAATGTTAGATCAGTGTTTTTGACTTCAATATAACTCAGTGGGTAAATTGTTTGGAGTTATTCAAGACTAACAGAAAATGGCAAATGTAAATAACTCAGTTTAACAAAGAAATGTTGTAGAGTTTGCACAAGTACTGGAAGTGGAATGCTGTGGTTCCCTAAAATGTAGTCAAGGTTTCCCCATAAGTCACAATTTTTTTCAGTATGGGTTAAAAACTAACCCTACTCATAGCTACTTGCAGTAGGTATAGTGGTATAGTTTCTGCAATGTGCATGGAAAGAACCAATTGGATGGCACAATTCACTTGTAGGACTACTCTTTTCTACAATTCTGGTTTGGGTCAAGGTAATCAGCCGGCTCCAGTACTATGGTTTCCTATGGCCAGTTGATGGGATAGCCATGTGCTGCCCAGCATCCCTGTTCACCTACCAACAAGACTCAGTGTGACGGAGCCCAGACAGGTTAGTTCATTATACCTACACCAAGCATCTTGAAGCTGGGAATGGTGTTTCGGTTTTCCAGTAGTGAAAACATTTTTCAGGGTTTCTCCTATAGTAATAAGTTCAGGAAAAACTACAATATAGAGTTATGCTATTGATTAAAATCTGTATCTACTAGAGATGAGCATGTATACTCGCTAAGGCTAACTACTTGAGCGACTAGTGCCTTAGCCGAGTATCCTACCGCTCATCTCTAAAGATTCGGGGGCTGTCGGGGGGCGGGGAGCAGCGGGGAAGAGCGGGGTGGAACGGAGGGGAGATCTCTCTCTCCCTCTCCCCCCCCCCCTTCCTGCTCACCGCCGCAACTCACCTGTCACCCGCGCCGGCAGCCGAATGTTTACAGACGAGCGGAAGGATACTCGGCTAAGGCACTACTCGCTCGAGTAGTTAGCCTTAGCGAGTAAACTCGCTCATCTCTAGTATCTACTGTTCACTGAAGTTAAAACATATATTGTATATTTCCAACTGTATGTGTAGTTAAAATGAACTCTGATCGGTATTAAACTGGCCAATGTGTTAAATATTATAAAAATAGACAGCGCTTGAGGAAGTATGACTTAGTGTGGTTATATTTTTGATACAAGGGAATGCAATGTGATGATTCGGCAGTAAAACACAGTCAGTTGCTGCAAATGACAAAGAGAAAACATTCTTTCTGGCATTTTTCTGGTGTATATTTGATGAACACTGTAACTGCTCTGCTCTTAACATTTACGACAGGCAAAGCAACTTTACAGTACTATCCTGGATAAGACCCTATGTTGTCCCCAGGACAGGCTTAGAGGAGTTTTCCTGGGAAATACTCCTGATGAGCTATTATCAGGATAGGTCATCAATAATTGATTGGCTGGGCACCTGCTGTCAGCCCTGCTACACACAAGGAGCGGAGCAAAAGCTGCTACTTTGACCACTGTGTTGTGATTGGTATCTACAGGTGCCCCAATGTGTAGCAACACTTACAGTGGGAAGCTGATTGACCAGCAGATCCCAGCCAATCCAATACTGATGACCTATCCTGAGGATAGGTCTTCAATAATATTTCCATGGAACACCCCTTTAATCAGTTCAAGTATAAAGTCGACAATGTACTGGGGTACTGGAAAATTCCTTATAGAGTTTGCTTCATGTTGTTATGAGAGTAATTGTAGATTTCTTTGTTCCAACTTTATACTGCAAATTTCCTGTTCTACCACATTCTTATTGCCATTTTATTGACAATGTGGTGACTGTACAGATCAATTTAGTATATTGAACTTGGAGATTTATTCAGCTAAATGTGCCAGAATTTTGTGCCAAAAATCTATGGCACGCACCTCTCGCCAGATTTATAATGTGTTTTAGACTACAGCTCATGGATTTCAATACCTCACAAATAAAGCAAACAAACCTGCATTGTTTACCCATGAATTCAGGCTTCATTTTCTTAATCTCTTTTTTTTTTTGTTCAATCATTTTTATTATCAAAACAGAAGACAGGTTAATTTCACAAAGTTGTTCTTAAATGAGCCATATTCTTGTTACATGCACTTCAGTTAGTTATTACTGTTCATGAACAAGTCAATGTTGTCTTCCTTTATTTTAAACATTATTCTAAAAACAAGAACTAGACATAGATGTGTTTTTGCCATCGGGAAAGGGTGCATGGGAGAGAATACAAAATAAAATATGGAGGGGGTGGGTAGGTAGGGGGGGGGGAGGTGAAGTTCCTATCTTTATTTGCCATACCAATGATGTCATCAAAAGATACCATATCTATTGTTAGTTGTGATTGTAGTGAGCTTCGTTACGATCACCTGCAGAGGCCTTTAGAGTTGACTGCTTACCCTTCTACTTTGATTGGATCCCAAGCTGATTATGTTTTATCCACGGCTTCCACATCTCTAGAAAGCTTTCCATTTTATCTTTTCTATAAGCGTGGATCTTTTCATACAAAATAATGATTAGATATCTTCTGTGGTAGGTCCGCTATTGAGGCAGGATGTTGTTTCTTCCACCCTCTAGCTATGAGTAGTTTTACTGTCATGTGAATGTCTGTAACTAGTTTCCTAACCTTAGCTTGGATGGCTTCTATTCCGAGAAGCAGGACTGCTAGCTCCGATGAGGGAGAGACCCTAGTCTGCGTGATGCTATCAATCCAGGGAAATAGGGTCTGCCGTAAAAGTTGTATTCTTGGACAGCTCCAAAACTCGTGTAGGAGTGTACCTCTCTTGCCACAGTCTCTCCAGCAGCGGTCTGAAGTGTGAAGGAAAAAAATCGGGTAATCTAACTGGAGATAAGTACCGATGGGTTATTACCTTGCAGTGTATATCTATGAGGTTCGCACACATGGAAGCTTTTTGAGCCCAAATATGGGCTGTATCCATTGCAAAGGAGGAAAGGTGTTTCCCATCTTCCTTTCCCAGTTCAAAATATGAACCTTTTTGGGTGGATTAACTAATCCCTCCACTGTCCAGATAAAAACTTCACAAATAAATTTTAAGCTGAGATTGAAGGGGGAAGGACTGAAAATAAAGTTTTATAAGTACAATGGTAAAGACAATTCTCTAGGTAGCAAAGACGACCATATGATATCCTAATCTGGGAGCAGCTAAAAATTTTTTGTCTGACAATCCATACTCTGAGGGCTCCTACACATTTGCGTTTTTCTTGCCTTTTTTTTTTCATGCGATATTGCTGCGTTTTTTTCACGCGATTGTCAATGGGACATTCTAATGTTAAAAACGCATTGCGATTTTTGTGCGATGCGTTTGACAATCGCGTGAAAAAAGCGCGCAAAAAAACGCAAGTGTGCAGGATCCCTAACTATAGGGTTTCATCCTTTGCCAGATCTGTCTGTACCCCTGTATTCTTCCAGCTCTGTACAGACAAAATGTCAACCCAGAATTCTAATATCTCTATGGGAAGGAGCACTATTTTTCTCGGAATATGGTCCTTTGAGATGCAAACTATTTACAGCCACTCATAAATGGAAGCCTCTATAGTGGCGCATATTGGGACTCCCAGTCTTGGTTCAACGGCCATTAGTAATAGGTCGCGTAATGGTTTTCCCCCATGAGATGCCGCTCTATGATAGGCCAAATTAAGCGATTTCCCTGTTATAAACCAAGATGTTATTTGTGTTAGGAGATTTGCCTGATAGTAAGCTTTAATCTTTGGGATGCTCATTCTCCTTGATCTTTTAGGGCTGTGCCTAATGGACTTAGCGACCTTTATTTTTTTTATTTTCCCAGATAAAGGTCAGCATCTGGTTCTGAAGATCTTTAATCAGTCTAGCCGAACATTGGATGGGAATTGTGCACAATTTATGTAGGACCTGCGGAATGAGTAGAATTTTGTATATGAATATCCTGCCTAACAAGGAAAATTCCAACCTTGGTCGGGAAACCCCATCTATAAAGGTTCTATACTGGGGAGAGTATTTTCCTTACTAACATCATGGCTTGAGAAAAGCTTAATCTGGTTGAAGGGAGGGGGTAGCTCTTGTAATTTTCTAGCGGCATTCACCATGGAGTTTTTAATATGGAAGAAATGTACACGTATGATCACATCCCTGGATGCATTCTCTGAGATGGACTTGGGTCTTAGTAATCTATGTACAGTGATACCTTGGGTTACGAGTGTCTCAGCTTGCGAGCTTCTTGACTTGCAAGCGGGCTCTCTTCTGAATTTTTGCTCTGATTTAAGAGCAAAAACCCGGGTTACGAGCCTGCTTCCACATTGCAGCATTGCTTTCAATGGACCGCCGCTGCAATCGCGGCCCCATTGAATTTAACTGGTTGCTGGCAACCCCTCCAGGGATTTCCAAGGAAGGGCTTTAAGCATAAGCCCTTCCCTGAAAATCATCCCTAGCATGTGTAAAAAAAAATATATATATATACAAATCTCAGGCACGTCTAGCCGCTTGTTCTCCCTGCACTGTTCTGAGGTTCTTTCATTAGGCGAGGATTTAAAATCCCTGCCTGCTGAAAGAGCTGTATCTGATTGGCTGAGCGCTTAGCCAATCACAGGCAGCGCTCAGCCATTCAATGAATGACAGCTGAGCGCTGCCTGTGATTGGTCACAGCGCTCAGTCAATCACAGGCAGCACTAGGCAATTCATTGAATTTAGCCTGATGAGAGAACTTTAGAGCAGCGCAGGGAGAGCAAGCGGCTACACGTGGCTGAGCCCCAGCAGAAGTGGAGAGGTGAGTATATATATATTTTTTTACACATGCTAGGGATGATTTTTAGGGAACAGCTTATGTTTAAAGCCCTTCTCCGAAAATCCCGGCAGGGGCTGCCAACTGCAGCGGCGGCCCCATTGAAAGATATAGCAGATCAGAAATAATGGCATTTCAATTCATTTCAATGGGGAAAATTGATTTGCCATACAAATGTTTTGGATTAAGAGCTTTGTCACGCAATGCATTAAACTCTTAACCCAAGGCATCACTGTACTCTGTCAAGTGTGTGTTCTTCTGGGTTCGAGTCTAGTAATAGATATTTAATGAGGCGTTGCACATAATTGCGTAGGTCTACAGTCCCTACCAATTCCACAACGCCCCTTATCTTCACATTATTTTGTCTGTCCTCTAGGTCCGCTATTTTGTTTTTGACCACCACCAGCTCATCTGCCAGTTTGTAATGCGCATTAATTAACTCGTTGTTTGAGCTTGTTATTTCATAAGTTTTAGACTCCAAATGATCTACTCTCTCTCCAAAGTCAGATATAGCAGAGTTGACTGAGCTGTGTGGAGCAGGGAGATCTTTTTTTCAGGGAACCTTTTGAAGCCATTATTAGGTGCCTTATAAAAAATTTGAAAGCTGCTTGGCTGGAGCATGCAATGTGTAATATAGGGTCTCTTCCTCCATTATTTTCGGGCCATTTTGGAGCTTGTTGTGCCTCCTCTCTCATTGGCCTTCTTTTCTCTGGGCTGTCTCACTGATAGGATAATCCTTCCTCTTCTATATCCCTTTCCCTGACTTTTTGTTGAGGGGACCTTTCCCCACTGCATCCTACTCCTCTCTCTTCTGCTGCAGGGTTTCCTCTCCCCTCCTCCCCCTGCATTGCCAGGGCTAGCACCGTCTGCAGTGTTAGCGCTAGTGGAGACCTCGGCAGTGACTGTGTTTGTGTGGAGAGTGGGAAGGGGGGGGGGGGGGGAAGGGGAAGCTCTCCTACCAGGTCTGTGTATTGGAGGGTCCCCCCGCCCCGCCCCCCTTGCCTCCATTCTCTCCTTCTGTGAGATCTCCACAGCCTACACTTATGATGTATCTTCAGTGTCTCGCGTTGGATCCCGTTCTCGCCAGCTTTCTTCTGGTCACAGGGCAAGGGAATTCAGGTGGCCTTGGTGGTCGCAAATCTGTCGCTTGAGGGTGTCTAGTAACGGAGCTTCAGTAAATAGCATCCACCATCTTAGCCACGCCCCATTTTCTTAACCTCTTAAGGTACTGAAGATCGCAACGATTTTCAAAAGCCGTAACTTTTATGTTTTTTAGTCAACATAGCCATATGACGACTTGTTCTTTGCACGGTGAGGTGTAGTTTTTATTCCATTTGTGGAATATATTTAACCCCTTAAGGACATGGCCTACTTTGGGCTTAAGGACGCAACGATTTTTGGCGGATTTTCATCTCCATTTTTCAAAAGCAATAACTTTTTTACTTTTGTGTCGACGCGGCCATATAAGGGTATGTTTTTGGTGTGGGGAACTGTAGTTTTTGATGGTGCCATTTTTGGGTACATAGACTATATTGTAAAACTTTAGAATTTTTTTTTTTTAAGATAACAGGAAGAGAAAACGCATCAATTCTGCCATAGATTTTTTTACAGCGTTAATCATGCAGCATAAATGATACAATCCATTTTTTCTGCGGGCCGGTACGGCTACAACGATACCAAAATTGTTATATTTTTCTTTTAGGTTTTTCCACTTTTATGCAATAAAACCCCTTTTTTTGGAAATCTTTTTTTTTCTATATCGCTGCATTCAAAGTCCTGTAACTTTTTTATTTTTCTATGTACGGAGTGATTGTCACTGGGACATTCTAATGTTAAAAATGCATCGCAAGTTGGTTCTTTGCAATTTTTGTGTGATGCGTTTTTAACATTAGAAAGTCCCATTGACAATCGCGTGAAAAAAACGCGCAAGAAAAACGCGAGACGAGCTGTAGTTTTTATTGGTACCATGTCCTAACAGATGCAGTGATAACAAACTTGTATTTTTATTGATTGAGGGGGGTGGCTGCTTGGTGTATACTCCTGCACATAGTAGATACAAAGTGACAGACCTTGTGATACATGTAGTGCACCATACAGACCAGCAACCTATTAATAATGCCATAATAGTTTGTCGGGCTGCCCTGCACCTTAAAAAGTGAACCCAGGGTGACAGTACCAATGTGGTTCACTTTTTCAAACTATTATGGCGTCATTAATAGATTGATTGTTTGCATGGTACACTACATGTATCAGGATGGTCTGACACTTCGTATCTACTCTCTGCAGGAGTATACACCAAGCAGCCACCCCCCTCTATATAGGAGGTTGTATGAGTGGCTGTCTCATTGGTGTCCCTCACAGGTGCAATTAGCTCCCTCATTTGGCAGTATGGCTGCCTGCATGCTAAGGTTGGTGCACATGTTTGCCCTCCTGTGGCAGTAAGTATATGGTCGTTTTTAGTGATTGTTTGTTTTTATATTTCCCTTTCAGTGATACATTTATAGAAGTATAGGAACTCACAAAACGTGAGGAGCCTTGACGATTGGCTTGTGAGCTCAAGTATTTTGGCCAAAATGCAACGAATACCTTGCATTTATTATGTATTATTCACATGCAGTGTGGCTTTAAACGTCGGGAAGCCCAGGGTGACAGTACCAATGGGGTTCACTTTTTAAGATGCAGGGCAGCCCACCAAACTATTATGGCATCATTAACAGGTTTGCATGGTGCACTACGGATTTCCCTTTTTGTGATGTACTGTAATCTTATGATTGCTCAGTTAAAATACTGCCCTACTTCTGTAGTTTATTTTCTCTAACTTTTCTGACATCATGCATCCTTTACTGTTGATCTTCACCATCATTGACATCAGCTGTTTCTAAAAAACATGCCTCTATGAGATAATGTAATTCTTCCATTGCAAAGCTTTTAATGGAAATAATGAGAAACACTTGGATAAAATGGAGTTGAAAGTTGGTTCTTACCCAGGTCTTTAAACATGTGACCTAAGATAATGGATTTAATACCTGTATACCATTTCAATCCAGTTTCTTCATGTACTCTGTTTGGCTTATGTCTCAGTTTAATGGTGCACAAATGGTTGATCTTTTATCAGAACACTGATTTTTATATCAATATCAAAAACACATTGAAGCCATAGAATAATATTTTATTCAAGACAAGACGTTTACAGAAAGCCATCTAAATATGACTGATATCCAGTTAATAGAATTCAGATATGGAAAAGTCCATACAAATTTAATACTGATGACCAACACCAATATTGCCCAACTAGTAGCTAGTGAACCACATGTGGCTCTTAGGATCTCTACATGTGGACTCCTAGCTGTTTGCAGCTGTAATTACTGTTATGCACCAATGTGTCAAACCTTCCACTTGGTTTTATTGTTTGAGCTGCGTTACTCGTCATCCACTGTGATTGGATAATATCACTCAATGCATTTAGTGAAGCTGATACATAATTGAAAGAATTGATTGAAATAAGAAAAATAGTTTATACTCACCTTTTCACCCCAGCAGTTCACACTTCTCCGATTTTCTGCTGATTCTAACTTTGGGGTAGTTTGATCACGTGACAAGGACATTTGACTGCTGTGGCCGTATAAGGGGAAGTGCTGCATGCTTTCCCCTTTACATTGGAGTGGCTTACAGTCACTGTCAGAAGCCACCCAAGCGCTGTGGCAGCTAGTTCCACCCCCTCTAGTCCAGTACCTGGCTGCAAAGGGGAGCAAGGAGTAAAGATATAGGCACTTTTCAGTGCCAGTGTAAAGTCCCCTTCGCCGACTAAGGACACAGGCTGGGAAGAGGTGAAGAGACACTTCAGGTGCTGGTTTGAGTTCCTACTTTCCTACTAATCAGCAGTGGCAAGGAGTGGGAGAGCTGTAGAGGCAACACCCCTTTAGGACAGCAGACAGGTGCTATATAAATAGATTTTAAAAAAACTGTGTTACATTGGTCTGTAGACAGTGGATGCAGCTCTAGGTGCCAGCAGCAGTATGTGCTGCTTGGCAGCACGCAAGTTAAAGGGGTTGTCTCACGGCAGCAAGTGGGGTTATACACTTCTGTATGGCCATATTAATGAACTTTGTAATGTACATCGTGCATTAAATATGAGCCATACAGAAGTTATTCACTTACCTGCTCCGTTGCTAGCGTCCCCGTCGCCATGGATCCGTCTAATTCTGATGTCTTCTTGCTTTTTTAGACGCGCTTGCGCTGTGCGGTCTTCTCCCCTTCTGCTCGGTCCAGGCACGAGCGGCGTTCTGGCTCCGCCCCCTTCTACGCATCATCGCGTAGCTCCGCCCCGTCACGTGTGCCGATTCCAGCCAATCAGGAGGCTGGAATCGGCAATGGAACGCACAGAGCCCATGGTGCACCATGGGAGAAGACCCGCGGTGCTCCATGGGAGAAAACCGCAGTGCATCCCTGGGAAAGGACCGGTAGCCATCTTGGGAGAAGATTTTTTTAAAGTCCTTATTTCGTCGGATCGGTAAGTAGCAAGCGGCTTAAAAACCGCTTTACTTTGCTATTTTATGCCAGGGGGGTGACAGGGGGAATGGGGTAAGGTAAAATTTTGAGGTTTGCCGCGAGACAACCCCTTTCAATTAAAGCAGTGTGTTCCAGAGATGCCACAGAGTTCGTGGTGATGGCCATTGGAAGCGGAAACCTGAGCGTTGACCTGTGCTGGGGGATCAGTGCAGGAGGAGGCCACTGGAAGAGCTCTAAAGACCAGTGGCAAAGAAAAAGGGCCTGATGACCAATGGCTGAAGTTATCGTTGCATCACATGGAAATAGAAGGAGTCTTACTTCTCGCAGGGCTCTTAGTCCCTAAAGTAGTAGACATCGATATGAACCTGGATAGGTCGACAGTATTGTGGACTTGCATGTGACAAAGTGACTAGACATGTGAGACCACTCTAACAGAGACCACTCTAACAAGATGTTAGCATATGAACACTAGGAACAATGATGGACCAATATGAACCTGGGGAATATCTCCACAATGCGACTGTAGTTACACAGGAATAGTGACACCATGTTTGTAGTTACTGTGTGTAATGTCAAACTGGGACATGAGCACTCAGCAGAGTCTTACCAGTATGTGGAATGCAGAACTGCGAACTGGACTCGGAAACAGTGGATATAACTGCACAGAAGACAGAAAAGCCACGCCACTCACACTTACGAACTGGTGAAACCAGACTGAACAGCGGAACAGACTTCATACTCACAAACAGACACAAACCATTGACTGACAAACACTCGAAACACTCACCAGCACACCGTACGAATAAACAGATGGAATTCCTATAATAAGTACGAGGAATTAGTTCATGGATTGGCCAAGTCACTTAAGCCATGAGCCCACTTCAAAGGTTCTTGTTGTCTCGCGGTCCCTACTCTAAATGAGACAACTAACCCCAGAATACCTGCCAGCAAGCAGGGTGATAGCCCCGATAGGAACTCGCCCGCACTGGAACCTAAGGATCTAACTAGCCCTAGATGGTAAATGATCCACAGCAAGACAGTTCACACCAGAGCCACACAGACATGCAGGAGCATGACACTGTTCACATTGAAGATAATGAGCACTGCACAGACACCTAATGTCCAGTTACATGCACAGAAGATATAGAAGACTGCATAAACATGAAAGAACCCAGCACAGTTCACACTGAAGCCTACACAGACAAGCAGGAACACAAGACTACTCACACTACAGGAGGAAACCAGCAGACACTGACAAAGGAGCTGGTACATATAAGCAACAGACCTGTGAGATTGGCTGGTTGGTTCAATCAATCAATCACACTTGTTGAGCTGTGCTGCTAGAAACACTGTGGTACAACAGACCCCAGCCAGCACAGCCCTTATACTGTGTTTGTAAATGACAGCACTTGAAGTTGAGTCAGTAAGCTGGTTAATTGCGTTTGTATGCAAAGTCATGTTATGTGTAAAATGTTGTGACAGGGTAGTTTTAAGTAATGGTACTCCTATCCATTTCCTAGTTCTCAGAGAGTGCAAGCACTCATTCAGTCTGCCTCTTAAGGGGACAATGCACACCAAGATTTTTAGTCCCTAAAAAATCCTGACTGATCCTGAGCTATTTAAAGGGGTTGTCCCGCGCCGCAACGTTTTTGTTTTTTTTTCAATAGCCCCCCCGTTCGGCGCGAGACAAACCCGATGCAGGGGTTTAAAAAAAAACAACGGATAGTACTTACCCGAATCCCCGCGCTCCGGTGACTTCTTACTTACCTTGCGAAGATGGCCGCCTGGATCTTCACCCTCGGTGGACCGCAGGTCTTCTGTGCGGTCCATTGCCGATTCCAGCCTCCTGATTGGCTGGAATCGGCACACGTGACGGGGCGGAGCTATGAGGAGCAGCTCTCCAGCACGAGCAGCCCCATTCAACACGGAGAAGACCGGACTGCGCAAGCGCGTCTAATCGGGCGATTAGACGCTGAAAATTAGACGGCACCATGGAGACGGGGACGCTAGCAACGGAACAGGTAAGTGAATAACTTCTGTATGGCTCATAATTAATGCACGATGTACATTACAAAGTGCATTAATATGGCCATACAGAAGTGTATACCCCAACTTTGTTTCGCGGGACAACCCCTTTAAGGCTACTCCACCCATCAGTAGGTGCCTAAGCAATCACTCTTGTAAAAATGCTAGTTGTTTACTAGCTAATCTCCTGGTAGTAGACCCATACCTTAACCACTTAGCTGATTTACTCCAATCCAGACACGTTTATTGACTATGCATTTCTCTGTCTGCTGCCAGCACTGATCCTCAGTCCGTTTCTTGATCATACAAGACATTCATCTGCCTTGAACCTAGGCCAATTTCTTGACCATGCAAATTTTCCACCAGCCATAATTTTGGCTTGTTCCTCATTTAGATGCCTGTCTATACCCTCTGGTTTTGCGTTATGATGACACATGTAACCTTATCTGTCTCTATATTGAGACCATTTTTTGGGATGTTGTATTGGAAACCACGCAGCAAAGACTGGATCCTGATTTAGTGGAGTTAAAAGGTGAAGACTGAGAAACCCCAGGTGCTGACTCCAGATATAGACAAAAGTGAAATTTGTTAGGGCCCATTTACACGGGACGAATGACGGGCAGATGATGCCCGACACTTGTCCCTGTGTGTACTTGCTCCTGTGCTGCTGCACAGGAGCGAGTATCACTGGCTCGCTAAGCGGGGGGCCAGGACAGCTGGAGGAGATTCACTTAACACGACGGCCGTTCAGTACTGAACAGCTGCTGTTTACATTGAACAATCATTGTTCAGGATTTCATGCTGCATAAACGATGGGCGATGATCTGAACAACGACTGTTGAGTGTAAACAGCAGCCGTTCAGTACTGAACGATCGCTGAGTTAAATGAATGGAGAGGGGCGAGGAGTGAAATCTCTTCCAGCCAGTATGTGCGGGGACAAGTGTCAGGGATCTTTTGCCTGACATTCGTCCAGGGTAAATGTGCCTTTAGAGACAAAGAGAATCCATGTTCATTGTAGTGATAATAGACAATAATATTTTTTTTAATGTATATAAGGGAGCATTATTACTGAGTGGGGACGAAAGGGAAAAAAAATTACTGAGTTGGGCATAAGAAGGGTATTATGACTCAATGGTGGCATAAAAGGGAGCATTATTACTGATTATGGGCATAAGGGGTATTATGGTTGAGTGGGGCCATAAGGGTGCATTATTATTAAGTGTGGGTACTTTTATTGTATGGGAGCACTAAAAAGCAGCACATAAAGTGTAGGGCCTATGGGGAGCACAAAAATAAGTGTACTTTTACTGTACAGTACAGGGCACCACAGGTGGCATAATATGTCAGAAGATTGTAGAGAAATGTGGAAAATGAAGGACGTTTGCTGGAAAATTGAGGAGCCAGAGATGACTGTGTGACATTCTGCAGAAACTAGTTGTGCTTACTACTCAGCAGTGAGGTAGAGGAAATGATAGAGACTGAACCTCCACCATGTCATACTTTTTATCCTTCCTAAATAGATGCCAGAGATGTTTGTTATACCCATAGATTTGGAGCTCCTCAGTCCAGATGTGGAAGAGACGAACGCAATAACTAGTTAGATGTCTGTCATCTCAGTCTACAAATGATGAAATAAGCTGCTGTCAGCAGATACAGTAGGAACCAATATAATTGCATTGCTTGTATGGCATGGATTGTTTGTTGATGATAGATAGATAGATAGATAGATAGATAGATAGATAGATAGATAGATAGATAGATAGATAGATAGATAGATAGATAGATAGATAGATAGATAGATATTAGATAGATGGATAGATAGATAGATAGATATATGAGATAGATAGATGGATGGATGGATGGAGAGATAGATAGATATGAGATAAGATGATATGAGATAAGATAGATATGAGATAAGATAGATATGAGATAGATAGATAGATAGATATGAGATGAGATAGATTGATAGATAGATAGGAGATAGATAGATGAGATAAGATAGATAGATAGATAGATAGATAGATAGATAGATAGATACGAGATAAGATAGATATGAGATAAGATAGATAGATAGATATGAGATAAGATAGATGTGAGATAAGATAGATAGATATGAGATAAGGTAGATATGAGATAAGGTAGATATGAGATAAGATAGATAGATAGATATGAGATAAGATAGATGTGAGATAAGATAGATAGATATGAGATAAGGTAGATATGAGATAAGGTAGATATGAGATAAGATAGATACAGATAAGATAGATAGATATGAGATAAGATAGATATGAGATAAGATTGATAGATAGATAGATAGATAGATAGATAGATAGATAGATAGATAGATAGATAGATAGATAGATAGATAGATAGATAGATAGATAGATAGATAGATAGATGAAGCAGTCTGATCTATAGCTCTGTGGGATATCTTATCTGCAAAATCTTATAATACTATAAAATAATAAACTAAGTAAAATTCACCTCACTGATCCCCCATGTAAGCATATCTATATATTATCTCATTTGTTCGCTGAGGCACTATATTCTTTCAGATTTCGAGGAGGCGATCAAAATGTCTGTCTAGAGTCTCCATTCTATCTGGTGTATTACAAAGACCTTTCCTTTTCTAAAAGAAATTAATCCTGTTCAGTGCTAAATGATCGGCTTTCTTTCACCCCCAGTGTGTACATTTTGCTGCAGGCGACAGTCATGTCTAGGCAGTCATGGCTGATGCAAAAATTTCACTTATTAAAAAAGTCATTTTTTTCTTTTTTATGTTAGCCCAGATATTTTGAAAGTCTCAAGTTACTAGAATTTCCTAAGGATGAATGGCTTCACTTTTGCAAACCAGAAATACTGTGTAATTTACAGATAACAATCCTGGAAGTTGGCATTAAATGTAATACAGGTCTACTGTTAAATAAACTCACACCCAAAGTTTACCACTGGTAAATAATACATACTAAGATGTTAAACAACCAGACTAATAACATTCTTGTTTTATAGTCCCTTTTGGAAGGACATTTCCTCCTGTTTGGTAACAGCCGGCTGCAGTTCTAAGGGTTCTTTCATACAGGCCGATGTTTACTTTTCTTTCACATGGGACGAGAATCGCTGCTACAGGGGTGAATGATCATTAGTACGATCGTTTGTCCCCATACTCCGGCTATACTTCTCCCTGGTAGATGTACAGATGACCATTTTTATGATTGTTGAAAGTCAAAGATCAACCGACAAACGAGTAATTGTTTGCTTGTCAGTTGTGCTTTTTACATATCTCAATGTAAGGGTGAATGAATGTTTGGACGAACATTAATGCCTGATGATAACACTATGTAACAAAATTTGAAAATTTTTCTGATCCTGGTTTGAAAGTGTTATTTCCTGTCTAAGGCCTCATGTCCACGGGGAAAATCGGGCCCGCTACGGATTCTACATGTAGAATCTGCAGCGGGTCCCTTCTGCCCCGCGGACATGAGCGCTGAAAATACAAATAAATAAGCATTTACCCATCCGTAGCGGGCGGCGAAGCTCTGCTCTTCCTCACGGCCGGATCTTCTTTTTCGGCCGGCGGATGAATTCCTGACGCCGGCGGCACGTCGCCGGCACGTCATCGACGTGCCGCGCGCATGCGCTGGGCACATCCGCCGAGCCGAAGCAAGGGAGATGCGGCCGTGAGGAAGAGAAGAGCTTCCCGGCCCGCTGCGGGTGAGTAAATGCTTTAAATTCCTATTTTAGGTCTCCCGCGGATCCGGACGGCTTCCATAGGCTTCAATAGAAGCCCGCGGGAGCCGTCCCCGCAGGAGACCCGCACGAAAATGGAGCTTGGTCCAGATTTTTTCATGCTCCATTTTTTTTTAAATCCATTTTATTGACGATCCGCGGGTATTTATCTACCCGCGGGTGGTCAATGCATCCCTATGGGGTGCGGATCCGCGTGCAGGTAATCCGCTGCGGATCCTAAATCATATTTTGCCCGTGGACATGAGCCCTAATTGTGCAGCACTTACTTTGAAAGTAGTTGTTATACTCCAGAAACCTCATTTTTGTGGCTGCCACAATAATATTATGATATTTACATATTCTAAATCGTACCCACTATATTTGAATTTCTTTGTTCATGTGCATTAAATGTACAATAGTATATGAAAACAATTTTTTTGTCTGTTTCACTAGTTTGTTAAATAATAATGTTTTTTTTCCTATTTTTAGAGTACCAGAAGTCAGTAAGGTGTTGAATACCTCCAGATTCTCATAGAACATCCGTGAATTCACTGTTACACATTCAAATCCATATAAACACATACACTAAGTACATCATCATTCAGTTTAGTTTTTCCACAACTTTCACACTGTTTCAACGCAGATATGGCTTCAAGAGGTTGCAAGCATCCAGTAGATGCATTTTGTTATATGTGTGGGGTATTTATTAAAGCAAGAGGAAAGATGTTCTCCATTTCATCATCAATTAAGATGTGTGAAGCGTACGAGGCATATTTTGGGATGCCTGTTGGAGACCGGGACAAATCATGGGCTCCATATTTCAAATGTGAGAAGTGTAAGAAAACTCTGTAAGGATGCTACAGAGGAGAAAAGAGGGCTATAAAGTTTGGTGTCTCATGGATTTGGTGATAAACCACTGATGATTCCATGGACTGCTCTTTTTGCATGGTGGACTCTTCTAAACGACATACTGGTAAGAGTGCACTTGCGGTCATTTATCCAAACATCCTATCATCCATTGCTCCTGGGCTACATGGCCTAGAACTTCCTTGCCGCCCTTCTCCACAGAGATTGGCTATACTCTGTGGCCTTCTGTCCTTACATATTATTCGCCCCCGGGATTGCAGCCTATTTGTCAGGACCGGCAGCTCGCGGGACCTCCGTGCCCGGATGACCGGTCTTACCACTCAGGCTGCAGGAGTGCTGCACAGGGAAGCCCCGATTCTGGTGGTCTCCACTGGCCGCCATAATTCTGGTTGCCACCGGGTTGCTTGGGACATGGCGGGGGCCACCCTGCACCTCGTCCCCGTTACCATGACTACCGGGCGCGCTTCCCCGGTCTCTGTCTGTTCAGCAAGGCTGGGGGTGATTTTCCCAGCATCTCCTTGATTGGGCCCTGCTGCTGTCAGGCCCCCCGCCCCAATCAGCTGTAGGGGCAGGAGTTCTGACAGCATTTAAACGTTTCTGTTTCCTTCCAGCATTGCCAGTGCATGTTTGGTCTAAAGCTGCACCCGCGTACCTTTGGATTGATGCTCTGTTGTGACTTCCTTGCTCTGAACCTGACTTCGCCTTCCCCTGACCCTTTGTACCGCGTTCTTTCTCGTTGCCGACCTGGATTGCCTGACCTGATACTGTGTTTGTTAGTTTCCCTGCTTGTCTGTTGTCTGACCCCCTCCAGCATTTATCTGTTAGTCGTTCTCCCTGCCCTGCATCCCTAGAGAGCCTAGAGATTGTCACCCAGGTGTTGCCTTGGGGCCAAGCCCAGGGGTGCAAGTAGGTAGGGACAGGGGTTGCGGGTAGTTTTCAGGGACCTCCAGCACCCAGCTCCCTGGCACTCCTGCTTCCACTATGTTTCCTCTTCCTCATTCTCCCCCCCCAAAATTTTGGGCAAGCACAACAGCTGTACAACTTTTCTTTGGAGAAGACCTGTGCTTGGCTGTTTAATTTACCTGGTAGAATTTGTCCATTGAAAACTTCATGGCATAGTTTTAAAACAAGCAGCACACCTGCAGTCTCTCTTGGCATAATGTTTAGTAACACTACTGCCTTTCCTTGGAGATGTGTGGCTGTATTTCCATGCAATGTGGAGGACTTTGACTGCATTGTGGACCTTCTGCAGGGCAAATTAGTGAATCCAATTTTTAATCCCATAGACTTCAATAGGAGTCAGAATCGGCAATCCTGATTCACAATGATTTTCATGAAATCGGCCTCATACCAATACGAACCAAGTATTACACTAATTGGTCATCATTACACATGCCCATAGATGGGCGTGGCCTGAAGCCAGAGGGCCGAGCTGCAAGACTCCATATAGAAGTGGAGAGTTGGAGTGTGAGTAGATGTATGCAAGTGTCTGGTTCTGTATTAGTTTAGGATACCTGGGGTTGGGGTCTGTATTTATTTAGACATTATATATTATTATATATATTTCTATGATATATAATGAAAAAATATTTTGACTACTTGCACAAAATATGCCTGAGTAGTATGATGACAAGTATTATCCAAATATTATTGTTTAGACGTTATCTCAGGTTTTCCTCCAGGGCTAAATATAATCCATTTTCCTACAGATGGACTTTTATAACATAAGCAAAATATAGAGTGCCATGGGAAATCAACAGGCATATTATTTCAACTGGAGAAGCCTGACATTTTATTAGTTTTAAAGCTGCTAAGCCAAACATACTTAAATATAAAATAAATTCTGCATAAAGTTTTGTAACAGAAGATGTCAATTGGCAAAAAAAATATTTGGAAGGAAAAAGATAATGTTTGCAAATAGGTCCAAATGGGAGACTATTATTATTTATCTATACAGTCAGGGCATTCTCTCTCAGTTTATTTATTCACTGTACATGATTGTAGGTTTATTAATTCATTAAAACGATAACTTGTTCTAGTACAATAAAACTTTAGGCTATAGAGTGGCAGGGGTGAGAGATTAAACATACTGAGTGACTGTATGTGTAAAGTCCTTATAATGCTGACTCTGGCTGCCACCCATCACTCTCCTGCCTATCTTACACGGCACAGCTAATGCAAATGGATAATTGCGGATCTATTTTCTTTAGAGAATTAAATAGTTAAAGGGATTTTCTTAGATGCCCACAAATTTAACTAAAGCGAGGGATGGTTTTAAAGGGAACGTTTCAGCTTGATCATGCAGTACAATCTGCAAGCCGCATGTTATAGAGCAGGAGGAGCTGAGCTTAGAGGTCCATTGGGAGGTCCTTTCAGTGATTGACAGCTATCTGCAAAATACAGTGCATACAGAAGTAGCTGTCAATTACTTTTAGGCCTCATGTCCATGGGCCCGCACGGTTTCCCCATGCAGAATTCTGCAGTAGATTCCACCCGCCCCGCAGATATTAGGCCAGAAAATACGCTGTGCCTTTTTTTTAAAAAAAGGACGTGCAGCGGATTTAGACGGCTTTCATTGGCTTCAATGTAAACCGCGGGAGCCATCTGTGCGGGAAAACTGAATAAAAACGGAGCATGCTGCGGTTGCTTTTCTGCACGTGCAATCTGCATGCCGGGGGAAAATGACAACAGCAGGTATTTAATTACCTGCGGATGCCCAATGATTCCCTATGGGCACGGATCACATGGGCGGGAGACCCAGGCAGATCTTGAAAAACAATTTATGCCGTGGACATGAGGTCCTAGGATCGCCCACTAGACCTCTAATCTCAGAATGAGCAGAGATATAAAGGAATAAAATACAAGTTATGCTGAATCTTTTCTCATAAAACTATATATCAATCAGCTCACTCCTACTATGTGGGTAGTTGGTAATACGCATGTTCATCATGAGCATGAAAAACATAGAAACCAGGACTGGAAAGGGGCGGAATACAACCAGCCAGAAGTGGGAGAGATAGAGCTGATAGTAGTCATTGCCCAGTATTACAGTCCTGGTTTCTATGTCTTTTACTCTCTGAGCATGCCCAAAATGTAATGATGAATATGCCCAATGTCACCAGTGGAGCCTTGTACTAGCTGTAGGGGTAACGTACCAGACTCTTGACATAACCGCCGCTGACCTCAGCAGTCATGTAAGTAGTCAGTGACATGACTGCTGCAGCACCAGAAAACAGGGACTAATGGGAGTGTCTTTATTATTTTACTGGACCATTCAAGTTGCTTATTGGTGTTAATTGATGCTGTTCTGGGTCTTTTCTATTCAGATATAGCTGTAAATTTCCATGTGTAATAAGTGTAAAACATCTATAAACAGGGATAAGCTAGGCAGCTGCAGAAAGTCCAGTCCTTGTTATTGACTGCTTACACTTCTTGCTGTAATGACAACAGCCAGTTGCTCAACTAAATTTAAAAATATCTACGGGCAAAAACAGGCCGGCTGCTAAGTGATAGGCCACACAAGATCATAGACTGTGACAGACCACCGACTACTGAAGCTGGTAAAAATCATCTGGATTCAGTTGTAACACTTACTACTGTCATCAGCAGGAACAGAATTGGTGCAATCCGAAACTTAGTCTGGAGTGATGTTAAGATGACAAATTAAGCACCCAGTGCAGAGTACATTGATGCTCATGCTCTTTGAATCAGATGTTAGACATACATGTATCTGATAATTCTGTAAATATGTATGTATTGGACGGTATATTGTAATGATCACTAAGAGTGCCCATACATGCTGCAAACGATCCACGGTAATCGCATGTGGATCACTACTAATTGCTGGGCTGCACCTGGGCTTTCAAATTGAACAATAGCAAATCCAGTTGTAGCTTGTGAAATAGCAGTGATCTGTATGCAGTTACCGCAGATCGCCTGCAGCATGTACAATTGATTAGGTTATTTGTACTGAACAGGCAACCTGCAAACTCAAACCTGATACCTCAGATCATAAGTCCTAACTGAAGCACTATTAAAGTCTTAGTGGACTTCTAACTCTAAGCCAGGAACTAATCACGATGTTCATAGAGCATAAGAAATCTGCATAGAGTAATTGTAATGTTTGATTTTTGTTCTACCTGTACTCTCCTTATTTGTTAATTTCTCAACATACTAGCAATTTGCAACTCAGTTACTGTGTCCGCACGTCTTAGCTATCTATCATTAAAGGAGTTTTTCATGATGGCATGTTGATAGCATATGTAAGGTGAACAGACGTCCTGATTTAGGCGGGACAGTTCCGCTTTCGGACCCTGTGCCCCGCTTTTCCCTGGGTCCCAAGTGGGACAGCCATTTGTCCTGCTTTTGTCCAGCTTTTGGATTGTCTGGTCACCATGAAGGTGATTACCAGCCGGGGTGCTGCGGCTCCCTGACTGGTAATCACTCACTGATGGCAGTGTGTGCATCCAGGATCTTCCTCCCCTGACCTTCCTCCTTGGTTCTGCAGGAGGAGAAGAAAAAGGAGGAGGCACTGCCTGCAGCAGCACCAAGAAAAGGATCAGCGGCACTCTGAAGATCAAGAGAAAGCTACATATATTGGTTTCAGGAAGTGTTCTATTACTACTGGGGCTACTGTGGTGGTTCACTGTTACTATTGGGGTTGATATAGGGGACAGTATTAGTAATATTGTCCCCTATATCAGCCCAATAGTAATAGTATTACTACTGAGGCCACTGTGGAAGTCACTATTACTACTGAGGCCACTGTGGGGGTCACTTTTACTACTGGGGCTAATATAGGGGACACTATTACTACTGAGGCCACTGTGGGGGTCATCATAAATACTGGGGCCGATATAGGGGACACTATTACTATAAAGGCCACTGTGGGGGTCACTATTACTACTGAGGCCACTGTGGGGTCACTATTACTACTGGGGCTACTGTGGAGGTCACTATTAACACTGAGGCCACTGTGGGGGTAATTATAATAATATTAATCTTTATTTATATAGCCCTGGCATATTCCACAGGTAATAAAAACAAAACCACGATTCCATGAAGTAATCAATTGATAGAAACAGAAGGGGTGAGGGTCGTGCTCCAACGAGCTTACAGACTACAAATAATAGGGTAATACAGAAGGGGCTGGAGATGTGCATGGTATGGCGAAGTGGAGAGTGTGGGATGCTATACACAAAGACAATAGTCAAATTGGGCTGTATAGTGGCTGAATTAGTATGACTGCCGGGGCAGTTGATTATGGCTAGCAGGGATCGCAGTCAGTAGGACAGGGAGCACATTATCAGGCAGAGTACAGAAGGGTTTGGTTTAGGAGATGTGGTATGCCTCCCTGAAGAGGTGTGTTTTTAGAGCAAGCCTGAAGTTTTGTGTGTCAGTGATTGCCCAGATAGCTTTTGGTAGCGCATTCCAGAGGACTGGTGCTGCTCTGGAGAAGTCTTGGAGGTGGGAATGAGAGGTTTAAAATAAAGGGGCACTTAGTCTGATTTCGTTAGCAGAGCGGAGAGCCCGGGCTGGGTGGTGGATTAAGATGAGGGAGACAATGTAGGGTGGTGCAGTGCTTTGGAGAGCTTTATGGATGAGGATGGTGAGTTTGAATTGGATTTTGTATTTGACGGGCAGTCAGTGCAGTGACTGGCACAGGCCAGAGGCATCCAAGTTGGACAAGAAGATGAGCCTGGCTAACGCATTCAGGATGGATTGGAGAGGGGAGAGAATGGTGCGGGGAGGCAGGTTAGCAGTAAATTGCAATAATCAAGCCGAGAGTGGATGAGGGCAACCTTGAGTGTTTTTATTGTGCCCATGTTGTGAGAAAGCCGTGGATTCTTGAGATGTTCTTGAGGTGCAGCTGACATCTTCAGGCGAGTGATTGGATATAGGGGGTAAAGGAGAGATTGGAGTTGAATATGACCCCAAGGCAGCGGGCATGCTGTTTGGGAGTTATGGTGATGCCACATACTGAGATGAAGATGTCAGGATGAGGTTGGTTAGTAGACGGCGGAAACAGGAGAAGGTCAGTTTTTGAGAGGTTCAGTTTTAGGTATAGAGAGGACATAGTATTAGAGACAGCGGAAATACAGTCAGTGGCATTCTGGAGGAATGTTGCTGTGATGTCACAGGAAAAGATGGAGCGGGGCGGGGAGCTGCAGGGGAGAGCGGGGAGGAACGGAGGGGAGATCTCTCTCTCCCGCCCACTCTCCCCTGCTCCCCGCCGTGACTCACCTGTCAGCCGCGGCGGTCCCCGAATCTTTATGGACGAGCAGGGAGATACTCGTGTAAGGCACATTACTCGAATGAGTAGTGCCTTAGCGAGTATACTCGCTCATCCTTAGTGTATAGCTATTACTACTGAGGCCATTGTAGGCATCACTATTACTACTGGGGCCAGTTTGCATGTGGCATCATACCTCAAGCTGACTTGTTGCGGAATGTCCACGGGAAATTCTGCATCATTTCTGCATCCAAAAAGCAGTCAAAATCCAAACCATTCGTGCAGATTTGGACTGGAAATAAGCCACGTATCCGCAGCTGATTTCATACTATGCAGCACTCCCCCTCGCCTCCTTTAAAGGCTTCCCACAGTCAGTGCTCCTTGGCTTCCAGTTCCCTGCAGCCTGTCTTTTTTGAAACTGCCCTGTACTTTTTATAATGATGGAGGTAAAATCATACCTTGTGATTAGCCCCGCCCCTGACCCCACCCCTCTGCCCCGCTTTGATCCTGGGAAAATCTTGTCCCCTTAGCATATGCCATTTCTTTCTGATTCTTGGGGTTTTGACTACTGGACAGTGGCAGTACTGGCGATCGACTGTGTAGGCAACGGCAGAAGAGGAAAGTGTAAATTGTAATGTGAGCTAGTAAGCTTGCAGACAAATTGGCCGTGACTGGGCTGCAGCTCTACTGTGTTGGCAACATGGCAGACAATATAAGTCATTAATGTTTGATTGGTGGCAGTCTAACTTTAATGGTAGGCACAAATGTTATAGTCCCAGAGAACTCCTTTTCTAATTTTATTGTATTATAGGTCTGTTTCCTTATGTTGATTGCAACTGAAAATATGCCAGGTGATGCACTCTATTGCAATTCACTGAAAAGGAAATCAACTTTACAACATATCACTAAAAAAACAGCAAGATTCAGACAAGCTGCAATGTTATATGAAGGAGCACACAAATAATGCTTCTATAAATTGCTTCTATGAAATGCCATGTACCATGCTGGCTAACAGCCCATATTATTAGATAAGGTGATCTACCATAGAGTGGATAGGCCAACCTCATTGTAAAGGATGTCAATTTAATAAGTCTTAAAACTTTGTTCCTAAATCTGCATTAGGGCTCAGTCAGACGAGCGAATTTTTCATGCATGTATAGGTGCATTTAAAAAACGGATCTATTAGAACCCATGCTTTCGAATAAAAGTGGTCACATGTCCGTTTTTTACAAGCACTTAAAATTTGCACCTGCAAAAGATAGGACAGCATTTTTTAAAGCGGAGCCTTCCTTTCTGTTGTATTGCTTTGCACGAAAACGCGGTTTTCGTTAGATGCGATGCAACTTTGACAGTAGTAAATCCTACTGTCAAAGCACTTAAGTAAGCTCTAGCTGCAGGGGAAAAAACCAAAAACATGACCTCGAAGCGCTGTCCGGCTCCGGCACGTATTCCCCCCAGGTCCCCGGCTCTATTCTTCATTTCTTGCTGGCCGAGGCTTGAAAAATCCCCGCCTCCTGGAAGCGCTGCCTCTGATTGGCTAAGTACTGTGACCAATGACAGCTATTCATTGATTGGTCAGTTGCAGGTAATGATTGTCATTGAATGGCTGAGATTGGTCACAGCCAATCAGAAGCAGTGCTTCCAGGAGGCGGAATTTTTCAATCCCTGGCCAGAAGAAATGAAGAACAGTGCCGGGGACCCGGGGAGAAGACGGGAGGTGGTGTATTTATTTTTTTTTCCTACAGCTTGGGCTTATTTTGGGGGCAGGGCTTATATTTCAAGCCCATTTACCCCAGCGGTTTCACATCCAAGGAATCCCCTGCTACAGCTATCACAGCCGCAGCAGGGGATAGCAATCCTCTCCCATTGCTTTCCATAGGGCCGTGCAATTTAAATGTGAATTTTAGCTTCAGTCACGTGTTTTTTTACATGTGTCCTGCATTTTTCTTAACGCACCTATACATGCGTGAAAAATGCTCATCTGACTGAGCCCTTAAAGGTTAAGCTTTACTAAAGCTACAGTACCATAAGCAGAGAAGATAAAAAAAGTCCGGTTTCCTAGCAATGTAATCTTATTCATATAATATCCTTATACTTTGACATGTTGAAGTTGGATGAAATTATTAAGATGCATAGAAACTTTTTACATCACTCATCTTGTTCCTATAATTATCTTAATGAACGGCCTTGCTTATATAAGAACAAATGATATCAGATGACATTTCATGTAACATATTAAATCCTTACCTAGGTTTTTAATCATAATTAGAACTATACAATGAAACTAATGTGTAGTTGCGGTCTGGGTCATGTTTCAACTTGAATTATGTTACAGACGTTGAATATAAAAATAGTCATTTCTAGTGACGTTATGGAAAGTCTGCAGTCAACTTAAAAATGTATTCAAAGTGACAAGAAAAAAGGAAGTTGAAAAGTACGGATGTTATTTTTCTTATGACTGCGTTATATGAGATATCAGTTGTTGTTTATTTTACATGTTGTGTATTCTTTACTAGAATTGTGCAGATATAATTTAGGGATATGCAGTCTGGATTTCTAACAAGTTACATGTCAATGAATCAAATAAAATAGCATCAAAGAATAGGCACAGCTTTGAACTTCTGATCCTCAGTGCAAAATTTGTAGCAGTGCTCTTCACCTACCTTCTGCCGTTTATAATAATGGCGTTTTCCTATGTGGTAGAGGGGTCTTTGTGCCTCCTTAGGCACCATGGTCCAGTTGTGACTGCCTCCTACACCCCTTATATCTACACTTCTGGACCAAAATTCAAATGTCACTGAGAAAGACAATTTGCGTGACACCAAAGTGTGATTGTGAAGTTTAGTTGAGATCTATAAGCCCCCTGCACACGGGCGGATATTTTGCGGCAGGATTTGCATTACAAAACGCAATCCTATGCAAGCGGACGCGATTTGTCCGCATGAAAATACACGTGCAAAACAAATCGCGGCATGTTCTATTTCTGTGTGGATATTGCAGAGGCCCGCACAGAAATGTTAGTAGTGCCGTGCCAGCTCCACTCTGCACATGCGCCGGCTGTCCGGCAGCTGGCACATCAAAGAGCCGGAGCCGTGGGAGCAGGTGAGAGCCACACTGGTCCCTTCAGGGGCGCGGGTCGTGTTCCGCTGCACGAATTCAGACTGTAGTCGGTCTTACTACTCAAAAAAAGTAAATAAGTTACTTGATAAAGTAAGAAATTGTTTATGAATACATGATACATTGTAATTTGTCTAGAAGTACCCCCCACATGATGTAAAATTTCAATTGGCTGTTTAATAGAACAAAATTCCATACAATAGGACTAATTTTGTGCAGTTTTAATAATGTCAGCAATGATTGGGAATTTAATTTTGGAACAGGTAAGTCTGATAAGAAGATAATTACCTGAAGCAAGTACTTATCTGAAGTGCTAGTAGGACACAAATCTGTCTCGACTATGCTGAGATGCTATGGACCCAAGTACCTGTCTAATGTGAAGATATATTGTTCTTAGTTAGGCTAGAGCTAGACTACAATGTGCCATGTGCCACAAGGATTGCAGTTGCAGCTAATGATTGTCAATGGTGTTACATTGTGATCTGCGACCTAATTCAATTTAAACACAACAGTCAGAGAAAATCTAAATCAGTAGGACGTTGGTCGCAAGTCATATGTGACTTTTCCAACATAGATATCAATGTGACTATAACTTACCTGCAACCTGTCTGTAATTTGGCTGTTATCTAACAGCCAGATTGCAGACTTGAAAAAGTCACTATACAGTCATGCAGGCAGGTTGCACAAAGTTTTTGGTCGTGAGACTTTTCTGAAACTTTATGTCGCACGACTCCTGTCACCATGCAGCCCAATGCAGCCAATATATTTTGTCAAAATATTTTGTTATGTCACTATAATGCTAGGCTTACATACCTTTACATTGAACAACAATATCACTTGTAAACTATCAATTGAGCAGTGTGTCAGGCCTGGGTGGAACCATAGTACAAGTTATTACTGACCCATATATCCTACAAAATATTTCAGGCAAATAAACAAGGAAAGATACTTTCTAAATTTCTTTCAGCCATGAAGTACCCACAATGTCAATAATCTTTATATGCTATTATACAAGTTCAAACACTAGAATATAATTAAATGTATAACATTATCTCTTTAATCGCTAAATGCAAACACCCTTGGACAGAAAAGTTCTGAAGCACAAAAAATTGCTGCACTTTTAAAGATCTAATATAAGAGGACACCAGCGGCTGCACCTGTGTACCCAACAGTCTTCTCCATGACATGCCAGCGCCTGGCTTCCCATAGCAGTATGTGCGAGTCAAGCAACATTTTAAAGGAATAGGCATATGTTTGCTGGTTGGAACTGTGGCTTCTGCTTTACATTTTGATTTTCTAAATTTGCATTTGACCGTTATTGGTAAACAGGAAGTTTTATATCTATAATTGGTTCTATTATATTTTCTGTTATTTTATATTCACTTCCTCTATCTATCTATCTATCTATCTATCTATCTATCTATCTATCTATCTATCTATCTATCTATCTATCTATCTATTTACTCATATCTATCTATCTATCTATCTATCTATCTATCTATCTATCTACTCATATCTATCTATCTATCTATCTATCTATCTACTCATATCTATCTATCTATCTCATATCTATCTATCTATCTATCTATCTATCTATCTATCTTATATCTATCTATCTCATATCTATCTATCTATCTATCTATCTTCTATCTATCTATCTATCTATCTATCTATCTATCTCCTATCTATCTATCTCACTATCTATCTATCTAGCTATCTATCTATCTATCTATCCACTCCTGGTATAAATTATAATTAGCTTATACTTTCATACTCCTCTATGTTTCTGAAGTAGAAATACTTTGGTTTCTATTTTGGAGATTTTTTTCAGTGTTAAATCCACTCTCTATTTTTGGACAGCTAGTTTACAACTGTGGTTTCTAATTAGGCGTGAGATGAAATCGGAGCATGGTGGCTTTGAGTACATATGAGTAGCAGTTCTCTCGGTATACAGGCTTAGGACACCCTGAAAAGATCTTCTCACTTGCAATTTCTTTAGCTTATGAACAAGGACTCCTCTTTCCTGTTATAAATGAAACATTTGACTACTGAACAAATCATAATATACATTAGATGGCCTTATACGTTTGTATCCAAGATGTTATTTCGGTTCCCAGATTAAACTACCACAGAGATTCCCTTCTGAGATTCAGGCAAGCAATGAAATTTCTTACCGTAGTCCAATAGTAACAATGAATCCTTTTTCTCCTTATTTATTTCTAGCGAGACTGCTCCTAGTTGTTGGCATACTTAATCAGTAAGAAAACATACAGTAGCAAATCAACACATTCATCTCACTTCCAGTCAGTGGTCAGAGTTCCTTGCTCAAGTCAAGTCACTGCATCAGATTTCCAGAAGATATTTGAAACCTGTTAGTTAAACATTTTCGGAGGTATGAAGTCCTTGCCTTTTTTGAAGAAGGAACTCAAAGTTCATGGTTTCTACTGTAAAAGGTGCATAGTCAAGGTAATGATATCATTTAGAATTAAGGCGCATGGCATTCTCTGTAATTGATGGTAATAAATTGCTATGCTTATAAGGTAACAGATTGGAATATTGGTGTATTAATGGTGACATGATATCAACACTAAGCTAATGTACAGCTGTCATTATCATGCCATTATATAAAAAGGTATTCTATGGTAAATTATTTGGACATGTCATCACCTGGTAGCAGGGGTAAAGTCCATGAAGTAGTATTCCCACTGATGGGTAAAAAGAGAAGCCTGGAGAAATCTGTTAATATGGTGACACTACTTCAAGCTCTTAAACATACAGTTACATATCTGTAACTTGAAATTTCTGTTACAGTACGAAATACGGAAGTCATCTATCGAATTGTGCCTTAGGCCGAATGCCCACAGCCGGGTCGGATTCTGACTGCGCAAATTACCCCAATTTTTTTGCAAATTTTTTTGGCATAAACTAAGGCAAATAATAGTTGGTCTAAACGTAGACCAGACAATCATAAAATTTTACAGATTTATCATTCAACAAACTGCTGTGATAAATCTGACGCAATTTAGGATGGTCAAACTCAGCGTTTCCCAAACTGTGCTCCGCGGAGCTCCTGGGGCTCCGACTGAGGGTCTAGGTCTCTGCTATACTTACTGACGTAGCAGTGTTTGGACAGGTCATGTGATTTGCGTTTCTATGCCATCGCAGGCCCTGTTCGTTCATTTCCTCACTACAATCTGTCCGGATACAATGGGGCTCACCTATTACTACTGGAGCCGCAATAGGGGTCACCTATTACTACTGGCACCACAATAGAGGTCACCGATTACTACTGGGGCCACAATAGAGATCACTAATTAATACTGGGGCCACAATAGAGGTCACCTATTACTACTGGGGCCACAATAGAGGTCACCTATTAATACTGGGGCCACAATAGGGGTCACCTATTACTACTGGGGCTGCAATAGGGTTCACCTATTACTACTGGGGCCGTAATAGAGGTTGCTATTACTAGTGGGGCCGCAATAGGGGTAGCTATTACTACTGTGGCCAATATAGGGGATGCTATTACTTCTGAGGCCAGTGTGGGGGACATTATTTCTACTGGTGCCACAATAAGGGTCATTATTACTACTGGAGCCAATATAAGGGACACTATTACTACTGGAGCTACTGTTGGGGTCACCATTACTACTGAGGACACTGTGGGGTAAAGTATTACTACTGGGGCCGAAATGGGGGACATTATTACTGCTGGGGCCGCAATGTGGTAGCCTATTATTACTGGGGCAGCAATAGAGGTTGCAATTCCTACTGGGGCAGCAATAGGGGTCGCTATTACTTCTAGGGCCAATATAGGGAATGTTATTACTACTGGGGCCACCAATATAGGGGGTCACTATTACTACTGGGGCTACCAATATAGGGGGTCACTATTGCTACACTGGGCAGATTTGCTGCAGAATTTACAGTAGCTGTAGCAGCTAAGCAGATGAGATTTTCAAAAAATTATCCACACACTCTGGAAAAAATCTGCACAAAACCTGTATGGATATTGACATGTGGTGCGGGATTTAACTTCGCAGCATGTTAATTTTAAATATAATGTGTATTAATAGCCCATCCAGCACTCCAGCGTTACTCCCTGTTTCTTGTTTTAATTGCTCCCTTCCTTTTTATAACCACGGAGGTAAAAATTGTATGTTGTAATAAGCCACACCTCTAATGGCTCCCTTGACCACACCTTCTATCCAGCTTTTGGGCTCCACGAGAAACTTTTGTTTCAAAAAGGGCTCCATTGCTGAAAAAGTTTGGAAACCACTGGTCTAAAGGCTAATGCCCACGGACGTTCCCTGTGGCGGAATAACGCAGCTAATAGCTCAGTCCTCACATGCAGGATTCTGCCGCGGATTTACGCTGCTGGAAAAAAATTGCAGCATGTTCTATTTTACTGCATTTTTCCATGGCGGAAGGTCACTATTAATATACTATTAATGGAGACCAAGGAAAAATGCGGTAAAAAGCGTGTTTTTCCGCGGCCATCAGCGGGGACTTTTTAGTTTATCCCCACAGGATTTTCACGGCGTAAAACCGCGGTCGTATCCCGCTCCGTCCGTGGGCAACAGCCCTAACTTTTAGACACTATTACTAAATAAACCCCAATGAGTGCAGGAACAGTACAAACAGAAAGTACCTTACTTCATCTTATATACATCATGGAGCTTTCTGCCATCACAATACTTTTTGGTGACAATTAAAGACTCAGTTTTGATTGGTTATTCCAGTGGTCCCAAAAATCCTTCCTACATGTAGTTCCCTGGTTTTCATATTTTCCTAGAAAATATAGTCAAGCATGGTTATATGCTTTCTATTCTAGTTGTAATGTCAACTCAGCATTGGCAGATTTCTATTCTCAGGTTTTTGGGGTCCTTTATCATTGGAAAAGAATAAAGTTGTACTTTAACTTATGTTCTAAATGTAAATGAACACTACTGAAATGCAGGCAAGATCCTTGTGATCAATGAAATAACTGGCGTAACAATCATGACACAGTGCCCTTGTTCTTGAAGAATATTTAGCCGTTAGTTACAGACTTTCCTAAATAATAGCCTCATGACGTAGAAGACATATCCAAATATTCTTCTGTTATTATACATTAGATACCAGATTCCTCTGGTCTATTAGATATTTAGCAGGGCTTGTCAACATGACCATGATCTTTTCTTAGATTATTGTTGTTAAAAACAGAAGTGCATTCCTGCAGAGGATTAGGAAAGGGTTTTTATATTTATTCTGCTTGATTCTAATGTGTTGTGAGACACGAACAGAAAAGAAGCCCCTGGCATTGTATAGCAGATAACCTGTAGGTACCAAGGCGTAACTTGAAGCTCCCAGGCCCCGATGCAAAACTTGTAACAGGGCCCTCAACTATAATGCTTTACTCATAGTACTGGGTTCCCTATATGGAGAAGAGAGGCCTTATGAGCCCCCTAAGGCTCCTGGGCCCGGGTGCAACCGCATCCCCTGCATCCTCTATAGTTACGCCCCTGGTAGGTACCCTATGTACCACCATATGGTATCTCTATGAGGCACTGTATTCTCTCCTAGAACTATTTCTCTGCAAAATGGCATGTAATTAAGCATGTAACTTTTAATTAATTATTATAATTAATGATAATTATCGTTACAGTTCACAGTAAATGTTGGTGATGACTTCATATCAGAATCTGTCCCATAGACACATATGACTTGTAACCTTTATCATTCAGTATGGTTTTCTGATGTCGGTAAAAAATGTTGGCTGTCCATGATTCTTGAATACATTGTTTAGGAAATTGAAAAAGTCAGGTTGGCAACCCTGGTCCAGATCACCGTGAAGAGTTCTTCCATCCATTATTCTCTGTACACTCTTCTCATCCTGCCATTACTCTACACAGTGCCCTTACTGTGTTTATCACAAAGTAATAATGCTCCCTTCTGCCCCATGGTACTAAACCCCATCTGTACCCCTAAAGTAATTACACCCCGCTATGTCCCAACAGTAATAAATATACCATTACATTGACCCTATAGGGTAGTTTGGGTTGGAACAATACCTGTCAAATCATAATTTGCCGTTAGGCAATTAATACCTTACAAATTCACTCTTATTATCCTCTATTATGACCTTAATTTTATTATAATGATTATCAAAATACATAAACTCAGACAAAACCCTAAAACACAGAGCATCTATCTGAAGTTAGCATTTCCCAAACACTATAGGACTATTGTAAGTGCAACAGCCGAGCTGAGCGCGAAAAAGTGAGGGAGACCAAGGGGTTTGTAGGGAGGTTGTTACAGGTGGCTCTGTAACCTCTCCCGAAAATGGCGATAACAATGTCCTGCTCAACTGTCACACACTGGCCAAAATAGCATACCGTCGTATGCTTAACAGGAAGGCCTGTTTTGTCACTGGTGATGCTAGTACTCCAACCTGGACTCTTGGGATGGAATGCCGATTAAATAATTGAGACAAGTCTGCTGGCTTGTGGTAGTAATCTGGGAGTGCGCAGATTTACTAAGTGGGTATTGGTAACAGTTGAATATACAAAACTTCTAAATGCAGTACTTAGTTATGGTACAAGTAGATATAGCAATATGCAGGGAATTGCATACGATGAAGATAATAGCAATATTGATTTGAATAGCAATTGACTTCAGCGCTCTCTCCTTTCCTTTTTTCCTTTACTAAAGCTGACTTAAGACAATTCCCCACTAGTTTCTCTAGCTGAAGGAATGATTAAGATTTAACAAAGTGTACGTGAAGCAGAGTGTAAGGTGGTCACTAGACTAATCCTGGCTTTGAGTTCGCCGAGTAGCTTTAGACTCACTGTTCTAGTGGAAGACCAACCTCTCTGCTGTGGGACACCAAGGGAGTGGAATGAGACCTCACTCAACCTCGGGAAGATTGTGAAATTACTGCTCTCTCCTGAATGAACACCTCCTCCTTCTCTGACATGGCCTCTCTCCTCCAACGCTTAGCTGCAACTATCCATCAACTGCCACTCCTCCTTTCATCTGTTGTTTCAGTTCCCACACTTTTCTCCTCTCATCCCACTCTGCATAGGGTCTCATCACAATGTTTTCCCGCTCTGGACTCTGCTCCAATCACTGTGAACTTGGCAATTAGCCAATGAGCAACCAACTAATGTGAGAACTAAACTCTAGGCTTAGAAGAGGGGGAGAAACAGGGTTTCTCCGACATACGGCACCTTCTATGCCCAAGGCAAGCACATAGACAGGTGAGACAGGACAGGTGTGAATGTTCTGGAAGACCCTCTGGGCCACTACATAAGCAATATTAATATATATACAGTATTTTATATATATATACACTACCGTTCAAAAGTTTGGGGTCACCCAAACAATTTTGTGTTTTCCATGAAAAGTCACACTTATTCACCACCATGCGTTGTGAAATGAATAGAAAATAGAGTCAAGACATTGACAAGGTTAGAAATAATGATTTGTATTTGAAATAACATTGTTTTTACATCAAACTTTGCTTTCGTCAAAGAATCCTCCTTTTGCAGCAATTACAGCATTGCACACCTTTGACATTCTAGCTGTTAATTTGTTGAGGTAAGCTTGTGAAATTGCACCCCACGCTTCTAGAAGCATCTCCCACAAGTTGGATTGGTTGGATGGGCACTTCTGGCGTACCATACGGTCAAGCTGCTCCCACAACAGCTCAATGGGGTTCAGATCTGGTGACTGCGCTGGCCACTCCATTACCGATAGAATACCAGCTGCCTGCTTCTGCTGTAAATAGTTCTTGCACAATTTGGAGGTGTGTTTAGGGTCATTGTCCTGTTGTAGGATGAAATTGGTTCCAATCAAGCGCTGTCCACTGGGTATGGCATGGCGTTGCAAAATGGAGTGATAGCCTTCCTTATTCAGAATCCCTTTTACCCTGTACAAATCTCCCACCTTACCAGCACCAAAGCAACCCCAGACCATCACATTACCTCCACCATGCTTAACAGATGGCGTCAGGCATTCTTCCAGCATCTTTTCATTTGTTCTGCATCTCACAAACGTTCTTCTTTGTGATCCAAACACCTCAAACTTGGATTCATCCGTCCACAACACTTTTTTCCAGTCTTCCTCTGTCCAATGTCTGTGTTCTTTTGCCCATCTTAATCTTTTTCTTTTATTGGCCAGTCTCAGATATGGCTTTTTCTTTGCCACTCTGCCCTGAAGCCCAAAATCCCGCAGCCGCCTCTTCACTGTAGATGTTGACACTGGTGTTTTGCGGGTACTATTTAATGAAGATGCCAGTTGGGTACCTGTGAGGCGTCTGTTTCTCAAACTAGAGACTAATGTGCTTATCTTCTTGCTTAGTTGTGCAACGCGGCCTCCCACTTCTTTTTCTACTCTGGTTAGAGCCTGTTTGTGCTGTCCTCTGAAGGGAGTAGTACACACCGTTGTAGGAAATCTTCAATTTCTTAGCAATTTCTCGCATGGAATAGCCTTCATTTCTAAGAACAAGAATAGACTGTCGAGTTTCAAAAGAAAGTTCTCCTTTTCTGGCCATTTTGAGCATTTAATTGACCCCACAAATGTGATGCTCCAGAAACTCAATCTGCTCACAGGAAGGTCAGTTTTGTAGCTTCTGTAACGAGCTAGACTGTTTTCAGACGTGTGAACATGATTGCACAAGGGTTTTCTAATCATCAATTAGCCTTCTGAGCCAATGAGCAAACACATTGTACCATTAGAACACTGGAGTGATAGTTGCTGGAAATGGGCCTCTATACACCTTTGTAGATATTGCACAAAAAACCAGGCATTTGCAGCTAGAATAGTCATTTACCACATTAGCAATGTATAGAGTGCATTTGTTTAAAGTTAGGACTAGTTTAAAGTTATCTTCATTGAAAAGTACAGTGCTTTTCCTTCAAAAATAAGGACATTTCAATGTGACCCCAAACTTTTGAACGGTAGTGTATATATATATATATATATATGTGTGTGTGTATATTAACCCTTTCCAATCCAATTTATATCCTGGCTTTCCTAGGGGGCTTACTCTTTTTCTGCTGTTATACAACGGAGGTATATGCTGGCTAAAGCCAGTTCTGCATGAGGTGACACGTTGGATAGGCTCCGATAGCAGAGAGGCTGGCAATATATAGTAAGAGAACCCCTGACAGGTGACTTCCATCATAGGAGCTGTACAGCCTTAAATCATAATGTCTTTAGACGTCAGACAGTGGATTGGAAAGGGTTAAGTGCCAACAGACATACACAGTTCTATGTGAATACATTGTATGCTATACCTGTAGTTTTTGGCATGGAATTCCAAAGCTCTACATTTTGTGGTGCATCCTGGCAGAAATATTCTGCCTGTGTGAAAGGCCCCTAAGGGTGGTAATACACCAGGTCTAGTTGCCACCACTAATGCTCACTATTTACTAAAAATGTAATTAAAAAAATATCAAAAAAAATCGTATCTTTGCTAAAATGGTATCAATGGAAAATACATGACATCTTGCAAAAAACAACCCTCACACAACTATTTCAAAGGACAAGTAAAAAAGTCACGGCTGTCAGAAGATGGCGGCAGAAAATATTTCTATTTTCTTCAAAAGATTTGCTGTACTGCGTTAAAAAAACAACATAACTATGTAAATTTTGTATCATCACACTACTGACCCAAATAATAAAGTTATCATGTCATTTTTGCTGCAGTGGGTACGACATAAAAACGAGATTGCTCCAAAGATGGCGGAATAGCGTTTTTTTCCCATTTCACTACACTTAATATTATTTAAAAGTTTTTCAGTACACTATATGATACATTAAATAGTACCATTGAAAAATACAGCTCGTCATGCAAAACACAAACCCCCAGACAGCTACATAGATGGATAAATAAGAGTTATAATTTTTTTTAAGTGGGGGGGAAAAACTAAAAAAAAAGGCTCTATCCTTATGAGGTTAAAAAAACACCAAATATACTACTTTGAGGAACTCATAAGCTGGGAGAACGGCACCAGAAATACATTTCTAATCATTTGGTCACCGTGGGTTGATTTTAAGAAATAACCATAATGTCACAATAATATAAATCTGGTACCCCACTTCTGCTTCACTCAAACACATCCCCCTCATCCATTGAGGGTTTCACATATAGTTACAAATACCAAACAACCTAAAAGAGTACAGAAGAGAACTAAAGTGAATGAATGCAGAAATGTGTCCATGGTGAAACGAACCCCTTTTATAAGATCTAGTCAAAAATACTCTCGAGGAGGTATGCATTGGATAGTTATATGCCAAATTTTAAGCATGGATACCCAATATGTGCAGATTTGATGCGTTCTCTGTAGACGTGCCTAGCCATCAAAGGGATATATAGTGAGCGGTAGTTGAGAGGTGTTTACTATATGTTACTGGTATGGAAATCACTTTGGGCACGTGAGAAAATTGGTGATAAACATTTTAAGGATTTTGTATTGGCCCCTAAAAAAATAATTCTTACAGAGTGGATTTCCACACGATTTCCTCTATTAGGCAAGTTAATATAAATGTTAAAAAATGTATTTCATACAATGAATATGTTGGAATATGTCCTTAAACTACTGGAGCAATGCAAAATAGAGGAACACGTGGCTAAGTAAATTACTGTATTTTCGGAGGTAGGGTTACGAGAAATGTTTAGTAATGGAATAGATAAGTGGTCAGGAGGTGGTTGGCTGCGGACTCTGGGGGGAAGGTTGTATTTGGGGTAATGCAGCTTGTGATTGATACTGTATTTGCTGTTAACAAGCATGGGCCCTTAGTCAGCTACTGGCATTTTTCTATATTTTATAAATAATTGGATACAATGAACTGTGTTGCTGTCCATAGGCTAAACTATAAATATTGTATCAGTGTCCAAATACCTCTGGGACCAACTGTATATGCACCAGGTAGCCAAGAAATAAAATGAACTTGTGGAAAAATTGGAGGATGCTTTAGCAGAATATGAACACTACTTCCGTTTGGATATACAGATTTACGCCTAATTTTGCAGTATTTTACCTCTTACGACTAGTTTAGAAACATGCATTTCCGTTGTGCAAACTAATGGCAGATTTTAATAGCAATGTCCTTCCAAGTAACATTGCTTGCAAAGCAGGATAAGCACAGTATCCTCACTGTGCATAAGAAAGCTTATCTTGACAGTGTGCTGTGGGAAACATCTTGGTGATGAAGGACAAAACTGCCAACAATAATGAGGATAAGCTGACAGACTGTGGGATAACCATCATTTCCAATTAACTAATGCGCTGTTAATGCAAGGCTGCAATACCTTCATCTACACTTATCTGTATTTGTATTACAAGTGTTTGTTTTGGGGCAAATACTTTCATCTTCTATGTTATATGACTTTTATTATCTTGTGTGATTGCTGTGAAATGGTTACACAAACAACAGTTGTTTCATCTCATCACAAAATACACACGTTTATCAAAACTTTCATTTATAGCATTTGATACTGCAGATAACATAAACGTGTTCCAAACCCATATTTTAAATATTTGACTTTGCCTTGGGTTACTGATAACTTAGAATGACTAGACATCACTACCAAGGCTATGGCTGCACAGCAGTAAGTCTTGTTGTGTTGTATCACTCTGTGCAGTCACTCTCCATTATTTTCTATAGGAGCGCACTACTCAGATGACTCACCATATAATTGAAGTGCTGGACTCAGCATGCTGCATCATTGGCCAGCGGTCAGCTGCCAGTGTGATTAGTTGCAGAAGAACAAAAAATGTAGTTGTCCAGTCTGCCAAAAAACAGAGAAAATCCTAACCATCCAAATGAAGCTGTGGTTTATAGTCACTTCTAATATAAAATTAGGGAACTGCATTATGAGTGCAACAAGCTGGGATCATGGTGGCTATGTGCTCTGACTCCCATCTGCTATGTTACAAGTTAAAGTAATGCTGGTTGTAGTTCGTGACACCAGTTTGCAATATGCCAGAGTGAGGGACAGTTTTGTAGTCTGACTCCAACCCGAGCACACTACAAATACAGATGATGGTGGTAGTAGTCCCTGTCCCTGGAGGGCAGTGTAGTGTAGTTTGGTGCAGATGAGAGAAGGAGCTGCAGATGAGGGTAACAATAATGTCTCAATTCAGTCCAATTCTCCTTTACATCCAAAATCCAGAGATTTGATGACTGGAGATACTGCACCTCATATCAATATTCCTGTAAAATACATATGCGTCATATCTGGTACCTTTTTCCTCTTTCCTAGGATTTTAGGGAATTAAGTGTCTTTTCCTTATTCTTTCTGTTTCTTGTTTCAAGCTTTCTTCTGTTTTCTCTTTCAGCTTCACCTCTCCTTCACCACTGCATCTTCTTAACTGGCTAACTTACTTCGTATCGCTGCATTACTTCTAACTGCACTAATAACTAATAACTGATCCTTGATAGCTGAAATCTCCAGAACTAGATGGGTGTATATATGGACTTTGAGTCCCCCCATGAGCATAAAGTTAAGGGGCTGTATAGGTGCATGAGAATACATTGTGTATGCACTCTGGTTCTGGGTGTTTTGGGCTTGTTGGTTCTCCAATTACCAACTACACCTAGCAATGTAAATAAAGTGAACATAACTATATAATAAAAATACATTTCTAAAAAACTATATTACAGACTTGTTTAGTGACAAGTTCAGGTCACCACATGAGCAATTCCATAACACGATGTTACCGAAAAAGGCGTTGGCCACTTTCAGTATAAAATATCCAAAGTGCCCCAGACAATAAATAGAGCCAAAAAGAACTTGTTTCAAGTAAAATGAGCTGTTTATATGTAATTTACATACGTCTGCACTTCATCATGCTCCTGTGTTAATTGCTGTCAGGGTTTGAGGGCAGTTGGTCCAAGATTTTCTTTTCTTTACATAAGTTTGTCCAAGGAAAAACTCATCTGGGCGAACAATTCGTCCAATCTCAATTTGTCCTATACATCACTATGTCCAACATAGCAGTGGAAACGCAAAAGTGATTCTGAGCCACTTGTTTTAACCCCTTAGTCACATCAGTTACTTAGTAGAGATGAGCGAGCACCAAAATGCTCGAGTGCTCGTTACTCGAGTCAAACTTTCAGTGATGCTCGAGAGTTCGTTTCGAGTAACGAACCCCATTGAAGTCAATGGGCGACTCGAGCATTTTTGTATATGACTGGTGCTCCGCTAAGGTTTTCATTTGTGAAAATCTTAGCAAATCACCAAAGTCATGTAAAAAACACAGAAATGGATAGGGCAGGCGAGGAGCAACATGCAGGGCTGCATTTCGGGCTCCGAGGTCTCACTATTAAGCCACAATAGCGGCAAGAGTGAGACCCCCCCCCCCCCCGCACTGTCAGCATAAAGATCGTTTTCCTCTGCCACAGCTGTAACAGCAGTGGCAGAGAGGAACGATGTTAGCCCATTGAATTCAATGGAGCCGGCAATACAGCCGGCTCCATTGAAAGCAATGGGCTGCTGGCAAGCGCGGGATGAATTTTCGGGAAGGGCTTAAAAATATAAGCCCTTACCTGAAAATCATCCTAAAATGTGTAAAAACAAAAAAAAAATTATACTCACCTTTCCGCTGCAGCCGGAGTTCAGCTGCGGCCGGCCGGCAGTTCTCCTGAACTGCTGTGAGTAGTATTCAGCAGCCGGGGATTTAAAATCCCCGCCTGCTGAATGAGCTGCCTCTGATTGGTCACAGCCTCACCAATCAGAGGCAGCTCTCACTCACACCCATTCATGAATTCATGAATGGCTGAGTGAGTGCTGCCTCTGATGGGCTCAGCGCAGGGACCAATCAGTGGCAGCTCTCAGCTGAATGACAGCTAAGAGCTGCCTCTGATTGGTGAGGCTGTGACCAGGTTAACATCTCTGCAATATATGTCTACAGAGGACTCTCTTTTTCCCATATATACATATTAGACATATATTCATGTTACATATATTACACACACACACACACACACACATATACACATTGCATATGCTATATACATACTGTACATGATCGTTATACAATATACACTAATGTTGCACATACTATACATGTTGCACAAATATATAGACATATTACAGACTTGTATACACTTTACAAATGTTCCAAACATATAGCACATCCCAGATATCTCCACACATCACACATATACAGTCACATCACAGATATATATATATACTGTACACATTGCACATATACTTAAAGGGGTTGTCCCGCGCCGAAACGTTTTTTTTTTTTTTTCAGAGACAAACCCGATGCAGGGGTTAAACAAGAAAACCGCACAGTGCTTACCTGAATCCCCGCGCTCCGGTGACTTCTTACTTACCTGGTGAAGATGGCCGCCGGGATCTTCTCCCTCGGTGGACCGCAGGTCTTCTGTGCGGTCCATTGCCGATTCCAGCCTCTTGATTGGCTGGAATCGGCACGTGACGGGGCGGAGCTACAAGAAGCCGCTCTCCAGCATGAGCGGCCCCATTCAGAAAAGAAGAAGACCGGACTGCGCAAGCGCATCTAATCGGGCGATTAGACGCTGAAAATTAGACGGCACCATGGAGACGAGGACGCTAGCAACGGAACAGGTAAGTGAATAACTTCTGATAACTTCTGTATGGCTCATAATTAATGCACAATGTACATTACAAAGTGCATTAATATGGCCATACAGAAGTGTATAACCCCACTTGCTTTCGCGGGACAACCCCTTTAAATCAGATAGCTGAAAGCTGGACATCATGCAGGACATACAGTAGTGGAGCCATAAGGACAGCTGGAGATGAGCAGAGGACAGGATGGAGTCTCTGTATCTCCCCCTCCTCCTCAACTGCTGAGCTGCCGTAACATTATAAGGCAGGAGAGGAGGAGAAGGAAGGGACACAAGACCTTTATGAGGTTGAAGACAGGGGAGAATAAGGGCCCTTTTATATGGACCAATAAACTGTTCAGATTCCCTGCATCAGCGTAAATGCATGCCCCGACTGAATGATGAATGAGAATATGTTTGTTTCTCGTTTGTTGTTCAGTTTCTGCATGCAGAAAACTAAACAAGAGATCGGACCATTTAAGAAGGCAGTCTTTCACTTATGAACAACTGCCTGTTTATTGTGAATGGAGGTGAGCATTCTGGAACAATCCCCCGCCCCACTCCACTTCTGCTCACTAGTGATAATCGTTCCCGTGTAAAAGTACAGGAACAATTATCACTTGGTCAACTTGTCGGGCATCTGCACCGGACAACTTGTCCCGTGTAAAAGGGTCCGAACAGCAGTCATGACTCCCAGGCAAGGGGAGCAGAAAGAGCAGCCTGAGCTCTACAAATGACCTGGAGCTGTTGGGTGGAGCCTATCTGCCTGCATCTTCATTACTGTCAAGGCTGGTAGCAGGTCTTGAAACTTGGGAAATGTGTTTTTAAACCAGGGGGGGGTATGGCTTTCCGGGCTGGGAAAACAATGCAGGACCTTTAATTGACATATATTGGTAAATGATCCATTCTACTGCCTCCCAGAAATTAGAAAATTGTCAACATAAAGTGGTCAACTCTTTAACCCCTTCCCGCTCCAGGACGTACAATTATGTCCTGGAGCGTCGGGGTATGTATACAGAGAGGTTGCCAGGCGATCTCTCTGCATACAGCGCGGGCGTCAGCTGTTTACTACAGCTGACACCCGCGGGCAATAGCTGCAATCAGCCGTGCGCCCGATCGCGGCTATTAACCCTTTAAATGCATTTAAAGCCCTCGAACGATGTTCGGGTGTCCCGTATGCCCCCCCCCCCCCTGCAGTGAGATCGGGGGAGCCGTGCAGGTGTCATGGTTGCCGGGGGCCTTCTGAAAAGTCCCAGGGCTGCCTTGGGAGACTGCATATCAATGCTATAGCATTACGTCTAGGGATGAGCGAGCGTACTCGGAAAAGCACTACTCGCTCGAGTAATTTGCTTTATCCGAGTATCGCTGTGCTCGGGTCTGAAGATTCGGGTGCCGGCACGGAGCGGGGAGCTGCAGGGGAGAGCGGGGAGGAACGGAGGTAAGATCTCTCTCTCCCTCTCTCCCGCCCGCTCTCCCCTGCTCCCCGCTGCGACTCACCTGTCAGCCGCAGCGGCACCCGAATCTTCAGGGACGAGCACAGCGATACTCGGATAAAGCAAATTACTCGAGCGAGCAGTACTTTTCCGAGTACGCTCGCTCATCTCTAATTACGTCATACTGCAGGATCAATCAAAGCATCGCATATTGTAGTCTCCCAGGGGGACCTAAAAGTAAAGTAAAAAAAGATCAATAAAGTTTTTTAATTGTAAAAAAAAGTAATAAAAGTTTAACTCACCCTCCTTTTGCCATATCAGTAATTTAAAAATCTAAATCATAAAATAAAAATACATATTTGGTATCGCCTCGTCTATAAAAGTCTGATATATTAAAGTAGTGCATTATTTACCCCGCACAGTGAACGTCGTCCGGAAAACAAATAAAGAACGCCAGAAATGCACTTTTTCAGTCACCCTGTCTCCCAGAAAAAACACAATAAAAAGCGATCAAAAAGCCATATGTATTCCAAATTAGTACTAACGGACATCCTGCAAAAAATGAGCCCTCGCTGAACTACGTCGAAAAATAAAAAACTACGGAAAAATTAAAAAGTTATTGCGCGCAGAAGATGCAGCAGAAAATAATTGAAAAATATTAAATGTCTTTGAAAAAAAGAGTCGTACAGTAAAAAAAATCTATACAAGTTTGGTATCGTAGTAATCGTACTGACCCATAGAATTAAGTTATCCTGTCGTTGTTGTTGCGTTTTGTGCGCCGTAGAAACGACGCACTGAAAGATGGCAGAATGTCGTTTTTTTCATTTTACTCCACTTAGAATTTTTTAAAAGTTTTTCTGTACATTATATGGTACTTTAAATAGCACCATTAAAAACTACAACTTGTCCCGCAAAAAACAAGCCTTCATACAGCGACGTCGATGGATAAATAAAGGAGTTATTATTTTTTTTAAAGGGGGGATGAAAAAACGAAAATGGGAAAAAAAGGGTCCGCGTCATGAACGGGTTAAAGGAGTTTTCTCACCAAGACAACTCCGGGTCACATGCTGTAATGGGTAATAGACATGACAGAGGGCTTTCCATGCTAATGACCCCATCTATCATATAATATGTAATATAAGAGCAATTTTTGCTTTTCCTCAAGAAATTATCTGATCAGTGTTTGCATCGTTGATGGTGAACATGATTGATAAGCACTGGCATTGCTAATATTGGAAATAGGTTTGGCGGCCGAGCGCCTTTTCAATAAACATTTTAATAAAGGGGATGTTCTGTAAGTGAAAATAATCTAGTTGTTGTGATAGTAGTCACTTTGGGGAATGGACAAAACAGAGAAGTAACAGTAAAGGACTATGTGGTCACTACTGTCTAGGGTTGATTTACACAGTCTCCAGACACAAGGCCACACTTCTTGAGACAGACTTGAGAGTATGGAAGAAACTACTAGGGGCAGTGATATTTGAAACTTAGAAACTACGTCACACATAACCTTCCTACTGCACATTCCGAACCACATTGAGTTGAAAAGTGCGCAGTGTAAATCCTCTTTCAGGGTAGAAGCCTTGTTCGCTGTAGGACATGACTTTTTGGTGTTTTGTGTGTAAAATAGATCATGGTCTGCTGAGTGGTATTTAAAACTAAATTCTAGTCTGGAAGCCAAAATATAAACCAGACTTCAGTCTTTTGGCAAGTATGGAGAGTAAACCTGCAATCTGTTAACTAGGATACACATCAGAACTCTAATCTGTCGTTAACCATATAAAAGAGATGTAAAATCTGTTGGTTAATTAATGTCAGTCATCAAAACTACTGGCTAGTATAAAACCATGTCTTCAATATAATGAATATAATTCAGACCTTCAATCTGGTGACCTGCATGTAAAGTTGTCCTCCAATTATCTGTCTACTGTATTTATCTGAATTCATGACTCATGTATATCTGACCTCCAGTATGATGGCTTGTAGACGCAACAACTAGACTTCTGAATTGATGGGTAGTCTATATCTGATGCCCGCCTGCAAAGTCAGTGATATCCCTTGAACCCCCTATAGGAAGGCGTGTAACTGCAAAATAACCTTAAACACAAGTATACCTTAAAAGTACTTGCTTCAGTACATATACTATAGCTACACATCTGTGTGTAATACCAAAAACAAGAATTCATATATCAAAACAGTGCTGTATAGCAAGATACGGTTTTGAGCTTTTACAGAATATCATGCCAATGTCCTTTTGTGTAGCACTAGGGTCTATAAGCCCTGGTCTGCCTTTTAGCTTTGCCCCACCACAACATCTATGCATCTAGCAAAGGCATTTAGAGAATATAGTATTAAAAGCCTTGCCTCGGCATTAGCCATCTATGCTTAACAGATACAAGGTTGACTTCAGGGCCAACCACCAATCAAAAGAATGAAGAGTCCATGGTGCCCCAGCTAGCAATGTGCCTCATTCATTGTTTGCACAAGTACAACATTGTACATGGTTGTAGTTATGCTAGGTACTGCTAGTCAATCCCATTCAAGTTCATGTCTCCTAGCAGACATAATCTTAAAACATAACTGGGATATTGCTAGAGATGAGCGAGCACCAAAATGCTCGAGTGCTCGTTACTCGAGTCGAACTTTCAGTGATGCTCGAGAGTTCGTTTCGAGTAACGAACCCCATTGAAGTCAATGGGCGACTCGAGCATTTTTGTATATGACTGGTGCTCCGCTAAGGTTTTCATTTGTGAAAATCTTAGCAAATCACCAAAGTCATGTAAAAAGCACCGAAATAGATAGGGCAGGTGAGGAGCAACATGAAGGGCTGCATTTCGGGCTCCGAGGTCTCACTATTAAGCCACAATAGTGGCAAGAGTGAGACCCCCCCCCCCCCCCGCACTGTCAGCATAACGATCGTTCTCCTCTGCCACAGCTGTAACAGCTGTGGCAGAGAAGAATGATGTTAGCCCATTGAATTCAATGGAGCCAGCACTACAGCCAGCTCCATTGAAAGCAATGGGCTGCCGGCGAGCGCGGGTGAATTTTCGGGAAGGGCTTAAAAATATAAGCCCTTCCCTGAACTTCATCCAGAAATGTGTAAAAAGTAAAAAAAAAATATACTCACCTTGTCCCGGCAGAACGATGTTAGCCCATTGAATTCAATGGAGCCGGCAATACAGTCGGCTCCATTGAAAGCAATGGGCTGCCGGCGAGCGCGGGATGAATTTTCGGGAAGGGCTTAAAAATATAAGCCCTTACCTGAAAATTATCCTAAAATGTGTAAAAATAAAAAAAAATGTATACTCACCTTTCCGCTGCAGCCGGAGTTCAGCCGCGTCTGGCCAGCAGTTCTCCTGAACTGCTCTCTGTAGTATTCAGCAGCCGGGGATTTAAAATCCCTGCCTGCTGAATGAGCTACCTCTGATTGGTCACAGCCTCACCAATCAGAGGCAGCTCTGACTCACACCCTCCCCGGCTGCTGAATACTACAGAGAGCACTTCTGGAGAACTGCCGGCCAGACGCGGCTGAACTCCGGCTGCAGCGGAAAGGTGAGTATACATTTTTTTTTATTTTTACACATTTTGGGATGATTTTCAGGTAAGGGCTTATATTTTTAAGCCATTCCCGAAAATTCATCCTGAGATCGCCGGCAGCCCATTGCTTTTAATGGTCAGTGCTCGTTTAATCGAGACGAGTACCACGTGGTGCTCGTCTCAAGTAACGAGCATCTCGAGCACCCTAATACTCGAACGAGCATCAAGCTCGGACGAGTATGCTCGCACATCTCTAGATATTGCCCATAGACCGCTGCAAAAAGTCTGAAACTACATTTTCGTATAAAAAACCAAAAGCACAGCAGTGTGTAAGAAACACCACACAAAAGCATGTGTGATGGATGCCTGAAATGATTTTCTAGGACATACCAACAATGGTCTAGCTGTGAAGGATCTGCAGTACCTCAATGATAAACTCATAAAGATCAAAGCTCTATTTTTCTAACACAGCCATAGAGTTAAATGATAAAATTCAGTATACCTGTAGCCACCACTAAGTGGCTAAGAGGGGCTTACTGCATAATGTCATATTATTAATCCCTTTACGGTTCATGCTTCATGTTGACCCACCATGAGCGTTGGTTACTTTGCGCACAGTGATGGATATATACGCCATGCTGATCTCCTGGGTACTGCCACTGTACCTGTGAGATCAGCAACAGGAGCACAGCTGATGCACATAGCTGGGCTCCTGATACAATTGCTGAGATAGCTGCAAACCCAGCAATATAACCCCTTGGAGACCACGGTCAATAGTGACTCGCAAAATAAAGGTAACCTGATGTTTGCAGTACGCCACAAAGTGACCACAGTAGAAGGAATGTTTTTTGGTCACCTTGCCTACAAAAAAAAAATGTATCAAAAAAAGTTATATACACCCCAAAATGGTACCAATAAAGTCAGCAGCACACCTGGAAAAAAAACAAGCTTCGCGGATGGAGAAACTAAAATATGTATTACTGTCTAAATACGGTAATTTAAACATTTTGCGTTTATTGTGCTAAAACATAAAAGAAGCTATATAAATTTGGTATTGTAAATGTACTGACCCATCAAAAAAAGGGAACATGTTCTTCATGTCACTAAGTTAATGCAAGGATTGCTGGTTTTTAGACACGTCACTTAAAAAAAAAAAAAAAATGAAGAGTGTTCCAAAAATGTTAAATACCCCAAAATGGTGTTGTGCCACCACAGCCCAACAAAGTTGCTATAAATTACACCAGAACTGTAAATTTTAACAAAAATCTATGCCAACTCATATAACAGCCAAAGCAGTGCTGAACTTATTATGAGGCGTGACACATCTTTCTCCATACTCCCCTTCATAGTATTGCAGAAGTTTGTTATGAACTGTTACCACGCAGTATTTCTTAAACTGTTGTTTTAAGACTAGTCTATAAAAACTAAAGAGTTCATTTTCTTTGGCTACCAAGTAGAGAAATTTATATTCGGCCTGATAATCTAATAAGATACAGATAGTGTTTAAAAGCATAAACAGTCACTTAAATGAGATAGTAGTGAGTACATTCACTTAGAAAATGTAGAAGTAGATTTCTATGTGGTCCGGCTAGACTTCTTGGACCAGATTAGCTATGAAACAATAGTCCCATGGATAATTCTGTCTAATTTTTTTGCCAAATTTAAATTTGTCTAAAATGAAACATAACTTGTGAATTACAGAATTTATCCATGGCCATCATAGTTTACCAAGTAATTGAAAGTGAATATGGCTGTATTCTTTATTCTATAACATTATAAATTGAGTGGTTTGACCTGAGATTTTACTATTTCCGCTACTTACAGATTTTAAAATCTCCAGGAAAGCACATCTAAGAAGCTGTTTAATAAAGAACAAATGGTTAGTGTCAGGGGTAGACAGGATTACAATAATAATATTTTGGCAATGGGAAATAGTAGTGATTAAAAGTGACAACCAATCTGATACTTTCCCATAAAGTTCTATTAGACATCCATGTTTAACATATACAGTAATATGATGGGTTTCCTCTTTGCACATAGGCATAGCTAAATGATTTTTCTGCACCCTCACCATGTTTTCTTTATAAATGTAACATAGTATCCACACGATATCACATGCTTTTTAATGATTTCAATGTTCATGAGTGTCTTATGGTGGGTTGTAGAGCAAGAATAAGTGGGTTCACATACTCACAGGCAAAATATTAACCCTTTGCAATCCAATTTTGGATTCAGGGTGTCCTAGGGGGCTTTCTCTTTCTGTCATTATACAATGTCGCCATCTGCTGGCTAGAGCCAGTACTGCGGTGTAGGACATGCTGGAGAGGCACCCAACAACAGAGAGGCCAGTAAGCTACAGTAAGAATACCCTGCCGGACGTCTTCCGACATTGGAGCTTTACAGCCTTCAATCAGAATGTCTTTAGACGTCAGACAGTGGATTGGAAAGGGTTAATCAAGTTTGCTTAAAGTGATAAAAGTAGATATACAGTACATGAAAGATATCAAAATACATCCAAGATGTCAAGAAAGATATCATTATGCGAGACATATAAAATAATAATAATCTTTATTTGTGTAGTGCCAACTTATTTCGCAGCGTTCAATCAAAACAAAGGTTTGGTACGTGTTAGCCAGTAGAGTAAAATGTGATTGTTCCCATCAAGAAAAAAATGGTAATTTGGTAGATATGATACATTTTAATGGCTAATAAAAATACATGATGTTCTAGTGAGCTTCCGAACCAATGCAGAGTTCTTCTTCAGGCGTAAATGAAATAGATCCGAAGAGGCATGCATATTTATACACCACATCCATGTCTGTGCCTTGTCATAAGTATGTGTATCATAAGTGTGTATAAATATGTATGCCTCTTCGGATCTAATGCATTAAGCCTGAGGAAGAACCCTGCGTTGGTTCGGAAGCTCGCTGTAACATCATGTATTTTTATTAGCCATTAAAAGGTATCCTATCTACAAGACTACATGGTTTCTCTTACTGAGAACAATCACATGCTAAATCAAAAGATACAAACAGGATATACAAATTGTGTATCAGCAAGATACAGAAAAGCAAAACAATATTATACTTAGCACCCATGGTATGTAGCAAAGCAATTTGGGGGGAAGGAGTCGATATTCATCGGCCACAGAGGTTGAGAGTAGACTTCAGCAACACCATTACACGGTGGTTACTTCCTGCCTTTGCCCGCAGTGAATCACGGATGACACGACATGATGTTTTAATGAAGTTATTCAATAATATACTGTATTTTACACCTATTCTGTCAAGTGTTGCAACGCAAAGTTTTCCTCTTAAGGCCTCGGTCAGACAACCGGTTTTTGCCGCGATTTGCAGATCGCATGACGGATGCGCATCCGCAAATCGCGTGACCGGGTGCCGAAAAATTGACGAAAAAATCTGCACCTAGCCGCGTTTATCGTCGCAGCAAAATGGCCGTCAGACACGAGGAATCGCAGATCGCGCCTATCTGCGATTCCTTGTGTTTTAATATATGCGCTCAATAGGGCCGGTGGCAGCAGTGCCGACCCCATTGAGAACATATACTACAAAGATCATTCTCCTCTACCACAGCTGTAACAGCTGTGGCAGAGAAGAACGATGTTCGCCCATTGAATTCAATGGAGCCGGCAATACAGCCGGCTCCATTGAAAGCAATGGGCTGCCAGCGAGCGCGGGATGAATTTTCGGGAAAGGCTTAAAAATATAAGCACTTACCTAAAAATCATCCTAAAATGTGTAACTCTGGCTGCAGGGACAAGGTGAGTATATATATTTTTTTTATTTTTACACATTTTAGGATGATTTTCAGGGAAGGGCTTATATTTTTAAGCCCTTCCCGAAAATTCATCCCGCGCTCGCCGGCAGCCCATTGCTTCCAATGGAGCCGGCTGGCCCCATTGAGCGCATATAATAGAACACTATTAGAACTGTAGAACACAATAGAACGCCTATCTGCAATCTGTGATTCCTCGTGTCCTATATTTTTTCGGACATCCGAATAAAAAGCGGCCATGTGTCCGATGCCATTGCGAAGCAATGGTTCTATTTATGCGCAGATCGCATGCGCATGCGCAAATCGTGCGAAAAAACACCCGTCTGACCGAGGCCTAACTGTGAGAAATGCAGTGCGCAGATCAGAATATCATGATTAAGGGTGAATTCACACAAGCGTGTTTTTGCGCGTACATAGGCGCATATATAGGTGCGCAGCTGCGTGCATTGTTTTCAATGGAGCCGCGACTGCTGCCAGCGGCTCCATTGAAAACAATGGTCTGCCGGCAACCCTGCATTCTTTTTCAGGGAAGGGCTTTACATATAAGCCATTCCCTGAAAAACAATCATTTTAGTGTAAAAAAAAGAAGAAAAAAAATACTTACCTCTCCGCCACTGCCGTGACCCCCGTGGACATGAAGAACACATCTGCCACATGCGGCAGATGTTTCCTTCACTCCCGCTAGTTAAAAGAATTCCCTGCTGCTACATCTGCCACATCTGTTATTTTGTAGGTTTGGTGCTTTGTTATCTTCTTTGGCTACAAATATATTGTAATGGTAGAGCTCATATTTGTAGGTTTAATTGTATTAGTAGGTTTCAGGAATCGTGATCATCATATGAATAAGAAGGTTTTCCTGTAAAGTTAAGCTGGTACTCCTGCTATGCAACAATATTAATAAAAGGAACTGCACCACAGGCTTGTTTTGATGCAAAATGACAAAATATGAGTAGTAGCAATGTTTTGGACATAAAGTCCTTACTCAGGCTAAGACAATAATACTAAAATAATAAAAACAATAATAATTATAACAAAACAATACGTAACTAATGATCCGTCAAAAAGCACGAAAAGACACTTTAAATTCAGGGCTTGGACAAAAATCAAAGGAAAAGAGGGAGTGTGGCCTAGCGGATGGAGGGATAAGTCATGTCTCTCCAGAGCTCCGCTTCCTGACAGGCATTTAAAACATATATATACGCATCCATCGATTCAATCAAGCTGACAGAATAGGGAAGAGGAGAAGAGGCGCCCTCACCACCAAGGCTCAGAAGGAGGATTCCGGCCACCTCAACCATTCTATCACAGCCAGTGGCGACAGCCATCCACATGACCTCCCAAAGTTTCTCACGACCATGCGACTGCCAATGATCTCCCTCCCAGATTGGCAGAAGCCACGGGCACCAACTACTCTCCCACCAAGAGGAAAATGGCAACCAGTCAGATCTGATCGTAGATGCGCTACCAAAGGTGATAAAGCCCAGCTGACCAGACAACACAACTAGTGACCGTCAGAGGGGAACTTTTCCACCTTGCACCTGTGATGAGAGATGGCAAAACCTTTTGGAGGCCCAACAGAACCCCTCAGTGCTCACTTGAATACCTAGCCCGCACAGGACAAGCCCTATACATCAACGGACACTACAAGTATGGTCCTGATTGTTAGAACCTGAACACTCAAGGACTTCCAGACACCAAACAATTCTGGACTTAGGAGCTTGTTGCACCTACTCCAGGGGCGGAACAGAGAGGGCACAGTTCATTGGACGCTCTCATCGTCTAGAGAGGGCCCAGCATGCGGACGGGGGCATACACCCCGATGCTTGCCTATGTCTCTGCTCTATTTGCTTTCTCTGCTTCTGTTCCTCCTCTTGCTCATGTCCGATCTGTCCGCTAGTTCTATCTTCTCCTCTTACTTCAGTTTTGCCTTTGGGCCACTCTTGGCCTTACCTAGATTTGTCCAGACCTCTTAGATGCCAGTCATAGTATGTGTCATATGCCCGGTGGTGGTGGCGTAGCTGGAGACCTGGAGACAACCTAGCCGCATCTCCAACTAGGGACTGCAGCGACTGATTGCTGCGAAGATTACTGTTAACTGATAGCTGATTCTCCTGTGTGGAGCTGCAGATTACAATGTTATTTTTTGTTGCTGTTGAAATTTGTTGCCCCCCCCCCCCCCCCAACTCACCCTTCCCTGCTTCTTTCCTACTACTCCAGGTACAACTCCAGGGGATAATGCCGTCCGGTATCACAGGTCCACCGAGAACACGACACACCTAGCCAGAATTATGGCTCACATCAATATCTGTTACTTTATTGCAAGGGGGCTCAAGAGCCCTAACAAACGGAACCAAGTGCTATACAGGCTTCACAAAAAACACGTCATGATCGCAATGCTACAGGAGACACACTTCCCATGCTCCGGTCTTCCGGATTTCAGTAAAAATAAGTTCTACCCCCTGTGGTTTCATTCTACGTATCCGGAGAGCAAAACTTGTGGAGTCTCTATAGCATTTCATAACCAGGATCAGGTGGGCTTTGCTTCCAGAGCTCTCCGGGGACTGGCAGAATTTGTGCAGGGCTCATTGATCGTCCTGGGTGGAGAATTTAATATGTGCTTGGTCCCTTGCCTGGACTCCTCTAAGGGACGCTCTTTGTTCCCAGGGACGGCTATTCACAAAATCCAAAAGGTGTTAGTAAGTATGGACTTGATTGATCCATGGCGCATCCTCCATCTGGGTAAGTGAAACTACAGTTTTCATTCCATGGCCCATAATTCCTATAGTAGAATTGATTTTTATTTTTGTCTCTCATGGTCTACTGGATGAGGCCCTCAGTGTTCCTTAGATGCATTTCTATGGTCAGACCATTCACCAGTATTTTCAACCTTGGGCGCGGGGAACACTAGTGGTTAGGTTTCCACATGGCGTCTGAATGACAATTTACTCAGGGACACAGCCTGTATGAGCGACATCACCAAAGCCATAGAAAACTTTAAGTTAGATCATGGTGTGGACCCTACATCTGCCCCGATAAAGCGGGAGGCCCTGAAGTGTGTTTTGCGAGGTATCTTAATTTCACATGGGGCCAGGTTGAAAAAAGAATACACTCTGCAACTCACCTGGTTGTTAAAGAAGCTAAGTGACAAGGAAACAACAGACAAATTCCGACCAGCTGCCACGCTCAAAGCTGAAATCTCTGAATTACAACATAAAATCTTAGAAATTCTTGATCATACAGCTCTTTGTCGGAGGGACAAAATTAGATCTGGGTATTATGAGTACGGTGACAAGAGGGGCAGGTGGTTGGCCAGGGCATTTCATTCTAGGATAACCAATCCACATGCGCAATCCAGAAATGCCGCGGAGGGGGGCAAGCCCACTCTCCGCAAGAGATCCTCGAAGAAAGTTGTTTGCTCTATTCCAAACTCTATAATATCCATGGACCCCTGGATTCTCCGGGAAGCCTGTGCCAAGTGGCTATGTCGGAGTGCTTGGACCGAAACATTTCGGGACCCCTCTCTAGAGAGGAGGCTGAGGGTTTGGACCAGGATCTCGATGTGGTAGAGCTCACACAAGTTTTACAGGCAATCAAGGTGGGGAGAAGCCCGGGACCAGATGGGTATTCCCCCAGATTTTATAAAACATGCGTGTTATGTCTGCAAAGGACATGCTGGAAAAGCACCTGCAGACGTGCACAATAATTGTTCACAGTGCAGCAGCCAAAACAAACTGACAAATAATAAACAGGAAGTCTTTCCCTAAATGCGTAACAAACGAGAGAGAGGGCCCTGTCTGACATGGCAGACTGATCGCGTAGATAGATGCATGCCTGCACTTGTTCCTGGGACCTAAATATCCCTACTTGGCCAAACTGATGAAGGACAATACAAAATAAAACACAGCACTTAGCTTTAGTAGAATAAGCCGCAGCACACAGAGCCGTCCGGAATAAGGAACAATGGACACTACGCTGTCCACAGGAGCTACTAACTGCCAGCTCAGACAGCGAGCAAATGACAATTTGCAGCACCTTAGCTTCCTATCCATCCCTGCTAAATATACAGCTATTCATCCATGTGATCATTCATCAGATGTGAGCACATTGCGTCACACCTGCTAAGCAAGAAGGTGCAAAATCATATCTAAAACCCGGCAGTGATCCCAGCACTACTGCAACAATGTGGTAACCTAATCGCCGATATTCTCCTACAGGCTTTTAATTCTGTATTGCGGGGTTGCCCTTTTCCCCTTCTCAGGCCTTACAGGTACACATAGTCCTAATACGAAAGCTGGGTAGGGATCCTCTGTCATGTAGCAATTACCGACCAATCTCACTCATCAATTGTGATCTGAAAATATTCTGAAAAATGCTTGCAAATAGACTGAACACCCTGGTCCCTCGGCTTCACTACAGAGAACAGATGTGCTTCGTCCTGGGTAGGGAGGCATGGGACAATATCATTAAGACCTTATCTCTGGTAGCGAGGGCACGCAAAAGGAGGAATCCCCTTTGTCTGTTTTCTGTAGATACAGAGAAAGCATCCATAGGATAAAGTGGAGCATTCCATAGGATCAAGTGGTGGGGGGAGGGTTATGCCCACGGGCTCTTGGATGCAATACCTCCAGATATGTAGCTATTTGGGGAAGGTAGTACCGGAACAGGGTTAGAATCTGAAGCTCAGCCCCTTAGAGAGGCTGTGTTGTGCCTCTGAAGCACTTAAGCACACTGTCGCGTTGCTCTATAACTTGTTGCAAGAGGAGCACCTGGATGGTCACCTGCCTAGATTGATCGGGGCATGGGAGGGAGCATTGGGCAGGTCTTTTTCCGGAGAGCTCTGGAATAGAGCTTTTCAGTTAGCACACAAAATGTCTGTATCCAGTAAGCATCAGGAGCTAAACTTTAAAATTATTTCACAATGGTATATGACCTCGAAGAGGCTACATAGTTTCTTCCCATATACCTCGGATGTCTGCTGGCGGTGCCGGGCGGGGGTGGGCCTGATGCTCCATATATGGTGTGATTGCCCCATGGTGGCACCCTTGTGGAAGGATGCAACGTGTCTGTTTGGGAAAGTGAATAGAGAGTTACTGGCCATCTCAACCGGCACCTTGCCATTGCTCAAAACAGGCTTGTTGAAGTTTTTTATCATGGCCAAGAAGCAGGTAATTCCCAGGTTCTGGAAACAGAGTATAGAAGTTCCTAGGGCTGCGTGGGTAGAGGCAATGGATGAGATTAAGCATATGGAGGGGCTGAGACTCGCTAATTCTGAGTCAGGATACAAAAGGCTTTTATCGCACGTGGGCTGTGTGGGCAGACATCAGAAACACCTCCATATTAACCAAATGGCTGCAGGATGGCACCTGTGAGTAACGTGATTAAACATGATAAAAAGGCAGAGGCCCAGGAGTACACACCTGGTTTCCCCTTTCCTTTCTCGGTCCCTATGTCCCCTTCCTGTTTGTGGTTTACGTGTAAGAGCGTGTTATACGACTGATTGGGGATCTAGCGTTTTCAGTTGTGGCTTGCTTGTTATTCTATTTTTTTTTCAGTAAGCTTCACTCAGCAAGCCCTATGTTATCCTTAACATCCCCAACTGTATTGATCATGTCATCAATGATAATGTAAATGCAATCAATAAAAATTAAAATTGATCAAAAGTCAAAGGGAGAAAACTAAGGAGCTGGCCTGAGTGTAGTATATTAAACTTTTATATAATGAGAAATCAAGAAAAATACACCTCTCACCTGATGGGAGTGTGTGTATTAGGTCACAACACCAACAATTGCCACATATTTAACTGCAAACATGGACCTACAATCAACCAGCCTCAAGCTGTGGTAATACAAGAGAAGCATCATCTATTGTGCTTCAGAACCTAGTTAGAAACAATCCACAATATAACTGACCACATCAAGGCACTGCTGGATCAATCACGATTTAAACTCCAGATAAGTGTATCAACAGTCTTTGTCTTTATCCCCACGAGCGTATATCAGCTGGCCATTTTCACGGCCGGCCGATATATGCTGTGCAATTCCAATGCATCAGATCACATGGCCGTATTCCTGAGACGTAAAAGTGCCCGGCAGGGCCAATATAGCGCCAGGCATTTTTACGTCAAGCCCAAAAGATAGCCCTGGAACTATCTTTTGGGCCGGAATACGTCGGCCACTGCATGGGCTGGAGGTGGGAGGGAGTTTAGCAGCATGCTCTCCTTCCCGCTCGCAGGCTTACCTCTGCTCTCCTCCTCACTTGCTCTTTCCAATGGGAGGGGGCCTTGCTAGGCTCCACCCCTGCCCCAGCCAGCAATGAGAGGAGGCGGGGCAGGGCGGTGATTAGCTCTGCCCCATTCCCCCCCCTCCTATTGCAAAGAACTAGCTAGGAGGAGTGCAGAGGTGAGCCAGCGAGGGGGAGGGAGGAGAAAGGGGCGACGGCATGGTGACCTTGGCATATATATGCCGGGGCCCATGCCATATGAACGGGCGCACAAACGGTAGATTTGTGCGCTTGTTTACAAGTTTTAACGCCACACGGGGTAGCGTATATCGGCTGACCGTATAAACTGTGGCCGATATACGCTCGTGGGAAAAAGCCCTTTATTAGACAACCATACCATACAGTACAAGATGTTTCAACCCCCTCTGGGGTCTTCATCAGGTACACACATTTCTCTGGAGTCACAATTGTGATTGATCCAGTAGTGTCAGGATGAGGTCAATTATATTGTGAATTAAAAGACACTGTGCAAAAAGTTACAATGCTTTTAGACTACAGTACTGTGCAATAGTTTTAGGTGTGGAAAAAATGCTGCAAAGAATGCTTTTAAAAATAAGTGTCAATAGTTTATTTTTGTTTATTAACGAAATGCAAAGTGAATGAAAGAGAAATCTAAATCAAACTATTTAGTGGGCAATTTAGTGTGACTACCCGTTGCGCTCAAAACAGCATCAATTCTCAAGATACGCTTGCCCAATTTAGGGATTTTGAGGGATTATATTCAGGTGTATTATTCACCAATTACACTACACAGATGATAATGATCATCATTTTCATAAGATTGAAGTACAGTGATACCTCGTCTATCGCGGGGGTTACGTTCCGATACGTGAAAATCCGCAAAGTAGTGGCATTATGTTTACACAAATCAATCTGTCTGGTGAACTTCCAAACAATTGCAAAAGTGAACGAATCATGCGCTTTTTAGCAACGGCAGTTTACACACAACGAACAGCATGCTACAAGCAGTGAGCCAATCAGCGCCCAGGATACAGAACACATTCCATCAGCCAATAATGTGCAGTGTACAATTTCGCGTTGGCAAGCGCTAGTGGTGTACTGTATTTTCTGTATTTATCGCAAAATTCCGTGATATAGTGAAAAACTCAGCAAAAATAGAATTATATATGGTCTATCTAAAATCCGCAATGCACTGAAGCCGCAATCATTGAACCACGATATAGCGGGAAATCACTGTACAGACATTCAGGCCTCCCTCACACAGGTGCTTTTTACCGCGAAGAGAAAGGGATACATGTCTGATGGGGTTCGGGCTGATGGGTATAGAGAAGAGGTCTTCTCTTGTAAGCTCTGCAACAGAAGACTGTTGAGAGACTAAAAGACTAAAAGTCTTTTGGATAACCTCTGGCCCGAAATTTATTTCTCATGAGTGAGCTTTGTTTTGTACTATTAGCGGGATCTGAGCCAGTTATTTTCACCCTTAGCATTTGTGAGAAAGGTAAAGAATTTTTCAGCCTGGGTGGATGACAGCTATCATCATAAAGTAATAAATTGTTATCCTTGGGTTTAGTATATAGATTAAAACACAGGGAGTTGTTAAGCATCTGAATAAGGATGTCTAAGAAGTTAATCCTATGGATGCTCATTGCTCAACTTAATGGAAAACTTGATTAGTGAGGCCTTGTTGATTTCCATTTGGAATTGAGCCAACTCCTCCTACGAGCCCTTTCACAAAAAATGTCATTAATGTACCGAACGTACATTGTTACCTGTTCAAAGAGAGGATAACTGTATACGTCTTTGTTCGAATTGGATCATCTAAATGACTGCATATTGCATCCCATCATGGTCCTGGCAATCTGTTGATAGAAACAGTCCTCAAATAAAAAATAATTATTGGTTAATACACAATTTAAGAACTCCTGTATACCATCCTGGTGCAGGATTGATGTGTACAAGCCTTGTATGCCAATAGTTACCAATCTCCAACTCTCAATCAAACCTAAATACTCGTAATTTTTTATCAGAAATCATAAGCCTGATTATACATTAATTAGTAACAGACAATCAAGAAACTATGCAGATGGGTGAAAGATGAAGTTGATACCTGCCGCCAGGGGTGTAACTATAGGGGATGCAGTGGATGCAGTTGCACCCGGGCCCATGAGCCCAGTACTATGAATAAAGCATTATACTTGGTGGCCCCATTACAGATTTTGCATTGGGGCCCAGAAGCTTCAAGTTACACCTCTGCCTGCTGCTATGGGTCTGTCTAAGGAATTAGAGAGAGATTTATGGATTTTAAATACAGGATATAATACCAATGTTTTTGGATGGGCTAGTACAAGAAATTCAGCTTGTTATTGTTGTTTATAATATTCTGTTTTATATGTTTCTCAATAATGTTAGTTATGACATCTGTTGGGGGAGGTAGATAAGTATTCACATCTTTATGCTGTCTTAAATTTTTCTGCATCTACCTCAATTTATCCTGTATGATTACCGCTGCTACCCTTGTCAGCAGGCTTATTAATAATACATTTGTCAAATTGTAAAGAAAGAAGAGCTTCTCCTTCCATTTCACTCAACTGGTCCATTTTCTTTTTTAATCAATCTTTATTGATAATTTTTCGAATAGCAGTACAAATACAATGTTACGGGGCATTAAGCTAAAAATAAATACATAGTGCTAAAGTTGCCCCCTTGGGGTAATAAGTTGATACAGATTAGACATCAGAAATCCGCTAATACTTCAGGATATGGTCTGAGAAGGCCAAGCAATGCAGGTAATTCTGACTACTTAGCTGTATACAAAATAATTACCCAAGATAGAAGAAACGTCAAGAACTAAAATGGTAAAAATAAAACCGGAGAAAATAAAACTGTAGTAAATAAAAGGAAATTTAAAAAAATAAAAACTGAAGAAAATCAAAGTAAATAAAAAGGGGGAGATGTCCGGAACAGGAAAGAAGACAGATAGGAGGGTGAGGGGAGGGATGGGGGGTACATGCTCTCAACCTGGACTGGCAAAAAGGCAAGCTCTGTGTTCCGAGAATAGGCTTAGTCTCACCCCATACAATGCACGTGCATCCACCTTGCCGCTCAGAAATTTTCCCTCAGAGTCCTCCAAGGGTCCCAAATTTGCAAAAAATTCTTCTGCGTACCCCTCGACCAACTGGTGAGCTCTTCCAGGTTGTATACCTGATCCACCTTCTCAATCTATTACTCCCGTCTAGGGGGAGATTTCTGAAGCCACAAGTGTGGGATCAGTGCCTTTGCTGCATTAATTAAGAATGCAAACAATTTATGTCTCAACAGGTGAAAAAGAGTTGAAGGTTTCCAAAGAAACACCTTTTTGGGAGTTATTTTCATGTCACAAGAAGAGTTTCCCCAGCACCGCCTTCACATCTCGCCAAAAGGGGACTATCAATGGACACTTCCACCACATATGAAGGAATGAGCCAACATCTCTATCGCATCTCCAACATCTATTGTGTGGAGCAAGTTTATAATCAAAAAGCCATTGAGGGGTCTTATACCACCTCACAAGACGTTTATAGTGGCTTTCCTGGGATAAGATACAGGGAGAGTGTCCGAATGCAGTCTTCAGGATTAGTTTGGTATCTTTTACTTAGAGTGAGGAATGTAGCTCCTTTTCCCAGAATGTGAGGAAGGCAGTTCTAGAATCAACTGGTGGGGTGACAACGTTTTTGCAAAGAAATGCAATTTTCCTACAACTCAATTTCCTCTCAAATATGATTTTTTCGAAAGGGGTGAGGTGTCTGGTAGATTTATGGAGTTTCAAAAACTCCCCAAACATCTTAGTTATATGTGCCTTCTGTAGAAAGGAGAGGGTTTCGTTGGGTAGAAAAGTTTGCAGCATTTTTTCAAGATTCAAATCTGCTTAATTTTGTAGGTCTTTGATCAGGAATCCCTCAAATTTCCTCCACAGAGAAGCTGTATAAGCGTCCCCTGCATTTCCAAGGAGTCTGGTGATTACACCGAGGGGGGTAGCTGGGGGAGGCTCAGGGGAAAGGGAGACTCTTAAGGTATCCCAGATCTTGCAGGGACCTCAAAGCAGGGGATTAAAATCCTTTGATATGTATTTAGATTTCATAGGGAAGCAAAGATCCCCTACCAGGGACACACCATGTGAACCCCTCGCCAAAAAATGAAAAAGTTTGTCCCTCACCGGAGCAATCAACTGCAACCAGTAACTAAGTTGGGAGGCCATATAGAAGTCATGCATGCACGAAAGGTCAATCCCTCCCTCAGATCTCCTCCTCGTCATTAAACTGAAAGCTAATCTAGGTGTCTTCTGTCTCCAGACATAAGCAGTAAAAACTGCGTGGAGGCTTTTGAACAAGCTCCCGGGGAGCGAGATAGGCACCATATGCATTTTATAGAGAATTATTGGGAGAATGTAAGATTTTAGGATATTTTTCCTTCCAAACCACAAAATAATTGGAAGGTCATAAGACCTCAACAGATTCTTAACCTTTGCCATATGGGGTTGGAAATTGGAAGAAAAAAGGTTGTCTGGCTTTTTTTGTTAGTTTGACACCTAGGTAGTTAATTGAGGTTTCTGACCATGCAAAAGGAAAGTTAGCTTTTATTATCCTGCAACGTTCCGCGGGTATAGAGACATTCAAAATAGTAGATTTTCCAAAATAGATAGAGATGGAGCCAAAATCATCCAAAAGGGAGGTAAGCTTTGGAAGGCTGTTTTCAGGATCTGTGACTAAGAAGACAATGTCATCCACAAAAGCAGCCGTAGAAAGTAATCTCTCTCCAAAGCTTAAGCCCACAATATCCGGATCTTGTCTGACCTTTTGGAGTAGGGGCTCCAGGGCGAGAATAAACAGAGAAGGGGAAAGGGGGGAAACCCTGGCAAGTTCCGTTCCATATGTCAAAAGGGGGGGGACAATATGTCATTAACCTTTAATCTGGCGTATGGATTAGAGTACTGAGAGAAATTACAGAGATAAATTCCCTGGGGATATTAAACTGTATGAGAACCTCTTTCAAGTATTGGCCAGTCCACCCAATCAAAGGCTTTTTCTGCATCTGTACTTAAAAGGGCTAGGGGAATATTGTGAGTCTGTGCATAGTGCATGGCATGAAGCAAACGCAGGCTGTTGTCCCTCCCCTCTCTCCCTTTTACAAAACTAGTTTGCTGACTATCAATTAGATTTGGGATGAAATCCTGCAGCCTTGCCGGCAGCAGTTTCGCCCACAGCTTTACGTCCAAATTAATAAGGGAGATAGGCCTAAAGCTACTACAGCTTTCAGGATCCTTATTCTCTTTATAAATCAAAGTGATATGAGCCTCCTGGGATTGTTTTGGGAGAGTTTTACCCTAAAGAAGGGCATTGAAAAGTTCTGTAAACCGGGGTACCAGGGAAGATTTAAAGGTTTTATAGTAGCTTAATGGAAGGCCGTCCGGACCCGGGCTTATTCCCGGAGGGCAGGAGTCCAGTATACTCTCCACCTCTGCAGCTGAGATAGGCATCAGAAGCGTATCAGCCTCCTCCTTCCTAAGCCTTGGTAAAATCAAGGAACCAAAGACGGAGTTGAGTCTATCTCCACTTCCCCAATCCACCTTTTCCAGGGGTAGATAATCTTTAAGATTATACAATTGGGAGTAGAAATGGTGAAATTCTTTAGCAATATGAGAGCTTAAGGTCACCGTGTTGCCTGAATGAGATTTTATGGATTCAATAAAATTTCTAGCACGAGCCTTTTTAATCATAGCTGACATTAACTTACTCCCCCGATTGCCCTGTGCGTACACTATTTGCTTCAAGTAGAGGTGTTGCCTATTAAACCTAAAAGGGGTTGTCCGGCCAGAAACATTGCATGTCATTACTTCTGTTTGCCCATTTCCATGCACTTTGTAATATACATTGTGCATGGAAAATGAAGCAAACAGAAGTTTTGGACTTACCTAAAGGGGTGCCCCGCCCCCTGTGTTGCTCTTCCATCGTCCCCGGTTACGACAAGAATCTTCTCTTCTTCTTGTCGGGGCGCAGCAGCTCTCGTTGGCGCAGGAACGAGCCTTTTCTCATCCGCGCATGCGCAGTTCTTCTCTCTGCAGCCAGGGCCGATATAGATCTCCTTGTGTGCAGGGGGGAGAGGATGGAAGAGCGAGGAGCAGGAACTGAGCTGCCGCCCGCTCTCTGCCTCCTCTCCGCCCCTCTGCACTATTTTCAATGAGAGGAGGCGGAACGGTGGCGGGGCTAAGTGCTGGGAATTAGCCCCGTCCTGCCTCTTCTCATTGAAAATAGTGCAGAGGGGCGGAAAGGAGGCAGAGAGGGGGCGGGAGCTCAGTTCTGGTTCCTCACTCTTCCATCCCCCCCCCCCCCCCCCCCCCCTGCACACAAGGAGATCGTATATCGGTCCCGGCTGCAGAGAGAAGAACTGCACATACGCGGATGAGAAGAGGCTCGTTCCTGTGCCGACGAGAGCTGCTGCGGCCCGACAAGAAGAAGAGAAGATTCTTGTCGTAACCGGGGACGACGGAAGAGCAACACAGGGGGGGGCACCCCTTTAGGTAAGTCCAAAACTTCTGTTTGCTTCATTTTCCATGCACAATGTATATTACAAAGTGCATGGAAATGGGCAAACAGAAGTAATGACATGCAATGTTTCTGGCTGGACAACCCCTTTAAGGCTGTCAATTCGTCTAGATTAGCTTTAGATTGGGAAATTTTTGCTACTTGTTCTAGCTTAGCTAATTGAGCAAGTTTATCGTCAATTTCTTTCTGTAATAGTTTCTTTTTCCTGGAACCCAAAGCTATCAGGTGCCCTCTTATAAAGGCTTTGTGGGCCTTCCACACAGTTGGTGTCTCTAATTCATCTGTGGCATTTAATTGAAAGTATTCAACCAAGTGTTTTTCAATATAGCATCTGTCCTCTAGTAGATCTAGTAGGGAAGAATTTAATCGCCACCTCCACTCCTGAGGAGAAGATTGCAGGGGACTGAGATCCGCATGCGTGGGAGCATGATCAGAAACTGTCATTGAATTAACACTTGCTTTCTCAAGATGTGTCAGGAGGGTAAGGGAGATAAATACATAATCTAGTCTCTGATAGGATGAATGGACATGAGAGAAGAATGTAAAGTCCTTATTAGAGGGGTGTAAAAACCGCCATGCGTCCACAAATCCCAGCTCCGACAAACAATGATTGATTTTCCATAATTTCACCTGCGACATCTGGGATTTATCTACCGAGGAATCTAGCAGGGGATTAAGAGTAATGCTGAAATCACCTCCGATCATTATAAATCTAGAGGCAAAATGTTTGAGGTTTTCTAGTTGTTTAATGAGCCAAGGTACTTGGTCCAAGTTAGGTGCGTACAGATTAGCAATTGTCAATTTAACATTGTTAAGTGATTCCCTTAAGAAAAGTACCCTGCCTTCTTCATCTCTATATTGAGAATCACATATAAAGACTTTAATACGTGAGTCCACACCCCAGGATTCAGGGAGACCTTTAATACGGATATTGCATCTCCTATTACAGTTTTCCAGATATTCCTGCATTAACAGCACTCTGTTTAAGTGAGTGTGCTAATCTTTCATCACTTGGGCAAAATCTAGGGAGTGGGAGGTTATGGTAGCAGTTGTAGATTCCAGCTCCTCTACAGGGCGCCCCAGATGTTTAAACTCCTCTTTTATTTCTGCTAAGTCAGTCATGACAGTTTGCATAGCATTCATTATAAGAGCTTTCATAAAGCCCCTAGATATTTGTGCACTATCATCCCCATCAGAGGACTCCTCCTCCTCCTGCTCCTTACTATTGCTGCTGTTCAACTCCTGTGCCGGTGCCATCTTGAATACAGCATGCAGTGACCGGTCTCCTCTCTCCTTTAGGTACTGCTGCATGTCGGTTTGTCCCTTGTACTTTTGGGGAGTCTCCTGTACTTCTACACCTCTGTCCCTGCTCATCTTCACCATTTTAGCTGCAGCTGGCTGCTGTAGAGGCCCTTCAAAGTGCCACTGTGATGGAGTTCTCAAGTCAACCTTCCATCCAGCTCAGCAGTCAGGCTCCGCCCCAACTGATTCATTTTCAGCATGCCTTCTGGAAGATCATAAGATCATTCTTAACCTGTGATATGCAGGTTTCCACCTTCAGAAACCTTTCACAGTAATGAATTGACTTACTGGTTTACATTTTACATTAAAGTTTGTAGTGAAAAAGTGGGGAGCCGAGAGACATTATTGAATAAGGCCAATTCAGGCTGATCCAACTCCAAGTGAGCACAGAGTTTCATTGATCTAAAAAACTGTTCCATGTTCTTATCTAAATCAAAGAAACCAATTTATGTCTGTTTTCTCCTCACTTGTGATCTGGTACTCATCGAGGGGTAACTATGGAGATTAATGGGGGTCTGGTGTCTTCTTTCTCCACATAACGTAGGTTTCTTTTTAAAAATTGGAGTCCAAACTCATAGCAAAGAATCAAATAATAGCTGTGATAAGGGAATTCCTGCTTATGGAGAAGTGTTTCCACCAGTCCACGGACATACCCATCCAGATTCATAATCCTTTTGATCCCTTGCAACCTTCTTTTTTTTCTTTTTTCTTGGCAGGTGTGAAGGAGTCTAATTTTTTAGAGACATTTTGTTTAATTTCTGATATTTGCTCGGGGGTTAAATTAGAGTATATAGAATTTTCAAAAGCAGCAATATTGGTATTTAAAGAGTGTAGTACCTTCTGCGTCCTTTCTAATGATGGGAGAATTCTATCAAAGGATGCATTGTGTAAGATCTTCTAAAAATTATGAACAGAATATAGGATCCTGTGGGAAAAGAGTTAGTCCCAAGTGACACCTGAGGCCATAGGGTATTCTCTTACTTTTGTAGTATTCTCTTAAGGTGTAGGCATGTAACTCCAAAGGCTTCAATATAATTTTTTCAGTTCAATGGAATTCCTGAATTGGCTTGGCAATTTTAAGAAATCATGGGGTTCTTGAAAACAAGAGGTTATTCGGATTATGCCTTCCTCTGTGTATGCAAAAGTGTTGCTTAGTGCATCTGATGATTGCTTGCTGAAAGATATTGGTTATCAGCAAAAAGTGCATATCCCAGCAGTAGTAGGTACACACAGTACTCTTCAAATTGGTTGCACTTATCTATCCAGCTTTAAGACTTGTAGGCTGTGTGCAACTTCGGATCCTTACTGCCTCAGGATATCCATCTACCACAATATTAACAAAGGAATCGCACCATAGACTTGTTTTGATGCAAATAATAGGGAAACATTTTTATTAAATTTCACATTGGTTTCAGAAGGCAAAAAGTTAGTAGTAGCAACATTTCTGACACAGAATCCTTTTTCGAGGTACAACAGTAATAACATAATTAATACAAATGTAATACTCCATTAAAAAACATTAAAAGATACTTTGCCATATACAAAAAGAGTTACAAAACTTTCAGACTATGTATTAGACTCACAGGGCTGGCTCTAGGTTTTGCAGACAACAGAGTCCCAGCGGGCCTCTTTTCTGCATGTAATGCACATGCAGAAGGAAATCTGCAGCAGTGCATACAGTGGCCATATAACAGTAGATCTACACAGGTATTTTGCAGACCATATATTTGATTAGGTGATATTCTCTCTGATTGGAGTTGTTCAGTTCCTCTTTTCTTCAATATCCAGCCTATACCGTGGTGACAACTTCTTCTGGCCACAACTTTTCTCTGTGGAATTTATTACACAGATATCTTTGAATCCTTGCTTTTTCATCATCCTTCCTATATTATCTGTCTAGTTATAATGCCACCTGTGGTACCGCACAGTAGTAATGTCCCAATTTTTGCGCCCAATGAAGAACCCACAAATTAAGTCCTACTTATAGTTACCCTCACATAGTAAAAGTACCCCACTTAACGACAATGCCTTCTTTATGCCCCCACTCAGTCATAATACTCCATTTTGCCTCCACTTAGTAATACTGCTCTTTCTGTCCCCATTCACTAATGTCACCAATTATCCTATGTATGTAATAAAAAAAGAACACCACATGCTCACCTCCTGTATCCATCCCCAGAAGCTGGGCACACTGTCCCCTGCTCACCTTCACATTGTGTGGTCATGTGACAAACTTGTGGTTGCTGAAGCCAGGAACTAACTACAGCGATCATGTGTTTGTCACAGGACCGTGCATCATACATGTGAGCAGGGGACAGCTCGCCCATTAAGATTCAACCTTCAGAGCATAGTAATTCTGTAGAAACTGTTTGGGTAAGAATTCAAGGAGAGAACAACAGAAAGGACGCCATTGTGGCCTTTACTATAGGCCACCTGGACAAGCAGAAGATATGGATGAACTCTTTCTACATCAGATGACGAAGCTCTCTAAAAAGCACGACATAGTGATCATGGGAGATTTTAACTATCCAGACATTTGTAGGGAATCTCTCTCAGGTAAAAGTAATGGATCCAACAAATTCTTATCTGCTCCTTCTGTCAACTTTATCTTCCAAAAGGTCAAAGAGAAAACAAGAGGATCTGCTATCTTGGATCTAATTCTTACCAACAGGGAGGGAATGGTTGAGGAGGTATGGGTGGCTGGGACCCTAGGAAGCAGTGATCATGCTATCCTTGAATTTAGGATAACAAGGGGAGGAAGACCTGAGAAAACTCAGACCTCAAGGTTGGATTTCAAAAAGGCAAATTTTAATGGACTCAGGAAGAGGGAAGGAAGAATCCAATGGCTGAATGTTCTTAAAGGCAGAAATGTCTAAGAAGGTTGGGAAATATTGCGAAATGAAATTCTTAAATCACAATCGCAAGCAATCCCTAAAAAAGGAAGAATGGGAAGCATTTAAAAAGACAAGGATGAATGAACACAGAACTTACTCACATGTTAAAAAGGAATAAAATATGTTGATCAAATGGGAAGAATTGGGCTAAACAGCAGCACATATGAAAAAGACTTGGGTATGCTAATAGATCATAGACTGAACATGAGTCAACAATGTGATGCAGCAATGTAATAAATAACAGTGCCATCTCACTCTGCTGCACAATCAATCCAAAATAATAGGTTAGCACTAGAGATGAGCGAGCACCAAAATGCTCGGGTGCTCGTTACTCGGGACGAACTTTTCACAATGCTCGAGGGTTCGTTTCGAGTAACGAACCCCATTGAAGTCAATGGGCGACCCGAGCATTTTTGTATATCGCCGATGCTCGCTAAGGTTTTCGTTTGTGAAAATCTGGGCAATTCAAGAAAGTGATGGGAACGACACAGCAACAGATAGGGCAGGCGAGGGGCTACATGTTGGGCTGCATCTCAAGTTCCCAGGTCCCACTATTAAGCCACAATAGCGGCAAGAGTGGGCCCCCCCCGCACTTTCAGCATAAAGATCGTTCTCCTCTGCCATAGCTGTAACAGCTGTGGCAGAGAAGAACGATGTTTGCCCATTGAATTCAATGGAGCCAGCAATACAGCAGGTTCCACTGAAAGCAATGGGCTGCCGGCGATCGCAGGATGAATTGTCAGGAAGGGCTTAAATATATAAGCCCTTCCCTGCAATTCATCCAGAAATGTGTTACAATAAAAATATATACCGGCGTATAAGGCGACGGGGCGTATAAGACGACCCCTCAACTGTCACCTTATACGCCAGGAATACAGTGGAGCAAAGAATAAAAATCATTACTCACTTCTCCTGGCGTTCTGCGGTGCTCCTGCAGGCTGTCGCTCCCTCCTGGTCCACGGCAGAGCATTGCTTTCTGGACGCAAGGCTTGAAATCCCCGCCTCCAGAAACACACGTGCCTTCAGCCAATCACAGCCATTCAATGACATCATTGTCATTGGCTGTGATTGGCTGAAGGCACGTGTGTTTCTGGAGGTGGGGATTTAAAGCCCTTCGTAGAGAAAGCAATGCTCTGCAGTGGACCAGGAGGGAGCGACAGCCTGCAGCAGCACCGCAGAACGCCAGGAGAAGTGAGTAATGATTTTTATTCTTTGCTCCACTGTATTCCCGGCGTATAAGGTGACAGTTGGGGGGTCGCCTTATACGCCCCGTCGCCTTATACGCCAGTATATATTTTTATTGTAACACATTTCTGGATGAATTGCAGGGAAGGGCTTATATATTTAAGCCCTTCCCGACAATTCATCCCGCGATCGCCGGCAGCCCATTGCTTTCAGTGGAACCTGCTGTATTGCCGGCTCCATTGAATTCAATGGGCAAACATCGTTCTTCTCTGCCACAGCTGTTACAGCTGTGGCAGAGAAGAATGATTTGTCTTCTATATGTTCTCAATGGGGTTGGCGCTGCTGCCGCCGGCCCCATTGAGCGCATATAGAGAAGGGCAGATTTTAATACTCGGGTGACACCTAATCTCGCCAGCCACTCACTGCAGGGGGGTGGTATAGGGCTTGAACGTTGCAGGGGGAAGTTGTAAGGCCTTCCCTGTCTTTCTATTGGCCAGAAAAGCGCGCAAATTTCTCAGGGAAGAAAATGAAAGTAACCCGAACACCGCGTGGTACTCGTTACGAGTAACGAGCATCTCGAACACCCTAATACTCGAACGAGTATCAAGCTCGGACGAGTATGCTCGCTCATCTCTAGTTAGCACACAAAGCTTCCATAAAAATACTTTTATATATTTTATTCATTACAATTAAAAAGATGTTACAGTACAATAGAGATGAGTCTCCAGTGTGCAGCAGACAGGTGGAAGGAAGGCATACAACATATCAAGTTCATAGAATTAAATATACGCTCAAAAAGTGCATGCATGCAAAATTATATATCAACAAACACTTAATCATATAAAATGACTAGAGATGAGCGAGCGTACTCGTCCGAGCTTGATGCTCGTTCGAGTATTAGGGTGTTCGAGATGCTCGTTACTCGAGACGAGCACCACGCGATGTTCGAGTTACTTTCACTTTCATCTCTGAGACATTAGCGCTTTTCTGGCCAATAGAAAGACATGGAAGGCATTACAACTTCCTCCTGTGACGTTCCAGCCCTATACCACCCCCCTGCAGTGAGTGGCTGGGGAGATCAGGTGTCACCTGAGTATTAAAATCTGCCCCGCCCGCGGCTCGCTACACATCCATTCTGACAGAGATCAGGGAAAGTGCTGCTGATGCTGCTGCTATAGGGAGAGCGTTAGGTGTTATTTTAGGCTTGAAGAACCCCAACGGTCCTTCTTAGGGCCACATCTGACCGTGTGCAGTACTGCTGAGGCTGCTTTTAGCAGTTTTGCGCAATTTTTTTTTTTTGTATATTGGGCGTGCAGACAAACTGTGTCCTCAGTCTGCAGTCATTTTACTCAGTATAGGGGCAGTACTGGTGAGGCAGGGACAGTGGGAAAGGTGAAAGAGATATACTGTCTATATAGGCAGTGGGCTTTTTCAAAAAAATTGGGGAAAAATACTATATTTGGGCTGCCTGTGACCGTCTTCAGTGTACTGCGTGTCTGCTGGGGGAAGTAGTCCTAATTAATACGCAGCTAAGTGTTACAGCAAGCTTGCGCAAAATTGTTTCCTGGCTCTGCTGTGCCCGTTACATCACCGCCGTGATAGCGCCAGAGGGAAACAGTAAACATAATATACGCTGCATACAGTATCTGTCTGCTGTTTCAGCTCACCATTTAAAAAAAGGGAAGGCAAATACTTATGGCGTACCACTGCCCTTTGGCGGCTTGACTGCTTCTGCGCTGTGAATTCCACTAGCTGCGTGATACGCACCTACGTCTCACTACAGGCGTGCGCAAAATTGTTTCCTGGCTCTGCTGTCTTCGTTACATCACCGCCGTGATAGCGCCAGAGGGAAACAGTAAACATAATATACGCTGCATACAGTAACTGTCTGCTGTTTCAGCTCACCATTTAAAAAAAGGGAAGCCAAATACTGAAGGCATACCACTGCCCTTTGGCGACTTGACTGCTTCTGCACTGTGAATTCCACTAGCTCAGTCCTACGCACCTCTGTCTCACTACAGGCGTGCGCAAAATTGTTTCCTGGCTCTGCTGTCTCCGTTACATCACCGCCGTGATAGCGCCAGAGGGAAACAGTAAACATAATATACGCTGCATACAGTATCTGTCTGCTGTTTCAGCTCACCATTTAAAAAAAGGGAAGCCAAATACTTAAAGGGGTTGTCCCGCGCCGAAACAATATTTTTTTTTCTTTTAACCCCCCCCCCGTTCGGCGCGAGACAACCCCGATGCAGGGGTTAAAAAAACAACCCGCACAGCGCTTACCTGAATCCCGGCGGTCCGGCGTCTTCATACTTACCTGCTGAAGATGGCCGCCGGGATCCTCTGTCTCCGTGGACCGCAGGGCTTCTGTGCGGTCCATTGCCGATTCCAGCCTCCTGATTGGCTGGAATCGGCACGTGACGGGGCGGAGCTACACGGAGCTACACGGAGCCCCATAGAGAACAGGAGAAGACCCGGACTGCGCAAGCGCGGCTAATTTGGCCATCGGAGGGCGAAAATTAGTCGGCACCATGGAGACGAGGACGCCAGCAACGGAGCAGGTAAGTATAAAACTTTTTATAACTTCTGTATGGCTCATAATTAATGCACAATGTACATTACAAAGTGCATTATTATGGCCATACAGAAGTGTATAGACCCACTTGCTGCCGCGGGACAACCCCTTTAAGGCGTACCACTGCCTTTTGGCGACTTGACTGCTTCTGCGCTGTGAATTCCACTAGCTCAGTCCTACACACCTACGTCTCACTACAGGCGTGCGCAAAATTGTTTCCTGGCTCTGCTGTCTCTGTTACATCACCGCCGTGATAGCGCCAGAGGGAAACAGTAAACATAATATACGCTGCATACAGTATCTGTCTGCTGTTTCAGCTCACCATTTAAAAAAAGGGAAGCCAAATACTTAAGGCGTACCACTGCCCTTTGGCGACTTGACTGCTTCTGCGCTGTGAATTCCACTAGCTCAGTCCTACGCACCTACGTCTCACTACAGGCGTGCGCAAAATTGTTTCCTCGCTCTGCTGTGCGTTCCGTAAGCGAAGTCAGCCTCCAACCACAGGCCAATAAACGGCACATTTAATTACAGCGTTCTGTTTCTGCTCTACTCGTAATACACCATGCTGAGGGGTAGGGGTAGGCCGAGAGGATGTGGACGTGGGCGAGGACGCGGAGGACCAAGTCAGGGTGTGGGCACAGGCTGAGCTCCTGATCCAGGTGTATCGCAGCCGACTGCTGCGGGATTAGGAGAGAGGCAAGATTCAGGGGTCCCCAGATTCATCTCACAATTAATGGGTCCACGCGGTAGACCTTTATTAGAAAATGAGCAGTGTGAGCAGGTCCTGTCGTGGATGGCAGAAAGTGCATCCAGCAATCTATCGACCACCCAGACTTCTACGCCGTCCACTGTTGCAACTCTGAATCCCCTGGCTGCTGCTCCTCCTTCCTCCCAGCCTCCTCACTCCATGAAAATGACGCATTCTGAGGAGCAGGCAGACTCCCAGGAACTGTTCTCGGGCCCCTGCCCAGATTGGGCAGCAATGGTTCCTCTTCCACTGGAGGAGTTTGTCGTGACCGATGCCCAACCTTTGGAAAGTTCCCGGGGTCCGGGGAATGAGGCTGGGGACTTCCGGCAACTGTCTCAAGAGCTTTCAGTGGGTGAGGAGAACGATGACGATGAGACACAGTTGTCTATCAGTGAGGTAGTAGTAAGGGCAGTAAGTCCGAGGGAGGAGCGCACAGAGGATTCGGAGGAAGAGCAGCTGGACGATGAGGTGACTGACCCCACCTGGTTTGCTAAGCCTACTGAGGACAGGTCTTCAGAGGGGGAGGCAAGTGCAGCAGCAGGGCAGGTTGGAAGAGGCAGTGCGGTGGCCAGGGGTAGAGGCAGGGCCAGACCATAATCCACCAACTGTTTCCCAAAGCGTCCCCTCGCGCCATGCCACCCTGCAGAGGCCGAGGTGCTCAAAGGTCTGGCAGTTTTTCACTGAGAGTGCAGACGACCGACGAACTGTGGTGTGCAAGATTTGTCGCGCCAAGATCAGCCGGGGAGCCACCACCACCAGCCTCACTACCACCAGCATGCGCAGGCATATGATGGCCAAGCACCCCACAAGGTGGGACGAAGGCCGTTCATCGCCTCCGGTTTGCACCACAGCCTCTCCCCCTGTGCCCCAACCTGCCACTGAGATCCAACCCCCCTCTCAGGACACAGGCACGACCGTCTCCCGGCCTGCACCCACACGCTCACCTCCGCTGTCCTCGGCCCCATCCAGCAATGTCTCTCAGCGCAGCGTCCAGCCGTCGCTAGCGCAAGTGTTGGAGCGCAAGCGCAAGTACGCCGCCGCGCACCCGCACGCTCAAGCGTTAAACGTGCACATAGCCAAATTGATCAGCCTGGAGATGCTGCCGTACAGGCTTGTGGAAACGGAGTCTTTGAAAACATGATGGCGGCGGCCCTGCGCTACTCGGTTCCCAGTCGCCACTACTTTTCCCGATGTGCCGTCCCAGCCCTGCACGACCACGTCTCCCGCATAATTGTACGTGCCCTCAGCAACGCGGTTACTGCCAAGGTCCACTTAACAACAGACACGTGGACAAGCACAGGCGGGCAGGGCCACTATATCTCCCTGACTGCACATTGGGTGAATTTAGTGGAGGCTGGGACCGAGTTAGAGCCTGGGACCGCTCACGTCCTACCCACCCCCAGAATTGCGGGCCACAGCTCGGTGCTGGTATCTGCGGCGGTGTATGCTTCCTCCACTAAACCACCCTCCTCCTCCTCCTCCTACGCAACCTCTGTCTCGCAATCAAGATGTGTCAGCAGCAGCACGTTGCCACCAGTCGGTGTCGCGCGGGGTGGCAGCACAGCGGTGGGCAAGCGCTAGCAGGTCGTGCTGAAACTACTCAGCTTAGGAGAGAAGAGGCACACGGCCCACGAACTGCTGCAGGGTCTGACAGAGCAGACCGACCGCTGGCTTTCGCCGCTGAGCCTACAACCGGGCATGGTCGTGTGTGACAACGGCCGTAACCTGGTGGCGGCTCTGCAGCTCGGCAGCCTCACGCACGTGCCATGCCTGGCCCACGTCTTTCATTTGGTGGTTCAGCGCTTTCTGAAAAGCTACCCACGCTTGTCAGACCTGCTCGGAAAAGTGCGCCGGCTCAGCGCACATTTCCGCAAGTCCAAGACGGACGCTGCCACCCTGCGGACCCTGGACCATCGGTTTAATCTGCCAGTGCTCCGACTGCTGTGCGACGTACCCACTCGGTGGAACTCTACACTCCACATGTTGGCCAGGCTCTATGAGCAGCGTAGAGCTATAGTGGAATACCAACTCCAACATGGGCGGCGTAGTGGGAGTCAGCCTCCTCAATTCTTTACAGAAGAGTGGGCCTGGTTGGCAGACATCTACCAGGTCCTTGGAAACTTTGAGGAGTCTGCCCAGATGGTGAGCGGCGATGCTGCAATCATTAGCATCACCATTCCTCTGCTATGCCTCTTGAGAAGTTCCCTGCAAAGCATAAAGGCAGACGCTTTGCACTCGGAAACGGAGGCGGGGGAAGACAGTATGTCGCTGGATAGTCAGAGCACCCTCATGTCTATATCTCAGCGCGTTGAGGAGGAGGAGGAGGAGGGGGAGGAGCATGAGGAGGAGGGGGAAGAGACAGCTTGGCCCACTGCTGAGGGTACCCATGCTGCTTGCCTGTCAATCTTTCAGCGTGTATGGCCTGAGGAGGAGGAGGAGGATCCAGAAAGTGATCTTCCTAGTGAGGACAGCCATATGTTGCATACAGGTACCCTGGCACACATGGCGGACTTCATGTTAGGATGCCTTTTTTCGTGACCCTCGCGTTACACGCATTCTGGCCACTACGGATTACTGGGTGTACACACTGCTCGACCCACAGTATAAGGAGAACCTTTCCACTCTCATACCCGAAGAGGAAAGGGGTTCGAGAGTGATGCTATACCACAGGACCCTGGCGGAAAAACTGATGGTAAAATTCCCATCCGACAGCGCTAGTGGCAGAAGGCGCAGTTCTGAGGGCCAGGTAGCAGGGGAGGCGCGGAGATCAGGCAGCATGTACAGCGCAGGCAGGGGAACACTCTCCAAGGCCTTTGCCAGCTTTATGGCTCCCCAGCAAGACTGTGTCACCGCTCTCCAGTCAAGGCTGGGTCGGCGGGAGCACTGTAAAAGGATGGTGAGGGAGTACGCAGCCGATCGCACGACCGTCCTCTGTGACGCCTCTGCCCCCTACAACTACTGGGTGTCGAAGCTGGACACGTGGCCTGAACTCGCGCTGTATGCCCTGGAGGTGCTTGCTTGTCCTGCGGCTAGCGTCTTGTCAGAGAGGGTGTTTAGTGCGGCTAGGGGAATCATCACGGATAAGCATACCCGCCTGTCAACCGACAGTGCCGACAGGCTTACACTCATAAAGATGAACAAAGCCTGGATTTCCCCAGACTTCTCTTCTCCACCAGCGGACAGCAGCGGTACCTAAACAAAACGTAGGCTGCACCCGCGGATGGCAGCATCGTTCTCTATCACCATCAAAAACGGGGACCTTTTAGCTTAATCAATCTGTGTATTATATTCATCCTCCTCCTCCTGCTCCTCCTCCTGAAACCTCACGTAATCACGCCGAACGGGCAATTTTTCTTAGGCCCACAAGGCTCAGTCATATGACTTTAGTAAACAATGTTTATACGTTTCAATTCTCATTAAAGCGTTGAAACTTGCACCTGAACCAATTTTTATTTTAACTGGGCTGCCTCCAGGCCTAGGTACAAATTAAGCCACATTAACCAAAGCGATTAATGGGTTTCACCTGCCCTCTTGGTTGGGCATGGGTAATTTTTCTGAGGTACATTAGTACTGTTGGTACACCAATTTTTTGGGGCCCTCGCCTACAGTGTAATCCTAGTAATTTTTATGGCCTTCGCCTGCACTCATGGAGCAGCAAGGTGTGTGGGGTTGGCCTACACTTTTGCTACATAAATGTAACTGGGGCCTTGTCTATACTGCAGCTACTGAAATGTGCAAGAGACTGTTATCTCCCTAAACTGCTGCAGCGGGAATGTTACTGTGGCCTGTCTTGACTGCTACTACTACTGAAATGGAACTAATACTGTGCTCCCCTATACTGCTGCTTTGGAATTGTTACTGGGGCCTGTCTTGACTGCTACTACTACTGAAATGGAACTAATACTGTGCTCCCCCTATACTGCTGCTAGTAATATGTTACTGGGGCCTGTCTAGACTGCTACTACTACTGAAATGGAACTAATACTGTGCTCCCCCTATACTGCTGCTTCGGAATTGTTACTGGGGCCTGTCTGGACTGCTACTACTACTGAAATGGAACTAATACTGTGCTCCCCCTATACTGCTGCTAGTGATATGTTACTGGGGTCTGTCCTAATGCTACCGCTGAAATGTTACTAATTCTGGGCTCTACCTATACCGCTGCTAATGCTATGTCACTGGCGTGTGAAAACGGAGGCTTCCCAAAGACATGATGTTGGCTAGGCCATTTCCCACCAACGCGGTTACTGTTAAGGTGCATATAACCACGGACACGTGGAGAGGACACGTAGTGCCTCAAAAACATCCTCCTCCAACAATGAAAACATTCTTGGCAAATACCTTTGCATAGGTCCGTCTGGTGGCAGTCCAAGAATTTCACCTTTACCGACACAACAAGAGAGCCCCCCCACCATCCCCCCGCCACGGCCCACTTAATCCTGGCCGCATTCCGAAAACCAACTAAATAAAACCGCGCTACTAGGTCCGCAGTCGCCACCACATTCCCACCAACGCGGTTACTGTTAAGGTACATATTACCACTCTGACTGGGGCATGCACTGTGGGCCAAAGCACACCTGTATTGTATGTGACGTTAGCTCTGCTGAGCAGGGCACTGCAATGGGATACATTAATGTACCGCCGAAGCCCACCTGCATTTAATCTGACGTTAGCTTTGCTGTCCAGGGCACTGCAATGGGGTATATTTATGTACTGCCGGTGGCTTCCTGGGACCCACCCATGCTGTCGGTCCACACGAAGTTGTGACTGCCTGTGTCTACTTATAAAGAACCCCAGTCTGACTGGGGCATGCAGTGTGGGCCGAATCCCACCTGCATTAAACCTGACGTTACCTCAGCTGTGATGGGCAATGCAATGGGATATATTTATGTACCACCAGTGGGTTCCAGGGAGCCACCCATGCCGTGGGTCCACAGGGACTTCACATTAGGGAGTTGTACCTGCCAGTATCTATGTATTAAAAACCCCGGTCAGACTGGGGCATGCAGTGTGGGCCGAAGACCACCTGCATTTAATCGGACGTTACCTCAGCTGTGATGGGCAATGCAATGGGATATATTTATGTACCGCCGGTGGCTTCCTGGGACCCACCCATGCTGTCGGTCCACACTGAGTTGTAACTGCATGTGTCTACTTCTAAAGAACCCCAGTCTGACTGGGGCATGCAGTGTGGGCCGAAGCCCACCTGCATTAAACCTGACGTTACCTCAGCTGTGATGGGCAATGCAATGGGATATATTTATGTACCACCGGTGGGTTCCAGGGAGCCACCCATGCCGTGGGTCCACACGGAGTTGTAACTGCATGTGTCTACTTCTAAAGAACCCCAGTCTGACTGGGGCATGCAGTGTGGGCCGAAGACCACCTGCATTTAATCGGACGTTACCTCAGCTGTGATGGGCAATGCAATGGGATATATTTATATACCGCCGGTGGCTTCATGGGACCCACCCATGCTGTCGGTTCACACGGAGTTGTAACTGCATGTATCTACTTCTAAAGAACCCCAGTCTGACTGGGGCATGCAGTGTGGGCCGAAGCCCACCTGCATTAAACCTGACGTTACCTCAGCTGTGATGGGCAATGCAATGGGATATATTTATGTACCACCGGTGGGTTCCAGGGAGCCACGCATGCCGTGGATCCACAGGGACTTCACATTAGGGAGTTGTACCTGCCAGTGTCTATGTATTAAAAACCCCGGTCAGACTGGGGCATGCAGTGTGGGCCGAAGACCACCTGCATTTAATCGGACGTTACCTCAGCTGTGATGGGCAATGCAATGGGATATATTTATGTACCGCCGGTGGCTTCCTGGAACCCACCCATGCTGTCGGTCCACACGGAGTTGTAACTGCATGTGTCCACTTCTAAAGAACCCCAGTCTGACTGGGGCATGCAGTGTGGGCCGAAGCCCACCTGCATTAAACCTGACGTTACCTCAGCTGTGATGGGCAATGCAATGGGATATATTTATGTACTGCCGGTGGGTTCCAGGGAGCCACCCATGCTGTGGGTGCACACGGAATTCCCATTGTGGAGTTGTACCTGCCTGTGACTATTTATAAAAAAACGCGGTCTGACTGGGGCATGCAGACACCTTGACAGAATGAATAGTGTGTGGCACATGGGTTCCCCATTGCTATGCCCACGTGTGCTGCTCCTGATGGAGGTGGCACTGGATTGGATTTCTCATTGCTTCTGTATAGCATTGTGGGCTATCGCCCCGCCCCTTTTAAAGAGGGTCGCTGCCTGGCCGTGCCAACTCTCTGCAGTGTGTGCCTGCGGTTCCTCCTCATTGCAGACGCACTTATAAATAGACATGAGGGTGGTGTGGCTATGAGGCCAGCGTGTGGCATGAGTGCAGCTGAGGGCTGCGCAGGGATACTTTGGTGTGCGCTGTGGACACTGGGTCGTGCGGAGGGGTTGGGCAGCATGTTAACCCAGGAGAAGTTGCAGCGGAGTGTCATGCAGGCAGTGATTGTGCTTTGTTGGAGGTAGTGTGGTGCTTAGCTAAGGTATGCCTTGCTAATGAGGGTTTTTCAGAAGTTAAAATTGTTGGGAGGGGGGGGGGCACTCTTGCCGCTATTGTGGCTTAATAGTGGGACCTGGGAACTTGAGATGCAGCCCAACATGTAGCCCCTCGCCTGCCCTATCCGTTTCTGTGTCGTTCCCATCACTTTCTTGAATTGCCCAGATTTTCACAAATAAAAACCTTAGCGAGCATCGGCGATATACAAAAATGCTCGAGTCGCCCATTGACTTCAATGGGGTTCGTTAGTGGAAACGAACCCTCGAGCATCGTGAAAAGTTCGTCTCGAGTAACGAGCACCCGAGCATTTTGGTGCTCGCTCATCTCTAGTGCTTGCTCATCTCTAAAAATGACACATCAAGCATACAAAGCATTGAATCTATACATATAAGCAGCAGTACATAATCTGTAAAGCCCACCTTACCACCTGTACCCCTATATGATTAAATGTTCACACAGCTCTTCAACTTTTTTGGGGGAATTGGGGTAGTACATGTATTGTGTATTGCAGACTCTATTTACCCCCCTGTGTTCCAACTCTTCATTCTTGGATAGTTTATCTGCTCTACTTTTTATGTAGATGTGTATGGTCCCTTTACTTTCTCTAATTACCTCCTGCTCCAGCTCTTGTTTTTAATTAGTCTAATAGTCTTTATAGAAATTTAAAGCATGTGGCTTATACAACTGTGCCAGTGATAGGATACAAAGATTAAGATGTATGTCTACCCTCATGTTGCTAGTTTTACATGGATATATGAGCCTTGTATGGTGCAGAGTGTAAGTGCTCACTCACAACCTGAAGGTTGCAAGTTCAAACCCCGATTGGTTCAGGTAGCCGGCTCAAGGTCAACTCAGCCTTCTATCCTTCCAAGGTCAGTAAAATGAGGACCCAGCTTGGTGGGGGGTAATAAACAAAAATTAACTGAAAGCACTGTGTAATAAGTTGGCGCTATACAAATAACAAGATTTATTTTTTATTATGGTGTATTAAAAATACATAGCCTAAAAGCTTTGTAACTCATTTTCCACGTGACAAAGTGTCTTTTAAAGGGCCACTCTGGCAAAAACATTTTTTTTTATCCCCGCCCCCTCACCTGATTGCTTCTCACACTCTGGAGGTCTCCACTGTATCGTAGCCACTTCGCTGCAGTGTATCCCCTGTCTGATGCTTTTCAGGTACAATCTGGAGGCTGAGATTTTATTTTCAGTTTCATATCTATCCCATGATGCAGCAGCACAGCATTAGCTGAGGCTATGCTATTTTTGCCTGCTGTGGGGGCAGTTTAATCATCATTAATTTCTATAATTGCTTAAATAAGCTACAGAACATAAGTATAAAGTCAGGAGGCTGAGCTGTGATTCCTTCTTTAAGTTAATTTCTGTACTGGGATTCATGTAATAGCATCACATAAACTGAGAATTCGACTAGAAAATGAATGCATAACCCCAAGCAGCTCTGAGCTGGTCAGAATTGAGATTACATAACCGCCTAAGGACAAGGATGCCAGGAGTTTCAGATAGAAAGTACTGTGTTTCCCCCAAAATAAGTCACTGTCTTATATTTATCTGTGCCCCAAAAAGGGCACAGTGTCTTATTTTCAGGGGGGCTTATACTCACCTGGTCTGCGGCGTCCCGATGCCTCCCGATGGTCTTCGGCGGTGCTGCGGTAAACTGCGTCCTCCTCGTCTCATAGCTGAGCTTCTTCCTGGTGACAGGACTTCGAATACCCCGCCTCCAGCAAAGCGAGTGCTGTGATTGGCTAATCGAGCGCCAGCAGCCAATCGCAGCCAGCGCTGGATGAGCCAATCACAGCCATTCAGTGATGTCATTCATTGAATGGCTGTGATTGGCTCATCAAGCGCCGGCTGTGATTGGCTGCTGGCGCTCGATTAGCCAAACACAGTGCTCACTTTGTTGGAGGCGGGGTATTCAAAGCCCCGTCACCAGCAGAAGCTGAGATAGCAGACCGGAAGAACTCAGCAGTTTGCTGCAGTGCCGTCAGAGATCATCGGGATGCCGCGGACCACGTGAGTATTGATTTTTTTTTGGGGGGGGGGGGGGAACATGTTAGCCAGGTCCTATTTTCGAGGGAGGCCTTATATTTCAAGCCTCCCCTAAAAGCCTGGTGGGTCTTATTATCGGGTTAGGACCTATTTTCGGGGAAACACAGTAATAACTAACCAAGGAACTAACTTAACGCTAGCTCACCTATATATACTGGGTGGGGGTCAGGGGGTAACTACATAATGTCTTTTAGTGGACCGCTACTTATGTATTGTTTTTATGAATACTGTTTAGCCCGATGAAGGACTCACTAGTACTCACATTTTGTCTTTTGAAACCCATGTAAAGCGTAAGAAAGATTCTTCAACATTATTTTTTTTAAAGCAAGTTTGCAGTGCTGTTCCTTTCACTAATATTGTGGTATATGGAGATTCTAAGGCCACCTGCACGTAGCCGGATTTGCATTGTGGAATCCAGAGCGTGTGTGCGCTTCTGGATTCCGCAGCAAATACCGCCCTCAACATGCTATGGAAAAGCGTTTTCTCCAGTCATCAAGTGGAAATCAATTGCAATTTTCCACTCTTGGGGGAAAAATTGCAGCATGCTCTATTTTGAGGCGGATTCGATGTGGACAGCTTCCATTGAGGTCAATAGAAGCCGTCCAACCTGTGGCCCTTCCGCAATCATCATTGCAGAAAGGCCGTGGGATCCGCGTCATCGCCTAGCATAATCTGTACTGCACAACAGCCGGCACATTCGCAGTATAGATAAAGAAGACTGTGGAAAGGTACGCGGGGGTCACCAGCCGGGCACAGGGTCTGATTCAGCTGTGGGATCCCGCATGTGGAATCTGACCCATCCGTGTGCAGGTGGCCTGAGCAGTAAGGGTCTGAACCTGCACACAGCATACAAGTCCCAAAGCCGGATAGACAAGTGCAACTAATTTTAGGAGTACTCCCGCCAACCTTGCCATGGACTATGTGAACTGTGGACTTGAACTGTATTAAATCACCTTGCACAGAATCACCCTCAACAGTCCCAGATGTGTGCCTAAACTGTACACATCTGGTCAGGGCAATTCTGGAGATGAGTAGTGAATTAGCAGTCACAGAGCCCCCTGGAGACGTCTGGGCAGAGTAGTCTCATGCACTACTTAAAGTGATAGTAACCTTCAAGAGTGTTGTGTTTCTACATGAGAAAATAAATATTTCTTGTTTGCAGCAAAAAGTGTCTGTGACATTCCAGAGGGGTGTAGTAACTCAGACCTATCAATCCATGTCATAAATAAGAGAACAGAACTCATGTCAACTATTTAACACATATACCTTATGTGGGGAAACCATTCATTTGTATTAAAAATCTTAGAACACAAATGTCACATTCTGTACTGTAAGCAAGGAATTTTGATGAAACCACTGGAAGGAGATTAAAGGCCAAATAAAATGTTTGGAAACTTAAGTTGTGACATGACTGTACTGGAAAAGGGGATGTTAACAAGACATTGGCTGTCAGCATAATATTTCCTTATTATCCAGCTTTTCGCATTAATACTGTTGGTTTATTAATAAAATCACGAAAGTATAGATGAACGATGCTCTTATGCTGTGTTCCTGCTGTCAATGAGCTCAAAGGTTTTATATTTTATGTCTCATAGACTACTTAAGAAATACTTAGAAATGAAGCTATTTGTGGATTTTCTGTTAGAAAGGGTTGGCACATAGTTGGATGAGGTTCATATTTCAGGGACTTTATATTTTGTTTTCCTTAGAATTTTTCTTTGGTAAAAAAGGGTAACAACAAAGTGTGCGAACATCTATGTGCAAGCTTGTTATATGACAGGTTAGGGAATAGAAACCAGAGTAGAATTAAAATGCTGCCTCTGTTTCATTGGTATACAATGGATGAACAGATTGTGTTCTCAATAATATACAAAATAGGTTAAGTAATCCTTTTTGGACCAATACTGGAAAAGTCAAATTGCAAAGAAAAGGGATCTTGAGAAACTGCCCTTATGAAAGTTTCAGATGATCTCCAGACAGCTCTGTTGTTTTTTGCATGACTCTACTTTTGTTCCTCTTTCCTTTGCTGTTGGGGTTCCTCAGGGTTCAATCCTAGATTCTCTCCTCTTTTCTCTCCTGTTGAATAGACTATGAGCACATTTAGCTTTCAGTACCATCTCTGCGCTGATGACTTCCAATTATATACTTCTTTCCATGACATCAACCCTGCAGTACTAGAAAACACCAGTGGGCCTGTCTGCTCTCTCCAACATGCACTGATTCTGCATAAGATCCAAGGCAAAATTCATATCTGAAGTCTAAGATTATGTTCACACGATGGAATTCACTGCGTGATTTCCACTTCAAAAAATGGTCAAAATCCACATTTTTATGGTGTAAAACCACACGAGAAATTTGCTTTTTTATTGGACAAAATCCACGTTCAGAAATTTGATGCAGAAATGATGTGGAAATTAAAAAGTGTAAATTCCGCCGTATGAGCATATCATAAAGTGTGGATTTTTTTTGGCATGCGGATATCAAGTATGCAAGTAGAAAGAAAGGCACATCACTGCTAATGTAGATTTCATGTCAGGAAACCCACTAGCGTCAGGAAACCCGCACTTAGCAGAAAATGATGCAGATTTTCCCTAGTGGGAAATCCGTACCTTCACATAAAAAAAGCATCAAAATCCAGACGATTGGTGCAGATTTTCAAGCAGTTTTTGATGCAGATTTACAACTGAAGGGGCGAAATCTGGACCAATTGGATGGATTTAGATTTTTTTTATTGCGGTTTTTATGCAGATGCAAATCCACATCATTTTCTGCTAAGTGTGAACATGCCCTAAATTTATAAACTACAGTATATATACCCACATACAGTGCTACTGACAAAATAATCTGCCATACAGCTACAATGTATGATGTGATGAAAACTCTCAGAAAATTACTATATTCCAAAGTAAATGAACAGGCATTATTTTCATGTAACCTTAGGGTGGGCCCCCAGAGTCACTTCCACTGGTGGGCCCTAAACACCCCAGTCTAAATCTGCTAACTCATCTGTTGACTTTTCCTTATATAACTCTTCTCCATTTACCCAATTTCTGCACTATTCCTCAGAATCTGATCCCTTCATGTCAGGTAAGAGCTTCTTCACACGGCCATATTTATGCATGTTTTTGCATGAGTAAAATATACACGTGTAAAACACAGAGAATAGAACCCATTGATTTCAATGGGTTAGTCTTCATTAACATGAAAGGCACAAACAATAGGACCTACTCTATTTTCCTGTGCTTTGTGCAGGAAAAGAGTTCCATAGTAGTCCATGGGAGGTAAGCAAATATACAAGGAGAAGCATGAAACACTGCGCAAAATGCAGATGATCAAGAGAAATGGGAGGCCCCCAGATAGAGGCATCTATCTATCCATCAGTATATTTTTAGTAAGATGCTGTCATGTGTTCTGCTTCTGTATAAAAGCTTTTGTTTCCATAAGGAAAAAGATTGGGGAGCCCCAAAATATACAAAAGATATTCATGGTTCATTTTTTTTACATATCAAGTATATACTGTAGGTTTAGATTGGGAGAAAGAACATTCTTGTATGAAATGACAAATCAGTCATACATTGCAAAATGTTTTTTTAGGCTGCCTGACCACGGGCGTTGCGATATCCCGCGGCGAATCTCAGCCTCGGGAGCCGCCGCCCGGGAGCAGGAGCCGGCAACGCTATGGAAAGCTTCAGCCAGCCTGATTCGCCGGCGATTTACCGCCGGCGAAATCACTGCCGTGGACAGGGGGCCTTAATCAACCATTTTTTTTGTTTATTTTGCTTTTTATATAGGAAATTTACTTTCCACCACTTACAAAGAAAAATCATCTTTTGCACTGTCTATTTGGCAAAAGTTACTATAGCTGCAAAATTTCAGTGTCTTTGAAGGAAACTCTGAGTTAATATACATTACTAATCATTAGGCCAGGCCAGACTGAGCTATGATACTAATGATTCTTTCCAAATGTGTGGAAATATAATTAGAGGTAAAATATAATAAAAATTGTTACTAACATTAAGTAAACACTATATCCAAGGTGACTGTCCATGCCTACCATATTGAACTCTCAAGGAATCAACTTTTTTGAGAAGATTTTCAGTATTTATGTTATTTAATTATGTGATATCACTCAGTTCAAAGATAATCTACAGGATAATGTATACCAGCAGGCAAGAGGCTTAATTTAACACTTTAAAGGCAGGACCTAATAGGCTGCCTATAAAATCTACAGTGACAATCACAATATTATCTGAGGATTACATGTTCCCCTCACTGGAAAAAAAAAGTGAAAAAAGAAAAATCAATGTTTTTCGTATACAAATGTCTGTTGGCAGGACCTAGTAGGCATTTGTACATGACAGGCCTGGGGATATAGCAATCTATTGGTACCCTGTAATGGCGCCACTGGGGGCCGATAAGGGATAAAGTGAGCTCCGGCCCTATGTTAACCACTTAGATGCTGCAGTCATCTTTGATTGTGGCATATAAGTGGTTAAACTGCCAGTATAGGAGTTATCTCTAATTCTGGCCTTTAGTCTGGGGTCACAGCTATATAATACAGTTCCTAAACCCACACTATCACTGTGTCGTAAAAGTATGTGGCTCTATCAGGCATCAGAGGACAGGTATACCATCTAGTGATGCTTCTGTATCCAACCTTCAGCATCACAGAGAAGTTCAATGGGGTTATATATGGCTAACTTTACTGTACATGCCTCCAAGCACACACACAGAAACAACTGAAGGTCCAGTACCTAGGGCGGCTACCTGTAGGGGGCGGCAATGGCAGAGGTGAATAAAATATAGGGTTTTTCTTCTTTTCCAAGCTCCTTTCCCAGTCTTTCATTAAACATGATGAATAACACCACCTTATTTCCAGGGGAGGAGGGAGTGTACAGAGTGCATGGGCAGCAGCTGAACAACAGAGTGAGAGGGAAGGAGAAAAGTAATACTGTACTGCCAGCAATGATCAATGGAACAGTTAGCAAGTTTATCCCTGCTCAGAAGCTCCAGCAAACAGCAGCAACCTGCGCACACAGATGGAGAAGAAGGCCTGCCAACCTCTCTGCCAGACTCATCCACAGACCATACCAGTGTAAATTTTACTGCAGTACTTGCACTGAAGTTGTTATTATCAGTAATGTAGATGAGGCTGTACTCATGGACAGAAGGGAAGGCACTGGTGGCAGGCACATTCCTGGGGGGAGACAAGGGCAGAGGAGAATGGTCATGGACACAACCTGCACAGTCTTTGGAAAGTGAGCTACATACGTGCCAATGCACCCACACAGTTACACAAAAAAGATTAAAGGGGTTGTCCCGCGGCAGCAAGTGGGTCTATACACTTCTGTATGGCCATAATAATGCACTTTGTAATGTACATTGTGCATTAATTATGAGCCATACAGAAGTTATAAAAAGTTTTATACTTACCTGCTCCGTTGCTGGCGTCCTCGTTCCCATGGAGCCGACTAATTTTCGCCCTCCGATGGCCAAATTAGCCGCGCTTGCGCAGTCCGGGTCTTCTTCTTTTCTGAATGGGGCTCCGTGTAGCTCCGCCCCGTCACGTGCCGATTCCAGCCAATCAGGAGGCTGGAATCGGCAATGGACCGCACAGAAGCCCTGCGGTCCATGGAGACAGAGGATCCCGGCGGCCATCTTCAGCAGGTGAGTATGAAGACGCCGGACCGCCGGGATTCAGGTAAGCGCTGTGCGGGTTGTTTTTTTAACCCCTGCATCGGGGTTGTCTCGCGCCGAACGGGGGGGGGGGGTTAAAAAAAAAAAAAACCCGTTTCGGCGCGGGACAACCCCTTTAAAAGAGAAGAGGCCCCCTACCCAGTGGTGTACCTATAGGCTCAGGGGCCTGGGTCCCAAAGTTCAGCTCGGAACCTCCCCCCCGCCTCCTCCTCCCACCGGGCCTCCACCCCCCGCCCCTCCATAACAATACCTAGATCGTGCTGCATACAGCTGCACAACGAATTTCCATACATGATCTAGCCCGCTGGTGTAATCTTTCCTAATATGACGCATTTCCTGAACTACACACCTCTTTTTACCACTATTAGGCCGGCATCCCAAGCTCCTTTCTAACCGCGGTAAAACACTCCCATTGGTTTTCATGGGGTTACCCAAACCTGCACTCGAACACCGTGCTCCTAACGCCGCAATTTTTGAGAGCGGTCTGTTCTATTTTTGCTTTTTTTTGTATTTTTTAATACACCTCCTCCCCCATCACAATGATTGTGTGCATTAAAAAGCGCTGTGAAATGCTGTACCATGTGTTCAAAAAAGCGCTGCTCCGGTCAAAATGCCATAATTGCAAGCTGCGTTTTCTGAACGCATGTATGAGAGTGGCCTTAGGGTGAATTCACACGAGCGTGTGCATACATAAGTACGCACAAAACCGCGCACCCACGTATGTGCACAAATATGCGTGAATGCAGGTCCGTGCAGCAGTGCTTTTAATAGTGCTTATATTTAAAGCCCTTCCCCGAAAAACAATTACTGAGTGCTGGCAGCTTAATCCACTACCGCAGCTGTCATCTGTGACAGCTGCGATAGGGAATTCTTTATTTCCTGCAGGGATGAAGAATTTCTTTGCTGCATCTGTCACAGATGTGGCAGGTGCAGCAAGGAATTCTTTATTCCCTGTGGGGATGAGGAAGACATCTGCCACATGCGGCAGATGTGTTCTTTATCCCCGCGGGTATTTAGAATTCCTTTTGCTGCATCTGTCACAGATGTGACAGGTGCAGCAGGGAATTCGTTTTTCTGCAGGGATGAAGGAAACATCTGCCACATGCGGCAGATGTGTTCTTTATCCCCCGGGGACACGGCAACGGAGGACAGGTAGGTTTTTTGTTTTGTTTTTTTACACTAAAATTGTTGTTTTTCGGGGATGGGCTTATATTTAAAGCCCTTCCCTGAAAAACAATTACGGGGTGCCGGGAGACCATTGTCTTCAATGGAGCCACCGGCAGCAGCCGTAGCTCCATTGAAGACAATGCATGCGTTCCCTAATGTGCACGCATGTCCTATCTTTACAGGCACACACTTGTAAAACACGGACATGTGAACACACTGTAGGGAATGCATTGCTTGTAATAGACGCGTGTTTTTGTGCGCGCATATGCAAATTAAAAACTAAGATTGCTGCGATCCCGAGGGGGGACGGGGAATAGTTAAAATTGCTATAAATTATATGTAACTTCGGGTTGTTTTAAACATACACAAAATCTTTTGTCGGGCAGTAAGCATATGTACCTGTGATGATGGGGTCCCAGAGTTCTAAACGGATTTACTCTGTTTGACTGTGCCTGGATTTGCCACCATAGTGTAGGTGCACAGTCTTCCCTGTTACCACATGCACGTTTGTGTTACGTTAACGGTTATAATGTTCGTTATACCTAGACAAATCTCTACTGATGTAACTCTAAATGCAACTTGTTGGATAGGTTCTTGCAGTACAATGCTCATGGACAATCTAAGTCAAGACCAAAGGTCACAATTTCCGACCGCTCTCTGGGAGGAGTTGGTGGTGGATCAAGCGCAGGGTCGGCTTACCCCGGTTGAGGGTTCTCCCCCTACATATATACAAAATAGTCAAACTAAATGGCCAATATAAATATACTCTCTTGGAATGTGCGGGGGATGGGCACTCCCAGGAAACGGTCTATGATTTTCTCATACATTAGAAATTATAACCCACACATAGTATGCCTCCAAGAGACACATATGCTATCGGAGAAGGTTAGACAACTGCAGAAGCCTTGGCTCCACTGGTCTTCACATTCTACATATTCATCATATGCCAGAGGAGTATCAATTTTAATCAACAAGCAGCTAAGATGGGAACCGGGGCGTACGGTCAGGGACGCGGAGGGCAGATACATCTTTACCCAAGCATGGATAGACTCTCTCCCCTATGTACTTGTAGGAGTGTATCTCCCCCCACCAGCCAACATAACAATCCTTCATCAGGCGGCCCAATTTGCCTCCCAATACCCTAATGCCTCTATAATATGCATGGGCGACCTGAACTTAGTATTAGATACCCAGATGGATAGGTTTGGTGGCTCGCAGGCCCACTGCTCCATTTAAAACCATGGTTGAGTGACGGCCCATTACCTAACTCAGAAGCTCACCTGGCCCAAACCTTGGGCATCCCCTGTCTCTGGCCGGTGCTGGAGTTCCCCACCTCCATGAGGGGCGGGTTATTGCCCATTCATAGACTGGCTATGCGAGTCTGGCATCAGGCTAGGGAGGTGAATGGGTTCTTCGATGTCACCGCTGATATGCCCCTGTGGTGAAACCCGGGGCTAAAGGAATTACAGTCGCTAGACGACCTGGGAGATGTGGGAACAATACGGGATTACTCGCTTAGGTGATCTATACAACTCTAACATACTACTATCCTTCGAGCAACTACAGAATCAGTATCAATTACCGTATATACCGGCGTATAAGACGACTTTTGAACCCCGAAAAATCTGCTCTGCAGTCGGGGGTCGTCTTATGCGCCGGTAATACAAAAAAAAAAAAAGTGTAAAAAAAAAAAATTTATTACTCACCTCCCACGGCGTTCTGTCGCGCTCCGGCAGGATGTCGCTCGCTCCGGCAGGCTGTCGCTCGCTCCTCGTCCCCGCCGCAGCATAGCTTTCTGAATGCGGGGCTTGAAATCCCCGCTTCCAGAAAGCTAGTACACACGCCGGCAGCCATGACAGCATTGAATGGCTGTGATTGGCTAAAGGCGCACGTGTTAGCAATCACACCCATTCAATGATGTCATTGAATAGTGTGATTGGCTGAAGTAACGTGTGCTTTAGCCAATCACAGCCATTCAATGATGTCATGGCTGCCGGCGTGTGTATTAGCTTTCTGGAAGCGGGGATTTCAAGCTCCGCATTCAGAAAGCTATGCTGCGGCGGCGACGAGGAGCGAGCGACAGCCTGCCGGAGCGAGCGACATCCTGCCGGAGCGCGACAGAACACCGGGGGAGGTGAGTAATAATTTTTTTTTTTTTTTTCTCCACTGTATACCGGCGTATAAGGTGACAGTTGGGGGGTCGTCTTATACGCCCCGTCGCCTTATACGCCGGTATATACGGTACCTCGAACCCACTTCTATAAATATCTGCAGATTCGACATGCGCTCCAGTCACAATTCCCTCCTGCGAGTAACACCATATCTCATTATCCACTTATTGGAATACTAAGATCACAAGGCCCCCAGGGACTCATCTCAACATTATACTCCCATTTAACAACCTCAAAAGCCGCACGAGAAATCCCCCCTGCCCTGGTTAAATGGAGGTCCCTAATTCTATCATTGACAGAAGAAACATTTCAAGAAGTGCTGGAATCTCCACTGCTTGTCTAGCCCTCAGCAAACAATAAAATGACTCAATTATATATAGTCCATCAGTGCTACCTCCCCCCGGCGAGACTACATAAAATGGGCAGAGTCCCATCCACTAGCTGCATCAGATGTACATGCACGTATGCTGACTTCTGGCACATGATTTGGGACTGCCCGTCAATCAGGTCATACTGGGGTGAGGTTATAGATTTATTATCCGCGGTACTGGACGTCCCGGTTCCCATCCCCCCCGGAATTTTGCCTCTTCGGTATCCTAGATGCAGAGCAATGGCAACATTACGAGAGAATCTTTCTACGAGAGGTTTTATTTTTAGCTAGAAAGGTTATCGCACTGAGGTGGATGGACCAAAGGGGCCTGACCCTGGCAATGTGGAGGAAAATCACTAATTTAATCATACCCTATAACAATCTAGTATACAAGGCACGTAAATGCCCAGACAAATTCCAAAAGGTGTGGGGCCGATGGTGCGACTCATCGCTGACCTTATTCCCACCACAGCCGCTTACCTTGGCCATATCCAGACTACATAGACGACACTAAGAACCTGCGACTGCTGGCCAGATTGGTGTGTGTGTGTGGGGGGGCTTGATCCCTGCGCATGGTTGCCCACCCAGAGCACCACACTAAAAAGTGTCCTGATGACCCTACCTCCTATTATGATCCACTCCTACAGATGCACTAACATGCAATCTACATATATATATATATATATATATATATATATATGGCTGCTCCTGCAGCAGACACATTTCCCCTACTACACTCTTCAATGCTACTATCCCTTCTTTACAAGCCACTACCACCCCGTTCCATTTATCCCTTCTTTTTCTTCTACTTTCGTCCATGAATTGTACCTGATAATGTAATTATTGTAATATGTCTTTGTACTGCAAAAGTTTCTTTTGTCTTTGACATGTTGTTTACTTGTCAATAAAATGAGTTTAAAAAAAAACAAACTAAGATTGCTGAACATCTTGCAGCTATAGAGAGAGGTCAATCCCATGTATCAGATGCTGTTAAACATTTAATAGAAAAGCATAATGGCTCAGTGTCAGATCTGTGTATATAACAAACTAAGAAACCTACAAGGGGATGTGATTGGAGAAGACATATCTTAACCCCTTTAGTGACCAAGCCTGTTTGCGCCTTAGGGCTCATTCACATGGTCACTGATCCACCCATGTTTCAGGACGAGAAAACGGCCGCACTGCAAGTGCGGACGAATCTCTGCACCTGCCGGAGAAAGAACATATGGTTGGCAATAGAGCTGGTCATACGGAGATTCATCCGCGCGATGCGGCCATTTTCCTGTCCTGAAACACGGGCGGATAGGCGCCCGTGTGACTGAGCCCTTAATGACCAAGCCAAAATTTGAAATCTGACATGTGTCATTTTAACATAGAATAACTCTGTAAAGGTTTTGCGTATCCAAGTGATTCTGACATTGTTTTTTTTGCCCCATATTGTACTTCATTTAATATTTATTAAAAGAGCCAAACTTCTTTTACATTTTCAACTGCAATATGTCAAATATGTGCAAACATACTGTACAACTTTTTGATAGGATATATATTTCCATCTGTTCACTTTATTCTGGAAGCACATTTGAAAAACTTTAGTTTTTTTAACCATTTAGGAAACATACAAATTTAAAATTATTAAAATTTTGAGGAACATTTTGTTTTGTTACACTAAGCCAAGATTGCAAAGGGTCATAGGTGTTAGAATGATAGATACCCCACAAATTACCCCATTAAAAAAATATATACCCGTTAATGTAATGTTAATGAGAGGTGTCATGAGCATTTTGACCCCACAGTTTTTTTTTCAGGAGTTGCAATTTACAAGAGGAAAAAATAAAATTTCATATTTTTGCACATATGCTATTTTAAAGAGTTTTTTTCTATAGTGCACATGAAAATGAGGATTTGCATCCCAAAATGGAACCCCGATTATGGCCCTAACCTTATGTCTGTATGTACAATGAGGCTCAAACCGAAAGGAGCAGTGGGTGGCTTTCATAACAGACATTTTGCTTGAAGGTGTTTTTGGCCCTATTGCACACTTGTAGAGCCATTGAGCTACCAAAACAATAGAAAACTCTCTGGAATAACCCCATTTTGAAAACTAGACTGCCTAACTAATTCATCTAAGGGCGCCCACCCACTGGCGATTTTTTTCCCTGCGAAATTCGCAGCATTTTTTTCTCTGCAGGGGTCTATGGGACTTGTAATGTTAAAATCGCGATCGCGCAAAATCGCGATTTCGCGGTAAATTGCGATTTTGCGCGATTTTAACATTACAAGTCCCATAGACCACTGCAGAGAAAAAAATGCTGCGAATTTCGCAGGGAAAAAAATCGCCAGTGGGTGGGCGCCCTAAGGGCTCCCACCCACTAGCGTTTTTTTACTGCAAAATTCGCAGCATTTTTTTTTCTGCAGGGGTCTTTGGGCTATGGGAGTTGTAAAGCTAAAATCGCGATTGCGCAAAATCGCGATTTTGCGCGATCGCGATTTGAACATTACAAGTCCCATAGACCCCCTGTAGAAAAAAAAAACGTGCGAATTTCGCAGTGAAAAAAAACGCTAGTGGGTGGGAGCCCTAAGGGTGTATTTTGACCCCACAGTTTTTGAATGAATCTAAGCAAAGCAGAAGTGAAAAATTACTATTTTTATTTTTGGGGCAATTGTATACTTTTTAAAACAGTTTGTTTTGTACAGCACATGTGAATGAAGACTTGCAGACCAAAATGGATACTCCTGTTTGTCCTGTATTCAGAAACATACCCATTTTGGTCCCAATCTGCTTAGTAGACACATGGCTAGGCCTATAATGGTGGGAACGCTCTTTGGATTTCAAGGCACAACTGAATAAATTTCAGGCCCCATTGCCCACTTGTAGAACCATCAAGGTGCAAAAATGATAGAACACCCCCCACAAGTGACAGCACTTTGAAATCTGGACAACTTAGCCCATTTATCTAGGTGTATTCTGAGCATTTTGACCCCACAGTTTTTTGCAAAGATTATCGTAAAGCAGTTGAAAAATAAATAAAATTAAACTTTTTCATAAATATATCACTTTCATGACAGTTTTCTTTGTTTCAAGCAGCCAAAATTGTATAGCACTAGTTCTCCTGTGTTCAGCAGTACCCCCATTGTAGTCCAATTTATCTATAGGACACATGGCTAGGCCTATAATGGAGGGAACACCCATTGGATTTCAGGGCACAACTGAGTAAATTCTAGGCACCATTGCACTGTGCAGAAAAAAAATTGACTCCCTAAAAAGAATTCCCCTTCCTTTTTGGGATTCTCCAAATCTTAGATAAAAATAATGTAAAACTGTGTGCTACGTCTGTAAACAGGGGTAATTATGGAGGCCTGGTTGGAATGGGCACACGGGGCAATAAAACCAGGTATCCCTCCTCCCCCAATGCTTGCTGCAAACCCAACTCTTTTTTTGGGGGTATTTCTTGACCTCAGTGGCAGGAAGGGAGTGTAAAATGTGTTGCGCTCTGAGCCATTGCACCTCCTTAGACTCGTAAGCTTGCTGAGCTGCGGCGGTCTCACACAGAAGGCGCTCAACAAGCTGCTCCTGGAACTGCAGGAAGGTGAACATCCCCCGGGCTTCTTGTAAATTACGTGGGCATTACAGGTTCTGATTTGAATAATGCTGGGCTCACATGGCCATATGTGGAATCAGCTTGCGGAGGCCTACAGAAGTGTCCAACTGTGAGCTTGGCCGTAGTCCTGCGTATGGCCACAGTACACCTTTTTTTGTGGGTATATCCACCACCATAGAGCATAATGGGCTGTATGTCTCAGATAACTCCGGCAAAATGGAATATGCTGCGGTCTATTTCCTGCGAGTGGATTTCATAACTCCGACCCGCTAATGTGAGCGAAATTGTGTAATCCAATGCATTTGATTAATTCATGTCTTACTGCAGATCAAACGCTTGTGGAGTCCGCAATTCCTCTTCAGTCATGTGAGACTGGTCAAAGGTAGATCACTCTTTTTTTATAGCATTTGATAATGGTGATCACGTGACTGGGGACCGCTTAATGAGATCTCAGGTTAATGCTCTAGGCTCTCGGCTACCTTTGGTAGTCATGAGCAAGGAGATTTTTAATTTCCAATGCCCTGCCCGGCTCCTGCGCATGTGTCCGTCATTCTGTCAGTAGGCGAATAATCAGATTGGGGTTCAAATGTGGAGGCCTCCAGGAAGAAGTTTCATCTCCCCTCACCAATTTCATCAGTGCAGGGAGATAAAACTTTAACTTTTTAAAAACTGTCATGCGATTGCCATTATCCATTAAATAACGTCGACTGGGGATTGCACGTCGTGGCCCCTGTGACTGCGTCAGGCTTTCGTCTGCCTCCGGTAGCCGAAGGCCGGGAGCTGTCGCACTCATAGACCCCAGGGCTTTAGTCTACAGGGCCAACGTGTTTTTATGGCCCTGTAGAATAAAGCCCAGACACCCAGGACATAAAAAAACTTATGAGTGGTCACTAAGGGGTTAAGCTTGGAGGCATTCTGGATGCTGTTTTTGGATGAAATTCCCTGGAATGGTGAATTATAAGAGTGACCTGCTGTATATATTAATTTATCTGTCTATTCATACATATTTAGCGTAACTATGAACTTTATAAACAATATCATTTGACAATAGGGGTTTACACCCTTATTAAAATGCAAGCACTGTGAGTAGTTCCTTATGTTTTTAAGTAGCATCCAAGTCAAGTGTCAGGCATGCTGTTAACAAGCACTACCCAGGCTTAAAGTACATAAGTGTGACATACAGTAATCTTGGAAACATGGTCTGTGCTAAGTCAATATGCAAATAAAGAAGATGCTTTTATGTTACTTCCGATTTGCCGGACTTCTCTTTCTAAAAATGAAAACAGACTAACCCAGATATATAGGCCTTTACTATACCTCCCGTTTAAGACAAGATTTAAAGGGCTACTCTGAGGTAAACACATTTTTCCGTCCCTGTCCCCCTCACCTAATAATCTGTCTCACTCTGGAGATCTCCTCTGTGTATTGCAGCTACTTACCTGCAGTGTAGCCACCTGTTTGATGCTTATCAGGCACTATCCAGTATCACAAAAATAACATAATAAACCTTAACCAAACCCCATGATAAGGGCTAGAGATGCTGCCAGGGTGAGACATAATAAAATAGCTTCCTCCTATCTGAGTATAGGGATACATGTGGGGACATTTCCCTGTGCTATCTTTGTTTATTTTCCTTTGTTATCTGTCTCTCTGATTGCATCCCTAGCCCTTATCATGGGGTTCTCGGTAAATCGGAAGTAACATAAAAGCATCTTCTTTATTTGCATATTGACTTAGCACAGACCATGTTTCCAAGATTACAGTATGTCACACTTATGTGCTTCAAGCCTGGGTAGTGCTTGTTCACAGCATGCCTGACACTTGACTTGGATGCTACTTAAAAACATAAGGAACTACTCACAGTGCTATATAGGCCTTTACTATACCTCCCGTTTAAGACAAGATTTAAAGGCCTACTCTGGGGTAAACACATTTTTCCGTCCCTGTCCCCCTCACCTAATAATCTGTCTCACTCTGGAAATCTTCTCTGTGTATTGCAGCTACTTACCTGCAGTGTAGCCACCTGTTTGATGCTTATCAGTCACTATCCAGTATCACAAAAATAACATAATAAACCTTAACCAAACCCCGTGATAAGGGCTAGAGATGCAATCAGAGAGACAGATAACATAAAGGAAAATAAACAAAGATAGAACAGGGAAATGTCCCCACATGTATCCCAATACTCAGATAGGAGGAAGCTATTTTATTATGTCTCACCCTGGCAGCATCTCTAGCCCTTATCATGGGGTTTGGTTAAGGTTAAGGGCGCCCGCCCACTGGCGTTTGCGATTTTCGTGCGTGAAAAACGCAGCGTTTTCGTCGCGTTTTTCGCAGCGTTTTTGCGGCATTTTCGCGGCTTTTTGCGTTAATTTACATTGACATTCATGGGTGCATTAAGAAAAAAATAAGGACACATATGCAACTGACAGTTCCTATGTTAAAAATTGCAACGGACTGAAACAAAAAAAACGCCAGTGGACAGGAGTACATTCAAAACTAATTGCTCTTGAGAAAAAACGCAAAGGAAAAAAAATCGCCAGTGGGTGGGCGCCCTTATTATGTTTTTTTTCTTGATACTGGATGTCATATCTTGCTATTAATATTATCATTTGTTGTAATTTTCATGCTTTGTTGGTATTTGCACTTTATCCTTTAGGGCGCCCACCCACTGGCGATTTTTTTTTCTTTGCGTTTTGCATTTTTTCTCAAGAGCAATGAGAATTGCATGTACTCCTGTCCACTGGCGGTTTTTTTTTGCGTTGCTTTTTTTAACATAGGAACTGTCAGTTGCATATGTGTCCTTATTTTTCTCCTAATGCACCCATGAAAGTCAATGGAAATTAATGGAAAAGCTGCGAAAACGCGGCAAAAAACGCCGCGAAAACGCTGCGTTTTTCACGCACGAAAATCGCAAACGCCAGTGGGTGGGCGCCCTTATATAGCAATTTACTATTGGGGGAAGTGTTGTCTTTAATCTTTGCATTTATTTCATCGAGCCTTATTTATTCATTTATGGTATACATGCTGCTTTGTACATATATTTTTGGAAGGCTAGTTTTCGTGTTATTTTCGATTGCACGGGTCTATCTGCCTCACATTGTGTGGGCAGTTTTGTTTTTAAATGTTTTTATTACTTGCTTCATAGTGTATTAATAAAGTATACACTTGTTTTTTAATTTGGGTGTGCACTTTTTGAATATTGTGTTGCTTGAGTGTCTATGCCCCCCTCTAGACAATTTCTGTGGTACAATCCATGGAATAGCATCGCAAAGACTGAGAAACTGACTAGAAACACCTCATATAAACGCAAGTAAATCTGAGCTGGTTAGAACTGAGATTACATGACCATCTGAGGAAAAAGAGACCAGGAGTCTCAGACAGAAAGTAATATCTTACCAAGGTAATACTAGCTCACTTATATATACAAGGGAGATAGCTACATGATGAATGAGAAAAAAATCACTCGAGTGGCCCTTTAAGTCTTTCTTCCTGATTTATTACAAAACCGGCAAAACAATTTTTGGAATACTGTATTAGATCCTATATGTACAGAGGCATATCCGAATGTACAATACATTGGCCGATGAAGCCTGTACCATAGGACATGTGGCTCCACCTAGTGCACTGCCCTAGAGGCTTGGTCTGCCCTGTGCATGATCCCCTAGCACCAGAGGCCATATAACTCCCTCTTTGTGCCAGTGTTTACAAGCCCTTATAGTCTGGAATATCTTATTGTCAGATAACTACACTAACAACTTTGGTATATCCTCACAAGAAAAAATAAATATATTCTACCCACATATAAATAGGTTAATAGTTAAAAATATAGTTCCAACTGATTGAAATTTATAGCACTCCTCTAAAATACGACAGTGTAAATGCTTTTCTTTCTCTATATAATAATTCATATTCAACATAAAGCAGGTAGCAGCTTCTCATAATAAAATGTATTTTGGACACAATACAAAACCAAACCCTAAGCTATTAAATTTAGAAGATGCAACAGATCAGTTCCATATGTGTTCCATACTATAAAAAAAAAAGCATACCGATGGGTAAAGAGATTATATAGCCTTTGTGAAAATGGTACACTGTACTGGATTAATATCAATGCAATTTGCATTAAAGAAAATTTCTTAACCGTACTTTTCCCAGAAACACGAGTAAAAAAAAGAGAAGTACAAAATCATCCACAATATTACTATTTTAATAACTAATTTAAGTCATATTAGTTTTGAAATAACACATTCAGATCCATAGTGCTAGGCAGTTTATAAATTAAAGAACTGATTGTGGCAGTGGGGAGGCATTCCATAATGAGAGATAGATAGATAGATAGATATGAGATAGATAGATAGATAGATAGATAGATATAAGATAGATAGATATGAGATAGATAGATAGATATGAGATAGATAGATATGAGATGAATAGATAGATAGATAAATAGTTATGAGATAGATAGATAGATAGATATGAGATAGATAGATAGATAGATAGATATGAGATAGATAGATAGATAGATATGAGATGAAGATAGATGGATAGATAAATAGATAGATATGAGATAAATAGATAGATATGAGATAGATAGATAGATAGATAGATATGAGATAGATAGATATGAGTAGATAGATAGATAGATATGAGATGAATAGATAGATAGAAGATAGATATGAGATAGATAGATATGAGATAGATAGATAGATAGATAGATAGATAGATAGATAGATAGATAGATATGAGATGAATAGATTGATAGATATGATATGAATAGATAGATATGAAATGGATAGATAGATAGATATGAGATGAATAGATATATAGATAGATATGAGATGAAAAGATAGATAGATATGAAATGGATAGATAGAAGATAGATAGATATGAAATGAATAGATAGATAGATATGAAATGAACAGATAGATAGATAGAAAGGAGACATATAGATAGATATTTTAAATAAGTCCAAAAGTAAAGACTAAGCATTACATTATACAGCTATGATTCCAATATGTATTCATTTTCCTTGAGACTGTGGCCAGTTATAGTTTGCCAACTCTAGTCAGTGCCAGTGCACATGTTGCCACTAAATATTCATTACCCTGGAAGGGCAGCCCACACTGAGGAAATGAAAGCTGTTTATCCTGAATGCGTGCTAGTTAAGTAACTGTCAAGTGAGCTGAAAGCCTTTGCCTTTTAATGACAGCTTTTCTCTTGGAAGTTGACATTTTCTCTTCTTCGGAGATCATAATATGGCTGTTGCTTTGTCTGAAAAGTGTCCAAAACAAAAGAGAGTGGAAAGAAATCTAGATCTGGAGATAAATGGTACAAATAGCTTCAAGAGCTGGCTGTATTCCCTCTGAGTTTCAGCCATAAAAAAATGTCTGGGAATAGCAAGAGGCTCCTTTCATATGTAGCTATTGCCAGGTTCTATGGCAGCAAGTTAGAATTTCCAGCTCTGCATTGAATAAAGATTGATTTGGAGCTCTGTCTTTTATGGAGGACACGAGATGGAGCTATCAAGGCTTAACAAGCAGAATAACACTTCATAATTTCAATTTCCTTTAAGTTCCCTTATGTTCGAATGACCATACTGTTTTTAAACGCAAGGCCATAGGTAAACATATAAGCAATGCATCAATGAGAGAATTCTACAAACATTCACTTTAGTTGTCTCCAGGCCTTTTGGAGTTGATGAGCTTGCCATTGCTTTGCTTCCTTTCAAGCATGTACTAATTTATTAATTTAGCCACTCATAAAATTCCTGCTTTCTCTTTGAGGCATTTTTAAGCCTAACGATGGCTTCCTTCTCTTACATTGCCATTTCATTGGACTGCATATTGAGAGTTCCCATGAACAGCTACCAAATACAATTTCAGCACTTGGAATCCTTTTCAGACCTTCTATTTCCTTAATTTGCAGGAAATAAGTAGGTAAGAGTCTTTCTACAGGGAGCGATTATTGTTCAGCTTCTTGCTGGATCATGTCAAATGAAAAGATAATCATTCAGTATAAACGCTGCCAGTGACTCAGTGTCGAACAATAATTTGTTCGCTTACAGTTCATTCTTCAGTTTAAAGGCCCATTTACACCAGCCGATCATCGCTCAAAGATCGCTCAAATGACAGTTTGAGTGACAGCTTTGAGCGATCATTTTGCATAAACTATTAAGTAGCTACTCCGCTACTTAGTAGCAATTAAGTGTGCAAATGAAGCCTTCACTGAGCACAGTTAATAGCTGGAGGCTATTATATGCGCTTAGATCCTTTGTTCTCCACGGGGAAACAATGCTATCAGCACTCCCCATGGAGAACTACTGATAAAAGTGAAGGATGATTTTTAGTTTAGCTTGAATTTAACGATCAGCTAACAGTGCCCGAAAAACAGACGATGGGCGCACATTTAGGCCTTAGTCACACGGGTGTTTTTTCACACGATTTGCGGATCGCATGACGGATGCGCATCCGCAAATCGCGTGACCAGGGCCAAAAAATCGCCCAAAAAATCTGCTCCTAGCCGCGTTTCATTAGAAACGGGCCGGAGCTGTCCAGCGCATTGAATTCAATGGAGCCGGCAATACAGCCGGCTCCATTGAAAGCAATGCGCTGCGGGCGAGCGCGGGATGAATTGTCGGGAAGGGCTTAAATATATAAGCCCTTCCCTGCAATTCATCCAGAAAAGTGTAAAAATAAAAAAAATATATATACTCACTTTGTCCCGGCAGACAGAGTTCAGCGCGGCCGGCCTGCAGTGGGTGTGAAAGGGGTGTGAGTGAGACCTGCCTCTGATTGGCTCAGCGCTGAGCCAATCAGGGGCAGATCTGACTCACACCCACTGCAGGCCGGCCGCGCTGAACTCCGTCTGCCGGGACAAGGTGAGTATATATATTTTTTATATATTTAAGCCCTTCCCGACAATTCATCCTGCGCTCGCCGGCAGCCCATTGCTTTCAATGGAGTCGGCTGTATTGCCGGCTCCATGGCTCCATTGAATTCAATGGGCAAACATCGTTCTTCTCTGCCACAGCTGTTACAGCTGTGGCAGAGAAGAATGATTTGTCTTCTATATGTTCTCAATGGGGTCGGCGCTGCTGCCGGCCCCATTGAGCGCATATAGAGAAGAGAACAGGAATCGCAGATCGCAGATAGGTGCGATCTGCGATTTCTGTTCTATCATTTATTGGACGAGCGCATAAAAAGCGCTCATGTGTCCGATACCATTGCAAAGCAATGGTTTTAAAAAATCGCCGGACGCATGCGCATGCGCAAATCGCGCAAAAAAATGCCCATCTGACTAAAGCCTTACACGCACCGATTATCGCTAAAACGTTCGCCGATTAGCGATTTTTTAGCGATCATTGGCTGGTATAAATGGGGCTTAAGAAGGCAAAAAAATCAAATGATGATCGACTTATGTAAACAGTTAGTTGTTCATCTATGATTTCCGCTTCTACTTTCCCTCTTTGAGAGTGTTGCCATTCAACCAGCTTTTTGTCTATCAACTCCATGTCACTTGCATGGGAACCTGGCTAACATACTAACCACTCCATCCAGCATACGTCACCAGCCGTAAGCTGCCGGAGCTCCTTCCCACCATTACATTTGTGCATGCTCAGTGTATTTAAGGAAACAATGTCTATTTACTGGTTATGAACATACATAGCACAATAGCACAATAAGGCAGCTTCCACACGGGCGACAAAATGGCACGATTTTCTTGCAATGCGGCAGTGCTACAAATCGCATGTATGTAGAGCCCATAGATTCCAATGGGTTCTTTCACATGAGCAATGTTTTGTAGGCTGCTACATTACGAGAATACAAAATTGCGGCATGATCTATACAACCACGATTTGCGATGTTTTGTAGCCCATGTTTCCCTATGAAACCTTCCTTTCTGTTGCATTGCATCACACAAAAATGCATTTTTTGTACGATGCGATGCAGCTTTTATAGTAGGAAATGCTACTGTGTAAGATGGTGAAACAGCCCTCCTGTTGTGAATGTACCTGTTTCTGTAAGTTTATGCTGTTATAACTGACATTTTGTTGTTTGACCCCAAGAGGTCACTGTTGCCTGAAATGCAACAGGGGAGAGGAAGTGCATCATCACTGCCCAGATAGGATAGAGCTCTGAAGAGAAGCAAGAAGAGTGTGTGTGTCAGCCATCTTGTAAAGTGTGCTTTGTAGGACTGCAGAGAGTGAGCCAATGTGATCCACGTGGAAAAGGACCCCTAAAGGACCTGAATTACAGTGAAGGGGTGCTCAATTAGAGACTGTTCCAGAGTTTGTCAGACCCCCATCTTAATGGAGAAGATTGCTTTAAGGACTGGGCTCAGAAATTGCAGCGTCGGTGAGATCACATGGTTCTCGGATGAACTCCTATTCCTGCCGTTCCAGACAAAGGATGGAGGTACCCAACAGACCCAGGTCAGCCAGAGAACTACGGCCTCTGGTGTAACTGTGCATGCACCGCATTATATGTTTGGAACCCAACTGTTCGAGACTGATAACAAGGCCTGTAGTTAGTTGGTTTAGTTAGGCATACTGCCTGTCACAGGCCACACTACTGGTGACTGATCTGCCTGTTTAATAACCCTCAAACACAGAGAACTCTATGGAGCTGTAATTCTCAGAGTGAGAAAGAGAGCTTTCTGCAAAGGTCTAACAGTCACGTGTTATGTAACTTTACATTTCCTTGGCTTGTGAGCTATATACTGTTACATCTGTTTGGTGGTAATGTGGTTGGGGAGGATAGGGGTATGTTGCTAAAATTGTAAGCTCTCGTATTGTGCTGCCGGTGCTTCCCTAGCATCTTCACTAATTGTTCCTGTTTCTAGGGTGATAGAAGGTAATAGCGGCTGGTTAGAGACAGTCCGCAGATAGGCAAAAGCTTGAAGTATATTGGAAGCACACATTATAAAGCACCGTGCTGCATGGCATAAGGGTCTTGGTTGAGTGTATGTAAATATCTGGGGGGGGGGGGTCTTTTTGGTAAACGGTTTTACTAAACTAAGTAAAGTCTCTTTTTTACAAGTGAGTTGGAGTTGCCTCTTTTGCTCAAGACTTAACATAACATTGAGGGAATTAATGAGCAGAGAGTAAGTTCAAGCTCAGTAATTGTGTATACAATGTATGTGGGTATGTGCATTGTGATGTACCTACATGTGCACTTATGCATAAGTTTTAATTTTCCTCTTTTATTTCTTTTTTGTTATTTGTTCCCTGCTGCTTCCACTGTGTTGTAGGGAATTAAAGGGGGGAGGCTGATAACTAGTTTTGATGGTGCTTCTTAAATAGCATGTTGCGCCTCGTGTGCTATGTGATGTGAGAAACACTGCACCTTGCAAGTCCTTTTTTCATGCATGAATTGTATGAAAATAGGACCTGCTTCAGTTTTTCTGTCTCGCACCATCGGTGTGAAAGGAAAGTCACCCATGTTAATTAATGCATTGATTACAATGGGTTAATACAACACACGAGATCTATAAATCACGCAAACACAGAGAACTCACTTGATTTTCTTAGCCGTGTAAATATGGTCCAAAAATAATTGAGTCCTAACATATTGCATCTATTATAGTACAGAATTACTGTTTATGAATAACTGAAATTATTGCCAATGTTTATCAAATCCAGTTTAGCAGATTTTGATTATTTTTAGTGGTTTCAATTTAGGTTAAATGGATTTAGGTGTGAAAAGATGTTGAAAAGGGAGAAAAATACACTGAGCAGTTATACTTCTAGAAGCTCTGTTTAATATGTCTTCATGTCTTCCATTTATAAGAGAGGCCATTGCACTGTATCAGATCCACCATAGAGTAGATCCATGTGATAAACGACAGCCCTTATTGACTTAGTCAAAATTCCTCCTCTTTAACAGTGGAAATAGTGCTGCATGCTGTTGCAGCGTCCCGTAGGATGACCCTGGACACAGGGCATACATTTAGGAGCTGGGAGGGCAAGATAGACACTGGTCATGGTGGCACATATCATGCTCCCTCCTGGAGGGACGCACATAGCCTCGGCCAGGGCAGTGCTGGGCCTCTTCTGGGCATCCCTCAGAAAGGGATGCCTAATAACTTTGCAAACAGGTATAGGGGTTGTCACGGGTGACGCCACCATCCCGTTACCCAGCGGAAAGACCCTCGGCTGTAAATAATTGACCCGGAGGCTGGAGTAACATACCTCAGGTCCCTGGGGATGGCCAGGGCCTGGCAAAACTTTATTTTGCATAAACAATGGGTGAAAGGCACAGCTTTCACAGAACGGATGTGCAGGCAAGCAACAATATGATAGTACCTCTACACGATGATCCCCAGGCACAGGACGGCCATGTAGGAACAGCAGGATTAAAGTACCTTTATGCAGCAATTCAAACAACTGAGCCACCACACTTCTTTCTTCACCAGAGGAGGAGAAGATGGAGAAGAAGAGGCAGAATAAGCACAAAGAGAATATGCAAATTCTATGCAGAAGTTGTCCATAATTAGCCATAAACCTAGAACCCCAGCGCTACAAGGCAATAGTGCTAGCCACTGAACCACCAAGCTTCTTTCTTCTTACTCCTCCTGCTTCTTGTTCTGTGGAGCAGAAGGAGAAAATTAAGAAGACTGAAAAATATAAGAGGATCTTTTTTATTCTTCTGTGTCTCCTTCATTTTCTACTTTTCCTTCTTCTTCTCCTCCTGCTTATACTTTATCTTCTCCTAATATTCCTTCTCCAATATCTGCATGAGTTTTTTTATGTTCTCTATGTTTATTCTTGTTTTTATTCTTCTCATCCATGGCAGCATGAGTAAGTGTGGTGGCTTAGTTACTTTTGCAGGAAAATTGCCTCACATTCAGGGATAAAACGGACAGCCTTTCTAGGCTTGATATTGCGCTTGCCTGTTTGCAGTTAACCAAAGGCCTGTGTCCCACAAATGTGTTTGCGAATCATTTTGTGTGCCCAATACAGAGTGAAAAGAACCCATTGATTTCGATTGGTTCATTCACATAAGCACATTTTGCACGTGCATTTTATTCGCACCAAAAAATATGTAGCGTGCTCTGTTTTCCACATGAAAATAGCACATATTGAGCTAATTAACTTATTTGCCCATTACACTCAAAGGGAGCATGCTTACATGTGCAAGTAAGGGCTTATTCAGACAGGCGTATATCAGTCTGGTTTTCACGGCCGACCGCTATACGCTGTCCCTCTCTGTAGGGGAGGAGGCGGGCCTGGCCGGGAGCTAGTGCCATGAGTTCCTGCCCCCTCTCCGCCCTCTCTCTGCCCCTCGCCACTGTTTGCAATGGGAGGGGGCAGGATGGGCGAAAGTTAGCTATGCTCCCGTCCCTCCCATTGCAAGCAGTGGCGAGGGGTGGAGAGGGTGCGGAAGCTCAGTGCACCAGCTCCCGGCCCGCCTCCTTCCCTTGCAGAGAGGGACAGCGTATATCGGCCAGGCATGAAAACCCGACCAATATACGCCTATCTGAATAAGCCCTAATACAGTGAAACACACACAATTGTGTGCAAAAATGCAATGGCCATCGCACAAATGTGCACGTAAATGCGCTTACGCCCCTATGACACTGGCATAACTGTTTGGGAAATAAAGTTATGCCATGCCCCGATGCATGCCGTATTATTGAAGTATCTAATAGATTGATATACACTTGAATATCAGATACGTCTCTGTTTTTATACAACCTTTCTTCACTAGAAACATGAATGAAACTGTTCTTGCTGACTCCACACATTTCTCCCCATTGCTCCAGACAGATGTATTTTAGACGTTAATTAAATTTGTATTGCGTATAGATTTGGAAATGCCTCTTCTATGAAATATCTTTTTCCAGTAACTGGGCCAATGATCATTTACATAGACAGCCATTCTCACTAGGGAACCGTGAATGATAAACATCTCTGCACACTTTGATATTTTTTTGGCCTACTCTTTTCCTGTTGAGAATCCTTTTCTGCAATCCTTCTTTACAGATTGATAGAAGTCTAGTCATAATAAATGCTCATATTACTGTTTCCCTGGTTTTAAAATATATACTTAGCTAAATACCACTTACCTAGAGGAAAACTTAGATATCATTAATTGAAATAAAATATTTTCTTCATCAACCCCTTGGCGACATTTTCCATACATGTACAGGAGATGTCTGCCGGGTTTGCATGGAGTGGGCCTGGGGGCCGAGCCCACTACATATATGGCAGGTGTTGGTTCTCTTTGACAGTGGACATCCGCCCACAACAGCCTCCACTGGAGAAAGCTCCAATTGCAGATGTTAACCATTTAAATGCCATGGTCAATTTTAACATCATCATTTAAATGTCCTAATGGTCATTTAATTGTGCCGAATAGTCCCCCATGATGAGATCACATGGTGCTGCTCAGGTGTCATGGCAGCGTGGGGTTTCTGAAGGCTCCCAGGGCCATGTGAGAGCGTATGAGGAGAGGCAGGGCTAGAGGGATCTACCCTCTAGCCCCCCCCTCTATATTTGCTATGGGGATTCTCTGTGAAATGCTCTACAGCCCCGCCCACTCGCTCTAGCTTTGCCCACTCTCTCTGTGCTTGGGGGTCCTCATAGCAGGGAGAGAGAGCAGAGTTCTGGGGGATTTCCCCATAGCAGGGAAAGCAAAGTTGCTATGGGTTAATCCCCTATAGCTCCGCTCTCTCTCCCTGCTATGGGGAAATCCAGAAGCCCTGAGGGGCTTCTTCTCTCTCTGAGCAGCTGGGCTTTAAATCGCTCTAGTGAATGGGCGATTTTCATGTGCATGAATCTCGGGTCTTCTGTGCAGGAAACATTGCCCGTTCATGTGATTTTGATGTCTATTTAGGCAGCGCATGTTGCTACACAGGCACGCAATTTTCTAATGCTCTTTTGCTGGGATTTTTGGGAGGGGGAGGGGTGGAGCTTGAAATATAAGCTTCACCCCAAAAATAAGCCCTAGCTGCATAAAAAAATCACCTAAGCAGCGCTGTAAGTTCTGCCGCGTCTTCTCCCCGGTCCCCAGCAGTTGTCTTCAGGCATTTCTTGTGGTGAGGGATTGAAAATTCCCACCTCCAAGAAGCGTTGCCTCTAATTGGCTTAGCGCTGTGGCAGTGTTATTGTGTTTTTGTGTTTTTGTACTTGTGATTTTACAGTGTCAACACTGCATTTTTCTGACACACCGTATCAGATTGCATCACATTTTTGACGTGCAAAATGGGCAATTAACTCACAGGTGAGGCCCCAAGAAGCTGTTCCAGCCCCCTCTTGGCTTTCTTTTATTTGGAGCTCACCTGGACTGGGAAAAAGAGCAATGTGTTTGGCTGTTATCTTGCTGTGCACAAATATGCAGGATAGCCATTGTATGGAAAAGTAATTTTATGCTGAGGAATTGGCTATTTTCCAGGCACTTTGGAGAGCAGTGCAACATGCTTGAGAATGCTCCTCGGCCCACACAGCGTTTTTGGGTGCACCCCATTCTTGAGGAATGCCCTTTCAAAGCGCATTTTCGTGTCTTGTATGCTGACCTTCGTCATTACCCAGAAAATTTTTTAATCTTCACGTGGCTCAGTGCAGCCGCGTTTGACCGCCTGCTTAAAATTGTCCGGACAGAAATCACCTTAGAGGACACCAACATGTGGAGTTACATCTCCACGGAGAAGCGGCTCTTTGTTACTTTACGGTAGGTGTCTGCCATTCACCCTGGTCTTAGTTTCTAAGAGCTTTTCATGTTACTGAGTTTAGCATCTGTCTGACTTTGTAGCCCTTCTGTACCTGTCCTGCAGCACATCTTGGCGGATATATTTTTGGGTAGAGCATCATGTTTCAGACAAAGTTAATTTGCTCTTCTTTTGTCCCTTGGCCTGATTGTCTCATGCATGTGTTTTGTGGGTAGGGTTGTTTTGTTTTGGGGGTTTGTGCAAGAGGGCTTTTTTTCAAAGCAAACTTGTAAGAATATGATAAATACGCTGCTCTTTGGCCTTTTTGACCCTGTGTATTGTTTAGCCCTTGTCTTTACAATTCTTTTAGGTCTCTTATTCCTATCTGCAGTGGACTTGCTGATAAGCCATCAGACCTTTATGAGATGTGGGGTGGGGGGTGGCCTAGAGTCCTGCTAGGCGTATTGCTTTCCTGGACCCCACGCTAAGGGTCCCTTTTTTGGAGCTGCCCTTAAGAGCCCTAAACAAAACAAAGTAATGGCACAAGTGTGTGGCCGTGCGCAGGCTATTAACTGGCTTTCTTTTTTTTTTTTTGGAGGTGGGAAAAGGGTCTGCCAGGTGGGCAAAAGTTTGCCCCTGTGGCCTTAAGGGGTCTTGATGCGATACGTTGGCTTGAGAGGGGTTGTTACAGGAACATTAGATGGTGTCTAATTATTGGTGCTATAATCTTTTTTTTCTTCCACAGATTTTTGGCAACAGTAGACTCCTATACGACCCTTCATTTTCAGTTCTTGCAAGGCGATTTGGAGGCAGCTTCAACCAGAGGTGCTTTTCCAACCATTAATGCAGCATTGGCTAGCTATGATGGAAGGGTTCTGGGACACCACGCAGTTTCCAAATTGTATTGGCCCAAATTGTAGGGAAGCATGTTCGCATGCGTAAGTCGCCGAACTCAGGTTCCCGATATTATAATTATGAAAAAAAAAATTTGGTGGTCCTGCAGGCAGTGGCCGACAACCCGGGCAGATTTGTTTTGATTGATATGGGAGTACGGCGGATGCGCACGCGTTCATGGCTTCCTGTATGGGGAAGCACCTGCATGCGGATGAGTTACGGCTCCCACCACCGTGCTCCCTACCCGGGACTGCAGGACCCCGCTTGCCCCTGTGTTTGGTGGCTGATGAGGGGTTTGGTCTAAGCAAACATATACTTTGACCATATCCACGACGCCACCTTACAAACTTGCGCCACATATTTAACTATAGGCTAGTGAGGGCCTGCAGAACAGATGAATGCTGTTTTGGGGTCCTAGTTGCCCACTGGTGGGTGTGGGCAGGCAAAATATAGCTCTTGCCAGACAGCTCTGTGGCCATTACAAAAGCCTGTGTGGTGCTACACAATTTTTGTTAGCAACAGGATGAATCACTGGATGAGGAGCTGAATCTAGATGCACATGCTTTTGGTCAGCCAGATGTCAGGCAACCCATGGGCCAACTAACACCTTCAGCCCTTCGCATTAGGACCCAGTTTGAAAACTTTTTTGTCTCTTCGGTGGGTGCAGTACCCTGGCAACAGGCCTGTCTGCCACGGCGTCAACCTTAGGATGGAAATCAGGGCTTTATTTAGACATTCTCGGGACTCTGGCAACTCTGTAACCCAATTGTGGTGTTTCATGTGTTTTCCATTTGTGATGTTTTTTTTTTCCTTCGTGTCAAAACCGTACTCACTAACACATTTCAATTTTTGTCAGCTTGACACCGTTTTATGTTTCCCATGTCTATTAAACTGTGTGTGCAATCCACTGTTGTGCTGCTTGAGTTTCACTCTGTTTCCCACATATTTTGACCCATCTAATTAAATGTGTTAAAAGGCTAATTTTGCACAAACTAAAAATAAAATTATAGCTAAGATGTCTTCATGAAGCCACAGGCCAAAAAGTCTGCATAAGGGCAATAAAGCTAACACTTGGCTGGGTGCAAGGTTCAAGACATGTTGTGTAATACCTGTCAGTTTTGATTTAAAATAGCAGCATGCAGCACCCACGAAAAATCAAGAAAGTGTTGCAGTATTGATAACTTCCCTGGAGTCTTAGAGAAAAGGGAAGGTCCTTAAATTCACTCTACAGGCACACATGCACTAACACTTGAGAGTGCCCCCCAACATGTGTCTGTACCATCTAACCAGGTTGTGTGGTGTCTCTCCTTTTGCGGTCTTTAAAAGGTGCACAACTGTCTGTTTCTTCCAACCCAAAAGGCAAATGTGACCACTGCCAGACACCTTGCCCATCTCCAGAGTGGCCCATATTGTGTCAAGACTTGTGACTTGTGTGTCGGAAATTTGAGCAGACAATGTTTTCAACTGGTAGCTACATTATTTGCCAAGTAAAACAGTTACCATACAAGCATTGTGAAATCAAGGAATGGCGGGTAATCTGAAAACTCCCAAACTCTAGCTAAGAACCGGCCACTGAGAATGTGTATCACCAAAACATGATGATTTGCAGCAAAGTCAGGTGTGGCAGAAACTAAAGCAAGTGAGAAATTTACTTTTAAACATTCCCTGGTGAAAACCTTCAAACAGTATGTTACAACAGAAGGACAAAAACCCACAAACATTTTGAACTTCACCCCCCCCCCCCCCCAAAAAACCCCTTTACATAAACAATGTTAACACTAACTACAGGGAGAAGAAGGTTGGGCCCTGGCTCTCCCCAGCACCTTCTCCTGCAATGCTCCAGGGCTGCCGGCAGGAGGGGCCTGGTTGGGGCTCTTCTCCTTGGCCCATGTGCAGGGGGGCCATTTGCTGCCTCCCACCTTGATCTTGCCCCTGGTGTGGCTCAGGTGCTTGCCTAGAGACATGGAAACAAGGGGCAACTCCCCCAATTGTCCCTGGATGTTGTGGAGGAGGTACATAAAATGGTCTGGGTTGGCGCCTTTGCTAGTCATTGGATCAATCCACGTAGTACCGTAGAATAATTTTTATAAGGCAAAGGTCCTGGGTCATAAAGCCCGTCTGCACAGGCAGTTGGACCTCTTTGGGAAGGCGCCAGGTGGTGAAGGTGACTGCCCGGCCAAGACCATCAGCCTAGTCCAGTCTTTCTTGCCACTCAAGATAACCCAGGACCCGCTGGTCCATTAGGCAAACAAGTGTGATAATACCATAAGATACATAAAAAAATCTGGGCCTAATGAGCAGCTTGCATCAATTCACAGCCATAAGGAGCTCTAGCCTTTCTGTAACAAAAACAGACTGATGTGTATACCAGTTTGGCTGTAAAAATTTGCACAGTAACTTACTGTCTTGTCTCCAGGATGGGTCGCAGAAACTGGAGGCTGGGGGATAGGTAATATTGTCGCCAGCATCACTGGCCTGTCTGCGGGCCAGCTCCTTATGCAATTGGTCCCGACAACTACGCCAGGACCTGCGCAAGTCTTCCACTGTGAAGGTAAGGAAAAAAACATCAGGCGTGACAAAAGGGCAATCAGCAAAATGCCTTTACCAACAGAGCTCCCCAAAGCAGGCATAGGACAGTTTGCGACAAAGCCAAAAAAACATACCGGGTGAAGGGAATTCAGGGCCACAGCCGAATAAGCACTGGTCACACCAAAAAACAAGATGGGGAGCGCATGCAAAACAAAAGAGGGCCAGAGTAGGAACAATTACACACATTCAAAGCACAACACTACAAAGGAGTAGCCAGAAGACAAGTGAATACAAAAGCAGGGATTAATATAATACAGGAGACAAACACAAGCTAGGCCAGCCATAACCAGCAAAGTGTTGTCTATGCTTCTGAGGGAGTTAGTAAGGTGGGCCTAATCAAGGCATGAGCACTGACTAAGACATGCGGCAGTTCTACTAGAACACAGGGCAAAGGCTGCAGCCTACAGAATTTAACACAAAACAGGACCAGACAACAACTGAATCACAGGCTTACGCATTTTGGTGCTGGCAGGGCCACGTGCACCCAGTCAACGCTCGCCAAATAGCTCCTCGGCAACCTGCTCACAGCATTTATCCCTCTGGGTCCGAAGATGATATTCCCCTGTCCTAGTGTCCCAGAGGATAGGATAGGCTTCTACAAGGGCGATCATCTGACCTTTGTCAATTGGCACACAAGCCATTTTGAGTTCAGCCTGCTCCTCACTGCACTTTTCTAACACAGCCTGCCTCCACGCTGCACAGAAATCTCCTAGGCCTCAAGCCGGCTCTGCCCTCCAACTAGCATATCTCCATGGTAAGATGTGTTTTAACACATTGCAGGAAAATCGCATGTACATGCGTTGCGATGCAATTGAATAGCTCCATAGAGATACGTGGGTGATAAAAAAAGGCTACATACAGCATGTTGCGATTTTTTATCCCCTCAGCACAGCATAAGTGAAAACATTGCATATGGGAAGGAAACTATTGTAAATCATTGGTTTCATAATCTGCGATTTTCTCACCCGTTTGAAACCACCCTAAGGCCTCATGTCCACGGGGAAAATCAAATCTGCTCCGGATTTGTAACGCGGATTTGGGCCGCGGATGCAGTGCGGATGAGCTTAAAATAGTATTTTATTGTATTTTATTGCATGCGGATGACACGCGGATGCGTTTTTTTTCACGCGTGTATGCACGCGGATGGCATTTTTGCATCTGCGCGTGAAAAAAAACGCAAGGCCACTGAAAAAGAAGTTTTTATGATAACAGGGAGAGAAAACGCATCAATTCTGCCATAGATTTCTTTTTCTTTTTCTTACAGCGTTAATCATGCAGCATAAATGACACACTAAATTTTTTCTGGGGGTCGGTACGGTTACAACGATACCATAATTGTTATATTTTTTTTAGGTTTTTACACTTTTTTGCAATAAAACCCCCTTTTTATTGGAAATCATTTTGTTTCTCTATAGCTGCATTCAAAGTCCTGTAACTTTTTTATTTTTCCGTGGACGCGGCCGTATAAGGGCTTGTTTTTTGCGCGGCGAGCCGTAGTTTTCATCAGTGCCACTTTTGGGTACATAGACTATATCGTAATTTTTTTTTTTATGATAACAGGGAGAGAAAACGCATCAATTCTGCCATAGATTTCTTTTTATTTTTCTTACAGCGTTAATCATGCAGCATAAATGACACACTAAATTTTTTCTGCGGGTCGGTACGGTTACAACGATACCATAATTGTTCTATTTTTTTTAGGTTTTTACACTTTTTTGCAATAAAACCCCCTTTTTATTGGAAATCATTTTGTTTCTCTATAGCTGCATTCAAAGTCCTGTAACTTTTTTATTTTTCTAAATACGGAGCTCTATGTGGGCTTATTTTTTGCGAAATGAGCTGTAGTTTTTATTGGTACCATTTTGGGGAATGTACGGCTTTTTTGATCACTTTTATAGCATTTTTTGGGAGGCAAAATGCTAAAAATTAGCATTTTGCCTCTGTTTTTTAGCGTGTTTTTTTACGCTTTTTGTCGTACAAAATAAAAAGCGTGTTCAACTTTTTGTACACGTCGTTACGGACGTGTCAATACCCAATATGTGGGGTTTTAATTTTTTTTTCCCTTTTTTTATGCTAATATTAGAAAAAGCATAAAAAAAGGTGTTTTTTTACATTTTTTTTACATTTTTCTTTTCTTTTCTTTTACACTATTCTAGTCCCTCTGAGGGACTTGCAGTACTGTGCCTATGATCGCTGTCATAAGGCATGGCAGAGCTACTGCTCCCCCATGCCTTATCGCCTATACAGCGATTATAGGCACAGGCAATACAGGACGCCAGTGTCTGGCGTCCTGTTGCCATGGCGACAGGCCGGGCTCTCGCCGGCCGGAGACACCGAGGGAGCGCGATCTCTCTGTCAACTCTTTCCCTGTCGCGATCTACTTAGATCGCGGCAGGGAAGGGGTTAACAGCGGGGGGGGGGGGGGGCATGCTGTTGCAGCGGGACGCCGGCCGTGACTGACAGCCGGCTCCCGCTGCAGGATAGCGCGGGATCTTATGTGATCTCGCACTATCCCCAGGACGTACCGGTATGTCCTGTTGCGGTAAGTACCATGCTCCGAGGACGTACCGGTACGTCCTGGAGCGGGTAGGGGTTAAATCCGCAGCGGATCTCATGCACCCGATAAACTAGTATTTACAATCCGCAGCGGATCTCCCACACCCATAGAGGTCTATGGGGGCCATCCGGAGCGTGATCCGCACTAAAATGGAGCATGGCACGTTTTTTTTCATGCTCCAGATTTTTTAAATTCCTTTTTATTGACCATCCGCGGGTATTTATCTACCCGCGGGTGGTCAATGCATCCCTATGGGGTGCGGATCCGCGCGCGGGAGATCCGCTGCGGATTTTAAATGTCATTTTGCCCGTGGACATGAGCCCTAAGGCCTTTTTCACACGCCGCAAAATCACGTCTTTGTTCCTGCAATTTTTCAGTGATATCCCTGCTTTTTTGAGAGAATAATCTCACATCGCAGCCACTTGCAGTAAAATCGTGGGATTTTTTATTGCGAAAATTAATAGGACTTTCTAATGTTAAAAACGCATTGCACGAAAATCGCAAGTTTGTGTGATGCAATGCGGTAAACAAGGAGGCTCCATAAGGAAACATGGGCTACAAAAAAAATGACAAATTGCAGCAAGATAAAGCATGCCGGGATATTTTTTATCACAAGATAACATCAGAGAAAACATCGGTAATGAGAAGGAACCCATTGGAAAGAATGCGCTTCACATACATGAATTTTCTTGCGCTATCGCATTGCGGCAAAATTGCGAGATTTTGTCGCCCGCGTGAAAGCGGCCTTACACAGAGCATGAATGCTGAGGAATTTCCACAGCGGATTTTGCTGCTGAAATTCTGCACAATTTACAGTAAGAGTCATGAGGAGGAGATTTCTATAGACTACTGCACATGGAACAAGAACTTTACTCAAGGACTCCTCAGCATACCTATTTGTGCTGCAAATTTTAACCCTTGAAGTACAAGGATTAAAATCCACAGTAGATCCATTGCCAAATCCGCACCATTTAAGGACCCGTCACACGACCGTGTTTGCAGAGATTTGTGCATGCAAAATCTGCACTCACCAAACAGAGAGAATAGAACCCAGTTCAATGGGTTCGTCCTCACTAGCGCGCATTTCCTGTGTGCCCGAAAAAAATAGAACCTGCTCTATTCTCCTGCGTTTTGCATAGCAATAGTGCCATATAACACTATGGGAGGTTCGAAAATATGCAACGACAGCTGGACCTTATCAGGCTTAAACAGCCACTTAGTGTGTGTGAACCGACCTTGTGTACACAGATATGACAGTAATATTACAGCGCAGACACGAATGCAACATGCTGATTATGTTCCTCTTCACAACTTGCTCATATGCAAATACACTGTGCTGTGAGTAAAAAAAAAAATGTGCCCTATCTTTGTCGCACGTAGAAAAAACTAGCTGTGATTTTCTTGGTTGTTTGATGGCCACTTCAGTTTTCTAGCATATTTGCTGCAGGTATTACGCTGAGGAAAGCTCACTGCATGTGAAGACACCCTAAATGTTGGCATATGATATCTACTTCAGTGTCTGGTCCAAATGCAAAATATTATTGATGACCTCTTGTTTGGATAGGTCATCAATAGTTGAATGACCAAGGTCCACCGCTCGAGATCCCAGCCCACTGTCAGCGCGCTACACACAGGGGTTGGCACAGCAGGATGATAGGTCATCAGTAGACCTGTGCGCACTCCTATAATGCTTTGGGTGCACAAATGTAGCATGTCATATATATTTTTTCTCCCAACGGAAATGCGCTTGCAAAAACGCTAAATGCGAGGGAACCCATGAAATCAATGGGTTGGTTCTATTGTCAGGAGCCCTTAAGCTATCTTTATTACTGAACTGAGCAAATCTGCAGTGTATTATACACAGTGCTTTCAGATTCCTGTAAATATTTGTTGGCTTACACTTGTTATTAGTTCCGTGGCCAACTCTGTCTTTTTTCGTAGAACTGTGCATGATTCAGTACTCCAGCTATGACTTTAATTAGTCTTTGATCATGATCTTCCTATTGTTTACTCAAAATATGGCACGTCATGGCACTGTTTAGCTTGGTCACTGTTCGCAGTCCCACTAGATTGCAGCATTAGGATTTCTATGTTCAAATCTAGCATGGCCAGCATTTATTGTGCAATGGGGTTTATATGTTCTTATTGAGCTTTTGGGGGGTTTCTTCAGTTGCTATAGTTTCCTTCTACACTTCAAGTATATATTGGCTTCCTATGGAATTTAGGCTGCATTAGTGACAGGAATGTATGAGTGGATTGGTCTGTGTACTCTGCAGAATCTGTTGGAGCCATTTGAATAATAGGAAATCAATTTATATGTTAAGATTTTATAGCAATTGGTTGGACTGGAGGAGCATGTAAGCAACATGATCCGGAATGACATGGTGAGGTGCTCTCCCACTTTATTGTGGATGGCGTGATTCCTGTGCATGGGCAGTGTGGATTTGACTAGCTCCTACCTGCTTGGTTTGCCTCCTGTTTACACTTGGGATTGCCTTACTGTTATTTGTGCACCTTTTACCCCTTTAGTGGCACGCCCGGAAAATCTCCTAAAAATCAGTGTTGAAATGTGCTGAACACTACTTAAACCTACCACTGAAGGGGTTGAAGGTGTGAGGGTATATGTATATATTGCCATATGTTTTTTATGATTTTATACCTGTATGCAAGTTTTATTCAATGCTAAAATGAGAAAAACTTAATATGTCGCCTTACATCAGATATTCCAAAGGTTTGCAAGGCTGAGAGAGAGATGTGTCCAGAAATTCAGAGATGATACAGAACCGGATACGAAGGCCGCGTGCTTGGCTGTTTTCCCAGAAGCGCCGTATCTAGATAACGACTGTTTAACTACGTATATAACTATCACTGCCTCAGGCGGAAATGCGGACTTCACATATATGGTTATGCGGTGAATTTGAGCCAATGAGACCATTACACATTCCTAGTGACATGACCAAAGGGTATAAGACCCCATGTAATCTGTAATAAAGCGCGCAGTCATGTCCCCGTGTGAGGAACTATGCCAGACCTCCGTGTGTGGTGTCTCTTCTTTACCGCCGGCAGCGGGGCATTGGGGTGGGCCCGATTGGTGCTGTACACAGAATTCCCTGACAAAGGGTTTGTGGACACTTGCTGATTTTTTGCTGTTGTGTCCTTTTCCATTCCTATTTGCAGCATCTGCTGTATCTGCTGTGTTCCAAGAACAAATTATCTCCTGCCTAAGACATGTGGACACAAGGATGAGAAAGCTGGGAACCCATTCTATTTGTATGTTTGAGATACCTGTTGCCTCTTACAGCCATAAGTCAGTCTATTGAGATTTTCTTTACTTTAAGATACATCATAAAAGTGCAACAAAATGGAATGTCCTAAGGTTCTGGTGCCTGCCCTGATCCTCAGCCTGTTTCTTGACTATGCAAGTTATCAACCAGCTCTGACGTTGGCTTGTTCCTCAACTATGTCTCTGTCTACTCCCTCCAGCACTACATTACTTTTTTTTCTGATCACGTGACATCAGTTGTCTCTATAGCAAGACTATTTCTGGGGAACTGATCTAGGGCACCCTGCAACGAAGACTCGATCCCAACTAGCTTGGCTAAAGGATGAAATCCAGGCAACCCCAGTTACAGACCCCAGTTTAAAAAAAAAACCTGGTTCATGTGCTAAAACGCTCCATAGTAGCGAGGGTATTAGCGCAAGCACCAATGTGTTTTTGCCTTGACTTGTATGCGGACCTTTGGTGTGCAAATGCGCAGAAAGATAGAGCATGTTCTATCTTTTTTTCTGCAACTGAAATGCCCATGCAAAATATGTGCATGTGAACGAACCCATTAGGTTCTACTCACTGCTAATTGCATGCGCAAATACGTGCCCAAATTCGGACATGTGAAGCTGGCCTAAGGCATTAGGTATCACAAATTGTGTACTAGTTAAGGATTTCTGGTTGTGGAATCTGCACTGAAAAACTGAAGCTAAGTACAGTACAATGTTCTTGACTGAGGTTTTAACAAAAGACCCTCAAGTGATTCTTGGCATGATACAGATGCCACTATTTGATGGAAATCTAAACAGTTATGATTTTTTAAAGGCAGGAAGGAAAAAAAACATTAAAATGTCTGTCTCTCCAAAGGGTTAAGGGATACAATAAAGTGGATTGCAATATGTAATTTGTTAAAATACTTTATGGTTTCATCACATGGTGGTTTTTAGGCAGCATAATCTGATGTGGAATTCGTGTTAAAGATATAGATGTTTCATTTTGAAGAGGTTTTCAAATTACAAGTAGATTTCGATGTGGATTTTGGTGTGCTTTTTGCCCACTGGAGTTTATACTATCCTATATCACTAGGGTAACTCCCCACATTTTCTCCAGACATCATTTTAAGCACTTTCTACTTTGCAAGAGCATAGCTTTGTTGCTTTTGGCTTACACGCCTTGGGGTATGTACACATGGACATGTTTTCCGTCTGATTTTCAGACCCTAAAATCCGTCTGAAAATCTGACAGAGATAGCATCCATTCATTTGAATGGGTGTATGCACACAGGCTTTCTTTTACTCGGACTATTCTTTCGAATAAAAAAATGCAGCCTGCCCTTTTCTTGTCCGTTTTTCAGAGAAGAATAGCACATGTCCATGTGTGGTGTTCAGCACATCGAGCAGCATACTGACGGGATGTCCGAGTGTTGTCTGATGCCAGTTGCGCCCAAGAATCTCCTTTGTTGGAGCATTGGTTCATTCTTCAATCCAATTATTGTATTCTCAGTGACTTACACAGAGTCTTCAAATTTATTCTACCATGCATAGACAGAGTTGTAGAGTATGCTCAAATCACACAGATATAAAATATTTTTCTTTCCATTGGTGGGCCCGTTATTCTTTCCATTGGTGGGCCCAGTGCCAACGTTTCATGAGTAGTCTCCCCTCATGAACACTGTTAATTGCGTAAAAATAACTACATATTCAATTAAAGGTCCTAATAGCAAACTATATTCAGATTTAGTGATTCTGCAGTGGCCTATTGCTATGGCTACCTCAAAACAACAACAAAAGGCAGGGTTTTTTGTAAAACTGCGATAAAACTGCAACACTCTGCTTGTCAATGTATCCTAAAAGCAATTCCACTTAGATGGGAATTTTATTTATACAAATTTTGGTTCAAACTTAGCATAAAGGCTACACATTTTCCTGCAGCATTTATAGTACAAGCCATGCGGAGGGGATTTTAACAAATCTCATCCACCTGGTCCGGAAAAGATCCACGAGGAATCTATAGCTGAATTGACATATGCTGCATGTCAATTGTTTCCATTTGCAGCTGCAGATTAAAAGTAGATATGAGGCTTCTCACCATACCCCAATAGTGAAGATTTGAGCTCTTCGGTGATGCCTTTTCTGATTTAAGACATTAACTTTCCCTTATGCTACTTTCAAATGAGCATATTTTAATTCCGTATTTGTCCGTGTTTTACCTTATACAGAGCTAATGTAAATGTATCTATTTATGAAGTGTACGTTTGAGGTCATGAGTAGTAAGTGTAAGGTCTTCACCAATGCACTGCAGTCGAATATGGTTACAATTAACTCAAACATCAAAGTTGCCTATGTTCCCTACAACTATGTGCAGGACTATGACTGCCCTGCCATGAAAGTGTAGCCACATGCAGCTTTTGATGACCCTTGTGTTACTTGGAGCTTTGGTAGGCAATCCAACCATGATGTACAGGTGAGAGATCTACTGAGTCCCTCTACCAATCACAAGCCTCACAGCCTAGTCTTATTTAAAAAGGCCATTGAACCTGTCAGTCTGGTCTGTATGAATCGGCTCCGTATCACCTAGTTAACATTAATGCATAAATTAATAAAATACATTTTGAACCTAAAAAGGCCATTGATTAAATCCAGGTGTCATTCTACCAACTCCTTTTATTCTAGTGCAGTAATTTTCTTAATTTACAAAAATATTTTTGCTATTATATATGCACAAAAGTAGATCCAGAGAGTCAATATGTTTTTATTTATTGTCAACTAAATGTATACATGCATGCTTGTGGGTATATATAGTCCTCCTCCTTGTTGTGATCAGCAGGAATTCTAGGGCCACACATAGCAGAAGGCAGCAAGATTTGGAGAAGCTAGCCAATCAGGAACTCCTCTCTAAATGAGCCTGAGCTCCAGCAGAATGGTCAGCTGACCCACTCTAATAGATCAGTGGTGAGACAGATGCATAGAAACTGCCCCAAAATACGATGGAAAACACTAGATGACAAAACAGCAGGAGGAATCCTGCTGATCATAACACTCTTTTCACTCTAGATATTGTAACCACAATTAAAGAAATAATTCCATTAGATCTGTTTTGGGGTGTAAATCAATGGTATCCTCAAGGGAACTGAAGACATCAATCATTAGGCAAAGGGCCGGGTTTGGCAGAGTAAGGCAGAGAAGGCTTGCTGGTGAGTTACATATAGCAAGCACTGCAAAAAACACTGTAGGGGTCATACAGGGACTGTACAGAGAAAGACAGGTATCTTGACACTTCTCTACATATCGCCTACTTATAGATACCATTGGTTTACACCTTAAGGGCTCAGTCAGATGAGCGGTTTTTTTTGCACACCTTCGTGCACCAAGAAAAAGCACTCCCGTATGTTGAAAATGCACATGTCTGTAGCTCCATGCTCATTGCTTTCAATGGGGCTGACGCTACTGCCGCTGGCCCCATTGAAAGCAATGGGATGCAGGCAGCCCCCGCAGTAATTTTTCGGGAAAGGGCTTTAAATATAAGCCCTTCCCTGAAAATCCTCCCTAGCTGCTGAAAAAATACAAGAAAAAAATACATCACCTCTCTGCCACTTTCTAGCCTCCAGCGCGTCTTCTCTCTGGTGATCCAGGCACTTATGTAAAGCACTTTCTTTAACAATCCCGCCTTTTGAAAGTGCTGCTTCTGATTGGCTGAGTGCTGTGGCCAATCACAGGCAGCACTCAGCTGTCATTCAGTGGTTGAGTGCTACCACTGATTGGTCACAGCGCTCAGCCAATCAGAGGCAGCGCTTTCTGGAGGCGGGTTTTTTTAATATCCGTCCACCAGAAGACAGAGGAAGACTGCTGGGGAGCCAGAGAGAAGAAGCGCCAGAGCCCCGACAGCGCTCCTAGGTAAGTTAATGTTTGTTTTTTTTTCTACAGCTAGGGGTGATTTTTAGGGAAGGGCTATATTTAAAGCCCTTCCCCGAAAATAACTGTGGGGGTTGCCTGCATGCCATTGCTTTCAATGGGGCCGGCAATAGCAGTGCTGACCCCATTGAAAGCAATGGGAAAAGCTTTGCGTTCCTTTGCCACAGCTGTCGCAGATGGACATATGAACACATTATAAAGAACCAATGGTTCTATCAGATGCACTTTTTTTGTGCACATAGGTGCGCACAAAATAAGTCTCGTCTAACTTCGCCCTAAAAATGGATTTGACAGATTTCCTTTAATTGTATTTGTAGATTTTAACATGAATTCAAATTTAGATCAGCTGTCCTCAAAAAGAAGAAGTACAACAAAATCTTTCTTAACCACTATATCTGCCCTGCATGCATGGTGGATGGCTGTAGGGATTGTATGCAGCAAGCGAGGGAGCTGAGCGCACTTCATGCATAGCAGATGTTTGCTGTCTATGAGAGTCCACAGCAGCCATGATCCAAGATAATTTCATCATGGCTGTTAACCATGTAAATACCACTGTCGATCCTGACAACGCATTTAAGTATTCGATTGGCATTTAACCCTTTACAATCCAATTTGTATTCTGGTTTTCCTAGGGGGCTGACTCTTTTTCTGCTGTTATACAATGGCGCTATATGCTGGCTAAAGCCAGTACTGCATGAAGAGAACCCCCGATGGACGTCTTCCAACATCGGTGCTGTACAGCCTTAAATCATAATATCTTTAGACGTCAGACAGTGGATTGGAGAGGGTTAAATGTCCCGAATGAAATCAGAAATACAATATACTATTGAATAAGCGATCAAATGACTGGATGTTAGTAAAAAAAAAAGTCAAAATCTGTGAAATTATTATTTTTTATTCTTACCAAAAATCATAAATATTAAAAAATAAAAAAATATATATTTTCCCATATTTTTTATAATAAAAAAATGAAAACAAAACATGTTTGATATCGCTGTGTCTGCAAAAGTCCAACGTACTAAAACAATGCATTATTTATCCCACATAGTGAATGCCGTCAAAAAAAAAAAACATAATGCCACAATTGCCCTTTTAAGAAAATAAATCTTTATTAAGATTTTAAAGGTTATACAGGAGGTGGAGGCAAATGAAAAGATGGAAAACTATATTATATTAGGAGTGTTGTTCAAACAGAGAACAGGAAATAGAAATAAAGAACGAAGAATCCCTTGGCTATTAAGGGAACATTTATCCCCAATAGGTATTCAAATATAGACAAAAAAACTGAGAAACCTGTACAACAAAGGCATGTTCAGTTTACAAATACGTTAGAAAGTATAATCTCATATATGTTTCATATAAACTAAACAATATGAAAGAGACAAATGAGGGCACGGAAAAATATGACTAAAATAGTGCTATTAGTTGGCTGTGCTTTCCTCTTCTGGGACCTGTGACATGGAGGCGCATGGTTATAATGATGTATAATAAGCCCAGAAGCTCCACTGCTCATTGAATTTGTCTATTTTGTTGTTATAAGAGGCCAGCATTCTTTCCATCGTAAAATCAAATTGAATTAAGAGTTTAAAATTCTTGAAGGGAAATTGGAGAAGATGATTTCCAAGATCTGGCAATTAGGAGTCTGGCAGCAAGGATTATGTGGCCTATAACAATTCGGAAGGTGGATGGAATGTCGGAAAGGCCGATAAAACATAGTGCAGTGCTAGGGCTGGGGACGGAGAAATTTTAAATCTAGTAACTTTATAGTTAAAAGAAAATCCAACTTTCCAGAAGTTCTAAACAAGGGGTACTTCCACCATGTGTGTAAATAACCTCCAGTCATATTGCCTTCCTTCCAACAAAGTGGCAAATAGTCAGGTCTGATCTTTGTGATTGGAAAAGGGGTTTTGTACCAGCAAAAAAAGAACTTTTTGTACAGTCTCACAGTGGTTGGCTTCACTGGAGATTTTTTTAACCCATGATACGGCTGAGTGCCAGACCTCTATGGGTACTTCAATATTTAGGTCAGATTCCCACTTTGTAAGGTATTTAGGTTTTATTAAAGTAGTAAGACAGTTGATAGTAGCATAGAAAAGTGATATACCTCTGGTCGTAGTGAAGTCTATACTGAAGAATGAAGCTCCAGATGAAGGAAAGCAAAGAGAATCTGGGTCTAGGGATTAAAGAATGTAACAGATTTGGAGAATTTAGTTGAAGTCTTTGTTTGGAATTATGAATTTATGTGTTAAGATTTGGAAATTTAGTTGCATGGAAGACTCATAACATTGTTTGTTTTGTTGTAAACCAGCATCGTCCTAATTACAAATATCTAAGTCCGGGAGTATAGTTTGAAGAATACACAAAGGAATCACTCTAAAAGGTTTATGCTCTGAGGGTTTGCAAGTTAGTTATAAAAAAGGTTCTATACTCACCTATTTCTTCCCTGTCAGTCTCCTTACCACGTCCTATCCTAGCTGAGCTTCTCCAGTCCCCTGGGTCACCTCACCGCATGCTGGCTAGCTTGTTATGAAGCAGGCATTCCTCACATTCCTTCCGGCCGGGTCAGTGATGGTCAGGTCCCTGTGCTGTAGTATTCACTGCCTATGAAGGAATTCTGATCCATTGCCAAGACAGCTTGCATGAGAAGTCTCTAAAGTAGATCGGCACTCCGCCTGCTGGGCTGTGAACTGTGACGCAATGTACATTGGATAGCAGGAAAAAGACTGCCTGTGAATGTACGTAACCTCACAGGAAGGAGAAGAATCAGCCAGCTGGAGGTGAAGTGACCCTTCCCGGACCACAGGAGATAGGGGAAGATCATTAAGGTGAAGATCTGCTAAGTAGACTGACAGGGGAGGAATAAGTAAGTATAGCATTACAAAAATGCCCAACCAGGTGGCGCTACACAGAATTCTGTTCTGTCTCGTGTGAAAGCACCTTTCCAGTGCTCTAAGGACCAAACAAAAATCTGTTAAATATGATTTATACCAAGCTTTTTCTTTATTCAATATTGGAGTCAAAAACTTGGCAGGCGTTTTAGCACAAGTTTTCACAACTATTGTACATGAGGACCAAACAGGCTTTATACCATCTAAATTGACATCTGGTAATTAGAGAAAACTGTTTGGCCATCTGCATTTTAGAAGAGGATCAAATGGTGCTGTTCTGTCACTTGATGCTGCCAAGGCATTTGACAGCGTTGAGTGCCAATACATATGGTCGGTTTGAATTCTTTGACTATGCTTTATAGACTGACTCAAGATTTTAGTTAACAACCCCTGTGTGAGGAGAAAAATAATGTTTCTTCTTCCTTTAGTAAAGAGAGAGTAACATCTCAGGGATGCTCCTCTCACCTTTGATTTTTGTAGTGGCTCCTTAGGGTTGAGCTATCTCTTTTAGTGGGGATGAAGATATTGATGGCTCCAGATATGCCCCGATTAAATACTGTATTTCATTTTCTGCCAACAATTGTTTTGTTTGTTTAGAAAATCCTTTGACCTCTATTTCTGATATGATTTCCAAACTAGATTGATTCACTAGATTTTCCATATTACTTCCTATAAGCAACTGTGATATGTATGCAAGTACTTGGATGAGAATGGAGTAATTAACCAGAGCCAGCTTGGGTTTGTAACAAACAAGTCATGCCACACGAATATAATTTCCTTCTATGACAGAATCACCGACTGGGTTCATCAGGAAAATGTGGTACATATAGTATATCTTGACTTTAGTAAAACGGTTGATAAAATATCTCATACCGTACTTATTGAAAAAATGACCAAATATGGGATTGACAAGGCAACTGCTAGGTGGATTCTCGACTGGCTGAGTGATCGTACTTAAATATACATGATAAATACCCTGTTTGTGGATTAAGATTACATTTTTGATGAGCATGCTTATGTTTTCAAATAATTATTCATTTGAAGTAAAAAAAAAAAGTTAAAATGTAACCATGTCTAACTATTTGTAACCATGTGTATTTGCACACTAAACTGATTGGTTATACCATTTTTATTGTTAAAATTATTCCTAAAACATAAAAAATTTCTGTCATAAGATATAACTATTTTAATTTGCTTCTTAGGCGATTACTTTTTACAGCAGTGCTCTAACTTAAGTGTTTCAGGTTCTACTACAGCAAGTGTCCCCAACCTATGGTAGGTTGCAAGCCACATCTCAATATGCTAGGTGTTATTGAGCCATACTGAATATTAAAAGGCAAAAACCTGTTTGAGATTTGACCAAGTGATATGATTCTTATCCTAGTGTTATCTTTCAGCGATATGGTTTTGATTTAGATAAGTTCTAGTAATGCTACAGTATAACATCCCTGTGTCAATAGTGCACATTATTATCTTCAGCTACCCACAGTTGAGGAGTTACATGCAGGGAGCAAGAATACCACATCTGTCAACCAAGCCACTGGTTGAGGAACATCGTGCTGCAGCATCAAATCACAGTTTGGTTAGGTCAGTCAATAATGTTGTTACTAGTTAGCCATTCAAATATAGTCTTGCTTTCATATTTTGAATTTTCAATCTACACCAGAGAACACTAATTAACTTTCTCTTTAAGGCCTTTTTACACAGTATAAAAATCATGATTCATCCAATACTAGTAAGTTGTCCAAATCCTGAGATATTATCTTTGAAACACATTTCAAATGATTCATCAATAATCCTGGTATGCTGGAAAGATCTACTTCTTTTCCATGTTTTCTTTCCACGGTAATAAATAGTATTAACTATTAGCATCCTAGAACTTCAGAAATATATTTGCAATCTCTCCAGACTTGGAGCAATATTGATGGCACATTCGCTAAAACCACTGTTTCAATCCTTCTTCTTTCTATTCCTCACTATGGTTAATTAAGACCCAGAATGTGAGAAACTGCCTTTTTAGACTGATATATTTTAACAATGTTTTTTTTTTCGTCTTTACTTTTCAATTGATTGTGGATATTCATTCTTGGATATTCTAGTGGGATAGTGCATGATGTGGGATAATGCAAGATTTAGGACTTCTGCTCCCATAGCCCAGGGAAGCTAAAGAACATTGCACTGACCTGCCAACTTATTCCACAGCACTTACAGGTAATTTATTTATTACCCCCAAGCTGGGTACTTATTACCCCCAAGGCTGAGTCAACCTTGAGCTGGCTACCTGAACCACGTGGGGATTGAACCTTAGGTCTGCATTCTGCTGCCTTAACACTCTGCACCACACGAGGTACTCATGCATGTCGGGCTTCCTACCTTGTCTGTTTGCATGGAAATTTCTAAACAGACACTACCAGATGAAATCATTAAGCACCCCTGGGTAGTCACTGCACTGTCCACTGTCGGTGGCAATGCCTTTAGTGACTTATTGCCAGTATACATGTAACACTGTGGATTAAGGTCATAAGGGATGTTGTCTCTCCTTAAGAACAGCACAAAAAAGTGTAAGTGGGTCAGGGTGGTGGAGGGGGTATCATCTCTCCTCAAGTAGAGCACCCAGAAGGGGTGTGGGAAGACACCTGAGAGGTAAATGAGGAGACTTCTAAGGCCATGCATGCTTCCCTGGGTAATTTATGCAAATAAGGAAAATGGAACAATATCTCTGCAGCGCCACCTATGTGGATTGAGAAATGTTACATGCTCGGAAAAAGAATATCTCATCCGTCTGGCACCCACTATCATGCCTCGCTCGAACTCCAATAATTCATGTAACCTTGTCATGTTGGTCAGTGTCCAACCTCACTTACAAGATAACACCTCACAACTTATAGAGGTGTAGACATTGGATGGATAGATAGATAATTTCCTTTTTAGTGCTTTTCTGTTTTCTGCAGACGTCTAGACAAACCTATTCCCACAACAATATCATCAGACTGATGTCATCAGGCTTTTATCCTAGTATTGAATTTGAAAGCATATTTATCCAAAAATTTCACTACACACTTGACAGTTCCACACTTTGTTGTGCCAACCTGCACTTAAGAAATAACAATAGTACAGCTATAAAAAATCATTTTTGTACCATCCAGTAAAGAATGGTATTTATTTAGTTGTTAATCTTCACTGAAGAATATATTCCAGTGTTTGGTAAAACAAAATCCAGTTGGTATCATAACATGACATACTTTATGCTCCACATGCTGCTCTAAATATTTACTATGAGTGGAAATGCTTTGTTTTAATGAGAGGCAGGGAAAAGGAACAGGCACAGCACAAACCATGTCTGTTTAAACGAATCTGGAAGAAAGTTGAGCACGCAAATCTTTATGGAAGAGTTTAACTAGTGTGAGAATAACTATTATACTTTATGTGAAAGGAATACACATCCAGGGACAGCTCCTGCTAAAGGGAGCGCCACTTGGCTTGGCGCTCAATGTTTAAAACTACCATAGCTCTCATTACTAATTGTACAGCAATATAATTTAGCGATTGTATAAGGGCGGTTTCACATCTGTGATGGAACCTCCGGTCAAAGGTTCCGCCGCAGATCCGTCTCAAATACCAGAAGAAAAAGATCTGCATGCAGCATTTTTTCTTCTGTCTAAAAGCTGGGCAGCTGAGTGGAAACTGAATCGACCCCATTAAAGTCAATGGGATCCATTCTGCATTGTTCAGTTCTGTTCTGAGATGGAGCCGTTCGGCCACAGGGATTCCCTTTTCCTGCTCCCCGAATGGGGCAGCAAAGGGGAACCCCGAGTGTAGGTATTAAATCACTCTAATACTGTTATTTGATTACTTTATGTATGAGGCTGTCATTTGCATATATGGTGGTGTTTACTTAGGCATGTATGTAGTAGTGGCACAGTATAATATTATTTATTCAGATTAGGGAAGTATTATAAGGGCCAACATATGGCACTACTATGTAGGCACCATACTGTATGACTCGTACAGTTAGGTACTGCATGGTATAATCATTTGTATATACTGTATGACTGTGTACCCTCCATATTGGGTGTGCCAACGGAAAGTACCACATAGACCAACATCAAATGTAAGGCCGAAAGTGTACACATCTAGTGCATATAATTGATCCATAATCAATAATTTGTCAGTTAAGGGCAACATAACTTCCCAGATGTCAAAAATAACCAGATACCCAAAAGACGAGGCAGAGGTGGTTTTTGCAGTTTCTGTGATTTTATGCAGAGTTCAAGGAGCAAATAGAATAGAAAGAGCCACAGCGCCTTTGCCGGTTTGGACTCATTGGTCAGGGGTGACAGATGAGGGATTGAGGTACAGGTCGCTCGTCCCTGTTTTGACTGTAGTTTCCCTCATGTTGGCCGTCTGCAGTATCACTCCACTATCCAGTCAGTGACACAACAGTATATACAAGTGGGCTGATGGGGAGGTGCACTGGGCTGCTCTCTGCTCCCTGGTGTGTTACATCAGTAATACTCCAGAGAGTCATGCAAAACAATTGGACTGACTTTTACTTGTCCAAAATGCGTGGTGGCTATGGAGCATCCAAAATGGAGTCTCAGTTGTTTTAACGGTCTTTTATTTAAGTGGTGGCTGTATTTTCTCCCTTTTCCCTAAGCCCCTGGGGCGAGGTTGTGCTGTGACATTTCCTTTTTATGCTGAGGGATTGTAATTCCTGCTTTCCTCTTACTTCCAGCAGCTAATCCTCTATTTTCTGCTCACGCAGTATCCTTTAACTATTACATGACCAAACAATCCTCTCTGGGCTGACTCACTCCCTGAGGAAACTCTCTCAGGCAATCTCTAAAGTAATTCTGTGTAAGATCATCCTGTGTGGCAACTCTATCTGGGGTAATCTTGTCTGAGGTCTGTCTCAGGTCTCTCTGAGCTAATCCTGTCTGAGGGCTCCTGCACACTTGCGTTTATTTTTTGCGTTTTTTCACGCAATATCGCTGCGTTTTTTTCACACAATTGTTAATGGGACTTTCTAATGTTAAAATCTTGTCTGAGGTCTGTCTAAGGTCTCTCTGAGTTAATCTTGTCTGAGGTCTCTCTGAGTTAATCTTAATCTGAAGTCTGTCTGAGGTCTTTCTGAGGTAATCTTGTCTGAGGTCTGTCTCAGATATGTCTGGGGTAATCATGTCTAAGGTTTGTCTCAGGTCTGCCTGAGGTAGTCTTTTCTGAGGTCTTTCTTAGGTCTTTCAGAGGTAATCTTGTCTGAGGTTTGTCTCAGATATGTCTGGGGTAATCTTTTCTGAGGTCTGTCTCAGGTTTCTCTGAGCTAATCCTGCCAGAGGTTTGTCTCGGGTCTCTCTGAGGTAATCTTGTCTGAGGTCTGTCTCAGGTCTGTTTGAGGTAATCTTGTCTGAGGTCTTTCTCAGGTCTTTCTAAGGTATTCTTGTCTGAAGTCTGTCTCAGGTCTGTGTGAGGTAATCTTGCCTGAGATCTGTCTCAGGTCTCTCTGAGGTAATCTTGTCTGAGGTCTGTCTGAGGTAATCTTATCTGAGGTCTGTCTAAGGTCTCTCTGAGATAATCTTGTCTGAGGTCTCTCTGAGTTAATCTTAATCTGAAGTCTGTCTGAGGTCTTTCTGAGGTAATCTTGTCTGAGGTCTGTCTCAGATATGTCTGGGGTAATCATGTCTGAGGTTTGTCTCAGGTCTGCCTGAGGTAGTCTTTTCTGAGGTCTTTCTCAGGTCTTTCGGAGGTAATCTTGTCTGAGGTCTGTCTCAGGTTTCTCTGTGCTAATCCTGCCAGAGGTTTGTCTTGGGTCTCTCTGAGGTAATCTTGTCTGAGGTCTGTCTCAGGTCTGTCTGAGGTAATCATGTCTGAGGTTTGTCTCAGGTCTGTTTGACGTAATCCTGTCTGAGGTCTTTCTCAGGTCTTTCTAAGGTAATCTTGTCTGAAGTCTGTCTCAGGTTTCTGTGAGGTAATCTTGTGGTAGGTCTGTCTCAGGTCTCTCTGAGATAATCTTGTCTGAGGTCTGTCTAAGGTAATCTTGTCTGAGGTCTGTCTCAGGTCCGTCTGAGGTAATCCTGTATGAGGTCTGTCTCAGATCTGCCTGAGGTATACTTGTCTGAGGTCTGTCTCAAGCCTGTCTAGGGCAGTGTTTCCCAACCGGGGTGCCGCGAGAGGCTGCGACATAATACAATGGTGACATAATACAATAAATAAAAGAATACTAGCCGTGGAGTTGCGGCACCCCTGGCAGCCTCTCTGCACGCAGCATAGTTCGTAAAAGCTGGCTCTGTTGCTACCGGCTCTCTGGATGAAACACACCCCCAGCCAATCAGAAGCTGGGGGCGTGTTTCATCCAGAGAGGCGGCGGCAACAGAGCCAGCGCACGAGAACGGCGGCTGGAACGCTGTGCACACAGCTGCAGGGCACCGGCAACAGTGCTGGAGCACCAAGGTGAGTGGCTTTTTGCATGCCCTGGACTCCAGGGCAGCATGTAAAGTGGTGGTGGTGCCCTATTCAGCAATTCTAGCAACCTGATTGGTTGTTTGGTGAATCAGCCAACCCAAACAATCAATCAGGTTGCTGGAATTTCTGAATAGGGCAGAAGTCTTGTGTAAAGAGTTATGCAGGAGGTAATGGGCGCATGTAAGGTGGTGGTGGTGGGTGCGTGGGGGGGTAATGGGCGCATGTAAGCTGGTGGTGATGGGTGCGTGGGGGGAGGTAATGGGCGCATGTAAGGTGGTGGTGGATGCCTGGGGTGTAATGGGCCCATGTAAGGTGGTGGTAGATGCGTGGGGGGGTAATGGGTGCATGTAAGGTGGTGGTGGTGGGTGTGTGTGTGTGGGGTAATGAGCGCATGTTAGGTGGTGGTGATGGGTGCGTGGGGGGTAATGGGCGCATGTAAGGTGTTGGTAGATGCGTGGAGGGGTAATGGGCGCATGTAAGGTGGTGGTAGGTGCATGGGGGAGGTAAAGGGCGCATGTAAGGTGGTGGGGGGGTGCGTGGGGGGGGTAATGGGCACATGTAAGGTGGTGGTGTTGGGTGCGTGGGGGGTTAATGAGCGCATGTAAGGTGGTGGTGATGGGTGCATGGGGGGTAATGGGTGCATGTAAGGTGGTGGTGGATGTGTGGGGCATAATGGGCGCATATAAGGTGGTGGTAGGTGCATGGGGGAGGTAATGGGCGCATGTAAGGTGGTGGTGGGTGCGTAGGGGGGGGGGGTAATGGGCGCATCTAAGGTGGTGGTAGGTGCGTGGGGGAGGTAATGGGCACATGTAAGGTGGTGGTGGTGGGTGCGTGGGGGGGTAATGGGCGCATGTAAGCTGGTGGTGATGGGTGCGTGGGGGGAGGTAATGGGCGCATGTAAGGTGGTGGTGGATGCCTGGGGTGTAATGGGCCCATGTAAGGTGGTGGTAGATGCGTGGGGGGGTAATGGGTGCATGTAAGGTGGTGGTGGTGGGTGTGTGTGTGTGGGGTAATGAGCGCATGTTAGGTGGTGGTGATGGGTGCGTGGGGGGTAATGGGCGCATGTAAGGTGTTGGTAGATGCGTGGAGGGGTAATGGGCGCATGTAAGGTGGTGGTAGGTGCATGGGGGAGGTAAAGGGCGCATGTAAGGTGGTGGTGGTGGGTGCGTGGGGGGGGGGTAATGGGCACATGTAATGTGGTGGTGTTGGGTGCGTGGGGGGTTAATGAGCGCATGTAAGGTGGTGGTGATGGGTGCATGGGGGGTAATGGGTGCATGTAAGGTGGTGGTGGATGTGTGGGGCATAATGGGCGCATATAAGGTGGTGGTAGGTGCGTGGGGGAGGTAATGGGCGCATGTAAGGTGGTGGTGGGTGCGTGGGGGGGGGGGGGGTAATGGGCGCATCTAAGGTGGTGGTAGGTGCGTGGGGGAGGTAATGGGCGCATGTAAGGTGGTGGTGGTGGGTGCGTTGGGGGGGTAATGGGTGCATCTAAGGTGGTGGTGGTGAGTGTGTGGGGGGGTAATGGGCGCATGTAAGTTGGTGGTGGATGCGTAGGGCGTAATGGGCGCATGTAAGGTGGTGGTGGGTGCGTGGGGGGGGGGTAATGAGCGCATGTAATGTGGTGGTGATGGGTGCTTGGGGGGGTAATGGGCACATGTAAGGTGGAGGTGGATGCGAGGGGCATAATGGGCACATGTAAGGAGGTGGTAGGTGCGTGGGGGGGTAATGGGCGCATGTAAGGTGGTGGTGGTGGGTGCGTGGGGGGGTAATGAGCGCATGTAAGGTGGGGTAATGGGTGCTTGGGGGGGTAATTGGCGCATGTAAGGTGGTGGTGGATGCGTGGGGTGTAATGGGCGCATGTAAGGTGGTGGTGGATGCGTGGGGGGGATAATGGGCGCATGTAAAATGGTGGAGGAAAGAAGGGAAGAGAATGGGCGCATGTAAAATGGTGGAGGAAGGGAGGGGAGAGAAAATGACCGCATGTAAAATGGTGGAGGGAGGGGAGAGAATGGCCGCATGTAAAATGGTGAAGGGAGAGAGGGAATGGCCACATGTAAAATGGTGGAGGGAGGGAATGGCCGCATGTAAAATGGTGGTGGGAGGGAATGGCCGCATGTAAAATTGTGGAGGGAGAGAAGGGAGGGAATGGCCACATGTAAAATGGTGGAGGGAGAGATGGGAGAGAATGACTGCATGTAAAATGGTGGAGGGAGGGGAGAGAATGACCGCATGTAAATAGGTGGAGGGAGGGGAGAGAATGGCCGCATGTAAAATGGTGAAGGGAGGGAGGGAATGGCTGCATGTAAAATGGTGGGGGGAGGCATATTGGCCTTTTACTCCCAACCTCTACATGAGCCAACCTAACAACCAATCACCGTGAATGCGTAAATCCAAACAACAAATCAGGTTGCGAATGGTGTGGAGGTGGGGAGTGAAAGGCTAATATGCGTGGGGGAGGGAATGGCTGCATATAAAATGGTGGCGAGAGGGAATAGTTAGCAATGATCATTAAAGGGTTGTAAATGACTAGATTTTGTATATCGTGCAAACATTTTGGGTAGAGGTGCCCCACGTGAAAATTTACATTCAATGCGGAATACATAATATGTTGTAATAAGCCACGCCCCTAACCACACCCCTGGCCACACCCTAACCACACACCCCTTTTGGTAGGGGCGCCCCACCGTAAAAATTTTTTACCAGGGGTGCCCCAAGGCGGAAAAGGTTGGGAACCACTGGTCTAAGGTAATATTGTCTGAGGTCTGTCTCAGGTCTCTTTGAGGTAATCGTGTCTGAGGTCTGTCTCAGGTCTCTTTGAGATAATCCTGGCTGAAGTCTGTCTGAGCTCTCTCTGAGGTAATCTTGTCTGAGGTCTGTCTCAAGTCTGCCTGAGGTAATCTTGTCTGAGGTCTGTTCCAGGTCTCTTTGAGGTAATCCTGTCTGAGGTCTGTCTGAGCACTCTCTCAGGTAATCTTGTCTGAGGTCTGTCTCAAGTCTGCCTTAGATAATCTTGTCAGGGGTCTGTCTTGGGTGTGTTTGAGGTAATTTTGTCTGAGGCCTTTCTCAGGGCTCTCTGGGGAAATCTTGTCTGAGGTCTGTCTCAGGTCTGTTTGAGGTAATCATATCTGAAGTCTGTCTCAGGTTTCTCCGAGGTAATCTTGTCAGAGGTCTGTCTCAGGTCTCTGTGAGATAATCTTGTCTGAGGTCTGTCTGAGGTAATCCTGTCTGAGGTTTGTCCCAGTTCTGTTTGAGGTAATCTTGTCTGAGGTCTGTCTCAGGTCTGTCTGAGGTAATCCTGTCTGAGGTCTGTCTCAGATCTGCCTGAGGTAATCTTGTCTGAGGTCTTTCTCAAGTCTGTCCAAGGTAATATTGTCTGAGGTCTGTTTTAGGTCTCTTTGTGGTAATCCTGTCTGAGGTCTGTCTCAAGTCTCTCTGAGGTAATCTTGTCAGGGGTCTGTCTCAGGTCTGTTTGAGGTAATCTTGTCTGAGACCTTTCTCAGGTCTCTCTGAGGCAATCTTTTCTGAGGTCTGTCTCAGTTCTATTTGAGGTAATCTTGACTGAGGTCTGTCTCAGGTCTGTCAGAGGTAATCTTGTCTCAGGTCTGTCTGAGTAATCTTGTCTCAGGTCTGTCTGAGGTAATCTTGTCTGAGGTCTGTCTCAGGACTGTCTGAGACAATCCTGTCTGAGGTCTGTCTTAGGTAATCTTGTTTGAGGTCAGTTTTAGGTCCCTCTGGGGTATTCTTGTCTGAGGTCTGTCTCAGGTCTGTGTGAGGTAATCTTGCCTGAGAGCTGTCTCAGGTCTATCTGAGGTAATCTTGTGGGAGGTCTGTCTCAGGTCTCTTTGGAGTATTTTTGTCTGAAGTCTGTCCCTGGTCTGTGTGAGGTAATCTTGCCTGAGAGCTGTCTCAGGTCTTTCTGAGGTAATCTTGTCTGAGGTCTGTCCCAGGTCTCTCTGAGGTAATCTTGTCTGAGGTCTGTCCCAGGTCTCTCTGAGGTAATCTTGTCTGAGGTCTGTCTCAGGTCCTTCCTCAGATAATCTTGTCTGAGGTCTGTCGCAGGTCTGCCTAAGGTAACTGACTTAGGACTCTCATGTGACTGTACATGTTGTTACTTTCTCCTCACTTTAGCTCCTCCCCTTTGCCTGATTGGCTTATTATATGTGAGAGAATAAAATGACTGATTAACTCCTTTTGTGCCATAAAACAAAGAACTACAACATCTGTAAATTGCAATACAATAGTAAAGACACACCATTTATCATTATATCATTAATTCAAACACATTATAACAGATAACATTAAAGGAGAACACACATCTGGGGTATCAAACTCCTATTTCTGGGTACCACAGTCACACGACAGATGCCAGTGGGTAATAGCTGCTGCGTCTAATTTAGATCTAACATAGTGTTAAAATGGCTGATTTCCTCTAGGACTGGGACCGCTATGTCATTACAGCACTAGTTGTGGAAAAGTATAAAAAAAAAAGCTATATAATTTTTGACATATTTAAAGAGTTAAGTGATCTGATCCGTTCACGTAGTTTTTGTGTTGTACGTATCAGTGGATGCAGTCCAGAGCCCCCATAAAAATATAATCAGAAGTCAATAAGGAGCAATTTTTATAACCTCTTTATGGTTGATGTTTGTTCTTCATTTGTAGGACAGTTATGCCTGGGTACACTACATGACTACCCTACATCAAAATCTGCATCAAAAAGTACTTGTGCACAGCTACATCAATGGAAACTGCGTTGTGGACTTCCATATAAAAGCAGTGATATGCAGTTTTTAACTACATTGTGTTAACAGGATTTTTAGAATTTACCTAATCCTGTACACCTCTAATGTGAAACAGCAAGTGTTTCTTACTCCAGCTTGAATACAGTATGAAACAATGATACATATTTTTTTCATAATACTAATTGAATATAATCGTGTACCATCCAGTAAAAAATGTATGTGTTAATGTATATGTTTTTTTAACATGGGATCCTATAGGTGTTGGGTGGCTGACAGATCCACTTTTTCATATTTGTTTAACTTCTCACACCATACATCTCCGGATATGTTGGGTTTAGAGAAAAGTTAAGGAAGTTCACATCTGTATATCCAATTGTATAGTCCAAGTATATGATGTGTATGCTTCTGTGTAGCATACATACTGTACAATTATCAAAAACAATGTACACCATTTTAGACGTTGTCCTCGCTTTGTTTTCCATATTCTATATATACAGGCATATAAAATATTTCTACAAGAGTGATAATATAAGCTACCACAACACTAGTTTACTTTCAATTGGTGACGGTAGACCAGGAGTGAACAATGTTTTCCATATGAGACATTTACAGCATATCAATAATATATATACCAAAACTGTCTAATGCAGATTTCACTTCAAGGATTCCCACCTATCGGGGCAATGGGGATCCCCTTTGCCCCTAATCTGCACTTCTTTGAGGAGAAGACATTACATGCAAGTGCTCGCTCTATGAGATGTTAGATGTTGTAGTAACAGTTTAGCATTTTCTCTCTCCCATAAATTAAAATGAAGCTGTGTTCCACACCTTTACGACATGGAAACTGCTTGTCAACAGCCACGCACAAACAAACATTTTTGTGTTTAGATGATTAGGGGCCAGAAGGAATGTCATTGTGGGTCACATGTGACACGAGGGCTGCAGGTTGTGCACCCCTGCTGTACACCTCTCTATTGCTGTTATAGTTGGAAAGACACAACAAAATCATTCTGACTCATAAAATTGTTAATTTCAGCCAAATAAGTTTCATGTGGCCCTGAACAAATGATCAAGATGTTTAGACTATTAAGAAGTTTATAAAGTGGCTGTTTATCATGCACAAATATTTTGGTTTATTTAGGCTCACAATTTCCTGCTCATCTAATGAGCCAATGTAACTTTAAAATATACTCTGCGCAGAATGAATTTTGTCAATTTTGACAGTTTATTATTTGGTCATAATAATATGCTTCTTTACTAGGCCCAAAGATGCAAAGTGTTGCAAAATAAAGATTTTGGCATCACCTTGAATTCCATTGAAGTGAATGGACAATGTTAATTTTTTTAAAGGGCTCTTCTGATTTTTAAAAAAATCATTCCTTATATAACGGAAGGACAAACAATTATGCTGCGCCAAACAGGGACAGCTAACAAACATACAAGCTATACCCTGTGGCCTTCTGTTCTCATACATTATGCCTCACAGGGACTGCGGCCTATTTACTTGGAGGTAGTATTTTTTGTTAATATAAAACACAAAGAAACCCAAAAGGGTAAATGAAAAAACACAGAGTGTATATCTGAGGCCTCAGAAGTTGTTCCACTACGCTAGCCACTTCAAATTTTTTGCAGGCTATACGCAGCTAGTAGTAAGTAGTAAGCAAACTACAAAGCTAGCTGATAAGTTACATAAAATTGCACAAAAAAATACTAAATAAAATGAAAAGGAAACACGATGAAAGCAAGGCGCAGTGGGCATGACAGAGGTGGTGGTGGTCATGGTGGTGGTAGGGGATGGGCCAAGGTGGCACTTAAAGTGGCTCCCACTGAAGCAGCAGCTACGTGTTCTGCACACGGTGAGACAAGCCCCCTGCCATTCCTTAGAAGTGGTATTGCACGTGCATTAGATCGGCAGCACTCAAAATAGGTCATAGAGTGGATAACACGACATGCCTGAAGGACCACCACCTCTTCTACCTCCTAGTCGCAGGCACACAGGAATCAGTTTGCACCAGTTGGACATGAACATTTCACCTATACTTCAGCCTGTGCCAATTCCCCTACACTTTCCGAAGCAGTCTAAATGAATCAGTCTGAGGAGCTGTTTGATCACTCAGTGTCATAGATGGTAACAAGGCAATTTACACAAACAGAGGGAGAAGACCAAGATATTGAATGTACTGATGCCCAACCAGGAAGATGAGGGTGGGTTAGTGCATGTGGTCAGTGCTCCACAGGCAACGTGTACTCAGGAGGATGTGGAAACAGAGGTGCCAGCTCCTGGTGCTCACTGTGACATAGAGCCCATTAAGGAGGGAAAGGATGACAACCAGGAAGAGAAGGTTGTGTCACGTATCCTTCATACGTTAACTTTTGGACTCTGAACGGGACCTGGGAGCAGACATAACACAATGACTGACACACACCCAAAACACTACATAGCATATCTGCACACATAAACAGATGGAATTGCTATAGTACGAGGTATTGGATCATATTTTGGCCAATATACTTAAGACCTTGATCCCACGACAAGGGTTCTCGTTGTCTCATGGGTCCCTACTCTAACAAAACAAACTAACCCTTAAAGTCCTGTCTGCAAGCGGGGAGATTGTCCCAATATGGACAACCCCAGGCTGGAACCTAAGGACCTTACTCACCACAGATGGAAAATGATCCAAGCAGAACAGGACACAGTTCATACCAACACACAAGGGAATGCATACCACACGAAACAGGACTGTTGACACCACATGTGCGGCCATCTGCACAAACACACAGAACATGTTGCAGTTGACACCTACAGAACAATATGCACAGATGCAAACACAAAATTACTGGGAGGGAAATGAGAAAACCAGCACCCTCTAGTCAGAGGGGCTGGTATATATGTGCAGCAGACTGGTGATGATTGGCTGGCTGAAGAACTCCACACCCAGCCAACTCAAACATCCCACACCTGTGGCAGTGTGCTCCCATAGAACTACAGGTTCTAGGAGCACAACCTGACAGGTGGAAGATGATGAGGTGCTTGACCCAACATGGACAGACAGCAAGAGCCATGATAGCAGCTTACAGGGGGAGAAGGAAGAGGAGGATGTTGTGGGGCAGCACTATGCTAAGACAGGGAGTAGGGTGTTGCAGATGAAGTCTAATGGAGGTGTGATATCCTTTTTGTTAGCCTGTCACAGCCTGCAGCAATAATACATTGCAGGACAGTGACAGGCAGCACTTATCCATGATGGTGCATGACTATGTTAGCTCCCATATTGATGTACTCAGACATGGCATTGGCTCCTTCAACTTCTCGGTGTCTAAGCTGGACAAGTGGCCAGAGCTTGCAGAACATGCTTTAGAGGTGTTTGCCTGGCCCGCAGCCAGTGTGCTATCAGAAAGGATGTTCCTCACAACTGGAGATGTTATAACTGACAGATCTATCTTCCTGTACTCAGTTTTCCCAATAGAAACGCAATAGTGCCATTAAGAATCTACTAAATGGCACATTAGTCTCTTTTGGCTTTATATATGAGGCTATGCAACAATCGCGCAGCTCACCAATGCATGAATGAACTGCAGGAGCAGCATAGTGTTTGGACTCCAACTGTTACTGACTCCCATTCCAGGATGATTAAATATAGAGCAGGATTATATCAGATGCAGCAAACCTTCCTTTCTCAGTAAGTGAACGGTGCCAGTAGCCTAGAATAAGCCCACTGATAGATAGTAGTCAGTGCTAAAGGATCTTTGTTTCAGGTTAATTCCCATATTCCTCGTGCCTATCTCGCTAAATAATGATGGCAGGCAGCTAAAGACTAGAGATGAGCGAGCACCAAAATGCTCGGGTGCTCGTTACTCGAGTCGACCTTCCCGCGATGCTCGAGGGTTCGTTTCGAGTAACGAACCCCATTAAAGTCAATGGGCGACCCGAGCATTTTTGTATGGGACCTATGCTCCGCTAAGGTTTTCATTTGTGAAAATCTGGGCAATTCAAGAAAGTGATGGGAATGACACAGCAACGGATAGGGCAGGCGAGGGGCTACATGTTGGGCTGCATCTCAAGTTCACAGGTCCCACTATTAAGCCACAATAGCGGCAAGAGTGGGCCCCCCCCCTCCCAAAAACTTTTACTTCTGAAAAGCCCTCATTAGCATGGCATACCTTAGCTAAGCACCACACTACCTCCAACAAAGCACAATCACTGCCTGCATGACACTCCGCTGCCACTTCTCCTGGATAACATGCTGCCCAACCGCCCCACACGACCCAGCGTCTGCTGCACACACAAGCGACTACTACCCCCAGCAGACACGCAGTAAACTGTACACGGTCACAGGCTTGGCTGGGTAATAATGAGCGACTACTACCCCCAGCAGACACGCAGTAAACTGAAGATGGTCACAGGCAGCCCAAATATAGTATTTTTTTTCCAATTTTTGGGAAAAAGCCCACTGCCTATATAGCCTGTATATGGATTTCCCTGTTGGAGGATGACTGTGGTTATTGAAAGCACAGTGCAGCCAGAAAAAATTATGTGCAAGGCTTCAGTAACACCTAGCTGGGTAATAGTGAGCGACTACTACCCCCAGCAGACACGCAGTAAACTGAACACAGTCACAGGCAGCCCAAAGATTTTTTTTTTCCAATTTTTTTGAAAAAGCCCACTGCCTATATAGCCAGTATATCTCTTTCCCTGTACCACTGTCCCTGCCTCACCAGTACTGCCCCTATACTCAGTAAAATAACTGCAGACTGAGGACGCTATGGTCTGCACGCCCGATATCCAAAAAAAAAAAAAATGTGCAAAACTGCTAAAAGCAGCCTCAACAGTGTTGCACACGGTCAGATGTGACCCTAAGAAGGACCGTTGGGGTTCTTGAGGACGAAGATAACAGTCTAACACTCTCCCTATAGCAGCTACAGCAGGACGGCACTTTCCCTAATGTCTCTCAGCGTGCATCTGTGGCGAGCCGCGGCCGGCCCCAGTTTATATACTCGGGTGTCACCTGATCTCCCCAGCCACTCACTGCAGGGGGGTGGGATAGGGATGGAACTTCACAGGAGGAAGTTGTAATGCCTTCCCTGTGTTTCTATTGGCCAGAAAACGGCGCAAACTTTTCTGGGAAGAAAATGGAAGTGACTCGAACACCGCGTGGTGCTCGTCTCGAGTAACGAGCATCTCGAGTACCCTAATACTCGAACGAGCATCAAGCTCAGACGAGTACGCTCGCTCATCTCTACTAAAGACCTTAACTAGAGGTTATCTCTGTGTTCAAAATAGAAAAATAAATGATAAGATAACCAGCGCCCTGATGGTAGACAGCCAAAAGAGACTAATGTGCCATTTAGTAGATTCTTAATGGCATTATTGCGTTTCTATTGGGAAAACTGAGTACCCATAAAGCAGAGGTCCATATTGTGGATCAGTCAGTCTCTGCCCAACTGAAAGACCACTTTTACATCTGAGGTCAATCTTTTGGTTCCTGATGATCTGTGGCCTCCAGATGAAATGTATAGGACCACTTAACATTCCCTCTGAATGACTTGTTGAAAATATTTTGGACCGCTTGACATTCTTTTTGAATGCTGTATCCTAATAAATTCCTTTTTTCTTTAGACATTTACCAAATGCCGAGAACCATTCACATATGAGTTTCTCGGCCTAACTGCACTACAAGCTATACTGCATCAAATGTCTCTCAACTAATATACTTATGATTACAACTCTGATAGGATGCTATGATAAAAATACGGTTTCACTAGATTCAGAGACCTACTTCAACAAGGTCTCTCTTACATCCATCCAGGACATACACCTCCCTATACAGTGATTTTTGGTTTCTACGTACAGTGGTGCCTTGACATACAAGTTTAATCTGTTCCGAGACGGAGCTCGTAAGCTCCGGACGAAACACTGGCGACAGCTGAGTATAGATCCTCTCCTGGAGCCTTAGCTTGTGAGTTTTTTGACTTGCAAGCAGGCTCATACCCCAAGTTTTTGCTGGTAAATCAGAGCAAAAATTCGGAAGAGCCTGCTCGCAAGTCAAAAAACTCACAAGCTGAGGCACTCGCATCCCGAGGTACACTGTATATTGATTGCACAAGAGTTATCTCATTATTATATACTTTTTGAGATATATCCTCAAAGATGCTTGGTGTAGCAATAAGCAAAGTAATCACCAGTTTTATAAATACCATCCCCATACCAAGTACCAAGATCTTTGGCCAGGGTAAAAGGATTTAGAAGTGGCATAGGGTTCTTTCAGTTCAAATTAAAAAAAGAAATCCATTTATAAGGTGGAATAAATTTGGCGTAATTGCATTTGAATTGATTTATTTTAATTTTATATAATAATCTGCATATTCATATAAGATACTGTATATACTCAAGTATAAGCCTAGTTTTTCAGCACATTTTCTCATGCTGAAAAAGTCCCCCTCGGCTTATACTCGAGTGCGGTTAAAAAAACCTGGGTAAAAAAAACCCCGCAATACTCACCTCCCAGCCTGTGTCTGTGTCCCCGGCACGATGGTCTCCCGGGCGGTACAGCAAGCTGCTTCAGAATTCTTTCCGCTGTCATCTCCCTGCTCGGCTTTGAATTCCCTCGCCATCAGCGCTGTGTAAGTAAGCGCTGTGATTGGCTAAAGTGCCAGCCAATCACAGCCAGAGTTCGATTCAATCACAGCACTTACTTACACAGCGCTGACGGCGGGGAAATTCAAAGCGAGCAGGGAGATGATAGCGGGGAGAATTCTGAAGCAGCTTGCCGTACCCCCGGGGAGACCATCACGCCGGGGACACAGACGCTGGCTGGGAGGTGAGTATTGCGGTTTTTTTTTTTACCCAGTATATACTCGAGTATAGCTAGGCTTATACTTGAGTCAATAAGTTTTACCATTTTTTTGTGGTAAAACCTATTGACTCGGCTTATACTCGGGTCGGCTAATACTCAAGTATATACGGTCTTTGTAGAATACCTTAATAATAATTTTATTCTAATAAGTAGTATAACTATAAATCTGGCAGTGCATTTAAACCGAATTACAGTTTGGACTGAGAAAAACCCTAATCTGCAGTGATACAATCAAATCTGAGCTACTTATATAACTTATAAAATAAGATTTTGTTCCTGCCTCAAAGTCTTTTTAATGCGTTCTGCAGTTGAATCATTACAGAGCACTCTTTCTGGCATTAGTCACATGTTCCCTACAAACTGTATTGTAATTTGTACTTCACTGAACCCATCAGTGTGATGGCAATTTAAACTTCACTTTGGAAATACAATTCGCACACTTTCAATGCTCACATTCAATTATTTCACTCCAGACACAAAGAAGTCTTTTGTAAAGTCTTTTAAAACTTATCTATCAGCACTTTCTTATAAGAGATTACCAACTATGTTGGGTACAGCATTTTATTTAAATTTCTCTAAGAATTGGGTTGAATACATATTATATTAAACCATATATTTACATTTCAAATGCAACAGTTTTACAATGTGTATTTTCTTAGGCCTAAAAAGAAAACCTTGGATGATTTAGCAGTATAGTTAAGATTTACTCTCGTCTCTATGTGATAATGGGAAGAAAGTGGACTGAAGTCACCAAGTGACTGCTGTACCTGTTGCTGATCAACCAACAAAACTCATTTCACTGCTGCCTAACATGTATGGCAACATACATCCATTAGGGATTCTAAATGACTGTTTTGCATATATTGACAATGGGAAACTTTGTTTTTATTGAAATTCCCCTTTTTTTTTCTTTTCAGACAGCTCAGAAGCCAAGATGAGGAAGATAATTGTTGCTGCTTAATAATCTTTTGATTGGATATGTATGTAATTACTGGTTATATACTGTATACTCATTAGATGGAGGCTTCGGAAACAATGGGAACACATAAGAATGCCTTTTATATAGTAAGAATTTTACTTGAAACTGAGCCAATTGCTTGAGTCAATAGATTCTACACATTGACATGATAACAGAGAACCACAACAATTACATGACAGTGAATAGAATATTAGTGTGTGGGAGTAAAAATGTCATCAGCCTGAGGGCATAACAGTAATGTTAGCTTGCATGGATGGTATGGTAACTTGAGTTATAAAGCATAGGATATGAATTTGATGTATCTTTTGTGCAATTCAGCAGTCATTTCAGCAATACACTTTAGGGCTCGTTCAGATGAGCGATTTTTTAGCACATGAATAGCTGCGCAAAAAAAAAAACCACACATCGCGTGTAAAAAAGCAGACATGTGATAGCTTTCATTGGAAAGCATTGGTTCTAATAGAGCCGGTTTTTAAGCGCGCCTATTCATGTGCTAAAAAAAAAATCGCTTGTCTGACTGCGGCCTAAGGGCGCCCACCCACTGGCGTTTTTTTTCCTTGCGAAATTCGCAGCATTTTTTTCTCTGCAGGGGTCTATGGGACTTGTAATGTTAAAATCGCGATCGCGCAAAATCGCGATTTCGCGGTAAATTGCGATTTTGCGCGATCGCGATTTTAACATTACAAGTCCCATAAACCCCTGCAGAGAAAAAAATGCTGCAAATTTCGCAGGGAAAAAAAACGCCAGTGGGTGGGCGCCCTTAGAATTAAGATTGAGTGCATTTACTTAACATGCATTGTCACCAGTAGTTCATATATCTTAAAGGGGTTGTCCCGCGGCAGCAAGTGGGTCTATACACTTCTGTATGGCCATATTAATGCACTTTGTAATGTACATTGTGCATTAATTATGAGCCATACAGAAGTTATAAAAAGTTTTTTACTTACCTGCTCCGTTGCTGGCGTCCTCGTTCCCATGGAGCCGACTAATTTTCGCCCTCCGATGGCCAAATTAGCCGCGCTTGCGCAGTCCGGGTCTTCTGCTCTCTTCAATGGAGCCGCTCGTGCAGGATGCCGTCTCCGTGTAGCTCCGCCCCGTCACGTGCCAATTCCAGCCAATCAGGAGGCTGGAATCGGCAATGGACCGCACAGAAGAGCTGCGGTCCACGGAGGAAGAGGATCCCGGTGGCCATCTTCACCGGTAAGTATAGAAGTCACCGGAGCGCGGGGATTAAGGTAAGCGCTCCGGTAAGCTTTCTTTAGGTCCCTGCATCGGGGTTGTCTCCCGCCGAACGGGGGGGGGGGGGGGGTTGAAAAAAAAACAACCCGTTTTGGCGCGGGACAACCCCTTTAAGGGCTTCTTCAGATGAGCACATACACAAATGTACTCACTGATATGGAGCGTATTTTTGCATGACCCAGTCCAAAGTCTTTTTTTTTTTACAGTTTTTAACTTTGCGCTATTCATAAAAACTATGTGTCAGATAGATAGGGCAGGCCTATTTTTTCTCGCACGTAGTAAGGTCGCGCGAGAAACACAATCAATGGTTTCACTTTGCCACATTTTGCGGGCATGATTTTCACACCCGCAAAATATTAAGAAAACATGGCCCTCTGAAGAGTCCCTATAGGATATTACTGTGACGAAATAACCCGATTTACAATATTTTGGGTTTAGAGCATACAGCTTTAGTTTTTTCATGACTGCATTCCAAGAGCCATAAGCTTTTAATTTTTCCATCTATTTAACGACACAAGGGCTCGCTTTTGTGTGTCTAGTTGTATTTTTAATGGCAGAATTTTAGGGTACATATAATGTATTAAAACGTTTTGGGGAGCAGAAAAAACTGTAATTCCACCTATATATTTTGGGCTTTGTTTTTACAGCATTCCTTGTACTGTATAAATGACATGTTTACTTTGTTCTGCAGGTCAGTACACTTTCCATTCCATAAACTGCCATGCTTTTCGCAAAGAATTTTTTTTCAGGCGGTACCAGATGTTAGCTATAGGTCAATAGGGAACTATGAAACGCACTACAAACAGTGCATTTTTGGGGCGTTTTCTTTTTTTTCATGCATTTTATGGGTCAGTGGCACCATATAAAAAGTGTGCACGTGAAGGAAGCCTTAAAACGGGTTTTTACTTAGTCATTACCACGTTTTGAGAGCTTTTTTATTTTTCCATCGATGGAGCTTCATGGGGGCCTGTCTTTTGCAAGACAAGCAGTGGTTTTCATTGGTATCATTCTAGCAGATACAGGACTTGTTGATTAACATTTATTGCTTTTGTGGGAGTGAGAAGATTAAAAATAAAGCTATTTTGCCATGCTTTTTTCTATGGCGTTCATCTTGCAAGATAAAAACTCATTAGTTTTATACTGTGGGTCATTACGATTGTGGCAATACCAATTATCTGTACATTTTTATATTTTGTTAATTTTTACATGATAAAGCAATTTGTAAGAGGGAAAATGGTATGCTTTGTTAGAGTTTAGGAGTCCAGAGGCACAGTTTACGACAGGGGAGTGAAAGCAAGTCCAGAGATTATAATTGCATCGGTGGAATCTGTCTCTTCATCTATCCACGGATTATAGTAATCAGGGCCTTGTCATTGGGGAAACAGATACCGGTTTGACAAGGGTTCTGTTCGTATGGGTTTTATTTGGAGTACAGAATAACACAAACATCATGGAAATGAACAGAAACCCTGTCCAAATCCAAAGTGGTGTCAGTTTCACTAATGACAGTAAATGGTTCATTTCCATTTGGGGTGCCATTACAATGCTGATTTCCGTAGCTGTAATGGAACTCCCAGTGTAGAAAAAAATGCAGTGGGAACGCTCCCTAGGGTAACATTCACACCTACCAAAAAGGTGTGGAAAAGGGGTGAATTCTGCTGCAGATCAGCTGGATCGCTCTAGATTTCTAGCATTGGGTCCAGCAGTGTGTGTAACTTCCATACCACTCCCCAACTATTTCTCTAAGGCACCTCTGGGAAGGAACCAGAGAGGAGTGGATAGGGGAGAGGAGCAGCATAGGTTCTACTGGAACTCTCGTGTGAGAACTGGAGAGCAGGATGGTAAATTCGTAGTGTGCCATAGCAAAGAAGCAGCCAGTTATGCTTTCATTGACAGATTCCACTCCCTGCAGTTAGAAACTGTGAAGAATAGAGTCTGCCAGTGAGGCCCTCCAGGCGCAGTAGTCCCCGACACCCGCCAGGTGCTAGCACCAGCCCTAATCCAAACATATAAGTTGTATAATACTAGATTTAAATGTCGTCGTTGAACTACCTATGGTTTCTCATGCAAACAATTATTAGCTATATTTGTGTGACCATAGAGATCATCTGTTCACACAAATGGTCTGTTACTGTAGGGAATCATCTTGATTTTAGACACACAGAATAATGACAACTCTAAAACAATGAGACGAGTGTCACTGGCTTGGCTGATAATATGAGTCAGGTTTCAAGACTCTTATAAGTGGCACTAGAAAGTTTTCTCTCTTCTGGAGGAGAGCTATTTTGTATCTTTCCCAGGAAGCATTGCCCTAAGGGCTCCCTACCAGCTGGACCTCGCTAGGAGAATTAGTACCTTTTCATTTGCACAAATGCTGAAAAGTTTTACTACATATCTTAAATGCATTTTCACAGCAAATTTAATTGTTGGAATCTTGGGGTAGATGTATAAAGTTTGCAGCCGTATAAATGATGAAGTACATTAATTGTTGCGTATTAGTTAGGATAATGTTTGACTTGGCTATAAGAAGAATGTCCTTAGTATTGGTTTAAAATAGTTACTGGCAATGAAGAAGTGTGACTAATCGAAACCATATCCTTTGGAGCAAATCTATTCCCTGTCCTTTCCATTCTCCTGCAATGCTTTCTTGGACATGAACAGCAATTAGCAAACATATCTTTCCAAAAAAAAAAGCAGTTTGCATCGCTCTATGCAGAGTCCTCTAATGTCCATCCAGCAGGCACAAATCACAGTGCACATTGTTGAGATGGTGTCTATGCAACCAGACGCATGGGCTTCATGTTTTTTAAGCATAAATCAAATATAAAAGGAAATCATATTATCTGCCTTATTTAAAACAGCTTTCAGTGCTAATATGTCTTGTAAAATGGTATTCAAGATTTTACAATTACAGCAACTGTCCACTTAGGAGCTTAAAAATTATACTTAAATCAGTAACTACAGGGGATCATCAACTGCTAGTTATTTTCCTCAGTACTTGCTGCTCGGCTCTTTTTTAACTGAGCCCTATAAGGAAAGAATTGTAATCTGTGACTACAGTTTAGCTACAGCATCTACAGGAAGTCTGAAATTCCCCTCCTGTTTTATGAGGTTGCTGCTCTCTCCCTCCCCCATGCTAATGTCCAGATTGGCTGTTCTGTACAATCACAAGTCTATAAGAGTCAAACTCAAAAGTCAGAGTTTATCACGTCTTTCCAAGCCAGATATTGCTGTCAAATTGTGAGGATTCTCTAATAATATAAATGGTTGTAGCGCCCACATGATACAATTAAGGGCTTATTCAGATGTTCGTATATCGGCCAGGTTTACACGCCCTGCTGATATACGTTTTCCCTCTCTGCAAGGGGATGAGGCTCGACGGGACAGGAGCAGTGCACTGATCTCCCGCCCCCTCTCCGCCCCTCACCACCGTTTGCAATGGGAGGGGTGGGGGCGGAGTTAAGTTCAGCCCCCGTCCCATCCCCTTCCCTCCCATTGCAAATAGTGGAGAGGGGGCAGGAGCTCAGTGCACCAGTCCCACCTCCTCCCCCTGCAGAGAGGGGCAGCGTATATTGGCTGGGCGTGAAAGCCCGGCCGATATACATACGTCGGAATAAGCCCTAAAGTTGTTGTGTTGTGTCTTTTAAATTTACTAAACCTCTGATTACCTCTGTATTGTGAAACTTCCGTTGCAGATCTGCTCTGTGCTGTGCTACCTCGTTTCCCTGAAAATAAGACCGGCCCCAAAAAGAACATTTTTTAGGATGCTTGAACTCTAAGACCTACTCTAAAATTAAGCCCTAGTTACAGTTATTAAAAAAAGTCCATGTAAATAGTGTCCAGGCAGCTATACATGTAAAAAAGTTACATCTTATTTTCAGGGATACGGGGTATTTGTTTTTTCCTACTTGGTTTATCTTACTGGGAACAATTACATTTTGCTCTACCAGCTAACATGGTACCAAACTTCTTTCGTTTTTTTCCCCCAGTAAAATGGTGGCCTCTCGCATTCCAGTAATGCGCCTCCTCTCAGACTCGGGTAATTGGGTGAAATCTCTTTGATTGTGCCATAGACATATGTCTAGTGGTCAACAAGCTCTACACAAGCAGAGAAAAATGTCCACTACACACAAGTGGCCTCTGAGAGTCTTTTTATAGGCCAAAGGTGGAACCATTTTTAGGTGGCAATAGCGTTCACCTAATTTATGCCACGACTCTAATCATTTGCATATCTGAGATGTAACTGCATGCCAAATTTTGTAGCAAAACAACAACTCCATCTAGGGCTGGCTTTTTTTTTTGATAATGAGTGTATAAACTTGCTATACCTTTAAGACATACCTGAAGAAGCTCACAATATAAAGTAACTTTAGTCGCAAAACTTTTACTAAGTAAACTTGTTTTGAAATCTGTAATAAGTATTAGTGCATGTTCACACAGTGGGATTTTCCATGGCAAATTACGCCTCAAAAACCAATTTAAAATTCACGTTTTTTGCCATGGATCCGCACTAGAGATGAGCGAACATGCTCGTTTAGGACAAATACTCGATTGAGCATCGCTTTTTTCGAGTAACTGCCTACTCGGGCGAAAAGATTCGGGGGGCGGCGGGGCGGAGCGGGGGTTAGCAGGGGGGAACAGGGGTGAGTTCTCTCTCTCTTCCCCCCCACTCCCCACCGCAACCCCCCACTCACCCCCGGCACCCCCAAATCTTTTCACCCGATTAGACAGTTACTTGAAAAAAGCGATGCTCAATCGAGTAATTGCTCTAAACGAGCACGTTCGCTCATCTCTAATCCACACGCATAATCTGTCTATAGACAAGGCATATTCTGCATGTGGATTTGCGCTAAAAACTGCAGCAAAAAGCCATCGATTTTGAATTGGTTTTTGAGGCGGAATATTCTGCAGAGTCCGCCATGTGAACGCACCCTAATAGATTCAGGGTAAATGTCTGCCAGCTTTCTGGATGCACAAGCCAGTATTTAGGTTGTATGAGTTTATTTTGTCCGTTCCATGTTCATTTGTCTTGAGACATTTTACAAAACATGTTTCATGTAAAACAACTGTGTTTATACTTTCTTTTATTTAGCTTTTCCCATCTTCCTCAAATTGCAAACTGGATTTAGTTGTATGTAATACATATCTTGTTCTTAGCTGTCAGAATTAATTTGTTCTCTTTTACAGCGGGACATTATGTTGTTTTCTGTAACAGTTAAGGGAAAAAGCTGATTTATAGCACAGCAAAATATCATGAATATTTTAGGCATCTTTCATGAGCCATGTTTGTAGATTATTTGGCTTTATGTGGCCGTATTCCAAGTTTTTTATGGTAATGTCTAGGCAGAAAACAAATAAGATAGATCAGCTGTTACTGTAGAACAGCAAATGAAAAGACACACCGAGACACAATATATTCTGGAAGGAAAATGAGCATGGCTTCGACTGATGTGAAATGTACAAATATCCTGCTTTCTCATTTTTTTCACTCATACAAAAGTTCTCTCACGCAGCTCCTTTTAGTTTACATATTCCTTTAGAGCCGTTTCACACAGTATTTTTCCAGAAAAGCTATGCTTTTTTTTCTAGCGGCTTGATGTTCACTGCAGGTCAATAGGAAATTATGAAATGCACTAGAAGTAGTATGGGTGTTTTGTGATGTTTTTCTACACTTTTAATGCATTATTTTGGGTCTGTCATATGCTCTAGGTGTGGCATTTTTTTTCAGATACCTGCCTGCTGAAAGAGCTTTAGAGCACTGCAGGGAGAAGAGCCCTGGCAGCTGAGGAGAGGTGAGTATATATATATTTTTTATTTTTAACACATTCTAGGGTTGATATTCAGGGAAGGGCTTATATTTAAAGCCCTACCCTGAAAATCCCTGCAGGGCTTGCAGCAGCCCATTGCTTTCAATGGGACTGCAGAAGTGCCGGTCCCCTTGAAAGCAATGGGAGAACATTGCGATCCTTTGCCACAGCTGTCACTTTTTTTTAAATAACAATTTTCCATCCAGTTCCTTGAAACATCTGTGTGATGACACAATATCAATTGTGGTAGGGAGTTCTTTATTCCCTGCAGAGATGAAGAATTCCTTTGCTGCATCTGTCACAGATGTGGAAGGTGCAGAAGGGAATTCTTTTTCCTTGTGGGGATGAAGAAAACAGCTGCAGCATGCGGCAGATGTGTTCTTCATTCCTGCAGGGATTTAGAATTGCTTTGCTGCATCTGTCACAGATGTGGTAGGTGCAGCAGGGAATTCTTTTTCCTTGCGGGGATGAAGGAAACATCTCCCGCATGTGGCATATGTGTTCTTCATACCCGCGGGGACACGGCAGCGGCAGACAGGTAAGTTTTTTTTGCTTGTTCACACTAAAATTCTTGTTTTTCAGGCTTGTGACTGCGGCTCCTTTGAAGACAATGTGTGCATTCCCTATGGAGCATGCATGTCCTATCTTTGCAGGCACACACCTGTAAAGCATGGACATGTGCACACACCATAGGGAATGCATTGGTTCTAATAGAAGCGTGTTTTTGTGCACGCGTATGAACGCACAAAAACACGCTCATGTGGAGCCCCCCTTAATCCATATCTACAGTGAAAAACCCACAACAAATACACCTCAGTACTGCAGTGGCAAAATATGCCCCAAAATGGGGCAGATTTTGCCACAGTTTCACCAGCAGATCTCCCACAAATTTTAACCCTTGTATTTCAAGGATTGAAATCGGCAGCATAAATTGGTGTGCTGGGGATTTAGAATCTGCAGTGGTTTTCAAAAGTCACTGTGGACTTGTTTTAGACATTTTCCACTACATATGAAGGGAACTTTTTGAATCTCTTCCACATGGCTTGTACTGTAAATGCTCAGGAATTACTGCAGCAAAAGCCACTACCGAAATTTTACAGCATTGCCGACCCATGTGAGGGCAACCTTTAACTTCCTACACATACATTTTTATGTGGCTTTTTTTCAGGTGTGTTATTTTTTACCTATAGAGAAACCTATGGAAAAACATCTGAAAAAAACTTGAGCATGAAAAATAACACAATGGACCCCAAAAAACACACCAAAAGTGAAGAAGAGCTCCCCAAAAAATGCACTCTTTGTAGTCAGCCTTATCTTTTGATGACATTTCACACCGATCTAATAACCCATTGTGATCAGTTTACAGTGGTGGATTTGCAGTTTGGTTAGGTTTTACAGGCAATATAAATTTACATGGATTTGCAGTGAATTTTTCAGCCACATGTCATTTTTTACGCAGTTTAAGGCGCAGTAATATAAGCTGTTTTTTAAGCCAAAGCCAAAAGTATCTAAGTATAAGTAAATATGAAGTAGAAGTCCTTCCTTTTATTTCCCAGTCCCTTTGAGCCTACTCCTGACTCTGGCTCCAATAACTGCCACACTAACTGCATGTGTAATTCTAACCTTCTGAACTCAGTGTATCTCATTTTTGGGATTGACACAAACTTACTGATGTGACCAAGCTGGTAGTTTCACACTGTTTCTGTGATTCAATTGATATTGTGTCATCACACAGATGTTTCAAGGAACTGGATGGAAAATTGTTATTTAAAAAAAAGTAGTACAATAAAATATAGTAGCATTGATTTTGGGAAAGTTTATTATAGAAACGTGTTTCTTTGGTGTTACGCAGTCTAGAAATATAATATATACAAAATGTTCTACAGTGAGACATAATTAGAAATTGTAAAATCAGATATTGAAGAAAGTTCTATTCCATTAGCTCAGTATTTCATAATACAAATCTCTAACAGCTGCAGAAAATTACTAAAACAGGATTAAATCCAGATTCACCAGAAATGCAAATGAAAGCAAAGAAACGTACCGAGTTGGTGGGATTTGGTAACTACAAAGCAATATGTAATTATTTATAATGCTCCCTCGCCTCCCAGACTTGCGCTGGAAACCGCTGTGATTTTCAAGCACTGTCTGCTCTATTTTTCCACGTTCAGCGCACCTCATCACCCATCACAATGCTGAGGTGCGCTAAAACCTGCTGTTGGCCACAGGAACCTGCTGCCGAAAATGAAAATACAATCACAGCGTTTTGACTAGTGTATGTGTGAAAGCAGCCTTAGGGCTTTTTCACACGAGCGTAGGCGTATGTACGTTCGCAAGTCCGCGGCGTGTAAACGCCGGAAAGGTAGTTTTCCAGCAATCACGGCCAGAGCTAATAAGCATTTTCTCACCTGTTCATACTTTAAGAACTATCTTTTTGGCCACCGTATACGCGTCGGTGCGTATTTCAGCCGCATATGTTCTATTTTTAGGCAGTCGCCGTTTTTACGTGCCGTATAATCGTCCACGTGAATGAATACATTAAAAACCAATGCCTCAGATGGTCGTGTATATACGGTCAGGCATAAAAACGAGCCATATGTGCGCTCGTGTGAATAAGCCCTTAGACTGGCATTTCACACCCCTGACTAAGTAAGCCCGAAGCCTGACTACAAGCAACAAATGTATCAAGTGACTCAAGTCATATGAAAACCTTCATCAACAAGGATCTGGGGAAGGTCTTTGCTATAATGCATACTGGTTTGTGCTGCAGAAGACAGGGCCACACATCATCACATGATGAGCCCCGCTCACTTTTTCGAAAAAGTGACAAGGTGCTCTGTAAATGATTAGAAAGTCACAGTTTTGGCATTCACCAGAATTGCAACTTTTAGACACCAGAATTCTAGCATCCAGGTCATAGTAAATTGGCTTGTTGTTTGTAGTGCATGTCATAATTCATTATTGTCTTACAGCAAACATCTGGCTACAGTGCATTTTGATGAAAAAAAGTGTAAAAAACCCCAATATTTTTTACTAAAACAGTATTTGATAAGGCACACTAATGCCAGCTGGATGATGTAGGAATGTAAAACTGCATTTTTCTACCCTTTAAAAATTATAGAAAGGAATGGAAACCATGTCAAACAGAGGACAAAGTTCTCTCTGTTTGACACAATAAAGTCTATTGTTTTGATTAGGGTTTCATCTGAATTGCATTTTTGGGGGCTCAGACAAAACCCCAAGACAGAAGGGCTGAACACTGCAAAAAACTTTATGTAAACCCAGCCTAAAGCCTTATGTCCACGGCACGCGTGGATACTGCATGGGGAATCCCTGCGTACCAGTCGTGTCTTCTTTCTCCTGTACTGCGGATGTGTGTGGACGCGCCAGCGCACATGCGCAGTACAGATTTCATTTTTTAAATATACTGCTCTTCCTGCAGAATCCGCGGCCCGTCTGCCGTGTCAACGGCGGACGGGATGCGATCGGACGGCTTCCATTGACTTCAATGTAAGTCATCCATGCATGAACAGCAGTAAAATGGAGCATTCTGTGATCTTTCATCTGCAAGCGGAAACCACACTTGGTTTTCCATAGCATGCTATGGAGAGTTATTGCTGCGGACAGATGCCCGCTTTGGATTGCGCAGCAAAAATCCGACCGTGGACAGGAGGCCTATTAGGTATTTTCAAAACACTATTGGTTAGAATGTGAACCTACAGTACTGAAATATAATGGAATTAGTAGAAAAGCATAGGACGAATGTCAAAAAATGCATGTGACAAAGAGAACGGACATCATTGTAGGATAAATGTGTGAAACTATAAGCTAAATATGACAAACAAAAAATGGACTAGTAACTAGAGATGAGCGAATCTACTCGTTTCGAGTAATTACTCGATTGAGCACCGCGATTTTCGAGAACTTCAGTACTCGGGTGCAAAGATTCGGGGGGCGCCTGGGGGCGGGGGGAGGCGTGGCGGCGCGGGGGCTAGCAGCGGGGAACAGGGGGGAGCCCTCTCTCTCTCCCTCTCCCCTCCAGTCCCTGCTGCAACCCCCCACTCACCCACGGCGCCCCCCGAATCTTTTCGCCCGAGTACGGAAGTACTCGAAAATCGCGGCGCTCGGGCGAAAAAGGGGCGTGGCCGAGTAGGCTCGCTCATCTCTACTAGTAACTCATATTGAAAAAAATGAAAAAGAAAAACTGTATAAAGTTTTATATTATTATAGTTTATGAATACGCTGAAAGAAATCTAGCTTAAAAGTGTTTTCCCAGTGATACCGAGAATCCTCAGTGAGAATGATATAGAGGTGCACATGTGTGATCACTGCTGCATTCACTTTATGGGACAGAGGAAATTTACCAAGAACATTAAAAGCCAATGAAGCGTTCTAGAGCAGTCCCAGTGGTTGGGCCTTCAATGATCATATATTTATCCCCTAGTAGTGGGAAAAGCCCTTTAAGGGGTCAGTCACACGGGCGCATCCGGGCGCCGATGTGCCCGTCTTCCTGAACGAAGATGACGGTTGCACTGCAGGTGCGGACGACTCTCCGCAGCGCCGGAAGAAAGAACACATGACCGGCAATGGAGCCGGTCATGTGTTCTTTCTCCGCACCTGCAGCGCGGCCTTCTTATCCTGCAGGAAGACGGGCGCATCGGTGCCCGGATGCGCCCGTGTGACTGAGCCCTAAGTATGAAAAACACTGCATTAATATAGACCAAGTGATCAAGATTTTTCTTCATAAATTGTATTTACATTCACTGATTATAAAGCGCAGTCAGTGCTATGAGTTCATTCCTCTTGGCACCTTTCCTATATTTCCAGTGTAATGTACTGTAGTTTTCAGGATTTTCATAGCATGCCGCTGTAACCACAGCCTATCTTAATTAGGCATATATTTTGTACTTTTATTATTATTTTTATGTATAGCAAGGTCTTATTTTTAATTGATCAAGTGAGTTGTGAGACAAGAGGACTATTTCTTCTTTACACGAGGAACAATTGGAATTGATTTTGTTTTAGCTTCCTATGGATGAAAACTTAACTGCTTTGTTTAAATAAAGCTTTTTTATGTCAGTTTTTAATGCAACTTTCTCAGCCAAAGACAAAAGTAGGTTTAACCCCTTAAGGACCAGGCTGTTTTGTACCTTAGGGACCAGACACTTTTTAGGGATTGTACCCATGTGGTGGTTTTACTGCCCTTCTTTTTTTCCTTTAGCTACCAAAAATATTTTTGCTGCATTTTTTTCCATGACATATAGCGCTATTTTTTTAATAGCTTTTTCACTGACTTTATTTTCAGTCTTTTAGTTTTATCGGGGGTAACTAAGGAAAATATTTTTTTTTAAGATTTATAGTTTAGTTGTTTTTAATTAGTATATTTATGCTAAAATAAAGTAAGGGAACAGGTTCCTCATTTTGTTTTGGACGTTTTGATATATAATATGTATAATATGTATGATTTTGGTTTACAGGGCGCTTATAGCAATGGTTTTAGGTTGGCGTCGGCTTTGGGTTATTTTCTTTCTTTCTGTATATATTGTTATTTTGTTTTGTAAGTTTTTTTTACTTATATATGTAATTGTTCTTTGACTATGTATGTTCCCCACAACATCATATAAGACCCTTGGGGGACATTCACATGTTTTTTTTTATTTGACACTTTCCCACTGTAGCTGGGGCATCCATAGGAGCCTTAGTTACATGGAGAAACATCCCCTGTAGTGACAGTAGTCACTGGCAGAGCTCATCAGGGTCTGCTGGACCAAAGGTCACCCGACAGTCACTGACTGGTGGCTCTGATTTCCACTTCATTGAGCAATGTGTACCAAATACTCTGAGTTAGCAGCTGTGACTAACAGCTGGCAACCCGTCCTGCCTCTGATTGATTGCAGAAGCAGAAGGCTTTAATCCCCGCTGTAATTTTACATACGGCTGGGCTTTAAACCCAAGACCAAGCGCTGTAAATTTACAGTGCCTGGTCCTTCATGGCTTAAATGCAATGGGAAATATAAAGTAAGGACTTATACCTCTTTTTTATGTTGCAGGCACTTCTGGCTTTGACATATAAAACTGCATCAAAAAACTGAAACTTAAAAAAACAAAACTGTATGTGAAACCAGCTATAGGGTATGTTCACATGGGTCATAAACATTGCAGATCTTTCACACAGAAAATCTGCATCATTTCTAGTACAAGCCATGTGGGTGAGATTTCAAAATCTTGTCCATGTGGTGTGAAAAAATTCTGCATGGAATTTGCTGTGGAATTGACAGATTTTAAATCCACAGCATATCAATCATCAGCCAATAGGAGGCCTGGCAAAACATCATCAGTGACATCCCGTATACCTTCTACATTAGAAGCCCACATGACAAGTTTACAGGATGTCATTAGGTCTACTAGCCAGGTTATGTCACCTGTCAAATGCTGTGATGCTGAAGTAGCAGTCTGGCACCACAGTTAGTATATTTATTATATATAGTTTTGGACACGGTGACTTCATGCAAAATATGTATTTTTAATTTAACCCCCACGTGGTACCAGTTTCAAAGTGCAGAACTGCAATGAACAAGACTGAGGTCAAATAGACCCCATAGTACCACACAAGGGTTAATAACCTTTTTTTTTATATTTATAGGGAGTACAATAAATGTTACCATATGACACAGTACATAAATCCAATATCAATTTCTTCATACATATCCAGAAGGAAAAATAGAGAAATGGCAGTACTTATGCTTGTAAGACAAAATGCTCCTGAATTGTTATTTCATCGGGAATTGAAGTATTTACTTTACTAAACATGGCAGGAATGGCGGCAGGTCCTCTTTAACTTATTAAATCCACTGTGTCAATAAGAACCAATAACTAGAGATGAGCGAGTATACTCGCTAAGGCACATTACTCGATCGAGTAGTGCCTTAGCCGAGTATCTCCCTGCTCGTCTGTAAAGATTCGGGGTCCGCCGCGGAGCGGGGAGCTGCGGGGGAGAGCGGGGAGGAACGGAGGGGAGATCTCTCTCTTCCTCTCTCCCTCTCCCCGCCGCAACTCACCTGTCACCTGCGGCAGCCCCCGAATCTTTAGGGACGAGCGGGGAGATACTCGGCTTAGACACTACTCGATCGAGTAATGTGCCTTAGCGAGTATACTCGCTCATCTCTACCAATAACCATTAAAATGTAATGAATCAAAATCTTGCTAAAAGGAAACATCAGTGACTTCCTCTATGCATTTTCTGATTTTCAAGAGGAAAAATAAATATTAACAGAAAAAAGACACTGAATATTGTCGCTTGCAAATAAGTGTTGGATGTACAGTACATCTAGTCACACATTGATTTGGCTTCCCCTTAGGGAAAAGATGTGGTCAGACTTGGTACAAATGCAAGCTTGACATCTGGGAAAAAGATGTCCTAGCACAACAAAGACATTGTTAAGTTTAGGAATGTGATATTCTGTGCTGGCTAACTCCCACGAGGAATATGACCAATATACCACTGATCTGAAAATGGATTTTTTAGCTAAACAAGAAATATATCAAGCACAAACTCACTATTCAAATGTGAAAAAATATTTTCCTTATAAAATGACAATGTCTTAATGCCTCCCGGTTATATTTCCCTTTTTGTCTTATCTCTTTCATATATATTGCGTGTTGGACCTGGAACAACAGTTTGAGAGGCTATCTTCCATAGCCTAATACCAACTCTCACAGAGCAGTGTGGTGTGACTATTGGCTACAGCAAAAATTCAATAAGCCAAAGAAACAGCTCATATATGAATATTAGTGAAGTGCTATTGTGATATGGTCAGAAATGACCTCAATAATTCCACAGGCAGTTAATCTAAAAGTTTAACTTATTCTCTCTATGCTGAAATATAGGCTTTAACCCCTTGAGTGGCACGCCCGGAAAAGTTCCGTGACGAGCTCCACTGCTCATAGCAACATAGCCCGGAAGATTTCCGGGCTATGTATCACTATGGGAGCTGCAGAGCACAATGCCACAAGCTGTGACATTGTGCTCTGCCTGCACAGTCCCACAGAGAACAAAGCAAGGGCTTTGAAAAACCAGCAGAAGATATTGCCGACATGTCGGCAATGTCCTGCTTTGTTTACAGGTTGCCATAGAGACCATCGGCTTGTCAGAAGCAAGCCGATGGTCTCTGTGGCAGGGAGAGCTGGTTGTTAGCTGTCAGAGGACAGCTAGGTACTAGCTCTTACAGCAGAGATCAGAGAAAACCTCCGATCTCTGCTGTGTTAACCCTTTACATGCTGCAGTCTATGTGACTGCAGCATGTAAAGGGGTGTCACTGCAGCATGTAAAGGGCTGTCACTGCAGCATGTAAAGGGCTGTCACCATCAGACCCCCGGAATGTGATCAGGGGCCCTGATGGGTCTCTGTGGAAGTCCCCTAAAGGGACAAAAAAAAATAAAAAATTTTTAAAAAATTAAAAAAAAAAAAAAGGAAAAAAATTATTAAAAAAATAAAAAAACACTTGTCTCCCTTTACTTTGTAAAAAATACAATCACACATGTGGTATCCATGTGCGTCGTAATGACCCAGAGAAGGAAGTTAATACATTATTTAACCCCTTAATGACATGGCCCCTTTTTTCTTTTTTCCCCATTTCTTTTTTTCCTCCCCCCTGTTTAAAAAATCACAACTTGTCCCGCAAAAAACAAGCCCTTATATGGCCATGTCAATGGAAAAATGAAAAAGTTATGGCTCTTGAGACGCAACTGCAAAACTGGTTGAAATTCAATGATTAGACCATTTTAAAAAACCTGCCCTGGTGGGCACGACAGGGTGGTAGGAAACCTGCCACTCAAGGGGTTAAAAGTGTTTTCCCATCTCTATTGGCTATTGAGAGAATAGTGGGTATGTCATAAATGTTTAACATAAGAATACACCTTTAAGATCTAACTAGACTTTTTACATGTACATTGTGAATTCTATAAATTCTAAAAAAAATTACTTCTCAAATGTTTCTTTTAGAAATTTTGAAAATGCAGAGACAATGAAATAATTAAAGAAAGAATGCCCATGTAAGAAGTAAAATGCTAATATTAAAGATAAAAAGTTGAGATTTTATCAGTATTTGCTATTCTTTTCAGACTAAAGATAAACTGGACTATAGAATACGCCAGGGCTTAGGCCCAAAGTCCACGGGCAGATTTTAATTATAAAATCCGCTCGTGTCTCCTGTGTTGGAGATCCGCACCTCTTGCCGCCCATAGGGATACAATAGCATCCGCACGGCAAGTAAAAGCATGCGGTTGTGATGCAGCATGCTCCATTTTCCTACAGCATGCTCCATTTTCCTGTGGATCCCGCAGGAACGGCTTCCATTGAAGTCAATGGAAGCTGCCCCCGCCATGGCACACCTGCAGCTGTCACTGTGGCTGTGCCGCGGATTTACGGGAAAGCAGGAGATCCAAAACTAAAAAGGAAAGCACTGCACATGCGCCAGGTGGGTCGGACGTCGCTCCCTGTCACATCCGCCATGCTGAAGAAAGAAGAGCCGGCAGCTCAGAGGACACCAATGCTGGATCTGGAGAGGTAAGAAACTGTCTTTTCCTCTCCATGTTCGCGGGCACGCACGGATACCACTGCAGGATACAGCAGTGGAATCCATGCGTGCAAGTGCACATGGGACCTTAGACAACAGATTGTAAGGAAAAACATATATCATACGAAGTAAAATTTCCCTGGTTATCTAAAGAAGAGGAAGAGTTAATGGGGTGGGTACTGCCTCCTTACTTAGTGGCCTAGGGTAGAAGGGGTTCATATTTTACTTTCTGGTAGTCTGGACTAAAAGTAGGAGTTTATACCTTATGGACTAGGATTTATTAGGTATTAATAGGCATATTGGCCTCTGGTGGTGTAATAAATAGGGGGTTATTACCTGCTGATTTTAGGCTTAGGATGTACCTATACACTGAATAATTACTACATTAAGAACAGCTGGCGCATGACATCTTGTGAACAGTAACGCGGTAACAAGTAATAGCCACATCACCATCTGCTCTCAGATAATGTTCTGACTAGCAATTAGTGATTAGTGGAATAATTGTTTTGTGTTGTTATTGGGCAGATTTCATAAAAATCATTGTGAATCGGGGTGGTAGATTCTGGCTTCCATTAAAGTCAAAGGGAGTAAAAATCTGGTTCATTAATTGCCCTCCAGAAGGTCCACAATGCAGCCAAAGCCTACCAACTTGCATGCGAATACAACAACACATCTGGAGAACACTGTGCTCCTCCCCAAAATTGGTCAAAATAGTGTACAATGGTGTAGGGGTTAATCTTTGCACATCGGTGTCACTGAAAACAAAAGAAAACCACATAGGGTCTCATAGATCAAAAGTTGCATCAAGAAAGACTACAGTTGTGCTGCTCATTGTAGAAGCAATATCGCAAATTTAACAAGGAGAATTTCTGTCAGTCTAATACAACACTCAAGTACGGGCCTGCTACAAATAAAACAGCTGTAGAACTACCATAAATTTCGCTACGCAAGACAGCAGGTGGACTGATGGTTTTAAAGCAATGTAATAAATTTTACAAGGAGAAATTCTGCAAGATTAAAACAACACTCAAACACAGGCTTACTCCAAGGAGCAGCTGCAGAGCTACCGAAAATTTCACTACATAAGAGAACATGTGTGGTGCTTGTTTAAAAGCAATGACATAGCACAAATTCTACCAGGTGAGCAGAGCAGCCAAGCATTTTAGTTATTTTCTCAAAGCAGGCTAAAACGGCACACACATCAGCACATCCACAGACATCAAGTGACTAACCTCCATACAGTGTTTTTCAATACCAGGGACATATTATCACTCACAAGGCAATGTAGGACGGGAACAGCTTTTTGGCCAAAGAAATGGTGCCAGGGCATCTAGTACTGTGGGTTAACGGGGAGCATCACGTTGCTGTGTCCACTAGACTGAAGGGCAGCATTTAACTAACCAGCTGCTGTGCAATGCTTGCGTTCAGGCTCTGTGCTTATGGATGGTTGGGTGGTAGTTTTTTTAATGTTCCCATAGCTGGAGAATGGGGGGCTGCTTGCTGACTTGCGATATGCTAGAATATGTAATAGATGGCAATATCGGAGAAAGTGGTGGCGATGGTGGTGGCTCAACTTCTGCTCTCCGTTTCCCACTCATGGCTCTTAAGCCTGCTGCCTGATTGTCAATTGTGAAGGAGAAGCCTGAAGTAGACATACTACTGGCCCTACATAAAACTGCCTCTCTGTGCTCAGAGGCTACTGCATGAAAAGGGAGGGAGATTGAGGAAGAGACAGCTGGGGAAGCAGAAGAGGGAGCAGGATGAGGATGACCCATCAGGCTGGGTGGGCTGTCCACAGTAGCAGGTGGTAGGAATTCGTGTGACTATTCATACACGTTGTGTTGAGGTTGTTTACATTTTTGTAGCATTTTAAATGCTTACTGCAGATCTTACAGATGACCGCTCTTCTGTCATCAAAGAATGCTCAGACTGCAGAACTCCTGTGAGCAAACCTAGCTGTAGGTCTGATGTTACCGTGACTAGTAGTATCTGAGGGTCTTGGTACTGCCCTTTTGTTTTTTCGTGACACCCTACTCAGTGAATTGGCAGGGTGCTGCCCTACATGTCCACCCTTTCCTCCTCCCCATTAGAGCTGCTATGATGACTTTTCCTGCCTCTCCATGTTAGATTGAGTACTTCATCCTCTTCCAACTCCTTTTCAACACCCTTCTTTTTCTGAGTGGGCTCTATGTCATAGCGTGCCTCGGGAATAGGAACCTCTGTTTCCTAATCTCCCTGCCCGTGAAGGGCTAATCACATCACTGATCCATCCTCATCTTCCTCTTTGGAGGAAAAAAATGGTTTAGCATCAATACATTCAATGTCTTGGTCTTCACCCTCTGGTTGTTTGCACTGTCCAGTTGACATCCATGACACTGAATGATTAAACAGCTCCTCAGACTGATTCATGTGGACTGCTTCGGAGGGGCAGGGGATTTAGCAAGGCATGAAGCAGAGGAGGGATGCTCATGGCTGACTTATGTGTGTCTGCGAATGGGAAGAAGAGAAGGTGTTGGTAGTTGAGGCATGCTGTGTCATCCACTCTACGGCCTGTTCTGTGAGCTGAAGAGGTAATACATGGGCAAAACCAATTCTAACGGGCTTGCCTTGCCTCCTGCAGGACATGAAGCTGATGCTTCTCATATTTTTGAGTAGTGAAGGGTGTAAAGTCTTTAAAGAGAAATTACTGATTGCAAAAACAAAAGTAGTGTTCCTAGAAGACTGCATTTCAGCACAGGTGAAACATATCACTGATAACAGAAAAGCAGCAATTGCACAAGCAGCAAAACCAGCTGGTATAAGAACACTGAGAACCTTTCTTGCGTTAGTCAGTTATTGCAGGGAAGGAATTGCATTCCACATCATCTGTGATGCAGCCATTGTGTGATGTATTGATTGCCTGCAATAAAGCATTGCCATACACCTTCACAGCAGAAGCAAAAGATACAGTTGTGTTAGCTCCAGCATTGGAAACGCCTAATTATGATCTCCCCTTTAACTTATTTTGTCATAAATAAACTCATTGTCAAAAAAAATCAAGCACCTATCAGATATTGGATCTGAGATTTATGGGGCTGAGCTTTAAGGCGAGAGATCAACCATTTCCCGGATTTATTGTTTTACAAGTACTATTGGAACTTAACTCTTTTTAATTTCCTCTCATAATTCTGAAATCCCTTGAAATGTTACATTATTATGGCGTGATCTGTTTTCCAGATCTGCCACTTTGGCTTTAAGTCAATTTAGTTCCGATTCTACAGTGTGATACGCATTAATGAGGGAATTGTACAGCGCTGCAAATTCTGCCATTTTAGTTTCGATGGAGTTGATTCTGTTTCCTGCCCCAGTCATAGCTGAATTATTGGGGTGGATAAGCTGAGCAAAGATAGATTAGAGAGATATTTGCAAAGCTTCCACCCTTCCGAGGTGAGGACGTAGCTTGGTGGGAAGGGGGGGGGTTAATAAATAAATTACCTGAAAGCGCTATGGAATACGTTGGCGCTATACAAATAAGATTTTTTTATTTTTTTTATTTTAGTGTTTGATACTCTCCTATCCTTTTTTAATGTTGCTGTAAGTGGACATTGCCCTTGGCCAACAGTTTCTTGAATTAGGCATGTCTAGAAATTGAGATCTTATCAAACACTCTTCCAGGAACAGAAGACTGATTTATTAGCCAACAAGGGGGTAAGAAGTTTATATTATGTTATATAAAGAGGGGTATATAGGAAAACAAACACCAGGCCCTTTTATTTTAGTGCTCCTGTCCACGTTGCTATGGAAAGCACAGCATGCTGCAAATTGCCGCGATTCTCTGCGGTCAGCATATCTGTCAGACAGGCTGACAGCGGAGATCCGTCTGCTGGCGGCGGCTCCCGTGGCAGATCTCTGCCGTGGGATACCACTACGCCTGTGGACAGGCAACCATAAGTTACATAAACCGGCATCATATTAGGGTGCCCAGTGTTAACTATGGGGCTACCTGTCTACTGTGTACCGCACATTGCACCAATCTTCCATGTTCTGGCAGTCACATAACATACAATTTAACCTTAAATCAGTCTTAGACCTACTTTTACATGCCACTCATGTCACTCAGTCATCTGATGAAGCAAAATGCAAGGTGAGAATAGATATACTTTTGAAGGATGGTTGAAAATAGCCAACCACAACACTTCATACGATGTCCTAAATCTCCTGATAGCATACAAGTACTTTATTTGAAAAAATGATAAAGCAAATGAGAAGAATTTTCACAGTAAACTCCCTGGTGGAATTATTTTGCCATTATTGTGGAAAACAATGCTAACCTAACACATTGCATTTAATTGAATACATTGGAAAATCCAGTGAACCCATGTGTCAAAGAGAGCCTGGGAAACATTGCTATGAAATTATAAGGGATAGTAATTCCATCAGGAATGCTGAGCAAACATCTAAATAACATGTACTGCACAAAAATGTTCAGGGTATTCATGGGACTGTTAAGCAGAACCAGATTATTGGAAACAACTCAATGTATGAAATATTTGCAAAACGCTATCTTTTTCTGTCTGTGTATAAACACAGTTGATATTTCATATGCCTTATCATTGTATAGTATATCAGAGTATAGTATAGTGAGTAAACCAGAATGTAGAACTAAGGAAAATCGCAGTGGCAGAAAAAGTCCTTACTATATATATGAAAGCCCTTCACAGAAAAGGCTTATATTAAAATATTAAGCTTTATTAAATATCTCTTATAAAACATTCACACAATGGGCACAATAGCCACAGTAACGGATATCGTGTGATTAATCCTAAACTGGGCTAGAACAAATATGACATACCACATGTGTACCATAACACATACCGAATTATCGGCCAATAAAATAGTGTGTCAATGATAAATATCTGGATTATATCTTAGAGAAATCTCTGGCATATCAAGAGAGGGTACTGCCGCATGGCATGTGGTATGGGCTCATTCATGGGCGTAACTATAGGGGATGCAGGGGATGCGGTTGCACCCAGGACTCTTAGGGGGCCCATAAGGTCTCTCTTCTCCATATAGGGAGCCTAGTAGTATGAATAAAGCATATAGTTGGGGGCCCTGTTACAGGTTTTGCATTGGGGCCCTGAATTTTCAAGTTACGCCTCTGGGCTAATTAATAGTGTATAATAGCCTATGTGCTCTGATAAATACACCATTCAGAGGCTCATCTATTGTGGGGTTTGCATATTGATGGGTTCAGAGAGCAACTAATGCTCTTCCTGTTTATTCTGGAGGCTAATGGGTATTTTCAATCTTGGCTAATCGGCAGGTTATAACTTTATCTGATTGTAGGAGGTATGAACAACTCAGACAGTGCGTAACTCATTGACCTGCAGTAACTGCAGGTTGATTCTTCACACGCTTGCATATACCATACTAAGGCTCAAAGGTGATAATACTTCTTCGTGTTTCACCGCTTTAATTTAGCAGATCATTGGGAAAGGAGTTGGGCTTGATTAGAGCGTAATTCTTATAGATACAGATTTTGCACTCATATTCAGAGTGTCAGTTCGTGTTTCACCGCTGTTTGTTTAGCGGATCAATAGAAAAAATGACCTTAATTAGAGCGTAAGTCATATACCGAACAGAGTGCACCATCATAATGACTTTCAGGGACTAGCAAGCCTGCTAAGAGTATAGTTAGACAAATACGGCTCGAACAACTGATATAAAGTGTGAGTGGGGTAACATTATTCTAGTTACAGTATGTTACTGCTGAGGGATACAGATAGCATGTTGTTATTCACGATTCTGTACTCTGAGTTGCAACATACTGTTATAATATTCCATATTGAAGTGTGAATTCCTTTAGGCCTCCCTCACACAGACGTTTGCAGAAACACAGCATTTTTCAACCCTGCGTTTACTGCGATGTGTTTTGCCAGCATTTTGGCTGCGTTTTCAGCTCAGCTGAAAACGAATCCAAGGGAGCTTGAAAAAAAAGCAATACTCACCTGGCAGGTGCGGTCTGGGCCCCTTCCGCTGCTCTCTGGAGTTCTGGGCAGGCTTCTCGCCACTTGTCATCGCTGACAGAGCATGTTTTGCTGGTAACAGGGTTTGAAGACCCCCCGCCTCCAGCAAGAGATTGCTCTGATTGGCTGAGCCGACTCCGGCTTAGCCATTGAGAGCCAGTGCTGTATGCACCAACCAAAGCCATTCAGTGAAGCCAGCGCTCGAGGAACCAATCAAAGCAATATCTTGCTGGAGGCGGGGCCTTCAATCCCCATTACTAGCAAAAGATGCTCTGTCAGTCCTGACAAGTGCCCAGAAGCTTGCATGGAGCTCCAGAGAGCAGCAGGAGGGACCAGGATGGCGCCAGCTGGGTGAGTATTGATTTTTTTTTAGGCAGTGTAGCTAGCGCTTACGTTTAGAACTGTCAAAAACAGGGTACCTAGCAGTGCCACATTTTCAGCAGTGCTGAAACTGCTGTCCATTGATTTCAATGGGCGATAAAGGCCTGAAAATGGACAAACATAGAACATGCATAGCTGTCAAAGCACAGCGTTGAAGATGCTGCATTTTGACGCTTGCGTGAGCAGCCCCATTGAAATGAATGGCAGCGTTGTACAACGTTTAGCGCAGCACTGAAAAGGCAGCGCTAAACGCTGTACAAAAACATCTGTGTGAGGGAGGCCTTATCATAGCTGTGTAAATCTAACACAGTACTTGTTCTATACGAAGTATAACATATTATTCTTTATTGCGCATACCATAACTGTGTGTAGTCATAGTTAGATGTAGTTAAGATTCAGTATAGTACCATAACAGTTTATTTTGTCTCCAACTGTTTTTCTAAATTGTATAACAATATTCCGTTGCAGTTCATTAGTTGTAATAAAAGTTGTCTGACCTGTATCCTGTAACCTGTGTCGCATACCATCTCACATGACATACACTTGTCGTATATCAAGTAGACACAAACAAAAATGCAAGTCGTAGCAGTTCAGCCAATGGGACCTGACAAATGGTTAGATCGACTATTCTCTGCGTACATTTTCTTAGAAAAAAGCTGGCTGTAATATGTGTGCGTTACGAAGCTCATGCACTACCTGACACACTATAGTACCCATTATTACATTGAACTAGTTGATAATTGATCATTTATACAGGGTTGTGAAAAGCAATGCACTTGTAGTAACTGTGCAGTAACATTTATACTAGAGTTATATATGTCCATTCATTGGCATGTAATAATAATAATCTTTATTTGTATAGCGCCAACTTATCTGCAGCACATGCAGGTGCACAGGGTGGGTGGGGGGGCTCAGTAGGGACAGGATGGGGAGGTATGCAGGAAATGAACATGATAGGCGTAATTTGAGGGTGGGTACTAAATCAGGGGAGTTGGTATGCTTCTTTGAAGAGGTGAGTCTTTAGAGCATGTCTGAAATTCCATGCATCAGGGATTGTTCAGATGTCGTGGGGTAGATCATTGTATAGGTTCGGTGCTGCTCTAGTGAAATCCTGAAGGCGAGCATGTGAGATTCATATTAGGGGGATGTCTAGTCTGACTGTGTTGGCACAGCGAAGCGCGTGGCTTGGGTGATGTATGGACGGCGCTACGGAGATCTCTGTGAGTGAGGGTGATGAGTTTGAATTTGGTTTTGTAATGTATGGGCAGCCAGTGCAGTGACTAGCATAGTGCGGAGGCATCTGAGAAGTGGCTGGATAGGAAGATGAGTCTAGCTGCTGTGTTTGATATGGATTGGAGAGGAAAGAGTCTGTTGCGGAGAAGGCCAGTAAGCAATGAGTTGCAGTGGTCGAGTCGAGAATGGATGAGGGCGGCAACGAGTGTCTTTAGCATGTCCGTGGTCAGAAATACTCAGATTTTTGCGATGTTCCTGAGGTGTAGGTGACATGTATGGGTCAGCGATTGGATGTGGGCAGTGAAGGAGAGATCCGAGGCCAGTATGACCCCAAGGCAGCGGGCGTGCTGTCTGGGGAATATGGTGGAGCCAGCTACTGATATGGAGGTGTTGGAGGGAGGTTGGCTGGTAAAGGGGAAGAAAGACAAGAAGGTCAGTTTTTGAGAGGTTAAGTTTGAGAAAGAGAGAGGACAGTCGGAGATGTTTTGGAGGAAAGGTGTAGAGATGTCACAGGAGAAGGTGTATAGCAGGGTTTCATTGGCATAGAGGTGGTATTTCAGGCTAAATCTGCAAATGGGTAGCAAAATTGGTGCTGTAAAGATAAAAAGAGAAGAGGGCCAAGGACCGAGCCCTGGGGGACCCCGACAGCGGGAGGAAGTGGAGAGGAGGTTGAGCCAGCAAAAGACATTCTGAAAGAAACTCTGAAAGAGCGGTCCAAGAGGTAGGAGGAGAACCAGGATTGAGCAGTGTCCTTAAAGCCCAAAGAGCGAAGCATAGCGAGAAGGAGTTCATGGTTGACAGTATCAAACGCAGCAGAGAGGTCAAGGAGGATTAATAAGAAGTAGTCGCCCCTCGACTTGGCCGTCATCCAGTCGTTTGACACTTTTGTGAGGGTGGTTTCAGTTGAGTGGATTGGGTGGAAACCAAACTGGAGGGGGTCGAGAAGTGAGTTTTCATAGAATGTATGCATTTAGTTCTCCTTCACACTTGTCTATGTTTCATCAATATTTTGTGAGCCAAAACCAGGAGTGGGTCCAAAATGCAGAACAAATGCACATCTTTTCATATACTTTCTCTCTGTACGTTCCACTTTTGGTTTTGGCTCACAAAATACTGATGAAAAATACACCCATGTGAAGGAGACCTTAGTTTGGTGAAAACACATAATTATAACTTCATCTGGATAACACATGAACAAATTTCAATGATTTGAATGTGGAAATGAAAACATTTTTTCATACAATTATCCAAATTTATGTACAATAAGTAGAACTGCATATTTGAGAAATTGCTATTTACTTGAACTTAATTGCAACTCCAGTTTATAAGGCTTTTTTCACATCTGCATTATTTATTTCTTTGTTCAGCTGCTGTACATAAAATAAATTTTACGGGACAAAATTGCAGAGCATGCTACTTTTTTGTCTAGAATTTTGTCCAAGGTCTGCGTTGGAGTCTCCAAATGGAGCCTCTGAAGCAGATGTGAACAGGTTGTATGAGATTTGAAAACCCTGGCAGATTTCTTCCAGAAACTGCTGTATTCTTGTCTTTCAATAAGGTAAATGAATGTTTTTTTATTGTGTTCTTTTTACATTTTTTGAGAGGAGTGTTGTGACTGGGTTTTGGTTGACTGTATGAGTCTAGCCTTCATCGTCACTTTTTGTCAATCAGGATTTTACAGCAAGATTGCAACACCACAACCCCCAGTGAGCCATCTAACTGGTCAAGCAGTACCCCAGCCAGCTTGACAACTTGTTAAAAATCAAAGTCTTTAGTTGAACTGCAAATTGGTGTGTGTTTTTTTTAAATATATTGTTAAACATATTGTTGAATTGGCTGGTTGTTTTTTTTTGCCTTCCTCTGGACCAACTAGGGGTTGGGGGGGGATTGAAACAGGCTGAACTAGATGGACATTGTTTTCATTCAGCCTAACATACTATGTTAGTATTTCTTGGATATTATAAAGAATAATGAACGTTAGAAAGGCAAGAAATTTTACAAATCCGCACAAGTTGTAAGATTTTAGTTTTTTACTTTCTCCTTTTTTAAGCTAAACTGAATGTTTTAATACCACTTACCCATGCTCTAATCACCAGTTATAAACTGACCATTATTTAGAATGCATAGAGTGCTCATAGGCAGCTACAAGGTACAGAGTATAATATATAGCTGTTGCAATGTTATTTTTCAGTTACTGCAGAGGTTTAGGTAATTATTTTTGGGTGTGTGGTTATACAGATTTTAAAGTCAATACTATAATATATTTATCATCATTATGGCAAGGGCCATCACATAGAAGGCCACTATTTAAAGTCATTTTTGGCCATCATCTTGAAGACATTTAACAGTATTTGAAATTGGCTAATACAACTCTTGATGAAAATCAATACAAGGAGATACAGAATATTCCAGAATATATTCATGAATATATAGAGAATGAAAATACATATTTTTTAAATGTAAAATGAATTTCTAAAGTTTTTCTGGCTGTACAGATTTTGTTTGCAAAGAGTGTTAATCAAAATATTTAATCAATCTATGACCACTTCATGAGGGTTTTGAGTAAAAAAAATACAGGCACCAAGCAGTTTGGTAGCATCTTGAAGGAAAAGGTATCATAATGAGTCAATACTATAGTACTTCGGGTGCTCAGCCAAGCATGGACAGTTTTTTTTTATCCTTCAAGTTTGATGCAGTCTTCCTTCATGCCTCCAATTTTTTTTAAACTGTGATTATGCATCCTCTTGTTGAATAATCTATTTTGTCAGTATTGTCCAACTAATAAAAATAAATAAATGGCTTCAAATAAATTGAAAATAATCCAATTCGATTAATCATAAATACAAAACAGCACTTAATAGAGGTAAAAGAAGCAACAGACAGGAAGCAGTGCAGACAAGAAAGTCTCCCCAAATGTAGAGTTCTCACAACCCACATAAAATAGCAGGATAGTCCTTTCCAATGATCTTTATATATAAAAAGAATAATGGTGTAGTATATAAAAACAATTGGTCTGTTCACTCTATTGCCCCATTTAAACGGGATGGCAGTTATATAAATGACTGCATGAGCGTTGACATCACTGCTAAGGTCATTAGCGCTTTTGCAGAACGTTTAGGCAGAGTTCACCACTGGATCGCGGGCTTTTTGCTGGGGAGCATTTCCACTTAGGGCAGTGATGGGCAACCTTTTTGGCTTGGTGTGTCAAAATTCGCTGAAAAACCGAGCATAACTCGGGTGGTGTGTCACTTCGAAACCCTCCCCCAAAATTTGTGATATTAATAGTTTAAATAAGAAAAATGTATACTTGTACCATATAACTGTATTGAATAAACCAAAAACTAATTATTTTAACTTACCTGCTTAGTGGCTTCTTTGTTCATCTGTCAGTCGGTTTCTTCTGTAGGTCTTGGCGCTGGTAATGGGCTTTTTTAAATGGCTGCCGCACAGGCGCTCCCCTCACTTCTCAGTTATGGCGCTGGTAATGGTGCTTTTTTAAATGGCTGCCGCACAGGCCCTCCCCTCGCTTCTCAGTAAGGGCGCTAGTAATGGGCTTTTTTAAATGGCTGCCGCACAGGCGCTCCCCTCACTTCTCAGTAATGGCGCTGGTAATGGTGCTTTTTTAAATGGCTGCCGCACAGGCCCTCCACTCACTTCTCAGTAATGGCGCTGGTAATGGTCTTCTTTAAATGGCTGCCGCACGGGCGCTCCCCTCACTTATCTCAGTAATGGCACTGGTAATGGTGCTTTTTTTAAATGGCTGCCGCACAGGCCCTCCACTCACTTCTCAGTAATGGTGCTGGTGCTGCAAAGGCGCTCCACTCACTTCTCAGTAATGGCGCTGGTAATGGGCTTTTTTAAATGGCTGCCGCACAGGCCCTCCCCTCGCTTCTCAGTAAGGGCGCTAGTAATGGGCTTTTTTAAATGGCTGCCGCACAGGCGCTCCCCTCACTTCTCAGTAATGGCGCTGGTAATGGTGCTTTTTTAAATGGCTGCCGCACAGGCCCTCCACTCACTTCTCAGTAATGGCGCTGGTAATGGTCTTCTTTAAATGGCTGCCGCACGGGCGCTCCCCTCACTTATCTCAGTAATGGCACTGGTAATGGTGCTTTTTTTAAATGGCTGCCGCACAGGCCCTCCACTCACTTCTCAGTAATGGTGCTGGTGCTGCAAAGGCGCTCCACTCACTTCTCAGTAATGGCGCTGGTAATGGGCTTTTTTAAATGGCTGCCGCACAGGCCCTCCCCTCACTTCTCAGTAATGGCGCTGGTAATGGTGCTTTTTTAAATGGCTGCCGCACAGGCCCTCCCCTCACTTCTCAGTAATGGTGCTAGTAATGGGCTTTTTTAAATGGCTTCCGCACGGGCGCTCCCCTCACTTCTCAGTAATGGCGCTGGTAATGAGTTTTTTTTAAATGGCTGCCGCACAGGCCCTCCCCTCACTTCTCAGTAATGGCGCTGGTAATGGTGCTTTTTTAAATGGCTGCCGCACAGCCGCTCCCCTCACTTCTCAGTAATGGCGCTGGTAATGGTGCCTTTTTAAATGGCTGCTGCACAGGTACTCCCCTCACTTATCTCAGTAATGGCGCTGGTGCTGCGAAGGCGCTCTCCTCACTTCTCAGTAATGGCGCTGGTAATGGGCTTTTTTAAATGGCTGCCGCACGGGCGCTCCCCTCACTTCTCAGTAATGGCGCTAATGGGCTTTTTTAAATGGCTGCTGCACAGGCCCTCCCCTCACTTATCTCAGTAATGGCGGCTTCTGGTGGCGGCTGCTGGTAATGGCTGTTGGTAATGGCTACTGGTAATGGCTGCTGCTGGCTCCTGCTGCTGCTGGTGGCTGTGGCTGCTGCTGCTGCTGGCTCCCGCTGGTGGCTGCTGAAGGTGGCGGCTAAGATGGCCTCCAGATCCCTTCCCCTGCGCACTCCGCAGCTAAAAATGCCGCCAGCCGGAAGTGAGATCTGCAGCCTAACCGGAAGTCCTGGCACTACTAAACACTCTGTGCCGGAGGTCTGTGGTTTTGGCCTACAGACCTCCGGCGCACAGCGTCTACCCGTCCCACCGCAATGTTTTTTCCTCGGCTACTGCACCTGGTCGTGCCGGAGCTGAGGATGAAACATCCCGGTTCTCCGCGTGCGGCCGCATAATTTCTGTATGCGGCCGCAAGCGGGCCGCGTGTCAACGAATATGGCCACGCGTGTCAGCACTGACACGCGTGTCATAGGTTCGCCATCACAGACTTAGGGCTTAGTCACACAGGCGCATCAGCACCCATGTTCCTGCATGAAGAAGACGGCCGCACTTCAGGACCGACATCTCTCCGCAGCGCCGGAAGAAAGAACATGTGGCCGGCTTCATTGCCGGTCATGTGTTCTTACTTCGGCACTGCGGGGAGTTGTCTGTCCTGAAGTGCGTCTGTTTTCTTCCTGCAGTAAGGGCTCAGTCACACGGACGCATCATAGTGAGAATCCTGCGATCCAGCAATGTCTTTTAATGCTGACTGAAAGTCAGTGGCAACGAGAAGTGAATGAATAGTAAACAATTTTTTTGCATTAACACGAGATGATTTTCACTCAATTTAGTTTGCTTGAATGAATTTTGAGCGATAATTGTCCAGTGTAAATGGCCATGAAGACTCATACAGAGCATTCAATTGGGAGGGGGTTCCATAGTGGAAGTATATGTCAAGCAATTCCTCAATTCAATATATAATGGAACATAAATATGTACCCTGGCTCATGGTGAACCTCTATGGGCCAAACACAAGGAGAAGTGCTTAGCTACTACAATATTGTCCCCTAAGTACAAAAATGTAGCTACTATGATAGTACCTCTGTGTAGTAGAATAAAACAGAATATAACTGCTATAATATTGCCCAAATGTACATGAAGATAGCTATTCTAATACTGCCTCCTTTGTACAGGCGTACAACTACTGTAATACTGACCCTAATTATCCAGAATACAATGTACAAAAAAGAATGTTAAAATACTGAATGTACTAGACTAGAGTATAACTCCCATGCAAAAAATATCAGCCCTCTGTTTTCCTTTGCTCTCCAGTTTTATTGGTTATTCTGATGGATAATGTTCTAAGCCACAATGCCCAAATTACTCTCTTTTTGTATTTGTAAATGTGATATCTTAGAGACTGAAAGAAAGCAGCATACAGAGAGGCGTATCACTGAGAAAGTACCTCTGAGCGCTGGAGGCTGTCAGAATTGTCATATAGATTAAAGCCTTCGAGCCTTACAGCTTATTGGCATGATATGGGACAGATAGAGGCTGACACAGGATTCATGACACTGATGTCAGCTCTGAACAGCACCAAGAACATTCTTATTTTGCAATTTGGCTGGGAACCATATGCTAGAGTGAGTGCAGAGGAGCAATTTGTAGAGAGACACAGAGGTGTTCTCTGTGTATGCCCGCCCTGTGCTGGTTTCGATACACTGCTAGACAACAGGAGAAGAAATAAAGGGACCTGCACATGGTTGACCGCCAAGTAAAGAAGTACTAGAGGTCATTTCCAAAGGAACATAATATAAACATTGACAGGTCATTAGGGGGTAACCATATTGAAACTGTACATTTTTAAAAAATTAGGTGTACTTGTAAACATTTATGATTTTTGGTTTTGAACACACTGAGCCACCAATGTGATTTGGAAAATGCTCATCGAATGGATGTGAGATAGCTTACACATTTAGTTTTAATAAACAAAGAAATCATAATGAACATGACCAATCTAACTTGACTAAAAGTGAAAAACACAAAGATCAGTTAAAAAAACAAATGGACTTTAAATTCAGATCATATGGTCTTGCCATCAACCCACCCTGTGTTTGACAAAAAGAATTCAGCAAAATTGTCCCTCGTGTGCTTGATAACTGGAGTCGATCAAGGTCAGGATTCTTCAATGCTCTTCAAATCAGATTCCAATGGCAAGGTTCAAGCGTGAGCCGTTGTTTGAACAAAATGAAGTTATGGAGGCTGATGCAGACCTTAATCACATCAACTACATCTGGTTTCAGCTGAATTGACCTACCGTATTTTCTGGCGTATAAGATGACTTTTTAACCCAGGAAAATCTTCTCCAAAGTCGGTGGTCGTCTTATACGCTGGGAATATGCTGTAGAAAAAAAGATCAATACTCCCCTCCCGCTGCGCTGCTGCAGGCTGTCGCTCCCTCCTTTATGCCGACAGAGCATTTTTTACTGGATGCGGGGCTTGAATGCCCCGCCTCCAGAACATTAATACTCTGATTGGCTAACACAGCGCGGCCTCGGCCAATGAAAGCCGGCTCTGGGTTGACCAGGAAGTCCTTATGAAGTATGTTGAGTCAGCACTCCAGGGGTTTTTTGAATAAAATAACAATTTATTTTTCAATGGTAAAACATAGCTGCAACGTTTCGATCCACACACACTGGATCTTTGTCAAGCATAAAGCAGCATACCAACCCCCATAGTTAAATACCCCCACACAAATTACACAAAACTAGAGATGAGCGAGCGTACTCGTCCGAGCTTGATACTCGTTCGAGTATTAGGGTGTTCGAGATGCTCGTTACTCGAGACGAGCACCATGCGGCACTCGACTCCATTACATTTCCTTCCCTGAGAAATTTGCGCCCTTTTCTGGCCAATAGAAACACAGGGAAGGCGTGACAACTTCCTTCTGTGACGTTCCAGCCCTATCTCACCCCCCTGCAGTGAGTGGCTGGTGAGATCAAGTGACCCCCGAGTATTTAAATCAGCCCCGCCCGCGGCTCGCCACAGACACACGATAAGAGAGATCAGGGACAGTGCTGCTGCTATAGGGACAGTGTTAGCGTCTTCAAGAACCACAACGGTCCTTCTTAGGGCCACAGCTTACTTAGTGCATTACTGTTGTGGCTGCTGTGAGCAGTTTTGCACTTTTTTTTAATGTATATCGGGCGTGCAGACTATAGCGTTCTCAGGCTGCAGTCTGTACTTGAGTATAGGGGCAGTATTGGTCAGGCAGGGACAGTGGTAGTGTAGAATCCTGTATACAAGAACCCCAACGGTTCTTCTTAGGGCAACCTGCGACCGTGTGCATTTAACTCTGTGGTTGCTGGGAGTTGTAGTACCTCTGTATTGCACAGCAGAGCCTGCGTGCAGCCTTCATTTAAACATTTTTCTGTCCGCAGTTTGCGTTGCCTCAGTTCAGTCTGCCTCTAAGTGTACGCCAAGAAACCACACATTTTCTACAACGCTCTGAGTTATACGTGTGCTGTCTCAGAAGTTCACGGTCTGCCTGACGCCCATAGATTGAAAGTGCAATACACACTGCCTAGCCTCAGCCTGCATTGCAGAGTAAAATAAGGAGATTTTTTTAAAAATTCCTTTTTACGGCTAACGGTTACCCAGTGCATGTGCCTGCGTGGCCTGTGGGACTTCACGCCCATCCAAACTGCATAGTTCACAGCCTAGCCTGCGTGCAGCCTTCATTTAGAAATATTTTTCTGTCCGCACTTCGCGTAGCCTCACTGCAGTCTGCCTCTAAGTGTACGCCAAGAAACCACACATTTTCTACAACGCTCTGTTATACGTGTGCTGTCTCAGAAGTTCACGGTCTGCCCGATGCCCATAGATTGAAAGTGCAATACACACTGCATAGCCTCAGCCTGCATTGCATAGAAAAATAAGGCGATTTTAAAAAAAATTAATTTTTACGGCTACCGGTGACCCAGTGCATATGCCTGCGTGGCCTGTGGGACTTCACGTCCATCCAAACTGCATAGTTCACAGCTAGGCCTAAGTGCAGCCTTCATTTAAACATTTTTCTGTCCGCACTTTGCGTTGCCTCAGTTCAGTCTGCCTCTAAGTGTACGCCAAGAAACCACACTTTTTCTACAACGCTCTGTGTTATACGTGTGCTGCCTCACAAGTGCACGGTGTGCCCGACACCCATAGATTGAAAGTGCAATACACACTGCATAGCCTCAGCCTGCATTGCATAGAAAAATAAGGAGATTTTAAAAAAAATTCCTTTTTACGGCTATCGGTGACCCAGTGCATTTGCCTGCATGGCCTGCGGGACTTCACGTCCATCCAAACTGCATAGTTCACAGCAAGGCCTAAGTGCAGCCTTCCTTATAATTTATCTCTGGCTTAATTTTGCGTTATATTACCGCTGGCAGCCACCAACTGTGCGGCAATAATTCACAAACATTTTTACACCGCTCTGTCTCTGCTCGATTCTTCATCCAGCATGCTGAGGGGTAGGGGTAGGGGCAGAGGACGTGGACGCAGTCGCGGTCGAGGACGTGGAGTCCCAAGTGAGGGTGTGGGCATAGGACGAGTTCCTGGTCCAGGTGAATCGCAGCCGGCTGCTGCGGGAGTAGGAGAGAGGACAGTTTCTGTGGTCCCCAAGTTCATATCGCAATTTTTGGGTCCACGTCGTAGACCTTTATTAAAAAATGAGCAGTGTGAGCAGGTCCTCTCGTGGATGGCAGAAAGTGCATCCAGCAATCTATCGTCCACCCAGTCTTCTACGCCGTCCACTGCTGCAACTCTGAATCCTCTGGCTGCTGCTCCTCCTTCCTCCCTGCCTCCTCACTCTATGAAAATTACACATTCTGAGGAGCAGGCAGACTCCCAGGAACTGTTCTCGGGCCCCTGCCCAGATTGGGCAGCAATGGTTCCTCTCCCACCGGAGGAGTTTATCGTGACCGATGCCCAACCTTTGGAAAGTTCCCGGGGTCCGGGGAATGAGGCTGGGGACTTCCGGCAACTGTCTCAACAGCTTTCAGTGGGTGAGGAGGACGATGACAATGAGACACAGTTGTCTATCAGTGAGGTAGTTGTAAGGGCAGTAAGTCCGAGGGAGGAGCGCACAGAGGATTCGGAGGAAGAGCCGCTGGACGATGAGGTGACTGACCCCACCTGGTGTGATAAGCCAACTGAGGACAGGTCTTCAGAGGGGGAGGCAATTGCAGCCGCAGGACAGGTTGGAAGAGGCAGTGCGGTGGCCAGGGGTAGAGGCAGGGCAAGAGCGAATAATCCACCAGCTGTTTCCCAAAGCACCCCCTCGCGCCAAGCCACCGTGCAGAGGCCAAGGTGCTCTATGGTGTGGCAGTTTTTCACTGAGACGGCGGATGACTGATGAACAGTGGTGTGCAACCTTTGTCGCGCCAAAATCAGCCGGGGAGCCACCACCACCAGCCTCACCACCACCAGCATGCGCAGGCATATGATGGCCAAGCACCCCACAAGGTGGGACGAAGGCCGTTCACCGCTTCCAGCTTGCGCCACTGCCTCTCCCCCTGGGCCCCAACCTGCCACTGAGATCCAACCCACCTCTCACGACACAGGCACGACCATCTCCTGGCCTGGACCCACACCCTCACCTCCGCTGTCCTCGGCCCCATCCAGCAATGTCTCTCAGCTCAGCGTCCAGCTGTCGCTAAGAGAATCGTTGGAGCAAAAGCGCAAATACGCCGCCACGCACCCGCACGCTCAAGCTTTAAATGTCCACATAGCCAAATTGATCAGCCTGGAGATGCTCCCCTACAGGCTGGTGGAAACTGAGGCTTTCAAAAACATGATGGCGACGGCAGCCCCGCGCTACTCTGTCCCCAGTCGCCACTATTTTTCACGGTGTGCCGTCCCAGCCCTGCACGACCACGTCTCACGCAACATCGTACGCACTCTCACCAACTCGGTTACTGGCAAGGTCCACTTAACAACGGACACGTGGACAAGCACAGGCGGGCAGGGCCACTATATCTCCCTGACGGCACATTGGGTGAATTTAGTGGAGGCTGGGACAGAGTCAGAGCCTGGGACCGCTCACGTACTCCCCACCCCCAGAATTGCGGGCCCCAGATCGGTGCTGGTAACTGCGGCGGTGTATGCCACCTCCACTAAACCTTCCTCCTTCTCCTCCTCCTCCCCCAACGCAACCTCTACCTCGCAATCAAGACGTGTCAGCAGCAGCACGTCGCCAGCAGTCGGTGTCGCGCGGCACGGCAGCACAGCGGTGGGCAAGCGTCAGCAGGCCGTGCTGAAACTACTCAGCTTAGGAGAGAAGAGGCACACGGCCCACGAACTGTTGCATGGTCTGACAGAGCAGACCGACCGCTGGCTTTCGCCACTGAGCCTCCAACCGGGCATGGTCCTGTGTGACAACGGCCGTAACCTGGTGGCGGCTCTGCAGCTCGGCAGCCTCACGCATGTGCCATGCCTGGCCCACGTCTTTAATTTGGTGGTTCAGCGGTTTCTGAAAGGCTACCCACACTTGTCAGACCTCCTCGGCAAGATGCGCCGGGTCAGCGCACATTTCCGCAAGTCCAACACGGACGCTGCCACCCTGCGCACCCTGCAGCATCGGTTTAATCTGCCAGTGCACCGACTGCTTTGCGACGTGCCCACACAGTGGAACTCTACGCTTCACATGTTGTCCTGGCTGTATGAGCAGCGTAGAGCTATAGTGGAATACCAACTCCAACATGGGCGACGAAGTGGGAGTCAGCCTCCTCAAGTCTTTACAGAGGAGTGGGCCTGGAGGGCAGATATCTGCCAGGTCCTTGGAAACTTTGAGGAGTCCACCCTGATGGTGAGCGGCGATGCTGCAATCATTAGCATCACGATTCCCCTGCTATGCCTGTTGAGAAGCTCCTTGCAAAGCATAAAGGCTGACGCTTTGCGGGCGGAAACGGAGGCGGGGGAAGACAGTATGTCGCTGGATAGTCAGAGCACCCTCATGTCTATATCTCAGCGCGTGGAGGAGGAGGAGGAGGGGGAGGAGCCTGAGGAGGAAGAGACAGCTTGGCCGACTGCAGAGGGTACCCATGCTGCTTGCCTCTCATCCATTCAGCGTGTATGGCCTGAGGAGGAGGAGGATACTCAAAGTGATCTTCCTTGTGAGGACAGCCATATGTTGCATACAGGCACCCTGGCACACATGGCTGACTTTATGTTAGCATGCCTTTCTCGTGACCCTCGCGTTAGACGCATTCTGGCCACTATGGATTACTGGGTGTACACACTGCTTGACCCACGGTATAAGGAGAACCTTTCCACTCTCATTCCCGAAGAGGAAAGGGGCTTGAGAGTGATGCAATACCACAGGGCCCTGGTGGACAAACTGATGGTAAACTTCCCATCTGACAGCGCTAGTGGCAGAAGGCGCAGTTCCAAGGGCCAAGTAGAAGGGGAGGCGCGGAGATCAGGCAGCATGTTCAGCGCAGGCAGGGGAACACTCTCCAAGGCCTTTGCCAGCTTTATGGCTCCCCAGCAAGACTGTCTCACACCTCCCCAGTCAAGGCTGAGTCGGAGGGAGCACTGTAAAAGGATGGTGAGGGAGTACGCAGCCGATCGTACCACCGTCCTCCGTGACGCCTCTGCTACATACAACTACTGGGTGTCAAAGCTGGACACGTGGCCCGAACTCGCGCTATATGCCCTGGAAGTGTTGGCTTGCCCTGCAGCTTGCGTCTTGTCAGAGAGGGTGTTTAGTGCAGCTGGGGGAATCATCACGGACAAGCGTACCCGCCTGTCAACTGACAGCGTCGACAGGCTTACACTCATCAAGATGAACAAAGCCTGGATTTCCCCAGACTTCTCTTCTCCACCAGCGGACAGCAGCGCTACCTAAAGACCTTTGTTAATCTGTGTATGATATTCGTCCTCCTCCTCCGGCTCCTCCTCCTGAAACCTCTCGTAATCACCGCGAATGGGCAATTTTTCTGTGGGCCAAAAGGCTCATATAACTTTTCTAAATAATATTTATCTGTTTCAATTCTCATTAAAGCATTGAAACTTCCACCTGAACCAACTGTTTTTTAGACTGGGCTGCCTCCAGGCCTAGTTAAAAATTAAGCCACAGTACGCTAAGCGATTAATGGGTTTCACCTGCCCTCTTGGTTGGGCATGGGCAATTTTTCTGGGGTACATTTGTACTGTCGGTACACCAATTTTTCGGGCCCTCGCCTACAATGTAATCAAAGTAATTTTTATGGGCTTCACCTGCACTCATGGTACACCACTGTGTCTGGGGTTGGCCTACACTTTTGCTACAGAAATGTAACTCTGTTCTGCCTACCTATACTTCTGCCACAGTAGTGCTACAGGGGTCTGACTATACTTCAGCAACAGAAATGTTACTTCGGTCTGCCGATACTTCTGCTCCTGAAATGTTACCTTGGTTGGTGTATACTGTTACTACTGTAATTTTACTAATACTGGGCTCTGCCCATAATGCTTCAACGGAAATGTTACTGGGGCAGGTCTATACTGCTATAACAGAAATGTAACTAATAGTGGGCTCTGCCCATACTGCTTCTACGTTAATGTTACTGCGGTCTGACTATACTGCTACTACTGAAATGTTACAAATACTTTGGTCTCCCTACACTGCTGCCAGGGAAATGTTTATCTGCTGCTTTGCCCATACTGCTTCTACGGTACCGTTACTGGGGTCTGTCTGCACTGCTGGAACTGAAATGTGACTGGGGCATGTCGCAACTGATATTACTGAAATGTTACTGGGTTCTGTCAATACTGCTGGAACTGAAATGTTACTGGGGTCTGTCTAGCCTTATACTACTGAACTGTTATTGGGGTCTGTCTATACAGATACTACTGAAATGTTACTGGGGTCTGTGTATACTGCTGCAAATGAAATGTTAGTGGGGTCTGTCGTCACTGCTGCCAATGAAATGTTACAGGGGCTTGTGCATACTCTTACCGCTGAAATGTTACTAATTCTCGGCTCTGCCTATACTGCTGCTACTGCAATGTTACAGTGTAGTGGAAACGGAGGCTTCCCAAAGACATGATGGTGGCGAGGCCGCGCTACTAGGTTCCCCAGGCGTGACAACTTTTCAGCGACGCGGTCACTGGGAAGGTGCATATAACCACGGACACGGGGACAGGACACGTACTGCCTCAAAAACTTCCCCGTCCTCCTCCTCCAACAATGAAAATATTCTTGGCCGAAGCCCACCTGTATTTAATCTGACGTTAGCTCTGCTGTCCAGGGCACTGCAATGGGATCTATTTATGTACCGCCGGTGGGTTCCAGGGAGCCACCCATGCTGTCGGTCCACATAGACTTCACATTATTGAGTTGTACCTGTCTGTGTCTATGTATTAAAAACCCCAGTCTGACTGGGGCATGCAGTGTGGGCCGAAGCCCACCTGCATTTAATCTGACGTTACCTCAGCTATGCTGGGCAATGCAATGGGATTTATTTATGTACCGCCGGTGGGTTCCAAGGAGCCACCCATGCTGTCGGTCCGCACGGAGTTGTAACTGCATGTGTCTACTTATAAAGAACCCCAGTCTGACTGGGGCATGCAGTGTGGGCCAAAGCCCACCTGCATTTAATCTGACGTTACCTCAGCTGTGCTGGGCAATGCAATGGGATTTATTTATGTACCACCGGTGGCTTCCTGGGACCCACCCATGCTGTCGGTCCACAGGGACTTCACATTAGGGAGTTGTACCTGCCTGTGTATACTCATAAAAAACACCAGTCTGACTGGGGCATGCCGTGTGGGCCGAAGCCCACCTGTATTTAATCTGACGTTAGCTCTGCTGTCCAGGGCACTGCAATGGGATCTATTTATGCACCGCCGGTGGGTTCCAGGGAGCAACCCATGCTGTGGGTCCACAGGGACTTCACATTATGGATTTGTACCTGCCTGTGTCTATGTATTAAAAACCCCGGTCAGACTGGGGCATGCAGTGTGGGCCGAAGCCCACCTGCATTTAATCTGACGTTACCTCAGCTGTGCTGGGCAATGCAATGGGATTTATTTATGTACCGCCGGTGGCTTCCTGGGACCCACCCATGCTGTCGGTCCACACGGAGTTGTAACTGCATGTGTCTATTTATAAAGAACCCCAGTCTGACTGGGGCATGCAGTGTGGGCCAAAGCCCACCTGCATTTATTCTGACGTTACCTCAGCTGTGCGGGGCACTGCAATGGGATTTATTTATGTACCGCTGGTGGCTTCCTAGGTACCACCCATGCTGTCGGTCCACACGGAGTTGAAACTGCATGTGTCTACTTATAAAGAACCCCAGTCTGACTGGGGCATGCAGTGTGGACCAAAGCCCACCTGCATTTAATCTGATGTTACCTCAGCTGTGCTGGGCAATGCAATGGGATTTACTTATGTACCGCCGGTGGCTTCCTGGGACCCACCCATGCTGTGGGACCACACGGAGTTGTAACTACATGTGTCTACTTATAAAGAACCCCAGTCTGACTGGGGCATGCAGTGTGGGCCGAAGCCCACCTGCATTTAATCTGACGTTACCTCAGCTGTGCTGGGCAATGCAATGGGATTTATTTATGTACCGCCGGTGGGTTCCAGGGAGCCACCCATGCTGTCGGTTCACAGGGACTTCACATAGGGGATTAGTACCTGCCTGTGTCTATGTATTAAAAACCCCTGGTCAGGCTGGGGCATGCAGTGTGGGCCGAAGCACACCTGCATTTAATCTGACGTTACCTCAGCTATGCTGGGCAATGCAATGGGATTTATTTATGTACCACCGGTGGGTTCCAGGGAGCCACCCATGCTGTCGGTCCACACGGAGTTGTAACTGCATGTGTCTACTTATAAGGAACCCCAGTCTGACTGGGGCATACTGTGTGGGCCAAAGCCCACCTGTATTTAATCTGACGTTACCTCAGCTGTGCTGGGCAATGCAATGGGATTTATTTATGTACCGCCGGTGGGTTCCAGGGAGCCACCCATGCTGTCGGACCACACGGATTTCACATTAGGGAGTTGTACCTGCCTGTGTCTATGTATTAAAAACCCCTGGTCAGGCTGGGGCATGCAGTGTGGGCCGAAGCACACCTGCATTTAATCTGACGTTACCTCAGCTATGCTGGGCAATGCAATGGGATTTATTTATGTACCACCGGTGGGTTCCAGGGAGCCACCCATGCTGTCGGTCCACACGGAGTTGTAACTGCATGTGTCTACTTATAAGGAACCCCAGTCTGACTGGGGCATACAGTGTGGGCCAAAGCCCACCTGTATTTAATCTGACGTTACCTCAGCTGTGCTGGGCAATGCAATGGGATTTATTTATGTACCGCCGGTGGGTTCCAGGGAGCCACCCATGCTGTCGGACCACATGGATTTCACATTAGGGAGTTGTACCTGCCTGTGTATACTTATAAAAAACCCCAGTCTGACTGGGGCATGGAGTGTGGGCCGAAGCCCACCTGTATTTAATCTGACGTTAGCTCTACTATCCGGGGCACTGCATTGGGACAACTACAGGAGTAATACAGCGCTAATGCGATGTGCATAGCTACGCTAGCATTGGAGTCCGCTGTAGGCCCGCGATTGCTGAGGGTTTGTGCAGAGGCCTATGTCCTGGGTGCAGTGAAAGTCCGCTTCCTGCCTAGGATTGCTGAATCTGTGGGCTGAGGCCTATGCCGTGGGCGTGGTGCAAGTCTGCCATGTTGGGCCACTCAGATCAATTTTTTGTTCATTTCTTGGGTTTCCTAGGACCCACCTACGCTGTTGGTGCCAACTTAGTTCCCATCGCGGTGTTTGACCTGTCTGGCACAAAGACACTGACTTGTGTAGGGGGCAGAGTGCAGACGGCTTTCCCCTTGCAGTGTCGATTGAGCTATGTGACACCTTGACAGAATGAATAGTGTGTGGCACATGGATTCCCCATTGCTATGCCCATGTTTGCAGCTCCTGACGGAGGTGGCACAGGATTGGATTTCTCATTGCTTGTGTACAGCATTGTGGGCTATCGCCCCGCCCCTTTTAAAGAGGGTCGCTTCCTGGCCCTGCCAACCCTCTGGAGTGTGTGCCTCCGGTTCCTCCTCTTGGCAGACGCACTTATAAATAGACATGAGGGTGGTGTGGCTATGGGGCCAGCGTGTGGCATGAGGGCAGCTGAAGGCTGCGCAGGGACACTTTGGTGTGCGCTGTGGACGCTGGGTCGTGCGGGGGGGTTGGGCAGCATGTATCCCAGGAGAAGAGGCAGCGGTGTGTCCCGCAGGCAGTGCTTGTGATTAGTTGGAGGTAGTGTGGTGCTGAGCTAAGGTGTGGCTTACTAATGAGGGTTTGTCCGAAGTAAAAATTGCTAGAGGGGGGGGCCCACTCTTGCCGCTATTGTGGCTTAATAGTGGGACCTGGGAACCTGAAATGCAGCCCAGCATGTTGTCCCTCACCTGCCCTATCCGTTTCTGTGTCGTTTCCATCACTTTCTTGGGTTTTGCAGATTTTCACCAATGAAAACCTTAGAGAGCATCGGCGATATACAAAAATGCTCGAGTCGCCCATTGACTTCAATGGGGTTCGTTACTCGAAACGAACCCTCGAGCATCGCGGAAAGTTCGACTCGTGCATTTAGCACCCGAGCATTTTGGTGCTCGCTCATCTCTACACAAAACCAATCAAAGATCATAGATTAGGTTCATACCCACCCACCAAGGATGGTCATAGGGCCAGGAATATTCAGTGCAGCTGAAGAATATGAATCCCATAATAGATGGCAGAAATCAGAGCAGGTGTTAGCACATGTAAGTACAAACTCCCATACCTGTAGTGGCGTCTGTTCCATTCCAAGACGCAGCCGCGCACCATCAACCAATCCGTGAGGTGCCCATACCCTTACTCAGCCTCTTAGAACAGCTGTGCATGTGCTAATGACGCAGCGCAGCAGCCACAATGTAGGGAGTCTGACGTCTGCCCTTGTCGGCTCAAAAGAGTTACCGCGCATTCACCACTGACATCACCAATAGTGACGTAACGCAACCATCTTAATATGGGAAATAGAGCATCCACATTTATCGGCAGTGGGAGGTTGCTGCGCATGCGTCCATGACGTTACCATCGGGCATCTCCATGTGCTGAATAATTGCTCAACAGAGCAGTTTAAAGCAGACTGCGCATGTCAAAGCTTAACCTGGGCTCAAAAAGAATTCGGGCTCAATAGCATTAGGTCACCCAGTCAAACACCTCAGGGATAAAATATTGCATGTTGTGGTTAATCAACCCGGCGTAAGGCTATAATAAAGACCCATGTTCTATGTTCACACAGCAAGGGCGTATAAGTCTATACATGTATATTTACATATATAGAGCTATATACATATAGCCAGTCTACTACCAATGTTAGTTATTAATCCCGGGGAGCACCACCAAGTGCATAATGACTAGTGATTCAAACAATCACTTACATCCTCAAAAAATCTAAATCAAAGTAAAAATTATGTACTACACCATGATTACTGCTGAGAAAAAAATCATTTTTATTGTTATTATTACTCAGAATTTTTTATTGAATAACATAACCAAACTTGATATATGAGTCTTCAGTTATGAAATAGAATTAATCAGCCTGCTGCATAGTACTGGTCCGCCATCACCACCTGTAAGCAAACAAACAAATATATAATTAAAATCAAAGTCCCAATACTTTATAGTGCTCAAACGAGCATCATCCTCAATTTACTTCATAAGGACTTCCTGCTATTTTCTGGTCTTTGGGTCCAGACCTCTGCTGTGGATCGTGCACCTTTTAAGCCTGTAAGTGCAGTTGCATCTGTGTTGGAAGTGCTGTTCCCCATTTCATCTTTTTCTTCAGGCTCTGGGTTAACCAATCACAGCCATTCAATGACATGGTACTGCGGATCTCATGTGTTAGTGACGCAATATGTGAGGGATGGGCTGATGGCTCATTATAATAATTAAGCAAGCCCCTCTTTCTATCACTGCATTAGCCCATTACTCACCAATGATGTCACCGATACCGGAGGTCCACAATACAACATAACTCCTTGTCAGAATGCAGCTGAAAGTGGCTGGTCTGACCCAGCAATAGGAAATATAGGGTATTTAATGTATGTGAATTCAAGATGGAGAATCATGGGTTTGGGTGCCTGTCTGAATGGCATGTACTTCATCAGTCTGCAAAATGCTTGTTTACACTGATTTTTACCTCAAAGGGTCTTTTGAGTATCCTAGGTATCTCTTACAGATGCTAAGTAGGAGGTTGAACAATACATTACAGTGTGTAAATGGAGGATGCCATAAAGGCTACAACTTGTTGATTACGATGGGGCATCATCACTCTTCCTTTGCATGTGGGGGGAAGCCTAATCTGATCAAAAGTTTCTTCAATCATGAAAGTGAGACTGAATTTCTCCTGATAGGGGGAGAGTAAACAGTTGTATCCACCAGGGTCGTAACTATAGAGGGTGCAGGGGATGCGGTTGCACCCAGGCCCAGGAGCCTTAGGGGGCCCATAAGGCCTCTCTTCTCCATATAGGGAGCCCAGTACTATGAGTAAATCATTATAGTTGGGTGCCCTGTTACAGGTTTTGCATTGGGACCCAGAAGCTTCAAGTTATGTCTCTGTGCAGCATGGTTTAGGTATGGGCACGGGTACAGATACAGATAGAGGGGGGGGGGGGGCAGCTCATGTTTTGCATCAGGGCCCCTGAGCCTTTAGTTACACCCCTGGTATCCACTCTTGGAAAAATATCCAATCATGGCTCAGAAGAGGGAATTTACTACAGGAAAATATGGAGGAAGAAAGACCCAGTTGTCTAGCTATCACAATTTGGCTGCCATATGGCCAATTTGTTAGTTGCCTGGGGGTCCTTATGCATGCCCATTTTTTCTGATTCCAACATATCAGCTTTAAAAACCTACTGTTCACTTGCTGCCTAATTTATAATACTATGGCTGATCAGTGTATAGCTTCATGAATAGATGCATTTTCTCATAGAAAATAACCTGCAACACCTTGTTACGGTGAGAGAGGAGGGGCATTTGGTGCTGTTCATATGACACAGCAGCCTGGGGCCTACTGGAGGCCCCCAGGGCTGCCATGACTAATTGAGATGTCTGTGGCATGTCTTGATAGACTGCATGTTCAAATGCATATATTATATGAGGGATCAAACAATAGCAAGTTCAAGTCTCCCATGGGGACTAAAAAAATTGATATATTATAAATATGTGTGTATATATATATATATATATATATATATATATATATATATATATATATATATATGGTATCCCTTCCTTCATAAAAGTCTGGTCTATCAAAGTAAGGCATTAGTTAACCTGCACAGTGAACATGATAAGAAAAAAAATTAAACAACATCAGAATTCTGATTATTTTGGTGGGGGGATGTCACCTTGTTTCAAATGTAATATAAAAATAGATCAAAGCGTCATATGAATTCCATCCAACAAAAACTGAGCCCTCACACAACTATATCAGCAGAAAAATAAAAACATTTTCGCTGTCAGAAGATAGCAACAGAAAATAATTTTATTTTTTCCAAAGAGATTTTATTTCTTAAAGTAGCACAGCAAAAAACTATATATATTTGGCATTGTTATACTGACCTAAAGGATAACGTTATCATGTCATTTTTGCTGCAGTGTGCACACTCATAAAAACAAGACCCATTCCAAAGATAGCACAATTTCTAGGGTTTTTTCCACTTCACTCTACTTAGAATTTTTAAAACGTTTTTCAGTACATTTCAGTACCATTTTTAAAAATACAAGTTGTACTGCAAAGAACAAGCCCCCTGACACATACAGCAATGGATAATTAAAAGTTGTGAATTTTTGAAAGTGGGGAGGAGAAACCATTAATGACTTAAGCTTAGTGTGGGACACATCAGCAATAGTCCATTTCTTTCTTTTTTTCCTTTTTTTCCCTTTTTCCAAGAATGGAATGAACCTCAGCCCGGGATTCTTGCATAAGTGGAAAATATGAAAGGTCTGAAAGAGGTCAACTGGGATGTTCTCTTCCCAATCTTTTTTTTTTTTAAACTTCATAAAAAATTAGAACTTGACTTGTAATAATGTTGCCATCGAATAGGTGGTGCTGCATCTCCTTCCATGTGCAGGTTGAAGGAGAGATAAGGCACATCATAAAACTGTCACATTCTCTAGCTCAATGGACTGATTAAGTATTTATGTCTCAGCTCAGTTTGTCCGTTCTTTTAAGTTTTGAGTGCAAAACAGTCTCAAATTTCTATGTGTGTACATTTGTATCTCAATCAAAAGTGGTGTCCTCTCTGCATTTGTATATTATATATGTGTCCCATCTAAACCTGTTCCATTATAGCCTGAGGAAGGATCAATAGAAGATTCGAAAGCTCGCTATAACATTATGTATTTTTGTTAGCCATTAAAAGGTATCATATCTACAAGATTACTTGATTTCTCTTACTGAGAAAAATCACACTTTGTTTTCAGTATATCTTATAGTGCTGTCACTTTACTTACATTTGTTTTTTTTTATTATTTTTGTGCATTTTTCTCAAAATATATTTATTACAAAATAATAACAAATCTACATATAGGCCCCCTGCACATGGGTGGAAATTCCGCTGTGGCATTTCCCACAGAATTTCCGCCCATGCTCACTGCCATAGGATTGCATTAGATAATGCAATCCTAGGCAGACGGCCGGGATTTGTCCGCGTGAAAACACATGCGGAAAACAAATCACGGTGTGTTCTATTTCTTTGCTGGTCTCGCAGAGGCCCACACAGAAATGTCAGTGGTGACGGGCCAGCTCCTCTCTGCGCATGCGCCGGTCCCACATCTGAGACCCACAATTAACACCAGAATAGAGATCCCCCAAACCCCTTCTGGCTAACCACTACGTACACTGATGGCCAGGACTATGGAAACAGCCAAACTTGCTGTGCTTATATTGTTTCCATAAGCCCAGCTCACTTTTATAGGAGACTGTGTTTGGCTGAATTGGAAATACCCCTTTAAGAAGAGAGGTGTATAGTTTGCTCATTCACTAAAGGTTATTAAAGTCATATATATAGCCATGCTTGTTCGTGCCATTTGACTATAAATGACTAAATCTCAGCTCCAATGTTGGCCAGACATGATTTTACTGTGTTCCAATAAAAAAGGGTGTAGCTTTTTATTTGGATGGAAAGTTTGACCCTTTGGTAAGAAAATGTTACCACTGTCATATTTCCAGTTTCTGTTACAGCATTTAGGTAAAATCAAAAAGTTACATTTTTAAAGATAGAAGTCATGAAAAATTGATAGGGGAAAAATGTGAGAAAAATGTCCTGAACTTAGAAAGCCCTAATCCATATATATTTATACATCCCCCTGAATCCATATATATGTATACCACACACACAAATATATATATATATATATATATATATATATATATATATATATATATATATATATATATATATATATATATATATATATATATATATATATATATATATATATATATATATATATATATATATATATATATAGATATATATATAGATAGATATAGATAGATATATATATAGATATAGATATATTTGTGATGAATATGGATTTACTAATAAATAAATAAATACTGTGATCACTGATAAAGTTGGATACATGGAGAGGGAAATGTAAGGAAATCAATTCATTATAAACGTTCTGTATGAGTACAGAGCAGGTTTATTTGCATTATCTGTGGTGTATTGAAAGTAATGAGCTGTAGTGTATACAATTTTGTTTTCTTAATAGAAATTGTATGTATTTCATGTAACTTTGTGCTGTTCATGTACAGAATGTGGCTTATAACTGACTCTTGTCATATGTCCGCTTTAAAGATCCAATTAAGTTACTATGCTTTTCGTTACATAAAAGAAGTACTGTTTTTAAAACACGGACTGAATACATTCTTTCTAAAATTGTTAATTAACTTATAGCACAAATATGCTTTATCTATCCATTTGATCCTTTGGCTTCTTGGGATATCTTTTTTTTTCCCCCACAAACTTTAGATATCTTTGTTGTTCCTGGCGTAGTTATGAACCAAATATGTAGCCTGAGGTATAAGAATATTGAGTCTTCACAAGTCAAGTTCAATGAATGCATATTCACCCCTGCAGCCATTGTGGCACATAGGGAATAGTATGTTTATTCTCTGTTTTTGCAACTTTACTTTATTACTCTTGTGCTGTGACATTATCTCTAGGCTTTACTAGCATAATTATTCCTGTACTGTTTTAGCTCTGTGTTTATTAACGGGATTCAAACCGAGGAGTTCCAGTGTTTAGAGAGTGGCTCATCTAAATTGAGCTACTGGTGATCCTGGACAGCGTCTTTGCTGAACATATTGTCTATCTTCTTGCCTCCTTGCCTTCATTGTCTAATTAGCGCCATCTCTGGAATTTCTATATAAAGGCTCTTTTAGAGACAACGATTATCGCTCGAAATTCGTTCAAAAGCCATTGTTTAAGCAGTAATCGTTGAGTCTATCTTGCGCCCGTCTTGCAGTTTTCGTTAAAGGGGTTGTCCCGCGGCAGCAAGTGGGTCTATACACTTCTGTATGGCCATAATAATGCACTTTGTAATGTACATTGTGCATTAATTATGAGCCATACAGAAGTTATAAAAAGTTTTATACTTACCTGTTCCGTTGCTAGCGTCCTCGTTCCCATGGTGCCGACTAATTTTCGGCCTCCGATGGCCAAATTAGCCGCGCTTGCGCAGTCTGGGTCTTCTGCCGTCTTCTATGGGGCCGCTCGTGCAGAATGCCGGCTCCGTGTAGCTCCGCCCCGTCACGTGCCGATTCCAGCCAATCAGGAGGCTGGAATCGGCAATGGACCGCACAGAAGCCCTGCGGTCCACGGAGACAGAGGATACCGGCGGCCATCTTCAGCAGGTGAGTATGAAGACGCCGGACCGCCGGGATTCAGGTAAGCGCTCTCCTGTTTGTTTTTTTAACCCCTGCATCGGGGTTGTCTCGCGCCGAACGGGGGGGGGGGTTAAAAAAAAAAAAACCCGTTTCGGCGCGGGACAACCCCTTTAAAGATTCGCTCATTGTTGTCTTTCAGTCGGCTTAAAATCCATTGTTCAGACGTTTGCTTTTCATTTGGTCAAAATGACATCGTTCAGTCGTTCAGCGATTTGAGGGGAGTTTTCAATGCAAACATTACACAACGATAATACAACGACTGAAAAGCCGATATTTTTTTTCAACAATTTTCATTAAGTTAAAAACGTCCGTCTTTAAAAGCAAAACCATCGCTGACTTTTATCGTTATAACGAATTTCGAGCGATAATCTATGTGTCTAAATGGGCCTTAAGTCTGGCCCTAACATTTCCTCTTCTCCAGATTACTGTGCTTCCTGCTCTAGTCTTCCTCCGCTTTATCCATTGCAGAAAAAATAGCCATGACAGTCTGGGCCAAATAAGGCAGCAAAGGACAGAGAATATCTGCAAGTGGAAGCCAAGTTTAAAGAACATTACAGGGTTTATGGTCTACTTAATCCGCCCTCCACTGACTTGATGGTAGACATTGCAGTGCTAGAAATATTGTGCTGCAGAGTCTGTACGTGGGGTTGAGATGGGTCCATACAACCCTGTGTGCTTGGCTCCTTGGCAAGTATGTGTGCAGTAAGCTCATAAGTGACTATGAGACCTGATGGGAAACTGAGCATGCATCTAGGCTTACTCAGCCACCCAAGAACATACTAGTGGACTATGATAGAAGGGCGTTGTAAGAGAGAGTTAGCTTCTGGAACTGAAAGCCCCTAGTTGGGTCACTTAGGGAAGGAGAGAGAGTGACAGAGGCTGGAGGGTCTAAGAGACTGTTACAAGGGAGCCAGTGGGTGTGTATTGTTCCAGACCAAAGTTTAACCCTTTCCAATCAAATTTGTAACCTGATTTTCCTGGGGGTTTACTCCTTTTTCTGCCGTTATACAACAGTGCTATATGCTGGCTAAAGCCAGTACTATACGAGGTGACACGTTGGATAGGCTCCGACAGCAGAGAGGCTGGCAATATACAGTAAGAGAACTCTGATGGATCTCTTCCAACATCAGAGTTGTATAGCCTTAAATCATAATGTCTTCAGAGGTCACACAGTGGATTAGAAAGGGTTAAGGCCCAAAAACGAATGGGATTGCCTCCTCCATGTTGAGAACAGTGCAAGAGGCAGTAAGAGTCAAGTGATGTAAATAGTAGTTACTGTAAAGCTAAAGTGTGTGTTGTATATGTAGGTAAAATGGTACTCTGCAAGAGGTGAGAACCCTGATATCGCCTTTGTGAACTGTGGACTTGAAAGGGACTGCACTCTAAATAGTGCAAATGTTGTAAGTATTCACACTATTTGTACCCCACTGGGACTAGTCATAATGATTCCGGAAATAGCTTAGTGGCAAAAGTGACCCCCCAGTGGTGCCACGGCATGTTATCAAATGGCTGGTGTAAAACTGAGAAGAATGCCTAGGTGGGGCATGCTGTGGTAGTGGTGATGTAGCCTCTTTTAAACCCACAGTGGTTTGAAAGGTTTGTGCAAAAAACATCAGACATCGTGGTAGCAACTTAATCTCTAGGCTTTAACACGATACTGTGAATTTTACTGCAACTGTTCTGCTATTTACCAAGTAAGAGAGAAACTATCAAGCTACTGAAAACCATTTTAGAGACAGTAACTAAAATGTACCACTTAAAGTGACAGCAACCACCAAGAATGCTGTGCCTCTACATAAGAAAATACATTTAATATTTTTTGTTTGCAACAAAAAGTGTCTGCGACATTCCAGTGGGGTGTAGTGCTATACCACTTTCATGATTATTCCATTTTCTGTACCAGCACTGTGAATATTATTCCTATTCATAATTTTATTATCCTTCTTTGTAACATTTTTTTTGTTTTGTGCCAAAAACAAGACTTTCCGTGTGCAGCGACATCACAGTGTTTACTATTAATGTACTTCTCTGCATTATTCCCCGCACTGTAACATCGCCGTGACTCGTTCTTATGCTGCTGGTCATAACTTATGTGCTGTGACTTCATTTGGTTTATTATCTTTGCATTGTGCATTCGCTGTGCTTACCATACCTGTACTGTGACACCACTAGATTTATAGAAAAATGGGGTCTAATCCAACATGGTATTAACACATTCAAAATATGTAAGTCTGTGGTGGGCTGCTTTCATAGTAATTTGGAACATGTTTTATGTCCTACATACAGACTGAATTTTATTTTTAGAAGTACTGGATCAGACCACATTCCTCTATTTTTCCAATGAAAGCCTGCAAAGGATCTGTGAACCACCTTACTCAGACCCAGTTAACTGAACAACTTCAGGAGGAATGAGGTGAGTACATACTTTTTTTTTATTCTCAGTCTTAGGCCGCTTTCACACGGGCTACAAAATTGCGTGATTTTCCAGTGATGCGACAGCGCTACGAAACGCATGTTTGTGAAACCCATGCTTTTCAATGGTTTCCTTCACATTAGCAATGTTTTCACTGATGCTATGTTGAGGAAAAAAAATATCACAGAATGCTCTGTCTTTCAGCGATGTAGGATTTTTTTTATCTCCCATGTTTCCCTACGGAGCCTCCTTGTTTATCGTATCGCACGAACTTGCGATTTTGCAAACTTGCAAAGCTGCAATATCAGCCCGATTTTGTAGTCCATGTGAAAGAGACCTAATGTGACCTTACTATGATTGTTAACCCTGTAGTGAAATATTATTGGGGGTATTATCCAGGTTCTGTTAATTATTTCTATGCAGTGACATCACTTGTGCATTTCCAGGGGCCTTATAACAGATATAGTAGAAGTTGCATATAAGGTTGGCTGCCGCACTGGGCAGACTTTGTATCAGGGCTTGGAATTTCTAGTTGCACCTTTATACCTACAGATTTAATTGAGATAATATTTTCAAACCCACTATGATATTTGTTATACCAAGAAAATCATATATTAACCCCTTAAGTACATGGCCTATTTTGGACATAAGGATGCAGCTATTTTGGGGGGATTTTTATCTCCTACTTTTCAAAAGCCATAACTTTTTTATTTTTCCGTCAACATGGCCTATGGGTGCTTGTTTTGTGCATGGTGAACTGCGGTTTTTATTGCTACCATTTTTGGGTACATAAGACTATATTGTAAAATTTTTATAAATTTTTTTTATGATAGCAGGGAGAGAAAACACATCAATTCTGCCATTGTTTATTTTTACAGCGTTAATCATACAGCATTTTTTTTAGGTTTTTCCACTTTTTCGCAATCAAAACCCTTTTTTGCAAAAATTTTTTGCTAAATCGCTGCATTCAAAGTCCTATAACTTTTTATTTTTCCATCGATGGAGCTCTGTGAGGACTTGTTTATTGCGTGACAAGCTGTAGTTTTTATGGGTACCATTGTGGGGTACATATGGCTTTTTTAATCAATTTGATTGTGTTTTTTTAGAGGCAAAATAAAAAAAGGAAGCATCAAAACGTTTTTTCACACTTTTTGACGTGCAGGATAAAAAGTGTCTTAAATTAGTTGTACGAGTTGTTACGGATATGACAATACCATATATGTGGGATTTAAATTTTTTTATTTTTTTTTATACTAATAGGGTAAAAGCACAAAAAAGTTTTTTTTAACACTATTTTTAACTTTTTTTTAACACTTTTCATATCCCTGTAGGGGACTTGTACCATAACACATGATAAAGCATTGCAAGACTTTTGTCCTGCAATGCCTTATCACTTGTATTAGCGACCATAGGTAATGGCAAGCAGGGACGCCTGTATCTGGCATCCTTTTGCTATGGCAACCTGTCAGCCCTCGACGATTACATTGGGTCTGATGACGTCACAGGGGGAGTGCGCTCCCTCTGTGAACCCTTTACATGCCACAATCTACATAGATTGGGTCAGGGAAGGGGTTAACAGCAGGGTTCATTGTCCTTCTGCACCCCCGCTGCTGCAGCGGAAGGACAGCTATTGGTGACAGTCGACTCCCGCTGCTGGATGGCGCGAGATCTCTTCTAATCTCGCACTATGTACAGGGCGTAAGTGTTTGTCCTGTTGCATCAAGTACCCCACAGCCAGGATGTACAGTTACGCTCTGCGACATTAAGGGGTTAAACTCATCAGTCATCATTCTGCCCTAAAAGCAAATAACAAAAGTCAAAACAACAAAAAAATTTAAAAGCTGAATAAAAAAAGATAATTGTTTCCAAATGCAAAGGAATACAAAATAATATAGATAGAATACATAAGTTAATAACAGATACCTGAATGGACATATAAAAAGAATTAATAGATAATAGGTACAGAGCAGAGGCGTAACTTGAAGCTTCTGGGCCCCGAGCAAAACTTGTAACAGGGCCCCAAACTATAATGCTTTACTCATAGTACTGGGTTCCCTATATGGAGAAGAGAGGCCTTATGGGCCCCCTAAGGCTCCTGGGCCCGGGTGCAACCGCATCCACTGCATCCCCTATAGTTATGCCCCCGGTACAGAGTATTGTGGAAGTATTCAACCCTTTGTTGTTCTGTTGTTTTGTTGCATTACAACTTAGAATGAAAATTGATTTTAAAAACATTATGAAAAACATACTTTGCTTAAAACGTATTAAATGAATAAAAACTGAAATGTAGTGAGTACATATGCATTTAACCTCTTTGCTATGAAACTCCTAAATAAGGTTTGGTCCAACCAATTAATTTCAGAAGTCACATAATTAGTTTCATATCCCGCCCCAATAAAAATGTCATATGATGTCAGTATAAAAACACCCTGTCCTAAAAGACCCCTGACTCTGCAACACCATTAAGCAAGCAAGATGAAGATCAAGGAGCTCTCTAAAACAGTTGAGAAACAAAGTTGTGAAGAAGTTTAATATCTGGGTTTGTTATGGTGCCGGATGCACCATGACTTCCTGGTTCACTGTGTGTCCGAGGTATAGTCAGGGCATCACCCCCGATTATGTGACTCACTGGGTGGCACATGTGCTAGCACTGATAGGCTGGCTATATTGTCCGTTAACCTAGTCAGCCTATCAATTTTAATTTGAATATATATAAACTGGCGCCTTGGTGCTAGGGTTATACTGTTTGCATTCTGTCCACTTGCTGCACCAGAGCAGAGTGTTTAGCATTTAAGCACTCTCTTTATTCTAGCATTTAGTTATTAGAGTTTCAATTAGATGTATTACTTACTGAGGTTCTGTGTAATTAGCATTAGTCTCAGATTGGTGTTCTTTTCGGGGCAAGTACTCACTTGGGGGGACTGGTCCAATTCGGGTGGTTCTAGTGCATTTATCCCTATTGTTCCTATACTTAGCCAGGTATTCTTCAGTGGCTCTAAAGACCTGTATTATTAGTTACTAGTTTGATCCCATTTATATTTCTGTGGCTTGTCACCACCATTAGTGCAAACTACTTGAACTAGATGTGACAGGGTTGAGCTATGAAAATACCACAAACTTTGAACACCCCTCAGAGCACTGCTGAATTTGGAAAGAATATGGCACAACTGCAAAACTGAGAAAAGAAGGCCACCCACCAAAACTTACAGATCAGGTAAGGAGGACATTAGGCCTCCTTCACACGGGCGTTAAATTTCCGTGATTTTCTTGCGATACGAAAATGCTAGATATAACATGTATGTGAAGCTTATGCTTTCTATGGGTTCCTTCATATTTGCAATGTTTTGTAGCATGCAACATTGCTAGTCCAAAACCTCGCTGGGTGCGTGATATGCACACGACAAGCGAAGTTTTGTAGTTCATGTTTCACTAAAGAGCCTTCTTCTCTGTTGCATCGCATGAAAACATGATTTTTGTGCGGTGTGATGCAACTTTGACAGTATGAAATCCAACTGTCAAAGCTATAACCTACACTGTAGCTGCCGGGAAAAATGTAAAAAAGTATACATCACCTTAGAAGCGCTGCCCGCTGCCGCTGCAGCTTCCTCCCAGTCCCCATCATTGTTCTTCTTCATCTCTTCTGGCCAGGGAATGAAAAATCCCTGCCTCTTGGAAGCGCTGCATCTGATTGGCTGACACCTAGCCAATCAGAGCCAGTACTCAATGAGTGGCTGTGATTGGTTTATTGAGTGCTGGCTTTGATTGGCTAAGCATCAGGCAATCAGAGGCAGTGTTTCCAGGAGGCGGGAATTTTCCAATCCCTGGCCAGAAGAGATGAAGAAGAACAGTGCCGGGGACCGGGAGGAAGCTGCAGCAGCGCCAGACGGTGCTTCTATGTAATGTATACTTAAAAAAAAATCTCTGCAGCTGGAGCTTATTTTTAGGGTAGGGCTTATATTTTAACATATTTTATATATGGCACATGACTTTGTAGCACCAATTGCGACTTTGTAGCACTACAAAATTGTGGTATCGTTGCGAGAAAACGCAGCAATATCGCACGAACTAGCATGCGATATCGCTGCGATTTTCTAGCAAACATGCCATGTCGCTTGTGTGAAGGAGGCCTTAATCAGAGATTAAACAAAGCTTTTAATGATAACTCTGAAGGAGCATCAAAGATCCATAACGGAGATGGAAGTAGCTGTCTATAGGACCACTATAAACCGTACACTATAGTGAATGTGAGGTTGTACAGAAGAATAGATAACTAGACAATAGTCTAATGTATTTGCTTCATGCTAGCCCCTTCTCCTCCAAACACAATGTCAATTTAGTGTTAAGCAATATTTCTCTGCTATTCCTAAGGGACACACGCAATGAACTTACATTTCCTATTTGTAATTCCCTGTATATTGCTTTTCAAACAGTTCATAGAGAATACAGAGTCCTAGATGGCTTGTAAAGCATGTGCAAATTGTTTCCTTAACATTGCTGTATATATGACTGTTTTACTATAGGCCAGTAACTATAAACAGAAGATCAACTCACATCTGATAGAGCAATTGTGCACAAAGTAGAAAACTTAGTTTGTGTCAAGACAAGCTTTTTCTTCAAGCTTCAGCTACACCTTTCATTTATGTCAACTAAAATCTGCGTGTTTCATACATTTTAATCTGTGTTTCCTTTGCCTCTTTTTCCTTCTGCCTGTTTGAATTCTGCATGATGCACTCAAGTTTATAGACTATAAATTTGCTTGAAATATGGCTAAAAGTAAGGATTTTGATAGTTTACCATGGCTATAGTAATATTTAATATCTTCACGGAAAAACTTTGGCTTAAATGATGTTGAGAGTGTTTCTCACTATTTCCACTAAAAGGTTAGTAGTTTAGCAAGCTGATTCACAGGACACATGTCTATGGTTCTAATATAAAAATAAAAGCAAACTGCAAAAATGAGGAATAGAATAATATAGTTAAAAATATAAAGGGGGGGGGGGTGCAGCACATGGATTCAGCTGCACATTCACTAGCTCCAGCGCCCTGGGCTTTAAATGGTCTCTCCATGGCATCCTGTATGGGCCCCTGGTGACACTTATCTCTTCTAGTGCTCCAGCAAAAAAGAAGCTGAACTCTGCAAGACTCACATCGTTTTTTTCCTTCCACAAGGTCATAAATGGGAGTTGGCAGTCGGGAGTCAGAGGGCAGGAGTGTTGCAGCTTCACAAGGGTCCTCACCTGCTTCATCACCTGAGCCTTCTCAAAGAAGCTCTTGTAATTCACCCTTCCACCATTTTGCACCTTTGCTGGAGCTCACAGTGCAGAAAGAAGGACCCAAACCTGCTAGACATGTAAGTGCTACAGCTAACTTTGAAATAGTGACTGCACATGTTGTATCTGATTTGCAACACATTATTCAGCAGTACTTGCTTCAGTACGATCACCCTCTGTCCTCCTCCCTCTAGGGAATCTTTTAAAGCTATGTTGCTGGAGTTGAGAGCATCACTCCAGAAACACGTTTGTCCAGTAATGATGGCAGAATACTCACAATAAGTTAGTGGATTTATATAATGCCCTAGAGGAGGAAATAGGAGCACTGAAATTGAAAGTGGCAGATGTGGAAGATCGGCCTCACCCTACATTAAAACAGCTACGGCAGAACAGCTTGCAGAATATCTTACAGATTCCTGAATTGTGGTCCTTCCAGATACACCTCAAATTGATCTATTAAAAGACAAAGTGCACCGAATACCAAATCCTAAGGGTACTTTTACCATTAGTGATAATTGTTTGCCTGAGAGAACGAGAAAATGATATCAGAGTTTATTTACATTAAGTCACTCAGGCAGTCAGTTGAAACACAAAGATAAATCATTGTTCCTGGATCATTCAGTGGTTCAGTCCTTTGTACCAGTGAATGAGAATGACTGAGAAATCAGTGTTTAACCCCTTAACGACTGCTTATCCGCCTTTTGACGGCCTGTATCGGCGGCTTATAAATGAAGAGAGATCGTGGGGTGACCTCTCTTCATACAGCGCGGGCGTCATCTGTTAATTACAGCTGACACTGCAGGCAATAGTTGCAATTGGCTGATTGCGGCTATTAACTCTTTAAGTGCCAGGGAGCCATACAGGTGTCATGGCAGCTGGGGTCCTTCTGAAAGGCCCCAGGGCTGCCTTAGTAGGCTGCCTATCATACTGTCCCTGTGGGGTGGCTTGATAGACTGCCTGTCAGATTGCAGTATGATGCAAAGCATAGCTAGTTGTGGTCCCCAAGGAGAGCTAAAAAAGAAAGTAAAAGTAAGATCAATAAAGTTTTATTAATTGTAAAATAAAAGTAAATAAAAGTTTAAATCACCCCCCTTTTGCCATATGTATAATAAAAAAATCTAAATCATAAAACAAAAATACATAATTGGTATTGCCACATCCGTAAAAGTCCGATCTATCAAAGTAGCGCATTATTTACTCCGCATGGTGAGTGTCATCTGAAAAAAAAATGAAGAACGCCAGAAATGCACTTTTTAAGTCACCCTGTCTCCTAGAAAAAATGCAATAAAAAGCGATCAAAAAGTTGTATGTTTTCTGAAATGGCACCGATGTAAATTACGAGACATCTTGCAAAAAATGAGCCCTTGTACAACTATGTCGATGGAAAAATAAAAAAGTTATTGCATACAGAAGATGGCGAGAGGAAATAATTTAAAAAAAATTAATGTCTTTCAAAAAAGAAATTTAAGCAGTTAAAAAAAACTATACAAGTTTGGTATAGTAGTAATCATACTGAGCCATAGAATAAAGTTATCATGTCATTTTTGTTGCAGTTTGTGTGCCGTAGAAACAAGACGCACTGAAAGATAGCGGAATGTCGGGTTTTTTTTCATTTTACTCCACTTAGAATTTTTTTTAAAGTTTTTCAGTACATTATATGGTACATTAAATAGCCCCACTGAAAAACACAACTTGTCCCGCAAAAAACAAGCCCTCATACAGCGACGTCGATGGATAAATAAAGGAGTTACGGTTTTTAAAAGGGGGGAGGAAAAAACAAAAATGGGAAAAAAAACAAGGGCTGCGTCATTAAGGGGTTAAACAGAACGATTAGTGAATAAGCCAACGATGATTTTCATGCTTGCATGAAATGAATGATAAGCAAACATTCAATCATTGTCCATATTTACATTGAACGATTATTGTTGAAATTCGAATAATTCGAAAATCAACCATTATAGGAATGGGCTTGTCCTGGTTGCAGGTGATTTCTGGCCATTTCTAGACTTGTCCACTTCTAGTTTGACAGACAGACCAACAAATCTATCTCAATTAACACAAAAAAAATTTTCTTGATGTATGGAGGTTACAGCACCTAAGTCGAAAAGATCACACCTTTTTTCACATTCACACAAGACCAACACTCTCATAAACATGTTCTTCACTGATGTTGTTTCAACGTATACTAACTTCTATAATTGGCATAATTACTTGGTTTGATCATACGTCAATCTAATTATTTCTGAAGCACATATAATAAAACCCCTACAAATCCTTGGAAACTGAACAATTACTTCATACATTCCTCTGAACACTTGACAAAAATGTCCTCATTATGCCATGATTTTTTTCCATAACAATTGTACGCCTGAGATACAGTCATCCACAATATGGTGTGCTCATAAAGCTTATATTAGGGGACACTTTATAAACTTAGCAGCTGCAGATACAAGAGAGAGGAACGAGTTAGGCCCAATGTCCACGGACGGATTGTAATTGCAGAATCCACACGGGAAACACGTAGTTCAAGCTGCTCATAGGAAACCACTTCGATTTACACATGCGGATATGTTTTCCGGATTCCGCATATGGCAAACAAATCACAGCATGTTCCATTTTAGTGTGGAAAGCAGGAGTTTGAAAAAGAAAATGTACCAGCTGGCACTTCCATACACATCCGCAGTCCAAAAAAAGACCTGGACAGGTACGCAGGGTCCGTGGCTGTGGGCAGGGTTGGATTCCACTTCGGGATCCTGCATGAGGAATCCGAACTGCCCGTGGACATGAGGCCTTAAGGTTACATCTCTCAAATAATATTATTCACTTCAGTCAAATAAACAAAACAAAATACTGCCCATCTAGATCAGACATATGTAACCTCCAAGATCAGGTACATCAACTAGATTCATATACACATGAACAAGCACTGAGGAAAATGAAAACCAGGTGTTATAGTAAAAATAGTAAAGGAAATGCTTTATTAGCATCATGCCTCAAATCTAGAGCTGTTTACACTAAAATATCTTATATTCGTAACGCACAAAATGAAAAAATATTCAACCCTCAAACTATAGCAAATACCATAGCTGATTATTATGCTTCACTTTATAATCTCCGGGACAATCCTTTAACTCCCCAACTGACTGCTGCAAAGATATGTAACTTTTAAAATAATATTTTGCTCCCCAGGGTGTCAGCACAGCAGTAAAAACATCTGCCCCTATATCTCTAGCGGGAATCAATAGTGCTATCAAGTCACTTAAACCACATAAAACTCCTGGTCCTGGTGGTTTAACAAACGATTGCTATAAAGATGTTCAATCTAACGTATCCCCTCATATTCTTTCTCTTTTTAACAATATATGAACAATGGGTAGAATGAGCGAAGAGATGGTACATTCTACGTTATTACTCCCCTTCAACCTGGAAACCTCTGCCATATATCATTATTACTTAACACGGACTTAAAAACATATTCAAAAATTTTAGCCACTAGGTTGATGGGTATTTTACCTACTCTGGACTTTCAAGATCAGGTAGAATTTGTGAAGTATAGGTACTCTGTTGACTGCAGCCATAAATTTGTAAACATTATTAATTTTATTAAAAAAAACTTGGATGCTTTCTCAGCTTCTTTCCCTCAATGCAGAGAAGGCATTTGACTGAGTCCATCAGGGATACTGAATAGAGTTGAGCGAACGTACTCTGCCGAGCTTGATGCTCGTTTGAGTATTAGCATACTCAATGGTGCTCGTTACTCGAACGAGCATCATGCCGTGTTCGACCCCGCCCCAGATTTGGCTCCTCCCAGCTGGGACGTGCCTGTTTCGGCCCCTCCCTGCCGTGACGCAGCGCGTACGTCAATGGCAAATTTTTTGGCTGGCAGGGAGGAGAGAGAGAGAGACCAAAAAAAAAAGCTCGGGACCCGGTGGCCCACATACAAAAATGCTTGAGTCTCCCATTGTAGTCAATGGGGTTCGTTACTCGAGTAGAGCTCTCAAATTTTACTAAAAGCTCGACTCGAATAACGAGGACCCGAGCATTTGATTGCTCGCTCATCTCTAATACTGAAGTGAAATTCTTCTCAAATTTTGGATATCTGAAGAAGCATATGACTCAACTATAGCACTATGCTCACCCCATCTGCTGCTGTACTAACTTCAGGATACACCTCTAAAACATTGAATATCTCCAAAGGAACTTGGCAAGGATGTCTGTTATCACCTTTAATTCTTACTCTGGTCATGAAGTGGAATGGTTATGGAATGTAATTATTCACACTATTTGTGAATAATTATACGCCATTACTCTAAGATATTGAGCATGGTCTATCCAATTATCTTGAATTTGAATCATTTTGGGGCAGTAGAATAGCAACCATCGAGATACCAATAATTCCCAAAGTTCTATATATATTTAGGAATCTCCCTATCCCTGTTCCAGTGTCGTACCTCCATAAGCTACAAAAAATTAATATACATGTTTGGAAAAGGTAATGGCCCCATTGTGGTAGTGCACACTTTTATTTTCCCATTCATAAAGGCGGTTTAGGCTTACCACACATTTCTTACTACTAATGCAATTATCATTGATCAAGCCGGACATTGGAAAGCCAATACCGTCTCAAAGCATTGGGTGACTATGGAAAAATAATTTCCAAACACTACCTGTCTATGTTTTATTACTTCTAATAACTCTGGGAGTTTCTGTACAAAAATCTCCTGATATTACGATTGAAGCTGGGATCACAGCATGGAAATGCGCAATAATTTCCAAATCTATTATTCACTTCAGACTGCCTCAAATACCTTTACGGGTGATACCCTTTATTATTCCAGATATCTCGATTAGTAACTGGATCACTACAGGGATAATTTGAATCTCAGATATATGGGAAGATAATCGCCTAATGTCATTTACTGACATTTCGGCTAAATTTCACATTGCTAACAAAGATTTTTATAATTTTCTCAGAATAAACCATTTTATTACTCAGACTCCTAATTTGTGTTTTCCTCCCAAAACTACATTTAAATTAGCGAGCTATAATTTTAATAAAGTTTCCAAAGACATCTCAAGACTTTATACGGTTATTTTGGATAGATCTCTCGGGAAAAAGCTCCTTTGCTTATTTCATTGGGAAAGAGATCTAGGTATCGCTATAGGTATTTACAACTGGAATAAAAATGTACATCTTATTTAGAGTTGATAAGGAAGCTTTTTTTTCATTAGTATCTCACTTCTGTATGACTTGCTGCTATTTATCCTACGAGTTCAAATAAATTCTGGAGATGCTTTGGTGGCAAAGGAACCTTGACACATATTTTTGGGGATTGCCCAAGTATTAACTGCTTTTTGAACTAGGCTAAATTCTTTCTTAAAAATACTTTAAGTATTCCATTAATTTGTAGCTGCTCCTCAGCACTACTGCACATAGGTATTGTGAGTTTAGCCCCTAGTGATAAGACCACAGTCTTCCATGTCTGAGTAGCAGCTAAGGCTTCAATTGCTAAATTTTGGAAAATCTCTAGGGTCCCTGTGATGTCTGAGCTTACCACCTATGTTAGCAACACTTTGAAGTTGGAGGGTACATTAGCAAGCATGCATAGGAAGGAACTATACAAAATATACTGTTAATTTGGGGAAGTGGATACATTCACCACTTTATTCTTATACCTTGTGTTAACATTACATAAGCTCATTGAATTTTAAGATAGAACCTTATTGGAGGTATTCCATATTTGCAAGCCGCCTATGTTATGTTTATGGGGTTTTTTGTTATAAAAAAATTGAGCTTTTTATAATTAAAATTGTTTATCAGCTACAAGTATCTTTTGATGAGACTTTATACCATTCTTTAAAATTGTGACATTGTAACAATCCTTACTTGTTCAGTAAAATGTATTGAAAAAATCTATATTGTAGTGTGAAATCAACTATTGTGGACAATTTAATGTTTAATTTGTACATTGTTTTTTTAAAAAAGCTTGCTATATATGCATAATATCAGGTTACTAACACATATAAATAAATAGATCATTTTATAAATGTAATTCTATTCAATAATGAACTAAAATGTATTTGATTCATTAACTTGAACTAAAATATTTTTTGTAGAACATTTTTGCTGTGTTCACATTTATTATTCTGTGTAAGAGAGGAATGTCCAAATATCATTTTCTAATCACCTAGAGTATGTTGGAGTGGAGATGAGACATTGGAATTTTTTTAGTCCATTGCCAATGTTTTAGTAGTCATCATTTCCTTGAGACACTCAATGACATGTGTTACCGGGAAGCTGCTGAGTCTTATTAAGTGTGTTACTACATTCTTAACTTTAAATATATATCTTGTTGGAAATCGCAGTCACTATATTTTTGTTACATTGTGTCTTGGTAAATATCATGGGGAATTTGTACTTGTAATTTTGTATCATATGAAATCCAAGGTTGTGAGAGTAGGTACAACTCTAAGGACATAAATGAGAACGTAGCTTTTATCCATATTCCAGGCTGCTCCGTTGCATATTTTTGCAGACTCAGATTTAGGCTCCTTTTGAGAAATGAGAATAACAATTACTATACCCTTTCTGTAGAGCATTCCCATATGAAATAATAACTCCGCCTAAAAAGTGTACATTGTTAAACTATATTTTTTTACTAACAGTAATGGTGATAAGTAAGTAAGTAAGAAAGACCACCGTAAGATCTCCAAAAACAACTCAGGTCTAAATTTCCAGTGGACCAAGAAAAGTTACAACCCCATAGTTCCCAGGTGTCCACTATATCAGCCAAGCCAGTGAATGTATCACTAAATCATGCAGCCTACTGTCAGGACTTTTGAAGTCACAATATGAAAATATGTGTTTCAGCTTGAACTGCAACTAATTCATCATAACTGAATACATTTCCAGCACACAATAAAAAATGGCATGATGGAAAACTGGATACGTTTTCTTTGAAGGAAAATGTACCAACAGAAATACTGTATTTCAAAAGTATGAATGCGCAAATGAGTTTCAAATAAATGATTTCATTACCATTTTATTTTTTATTATATTATGGAGGTCGATTTCTTAGAATTACATTTTCTTATTTACTATACTGCAGAAATAAAAACTGAGAACACAATGGGGGATATTTATCATCAGAGGAATTTTTGATGCAAATTTTCTGGCATGCTTTTTTCCCCCTCCGGTACAAAATCTACCACACATATCATTGTTGCATGATGTTGATACATTTTTTTGCATCATTAAATATGTCTACAGTTAGATATTCCTACACTTTTTACACCACTCAACTCCTGGAGTAATATTACTAAAAAAGTGAGAATTCATTCTGGCTAGGTTATTTCGATGCCCTTAAGCTGTCGCCCACTCAATAGCAGTTGCTTCATGTGGTGTTACGCAACTGGATCAATGAAGTTGTTCATTCCCTTATACAATGGATGAGTAGTGTGAACGCCTCTCTACCTTATAAAAAGCTTTTTAACTTCACTGCGGAGTGCCAGATAAATATTATTCTATGTGGCTCCGCTGGATTCACTCCCCACATATGGAATGATTACCAGTTTAGGCTGAGTATGTTCCCACTCTATTTCCGACATCCTTAGGGGTGTTGACTCTCTACTATTGTCCCCTTGACTGACCATGCACTTTTCTAAATATAGTTGTTCTTTTCAAAAAATTACACCTACATAGACCTGTTGTCTCTTTGCCATTTTTTGGGAATGACTGCACTGTGCTGTAGGTTACTTGGCTCTTTTTAATCTCCATATTTTCTTCTTCTGTATTTATGCTATCAAATTGGAATTCACTGACCCATCTGTTGCTGGTCATAGCTGTTAAGTCTCTTTTACACTCAACGATATCGCTCAATGATCATTCAAACGTCTAAAAGTGAGCGATAATCGTTACGTGTAAATGCAGGCAGTCATGCACTTTTCTTTTAATGATGGATTTCAGCCTGTACAAAATCCATCAATGAAGCTGCTGATAGACTGAGCGAATTGCTTCATTTAAATGCATTTCGCTTGGTCTTTCAGAAAAACCCAGGATGGATTTGTTTATTTCGCATACACAATGAGTTTATTGATTATGAAAAGGCAAACAGATGTCTGGGTAGAACAATGGAATCCTGCTGGGCAGATAATTCCTCACACTAAACACATGCCCTGGCTACTACTGAGTTTACTTAACTAATGAGGCAAATGGAGTGATTGTGCATGAAGTTTTATGCAAAACCATGGCTAAATCTTTTAATATTTTGGCAGTTTGAGCGATTATCTTTGCGTGTAAAATGGCCTTTACTGCTCTATGTCTTTATCACAGGCTTGCACTGGCTCGCCATATGTCCTTATGTGTGATGTTTCCCATATATTTTATGGTCTTTGCATGCCTTATGTTTGTTTTGTGAGAAATCAGATAGACACAATTTCTATTCTCTTTTTCATTTATCAGTTTTTTATTCTTATACTGTATGTCCGAAATCTTGTTTTACAGATTCTCAGTATATAGGGTATACTCAATTGATAAATCTTTCTCATTCCAGTCAAAACTCCACACTCTTTTTTAGACACATCCATCCGATTTTTGGGAGTAAGTCAATAAAATTCTTTGTCTAAATTGATTTTCACAAAAAAGAAGGTGCAACACGAACAGGAAATGTGCCCCATCATCTTCTGTATACACACACTCATTCTATGTTTGAATATCTATAGTTAGCTTTATCTATCTATATGCACTTTTAAGGGGGAGAATATTAATGTTCGTGAAAGTAACTTTCTGAGAAACTCAACGCAATACCTTCAAGCCTTACTTCTACAAATAAAAAAATGACAATCACTTCTTAGCTAAATTACTGTAATATCAAAATTGTAAATGAAAAAAAAAAAACAATAATCATTTACGTAAAACACATATTATATGTCATGCATGGTATAACATTAACAGTGAAAAACAGTATCCAGTATTCCTTATCCAGTAACCTACCTCACATCCATCTCTGATATACTGTATCATTTCCTGCCTATTAAGTAACTGTGCTTCATTTATGACATATGCTATCTACATTAGGGCAATATGCTCTAAACTTATATATTTTACTAGTATAGAATCCAAAAACATATTAAAAGTATTTTAAACCATCCAGGTCAAATGAGTTCTCACTGAAGCATTTTTCCAGGTCATACTTAACAGTCCCAAGAGACCACAGTATGTAAGATGTATCCTGTAGCTTGGAAGCACTGGCACTGTACTGGTCTCTTGGCATTGTGTCCTATTAGAGAAGTACTGATGTCATAAAAGGGATGCTAGTAAAACAATTTATTTGGCTGGATGTCCAGAATTACTGCCAGTAGTAAAGCCTGCAAAATTACCTGTATTCCATATGAGCTGTTAACACTGTTTTTCAATATATGATAGCTATCAACTTTTTATTTTCTCTCAATATTCTGTAAAAATAAACTGTAAAATATATTTTCATACTAATAGAATAGAATATTATTATCAAAAAGAGTTTCTGCACTAATTGCTGTGAGTGCAGAGATACAATTATATATAGAATGGTCCCCTTCCTTATATTTAAGAAGATAATATGTTTTTTCTGCATTGTTGCCAATGAATCAGCGGATTTTGCTAGGTTCAGTTTTAATGAAATGACCAAAAAGCTTGTATTAGGAGAGAAATGCTAAAGAAGTGTTGCGTGCAGTGGAGTAGAGAAAGTACTTTGTATTTACTATGCTCAGTTTAATTTCACCTAGCATATCAAACTGATCATTGCATGGTCTTTTTGCAGTAATTTGCCAGAGGCCAGAACCACTTTTTGGACTCCTAATAAATTACTCACAGATAACAAATACCCAACAATGAACAAGACAGATGTCATTCAGAGTAAGAACAGATCCTTGTATGCAAATTTATAAGGAGGTTTTTTTATCCACAATGTTGAAATCTCTATACATTAGTAAATCCAAATTAAAAGCAACAGCTTTGCAATTACATTTTATTTTCAGAGATACTGCCTTTATTTGTCTGTGGTCATTTTTGCAAAAGAGACATCAAAGAAGTGCAGCCATATGGATTGTTACTTTTGAAGTAGCTTCTCACCAATTGATGATATATCATGAGATTCTAATAAGCAAAATGTAAATCAATATACATCAATCAGTCAAAATATTTAAACTAGCTTAATAAAAGCTGTAGAACATCATAAGGGCTTATTTACATGAGCATATATCGGACAGCGTTTTCATGGCCGGCCGATATACGCTTCCATCTAAGCAGTCCCCCCCCCCCCTCCCCGCCCCTTCACCAGCTCTCTGCTTCTCTCCCCCCCTCCGAGCGGTTTGCAATGGGAGTGGGCAGGACGGGGGTGGAGCTATGGTCTCACCCCCTCCCCGCCCCTTGTCCATACCTAGCAATTGAAGTGGGCGGGAAAGAGCAGAGCTTAGCTCCGCCCTATCCCACTTACTCTCATTGCAAACGCTGGAGTGAAGGAGAGAGGCAGAGAGCCGGTGAGGGGGAGGGAAGGGGGGGACTGCTCAGATGGAAGCGTATGTCGCCGGTCGATGTACGCTCATGTAAATAAACCCTAAATCAAATATCAGGGGTAGATTGTATCCATTTCATATAACCCATACACATAACAAAAAGTCCCTCCTATCAAACAGAAGAAAAGCAAACTGTAGTGCAGGACGTATAAATATATATTTATTACATGTAGAAAAGTCTTACATCCAAAAAGAAAAGACACAGAAATACACACAAATTTAAAAACACATCAAATCCAAAAAGTCACCATATAATGATATGAATCCCTGAGAGCATAACACAAATCCATATAGCTGTATATCATTAGATATGTCCGGGGCAAAAGCCATCAATGCATCTCCAGTATAACCCCAATCGAAGAGGAAAAAGCAAAGTGCATGTCACACATAGTGCAGAGAGTTTTAAATACCTATAAATATTATAAGGCTCCCCAGAGTTCCACCATAATGTTGGGACTTGATTCCTGATGCCCTTTTCCGACAAGCCTTCTTCGGAGGTCTACCACGTCAGGGGTCTAGACCCACATATATTGCCCTGGACATATCTAGTGATATACATCTATGCTGTCAGGGACTCATATCATTATGTCAGGATTTTTTGATTTAATGTGTTTTTATATTTGTATTTCTGTGTCTTTTCTTTTTCTATGTTTGACTTTTCTATATTTAATTTATATATATATATATATATATATATACACACACATTTAAAAGTCCTGCACTCCAGTTTGCTTTTCTTCTGTTTGATAATCTTAAAACTGGCTGCTTAATACTGTGTAGGTCCTCTTTGTGCTGCCAAAAAAGTTCTGATCCATGGACTCCACAAAACCTGTGAACATGGTATCTGACACCAAGACATTAGCAGTTGATCTTTTAAGTCCTCTTAGTTGCGAAGTGGAGCCTCGGTGGATTAGAATTGTACTGCTAGTACATCCCACAGATGATTGAGCAGATTGAGATCTGGAGAATTTGCAGACCAAGTCAAAAGCCTGAACATGTTACCAAAAAGGCAATGGACATTATCATGCTGAAAATGGCTATAAAGTAGTGTACTTAGTCTGCACAATGTTTACATACTGTAAGTGAATTGTGTCAAAGTAACAACCACATGTATGCCAGGACCCAAGCTTTCTCAGCAGAACATTGCTCAGCGCATCACACTGCTTCTGCCAGCTTGCCTTTTATCCCTAGTGTATCCTGGTATCATCTCTCAGGTAAGTTATGCACATGCACCTAGCTGTCCAACGATGTACTAAAATGTAATTTCAATAACAATAATCTTTATTTGTATAGTACCAACTTATTCTGCAGCGCTTTCAAAGCATGGGGAAACACAAAATAGACAATTACATGTGGTATTCCCTTATTTGGAAAGAGGGATGGGGTGGTTCAGGAGGTACATGGGCAGAAGAGGAGGCACGAGGGAGCACAAAACAGTACAAAAATTACATACGGTATTTAATTATTAGGAAACAGAATGGGGGGTGATAAGGAGGTACAGGGGCAGACAATGTATACGATAGGCAAAGTGGAAGGTGTGGGGAGCCATAAGGAGGGGCAGAGGGCATGTTGTGAGGGTGGGGGATTAGATCAGGAGATTTGGTAAGCGTCCCTGAAGAGGTGCATTTTTAAGCCATGTATGAAGTTCCGTGTGTCGAGAATTGTCCAGACTTTTTGGGGAAGTGCATTTCAGAAAACCAGTGCTGCTCTAGAGCGGTCCTGGAGGCGAGCATGTGGGGATTGAATTAGAGGGGTATTTAATCTTAATGTGTTTGCTGATCGGAGTGTGCAAGTTGGGAGGTGTATGGACAGGACGGAGGTAATGTATGGTGGCACTGCACCATGGAGAGCTTTGTGGGTGAGGGTGATGAGCTTGAATTTAGTTCTGTAGTGGATTGGTAGCCAGTTCAGCGATTGGCATAGTGCAAAGGCATCTGAGAAGCGGCTGGATAGGAAATTAGTCTAGCTGCCCAATTTAGTATGGATTGGAGAGGGGAGAGTCTGGTGCAGGGAAGGCCAATGAGCAGCAAGTTACAGTAATCGAGTCGGGAATGGATGAGAGTGACAACAAGTGTCTTTAGCATGTCCATGGTGAGAAATTGCCAGATTTTAGGAATATTTCTGAGGTGCAGGTTGCATGTTCGGGCCAGGGATTGGATGTGGGGGGTAAAGGAGAGGTTGGAATCCAGTGTGACCCCAAGACAGCAGGCATGCTGTTTGGGGGTAATTATGATGCCAGATACTGGAAGAGAGATGTTGGGGGAAGTTCAGTTGGAAGACAAAAAGATGAGAATGTCAGTTTTAGGGCTCCCACCCACTGGCGATTTTTTTCACTGCGAAATTCGCAGGTTTTTTTTTTCTGCAGGGGGTCTATGGGACTTGTAATGTAAAAATCGTGATCGCGCAAAATCGCGATTTACCGCGATATCGCGATTTTGCGCGATCGCGATTTTAGCTTTGCATGTCCCATAGCCCAAAGACCCCTGCAGAAAAAAAAACGCTGCGAATTTCGCAGTAAAAAAACGCTAGTGGGTGGGCACCCTTAGAGAGGTTAAAAGGGAGGACATAATATTAGAAACAGCGGACAGACAGTCAGTGAAATTTTGGAGGAATGGTTCAGAGATGTTGTGGGAAGAGGTATATAACTGGGTGTCATCAGCATAGAGATGGTATTGGAGTCTGAATTTGCAGATAGTTTGTCCAATTGGGGCTGTGTAGATAGAGAAGAAGAAGGGACCAAGGACCAAGCCCTGGGGGACCCCAATAGTGAGAGGAAGTGGAGAGGAAATAGAGCCAGTGAAGGAGACACTGAAAGAGCAGTCAGAGAGGTAGGAGGAGAACCAGTAAAGAGCAGTGTCCTTTAGGCTGCTTCAGCGGAGAATAGCAAGGAGGAGGTCATAGTCAACAGTGTCAAACACAGTGGAGAGGTCAAGGAGGATAGTAGTGAGTAGTCGCCCTTCGACTTCGCCATCATCAAGTCGTTTGACACTTTTGTGAGGGTGGTTTCGGTCGAGTGTGTGGGGCAGAAGCTGGACTGGAGAGGGTTGAGGAGAGAGTTATTAGAGAGAAAGCGTGTGAGGCAGGAATAATCCAGGTGTTCTAGCAGTTTTGAGATAAAGGGGAGGTTTGAGGGGAGGGCTGAATCTACAGTAAATGCAGCATTGAAAAACACTGTGTTTCTGCAAACACCTGTGTGAGGGAGGCCTAAGACAGCACAAACATCTTTGATCTGCAGCCACTTCACAGGCATCAAGTAACCATCCTACATACAGTGCCAGCTAATGGCATACACCATTTGGTACTCCATGATTGCTTTGCGCAGCTGGCCTAGCCTCTGCACCGTATGCAATGTGGAATTTCACAGATGAGGCAGTGGAGTGGTAGTCCAAACTGTCACTGCATCTCCACCAGATGAGAGCCGGATGGGTGTTAACACCAAAAGTGTGAGCACAGTTTCCTGACCTTTACCAGCAATAGGGAATTTGGTGTTGTGGGTTAGTATGAAGCATCACATTCTGGAAGGTGTCTGTGTCCACTAATATGTGCACTGCTTACCTTCAGGCTCTGTACTTGTGGATGGTTGGATGTATTTTTTTTTTACATTCCCATATCTGCTGGATAGAGGGCTGGATGCTGAACTGGGACATGCTGCAATATAGGGTAGATATCAATGTTTGTGAAGGTGATGGTGGCGGCTCAACTTCTGCTCTGTTTCCCACATCTGTCTCTAAAGTCTGCAGTCTAGTTTTCAATTGCAAAGGCCTAAATTAGGCGTGCAACTGCCCCTACATGCTCATAGGCTACTGCATGGACGTGGGGAAATATGGAAGAAGAGGAAGCTACTGCAGCAGAAAAGGGCGCAGGCTAAGGGTCACTTTTTGCTCTCTTGCATAGTTAGGCTCTCCAAGGCAATGGGTGGTGGCAGTTTATAGACATGTTGAGTTTGTTTATATTCTTGCATGTTTTAAACGTTTACTGCAGAACTTACAGATGACCACTCTTTTGTCATCACTTGCAGTTTCAAAGAATACCCAGGCTTCAAAATTCCTGTGAGCACACCTAGTCGTGGGTTTGATTTCACTGCGACTAGTAGTACCTCTTTTGTTTTTCTGTGACACCCTAAGTAAGGGATTTGCTATTTGTATAGCACCAACTTATTCCGCAGCGATTTCAGGTAATTTGGTTTATTATTCCCCAGCAAGCTGGGTACTTATTTTACCGACCTCGAAAGGATGGAAGTCAACCTTGCGCCAACTACCTGAATCATGTGGGGATTGAACTCGCAACCGTCAGGTTATGAGTGAAAGCTTAGCAGTGTATTCTGCTGCCTTAACACTCTGCGCCACATGAAACCCTCTTCTAATGTACAGACCACATTTTGTATAGTAGCATAAACATATAAGACCCGATATATTACTGGAGGGCAAGATGACCAGACTCAGACTCACGTATTTTGGCCGTGTAAAGCGAGCAGAGTCACTAGAAAAATCTATAATGCTTGGACAGATCAGTGTCAAAAGAAGCGGCTAAAGGACCTGGCCGCCAAAAGACACGATGGCTGATACTGTCCAAGCTGATACCGGCATGGAGATCACACAACTAACAGAAGCAGTCCGAAACTGAAAAACATGGAGGGAGCTCGACTTTAGGGTCGGCTAACAACATAAACGTGATGCAGCTTCTTTCTCTGCTCCGTCCAATAGAACCCCATGCTTCACACAATACAAGCTTTCACACCCAGCAGGAAAATATCCTCTGTAGAATTTCTGTCCCTAACAACAGATCCTATTCTCGATAGGCATATAAATATAATGCAGGTTCTTTCTCAGGTCTCTGCAATATAACCCCAGTATACACGTTTCCACACCAACAGTAATATATCCTCTGTAGAATATCTGGCCCTAACAACAGACCACATGTTAAATAGGCTTATAAGCCTTTTGCAGCTTCTCTATCCTGTGCTCAAGTGTAAAATGGTCACTGGTTACACTGTGTCTTATAGTTGGCTAGGTCATGTGATGCAGGAATCCAGTGAAACTGCTGTCTATATGCAAGATGGAGGACACATTTGGTAAGATCAGCAAGACACCCTGGCTGCTGATTGGCTGCACGCTGCCCTCTGCCAAGCAGATATTATGGGGAATTTGATTATTGCCAAAAATTGGTTCAGGCTTAACCAATTTGATTTGGCTAAAATTGAGATGATTTTATCACCCAGTGATGATGGGACTCCCCACAGGAACAGAAGAATCCCCTGCCACAGCTGTCACAGCGGGGGTTGCCTGCATTCCATTGCTTAAAATGGGTTGGCAGTAGCACCAGCCCTATTGAAAGCAATGGGCACGGAGCTTCTGTCTCGCGTGGAGCGCAGTTTTTTGGCGCACGTAGGTGCGCAAAAGAAAAAGTGCAGGTATGACTGAGCCCTAACAGACGTTTGACATATTAAATTAAATAGTGGCTAACTTTTTAACATGCTTGTGCTTATACAACAGCCAATATGATAATTAGCAAAAGTGTAAATGACTTCATTTACTTAATATTAGTTTTTTGTGCTCAAAAATAAAAATGTTTATAATTTGTACTTTTTAATCTAAGGAATATATAAAATTCCTATATGAAGTGTCAACAAAAATCACAATAAAAAATTGCATATTCCCAAACTAGCACTGTATTAGTGATTGCTGGAGGTTCCAGTGAATTAACATTTCTCACCTATCCTATAGTCTGTTGGCTGGCCTATAGGCAAATTACAAGATATTTTTACATGCTGTCATCAACTCAAGCTAGTGGCTTAAGAAAACTTTTCCAAATCTGTGAACTACAAACAAGTTCCTAAGGTGATTCTAATGTGTGACTTTACTTAAAACTCTGTGCCATATATAGAGGCAGGAATGAGATCAGATCCAACGATATAAGGAAAGCTTTCCTATTTCAGACTTATGGAAATATGACTATGAAACTCCTCGGAGGTCTTATCTCACATATGTACAGTTCAGAGAGCCGTGTGTGAATGATATTAGTTATTTCTAACTTGTTATAGCTTGCACTGATAAAGTACCTGTTGATGCTTTTACACTTTGGTTGCCTTCTCACATAGGGAAAACACTTCTCCAGAATTTACAGTACAAGTCATGTGGAGGGGATTTAAAAAGTACCCTTCACACGGTGCAGATATTTTCCAAGATGAATCCGCAAATGTTTTTGAAAAACACTGCAGATTCTAATTCCGTAGCGTGTCTATTTATGCTGTGAAAACACAGTACAGAATGCAGCCTTTGCAATACAAGGGTTAAATTCCACAGCTGTTATGCAAGTAAAAACATGGCCAAATCTACATCAACCTTAGTGTTCCTTGGTATGGCCAATCTTGCAAAAAAAGTCAAGGGAAATTGTGACTGGTTATAGCTTTCAATCATTGTTACATCCACAAGTTGTCAGACTTTTAAAACAAAATACTGGAAATTAGTTTACATAGTTTATAGCTAAACTCATCCCTAAATAATCCAGCATTATTATAGCCAAGTCCAAACAGTGTACATTTACCACATGAACATGGGTTGATTAGTCTTGTCATCATGTAACTCTTGCTGGTGACAATTCATAGAGATGTCTGTCAGCATGCTACACTTACTGGAAAGAAAGTCCTCCTTTAGAAATTCCAGGGATCAGATATGATACAATTCATATGTACTTATTATATGTAAGCCAAGTCTCAAAAGACACAAAATACAGGGTTGTTACAAATGATCTTCCTGATATGAAATGCTCATAACTCAGGCTTAATGACACTTTGTTATAAATGGAAACAGAAACTTGAAAAGTTTTGTTGCACAACATCAACAATATTTTTCACATCAGAGGTGTTCAATGTGAGCCTCCTTTGTCACTTGACACACATCAAGCCTGTAGTCAAGTTCCTGCAATACACGTTGACTGATGCAATGGCTTCTGTAATATGTACTCAAAGATAATGCATGGTGGATGGCAGAGGCGTAACTTGAAGCTTCTTGCCCCTAATGCAAAACCTGTAACAGGGCCCCCGACTATAACGCTTTATTCATAGTACTGCTGTAGTGGTCCAGTACATGCTTTCCTGGCACCCTTTATAATGTCATACATGTATGTCTTATGTAGACGCTCTGTACAAAACTGTCGTGTCGTTTTGTTATGTGTATTTCACAGCTGCAGCGAGAGGTTAAGTGTTTGCAAAGACTGAAGACTGTCTGTAAATGTATCAATTTATGTCCTGTCACGTGGTATGAGAGGTTATAAAAGTGAGTGTTTGAGAGCTGGAAAGGAGTCCATATCTTCTGGAGTCATAGTCAGGAGGTCCCGCTACATGCGTGTACCTTTAGCCCTCATGTAGTGAAGCATGGAAGAGGAGGAGAGGTTCTCCCAGCTTGGATGTGCATGTGAGGAGGAAGGAGTGAGCCCCACCTAAGCAGAGCAAGAGCAAGAGCAACCATCAGTGAGTGCTTGTCAAGGCCCATTGCAGAGGTACTATCTATGTCATAATTTCCTACGTGGCCGTCGAGCCATGGATCTAGTGGATCACAGTGTAGAGGTACATCCATTCTGTCTTTCGCACCCAGGTGTTCTGAAGTCTGGATCATCGGCTGGAGGTACTCCTAAGTCTATAATTCATGCACGTGTGTTCTGAAGTCTGGATCACCATGTGAAGGTACTACTGTTCATGTCTATTAATTTCCTGCACTGTCATTGCTTTAAATTGTGCCTTGTATCATTGAAGTTTGTCAAGTAAAGTTTATTCCAGACCCTGACAATTCCCAGGAACCTGAGGTACTTCATATCTGTCTGTGGCTCATTTTGGTGGTGACTCACTCGTTCCCTGTTCTACTCTGCTTGTCCAGAAGACACCCAGTGCTGCCCTGTCCTTGGCTGAGTGCACCCCTCCGGGAGGGAGCGTGGTAAGTGCCACCGTGACAAGCCAGCATCTTGCCCTCCCAGCTCCTCAGCGTATGCCATGTGTCAGGGTAGCCCTACGGGACGCTGCACTGGGCTCCCTATATAAAGAAGAGAGGCCTTATGAGCACCCTAAGGCTACAGGGCCTGGGTGCAACCGCATCCCCTGCATTCACTATAGTTACCCAGTGGTGGGTGGTAAGAAGGGGATGTAGACTCTAATACTCCCCCAAAGAAAATTGTTTTTCTGTGATTGTTTCCCCATGGAAAAAGAAGGGGCTGTACACTTTCCTACAGGCTATAGCGCAAAATACATTCACCTTGGGGGAGTCACACGTTATGGGGGTTTACTCCCCCTCGATTCTGACATTATTGTTGACTGTGCCCAAAAGGTGGCTTCATTACTAAATATTAAAGATTTCATAAAACCATCTCTTTGCATTAATTGCATACTCTTGCAAAAAGAATGTCACTTCACTTTGTCAGGGCCTGTAATTATTGTAATTGATAAGTATAATATCAAAAACATTTGTGCAGATTCTTGCACGCAGTCGGCCACCGGATGTCCAATTCTCTCCTTGCTCTGCTGTTGGATTTCTGAGGACTTTGTGTGAAGCTTACATGGACGCACTCCACTGTTAGCACTCATACAGCCAGAGGATTTTTGCTTACAGATGCAACCTGTTTCCTTAAAATTGGAGTACCATTTATGAACTGTGGCCCACTGGGTGGATCTTCACCAAACTTTGTTTGAAAATGACATTGCACACTAATAACAGATGGGTAGACGGGAAAATCAAGGACACAAAACCCTATCCTGTCTTCGTTGGCAGCCATTTTGTCTTATATTCCCCTAGCCCATAGCAACCAATCACAGTGCAGCTTTCATTTTACCTCAGCAGCTTGAGAAATAAAAGCTACGCTTGGTTGCTATGGACAAGACGGATGTCTTAATGTTAAATAGTTTTGCTAAATGAAAATGTTTACGTTTCTGTTTCTATGAGGTCTTAGTCAGACGGGCGTTTTTAGCCGCGATTTGCGCATGCGCATGCGTCCGGCGATTTTATAAAACCATTGCTTTGCAATGGTATCGGACACATGAGCGCTTTTTATGCGCTCGTCCTATAAATTATAGAACAAAAAATCGCAGATCGCACCTATCTGCGATCTGCGATTCCTGTTCTCTTCTCTATATGCGCTCAATGGGGCCGGCGGCAGCAGCACCGACCCCATTGAGAACATATAGAAGACAAATCATTCTTCTCTGCCACAGCTGTAACAGCTGTGGCAGAGAAGAACGATGTTTGCCCATTGAATTCAATAGAGCGGCAATACAGCCGCTCCATTGAAAGCAATGGGCTGCCGGCGTGCGCGGGGTGAATTGTCGGGAAGGGGTTAAATATATAAACCCTTCCCTGCAATTGATCCTAAAATGTGTTAAAATAAAAAAAAATTGTATACTCACCTTTCCGCTGCAGCCAGAGTCCAGCCGCGGCCGCTGTCAGTTCTCCTGAACTGCTTCTCGGCATTATTCAGCCGGCGGGGCTTTAAAATCCCCGCCTGCTGATTGATCTGCCTCTGATTGGTCACAGCCCTGACCAATCAGAGGCTGAAAACACTCACACACCCATTCATGAATTCATGAATGGGTGAGTGACTGCTGCCTCTCAGCGCTGAGCCAATCAGGGGCAGGTCTGACTCACATCCATTCATGAATTCATGAATGGGTGTGAGTGAGGCATGCCTCTGATTGGCTCAGCGCTGAGCCAATCAGGGGGCAGGTCTGACTCACACCCCCTTCACACCCACTGCAGGACGGCCGCGCGGAGCTCCGGCTCCCGGCAGAAGGTGAGTATACAAATTTTTTTTATTTTAACACATTTTAGGATGAATTGCAGGGAAGGGCTTATATATTTAAGCCCTTACCGACAATTCATCCCGGGCTCGCCCGCAACGCATTGCTTTAAATGGAGACAGCTCTATTGCCGTCTCCATTGAATGCAATGCGCTGGACAGCTCCGGCCCGTTTCTAATGAAACGCGGCTAGGAGCAGATTTTCGGGCGATTTGCGGGCAACTTGCGCGCACCGGTCACGCGATTTGCGGATGCGCATCCGTCATGCGATCCGCAAATCGCGCGAAAAAACGCCCGTCTGACTAAGGCCTCAATATCAAATTTATGTATCTGAGTGTCATTAAATCTGTTATGAGGGTTTCACATCGGGAAGATAATTTGTAATAACCCTGTATTATTACTGGAATACAGCCTTATATTTGTTAATACAATACAAGCTTTTATCTCCTTGGTGAAATATATTCACATTTCTGCTTTTATTTCCCATTATGAATGAAAATGGTAAAACTTCTGTAAATAATTATAATCAATTTAAAATGCTTTCTTTGTATTATACAAATGTGCAGAACTGTACAGTGTCACCAGGACAACCACATGGTGCTCTGGACAACTCCGTACTCCAGAGATATTCTTTTCTAACATTAAGATGGAACATACAAATATCTTTTTTTTGTAGCATTAACTCAAAATCCAATAAAATAATCTCTGCATTCAGCCTAATGAGACGGAAGAATCATAAAATGGTTGAGTTGGAAGGGACCTCCAGGGTCATCTGGTCCAACCCCCTGCTCAGAGCAGGATTTACTAAATTATCCCAGACAGATATTTGTCCAGCCTTTGAAGGAGAACTCACCACCTCTCGTGGTAACCTGTTCCACTCATTCATCACCCTCATTATCTAATATCTAATTTGTGTTTCCTCCCTTTCAATTTTATCCCATTGCTTCTAGTCATTCCTTGTGCAAATGAGAAAAGGGTTGATCCCTCTGCAGTGTGACAGCCCTTCAGATATTTGTAGACAGCTATTAAGTCTCCTCTCAGTCTTCTATTTTGCAAGCTAAACATTCCCAGATCCTTTAACCGTTCCTCATAGGACATGATTTGCAGACCGCTTACCATCTTGGTAACTCTTCTCTAAACTTGCTCCAGTTTGTCGGTCTTTTTTAAAGCGGAGTGCCCAGAATTGGACACAGTATTCCAAATGAGGTCTGACTGCGGAAAAGTAGAGGGGGATAATTACCTCATGTGATCTAGACTCTATGCTTCTCTTAATACATCCCAGAATTTTGTTTGCCTTTTTGGCTGCTGCATCACATTGTTGACTCATGTTCAGTATATGATCTATTAGCATATCCAAGTCTTTTTCATGTGTGCTGCTGCTTAGCCCAATTCTTCCCATTCTGTATGTACTTTTTTTTATTTCACTTGCCCAGGTGTAAGACTTCACATTTTTCATTGTTAAATAATAATAATAAACTTTATTTGTATAGCGCCAACATATTCCGCAGCGCTTACATAGACAGGAGATACAGAAAGACAAAAGTACAAACATTACAGAACCACAGTTACATAGTAATCAATTGATGGAAACAATAGGGGTGCAGGTCCTGCTCCAACGAGCTTACATACTACAAGTAATGGGGTGATACAGAAGGTAAAGGGGCTGGAGATGTGCACTGTATGGCGAGGTGGAGATACCATTCTGTTAGTCGCCTCCCACTGTTCCAGCTTTTCTAGATCTTTTCAAATACTCTCTTTCTCTTCCCTAGTGTTAGCAATCCCTCTTAGCTTTGTGTTGTCGGAAACTTTGATCAGTTTCCCATCAATTCCCTCCTCCAGATCATTTATAAAAATGTTGAACAACACTGGGCCTAGGACAAAGCCTTGTGGTACCCCACTTGATACATTCTTCCACTTGGATATTGTACTCTTTGAGTACAATCACTCAGCCAGTTGTGAATCCACCAAACAGTTGCCTTATCAATCCCATATTTGGTCATCTTTTCACTAAGTATAGTATGAGATACTTTGTCAAATGCTTTACTAAAGTCAAGATATACTATACTTACCGCATTTCTCTGATCAATCTAGTTGGTGATTCTGTCATAGAAGGAAATTAGATTTGTCTGGTATGACTTGTTTGTTACAAACCCATGCTGGCTCTAGTTAATTACTTCATTTTTATCCAAGTACTTGCATACATGCTGTTTAATAATTTGTTCAAAGATCTTTCCCAGTATAAATGTCAGGCTCCCAGGCCTGTAGTTTCCTGGATCCACCTTCTTCCTTTTTTTGAAGATCAGGCACTTCTCCTGTTCTCCGGGAATTTTCAAAGATTATGGCGAGCAGTTCAGCAATTACCTCCGCTGTTTCCTTTAGTATCCTCAGATGTAATTCATCTGGACCTTCAGACTTGAATTCATTTAAGTTAGCTAAGTGTTCCCTCACCATTTCTCTGCTTATAGGTAGCCTGCATTCTTTTATTTCACCAATATCACAGGGAAGATCAGTTGATGTTACATCTACTTACTGAGAAAAAACAGATACAAAATAGGAATTTAAAAGTTCGGCCTTCTCAACATCATTCTTAACCAATTCAACATTTACATCTTGTAAGTATCCAATAGCATATTTGACTTTTATTCTGCGTTTGACATACCCGCCAAATCCTTTTTTATTGCTTTTGGCCTCTGTTGCAAGCCTTATTCATTGTTAACTTTAGCTTTTCTGACACTACAGTTTTTGCAGACTGCATTATATTCTTCTTTAGATATTCCCCTCTCTTTCCATTTGTTCAAAATATTTTTCTTCTTTTTTAGCATGTGTGCAAGTTCTGTGTTCATCCATCCTGATCTCTTTAAGTGCTTCCCGTTTAAATCAGTGGGGCACACTGAACCTTTGTAAACTACTCAGAGTTGTTTTCTTTTGTCGAACATCATGCAAGTTCAACTGAAAAAAATTTATGGCATGTGCCATTATATGTTAAGAGGCGACATGCTGTGGCACATGGAATACATGTCAGGAATAGTATATGCTGCTAATAAGCTTTATGTAAAAGTCTTTGCCATGTGGATGAGACCTTAACGTCACTCGTAAATTTGTTATTTTTAGTTACCATGTGTCTAACAATGTATATTTTTGAAAGATAGGTAGGTTTCTTTTACTCACACTTCTTTGTTCACTGTAAATATTTTGTTGATATTTTCATCTTTTAATGTTTGGTAAACTATACACAGTGGGGCACAAATGGTCCCGCAATATTCAAGAAATAATATGTTTAAGGTCAGTGACTCATAACTGTATTTCGGGTGGGTTGCTCTGTCCATAATAGTATCCACAGATTCCTATGATGCTCAGAGTTCAGGTAAGGGAACCCCCAATCAGACCAGGACATACAGTACTGTGTAAAAGTTTTAGGCAGTTGTGGAAAAAATGCAGCAAAATAAGAATCTTTTTCAAAAATTGAAGAGTCTAATTGACTCCAAAGTTATTCTGCAGCAGAGCACAATCATAAACTTACAGCCAATGTCATTAAGAACTATCCTCAACATAAAGAAGAACAAGCGGTCCTGGAAGTGATGTTATGGCACCCAGAGAGCCCTGATCTTTACATCATTGAGTTCATCTAGGATTACGTGAAAAGACAGAAGGACTTGAGCAAGCCTGCATCACAGAAGATCTGTAATTAGTTCTCCAAAATGTTTGGAACAACCTCCCAGCCGAGTTCCTTCAAAACTGTGCACAAGTGTGCTTTGACGAATTGTTGCTGTTTTGGTCTAAAGGTTATATTTCATGCCTAGACTGACAAACCTTTATGAATTTTTTAGTTATTCTAGATTTATAATGCATTGAAAGTCAGCATAATGCATAAAATATATGATATGTCATATTCACATTTGAGCCTGTAGTAAGTTTATTCTTTAATGCTAATGTACAGCCTAATGTAAGTAAAATCACTTACCCAAAATGTCTTCTATTACCAAAAAGAGAAACAAATGAACCCCTCGAGAGACCCCTTCTGTGAGTCAGAATGGGGAGCCATTCTATCGTAACATTCAGGCCTCATGTCCACGGGGAAAATCAGATCCGCTGCAGATTCTACATGTAGAATCTGCAGCGGGTCCCTCCTGCCCCGCGGACATGAGCGCCGAAAATAAGAATTTAAAAGTATTTACCATCCGGCGCGGGCGGAGAAGATCAGCTGTTCCTCACGGCCGGATCTTCATTTTCGGCCGGCGGATGAATTCCTGACGCCGGCGGCACGTCGCCGGCACGTCGCCGACGTGCCGCGCGCATGCGCCGGGCACATCCGCCGAGCCGAAGCAAGGAAGATGCGGCCGTGAGGAACAGCTGATCTTCTCCGCCCGCGCCGGATGGTAAATACTTTAAATTCCTATTTTAGGTCTCCCGCGGATCCGGACGGCTTCCATAGGCTTCAATAGAAGCCCGCGGGAGCCGTCCCCGCGGGAGACCCGCACGAAAATGGAGCATGGTCCGGATTTTTCCATGCTCCATTTTTTTTTAAATGCCTTTTATTGACGATCCGCGGGTATTTATCTACCCGCGGGTGGTCAATGCATCCCTATGGGATGCGGATCCGCATGCGGGAGATCCGCTGCGGATCCTAAATCATATTTTGCCCGTGGACATGAGCCCTCAGCTGCGATTGTATTACAGGATGGCAATACACATGAATGGCTATCTGGGGTCCGGCTTCACACAGCAGCCCAGTCATCAGTTAATGGCAGAGGTGGACCTTTGCCAATCAGCTGTTGACGACCTATCCTGTGGATGGTTTATTAATCAGTTAGAGCTGGACAACCCCTAGTTAAGTTCAGTGACAAAACAACATATGACTTATGTTGAACGAGCAGTATGTGAATACATTTAAATAACCTTTATTTCTGCAGTTAAAAGCATATTGGCGTCAAACAACTTTGACAGTGTTTTGAAATGAAGGAATAAAAGATTTTGGATTCTACTCATATGCTGCTGGACCTCTATTTATGTTCAAGATAGACTATGACTTGATATTCCACAAGTGGTCCATGCACCAATCTATATGGCCTAGAGCCCAGGAACTGGAACTGCAACACTGAGTGAGCTGTAGTCAGATAGAGTACATGTCATGTAACATGATCACATGTTTTTTCTGTGTGAAGCCCTCTTCTTTACTAAACTTTTTGTCTATATATGTGAATCAAATTAGCTCACTTCCTTTATCAGTGACCATAAAGTCCAGTCTCCTAGGAGACACTACTGTCCAGACAATAATTCACATATGGGCCTAGAAAAAAAAGAGAATAGGAAGGATTAAACAATATAGCCGGAGGCAGTTATAGAAGATGGCTTCCAGTCCTTGGCTAAGTTCAGGGATTTGGTAAATGGAAATTTATGGGTAGAATTCAGCTTTAACATTGTGGTCCTTAGGAAAAGGAGAATATCTGTGCAGATTGAAATCTATGGTAAGTAGAGGTCCTACTTAAAATAGTGATCACCCACAACAGTAAAGCCACCTGTCTAATGTTGTGTAGGTTTCCCCTAACTGCCCAAACGGCTCAAATTTGTTGAGGCATGGACTCAACAAGATCTCTGAAGCTGTCCTGTGGTACCCGACACCTTTACATTACTAGCAGATCCAATAAATTGTGAGGTTGGACATCCATGGATCAGACTTGTTTTTCCAGCACATTCTATAGATGTTCAATAGGATTTAGATCTAGGTAAATTGGAGGCCAAGTCAACACCTTGAACTCTTTGTTCTTCAAGTCATTCCTGATCAACCTCTGCAGTGTTGCAGGGCATATTATCCTATGGAAAGAGATCACTACCATGAAGCATACCATTGCCATTAAGGGATATACGTAGTGCGCAACAATGTTTAGGTAAGTGGTACATGTCAAAATAACATCCACATGAATGCAAAAACCCAGGTTTCTCAGCAGAACATTGCCCAGAGCATCACACTGCCTCAACTAGCTTCCCAGATAGGTGAGACACATGCAAAAGAAAATATTCATCAGGCCAGGCCACCTTCTTCCATTGCTCTATATTCTACTCCTGATGCTCATATGCCCATTGTGGGCACAATTGGCCATGGAAAGGGGTTAGCATGAGTAATCTGTGACTATGCAGCACAATATGCGGCAAGTTGTGATACATTTTAGCCATTTGAGCTGCAGTAATTATTCTGTGAGATTGGGCCAGACAGGCTAGCCTTTGCTCCCAACATGCATCAGTCAGCCTTGGGTGTCCATGACCATGTCATCAGTTCATTGGATACAAACATTCATTTGGTGCTTCCTACATCTGAGGTTACAAAGCAGTGCATATCAAAACATCCCACAAGACCTGCCATAGTTGGAGGGCTTTATTACTCTGTCAAATATAGAAAAACCCCACTAGCTCCTTTCTCTTTGTTACTTCCTCAAAACCCTTTTTGTTATCCATTTATCTCCCATCTTTAGAATAAACACCATAACTCTTGATTTGGTTGAAAAAGTCACAGCAACAGCTATTTATTAAAATCCAACTGCACATATCAAATTTTCAGGAAGAGTTCATGAAGGCATTAACAATATATGTAATTCACAGTGTACTTACCCACCTTTTATCATTAGTTGCTAGATGCTGATCCAAGGATGCCCATAATAAACCTCAAACATTGTCTTAGTTTAACTCCTGAGGCCCAGTACCAACACCAGGGGACCGAAACTCAGCTGTCTCATAGACAGCGATTTTAATTAATATGCAGTACTTGATACTATGAAAATAAGAAAAAACATCCCAATTTCCTCAGCCATCCAAATAAGGGAGGGTGGATAGAACTAAATTTCCTAACATCAATTGTTTCCTCACTTCCACCCCACAGGCTAGTAAAGACTTCCAAACTTTTAACATCACCAGCTCCGTTATCACTGCACTGGCTAGACTCGGAATTGCAGGCAAATTTTCCATTCAATTTAATTGTAACACTGCTGCAATTCCACGTCTGGCCACAATAGTAAGAATGGAGCTGTCTGCTTCATGACGAAATCAGATCAGGTCATTGGCCTGGCAAACAGTTGATCAGCAGGGAGCTTGGACAACTAACTCCTGCCAATCTGCTATTGATGACTTACCCTGAGGATAGGTCATCAATTTTTACAACTAGACAACCCCTTTAACATAATAATAATGCTTGCCTTAATATTTGAGCCATCAAGGAAAGTACTTATAATTACAGCTGAAACTATATCACTGTGTTAAAAGTATGGTTTATATAAAATTTGTAAATGCATGATTTTAGTTAAATGAAGAAGTATAAACAACTATGTAATCCTGGGCAGTCTGAAACAATCCATTTGTCACACTGAAGCTGAATCCGTATTTCCATTTGTGTTATAGTAATTTGTAATATGAACTGTAGTTGCTTTGTCCACAATGTAGATTTGACTAATTTTTTTGGTTTAACAAAAGCTTGAAAGCATAAGAAAAGACAGAAGAGACAGCTGAGTAATCTCTATCAATAAAGGCAATCTTTGTGGTTATAACTCTATTAACAAGTTGTCATCACTCCCTGCCAAGCACAAAACCAGAGTAGACAGAGAAAACAGGGAAATAACGATAGTGAGATATCGCAAACTTCAGTCAACCAGTGCCTGGTAAATAAAAACTAGGCTGGTGTGAACACATCCTAAGAAAAAAATACTATCAATCTTCTCTTAGAAATAAGAATAGAGGAAACAGAAAATCAGATACCACAGGCCAAATCTACCTAAAGGAGACGTTAGAAGAAGGGAGCCTGCTACAAGGCACATTTATATACTGTACCTACGTCATACTTACCAACTCTCCTTGCATGTCAGGGAGACTCTCTGAAAAAGGAGGGATCTTCCAGACTCCTGGAGGAGCTGATCAATCTAGTCTAAGGCCGTCTCACACGACCAGGTTTGAATTGTGGAATCCGTGATACTCACCCGCACGGTACTGTCCACGGCATTCATTCAAAAAATAGAACATTCGCATGTCCGCTCACATGAGTGGACAGCGATTGTGATTTCCACTCGCAAAACTTAAATCGCAGCATGTTCTATTTTCTTGCGAATTCTGCATGAACAGCTTCCATTGAAGTCAATCGAAGCTGTCTGACTCACGGTTCATCGGCAACTACAATTGCAGATAGGTCATGGGTACCTAGCGACAGCACGGTAAAAGCAATGATTTTGGAAAAAAATCTGTACCGCGCATGTCCAACAGTGGCTCGCCACAGCCATCCGCAATAAAGATTTAAACAGGTAGGCGCGGACACTGGCCAGGGACAGGGCTGGATTCTGCTGCGAGCTCCCGCATGTGGAATCCAACCTGTCCGTGTGAGACCAGCCTAAGCCACCAGACATTATGGGGCACATTTATCTAAAACTAATGTTTTATACGTCATTCTTAGAGAAATGTCCCTGTAGTAAGATGTGCTAAATGTATTGAGAGGAGCTTAGACATTTTTAAAGGTTTTTCAGCGGATTACATGGTATATTCAATGTTACTATTAAAAACTTTCAACTCATTCTGTAAAAAGCAAGCTCACATGTGGCTATGTCGATGGAAAAATTTGATTGAAATTTGATTGAAATTGGGGCTAAAAAACGAAAATTCAAAAAAATATTGGCTGTTTTCTCAAGAGATTAAGAATAAAAAGCAAAGATGTTTATGTTACAGCTTCAGTGTTCTATATTTGGAGTGATCACATAAGAAGAAATCTTAAAAACGCTGGGGCAGATTTACTAATGCTGTCTAATACTAATAGTTAGACAGTGCAATCAGGCCAGAAAGTCCTTAAATGTACTAGATTTATCACACACACTTGACTCTGCTGAATGATAAATCTGGCATATCTAACTTTATACCCCCTATTAGCTGGAGCAATTTTTGCATTTTTGCTATACCACTTTGAAGAGTGTCTTGAAAAAAAGTGTCTGAAAGTGTCAAAAATGCATCAAAAATGTGGTGCAGAATATGCCAGACAGTTTTATGGTGCAATTTGTGCCAGAAAACCGTCAAATACTCAATAGTAAATCTGTACCACTTAATTGAAATGTTGGAGTTCCTGTTACAGAGCAATAACCTCATAGAATTTTGGAAATATAAGTATATCACCAGTGATGGACAAAATAGGTGTTACTTTTCCCAACAGTAGTATAAAATGTTTAATTCTCATGAATTAATATCACAAACATCTAAATGCACAAAGCCTTATACACTTATAAAACAAAACTATAAACCCCTACCTACCCTTCATGTATGTCACGGGTGGGAGGGCATTAGCACAAAATGAACTACATTTACGGCATGTAGACGGTGTCGGCTCAGTAGCTGAGCCCACATCATCTGCAGTGAGAGCTAGCTGTGACTGATGGCCAGTGTCCCGCTAAAACTGTGGGGATTGATGAAAACACCGATCCCCGCTGTTAACCCCTAACACACCATTGCCATGATCAATGTTAATCACAGCATGCATGAAATTAACAAAGGGAGTGAGCTCCCTCTTGGATGTCATCATCCCTCCACAATTCTGCTGGCTTGCCATGTCATCCATAGGCCTGACTTCCGGGTCCGTCATAGCCATTACCTGTAAGTGAATCACATAATACATATGTGATTCACCAATGAATCCAGGGAGCGGGTGAGTATGAAAAATACATCACTCGTCTCTCAGTCACGTTCACTAACGTACGTAGTTTATGGCGTTATGGTGACATGACAGCTTCCCTTTAATTAACTCTGCTGTTAGTAGAATATTTCAGCATTTAAGCCCCACCTTTAATTCTGCTCAAGGCCACACTTTCCATTAAATTATTAAATTTTACTTTTTAAGGACAATAATCTAATCTCACATTATAAAGAAAGATCAATTGAGAAGAGCTGATATAATTTTCTCAAGGTATATACCTAGGGATGGCTAGTAAATCAATAAGTGGAATGCTACCCAACTATCAATATATTTCTGAAAACTGCTTCTGTTCATAGGCTGCTGTTTTCCAAATGTCAAAATCATAAGTGCTGTTGAAGAGAGGGCCGAAGCACAAAGAGCCATTCACTGGGAGCACATGGGAAGGAAATGCTTGCAAGACCAAACGTTAGTATAGTGTTTCCTTCAGAGGTGCCTGAAGCTTTTTAAGAAAGACAGTTTTATGCAGTTATAAGAGTGTTATGTTTGTCATTTAGGGGCACAACACATTAGCAGCTTTGAACTCCCAGATACTTCAAATATTTAAGTTCCATAAGCAGATAAATGAAAGGATGAATTAAATGTTTACCTTTAAAATATTCTTCATGATCTGTCAGCTATCTGCACTGCATAAAGAGTAGAGTTGTTAAAATAGGCCACTCTTCAAATTGAAAAGCAATCAATCTGTCTGTGGGATTGAATGAACAAGTGAAACAGGATCCACATTCAGGTGCAGATTCATTCAGCAAAAAAATGACTTCAGAGAAAGCTTTAACTTTATTTTCACTAGACGTGCTCATAATTACTGCATGCTCAATTTATACAGCTACAGCTGCTAGGGAATATTTTACTACTTATGTTTGTCCTTCCTTCTGCCGTGCAGTAGAGGAGATTCGTTGGATTATGAATTAAATAGCTAAGAAGTTTAGTTTACATTTCTAATAGTTTAAATAGTTTACTAATTATAATAATTGCATTAATAATAAACTTCCTTGCTAATCTCTAACCAGAAAACTTAAAGGAACTTGTCACCACTGAATAGCAACAAAAGTTAGAATTCTGTTTGGTGAGGTGATGGGAAGCTGGTGGATGCATTTCTTATAGTCACCCACTCCCCTGTTTCAGCGGTGTCTATTGATGAAGTTCATGCATGGTCTGAAAATCTGACTATTAAAAATATATCCACCAGCTCCCTGCCACCTCACTGAACAGCACCATAATGTAGTTTACATTAATGTTCAGTGGTTATAGGTATCACGTTCGTGGGGAAAACGACCTACCCCAACGCAACCCTAATAGGGACTGGAAGGAAAGGATTAGAACAGGGGAACGTGCAGACATGCTGTACACTGTAAAAAAACTGAACTGCAAATGGGACTTGTGAGCAGACATCCAACAATGACTGACAAATGCCAAATCACTTACCTAGAATTCTATAATGCATAAGGAGATGGAATAGCTAAAGTACATACGAGGTATTGGTTTGTATTTTGGCCAAGATAATTAAGCTCACAAGCCCATGACAAGGGTCCTCGTTGTCTCTACTAGTAGAGTAGTCCCTACTCTAACAAGACAACTTAACACCAGGGGTCCTGCCTACAAGTGGGGCGATTGTCCCAATAGGGACAGCCCCATGCTGGAACTGGATCAAATGTCTGGTCACCTACACAGACACTGAAAACGTTTCTGTTCACACTAACAGCAGACAAGGAACCCCACTTAGAAAACTCATGCATACAGATATTAAACAATAGTTAGTGCAAGTGTCCTAACACCAAGGGGAAAGAGAGTCAGACAACAAACTGAACAAAAGAGAACCATGTCAGGCATCACCCACCTGACAATACACATGACATGGGATGCCTGAAGGCTGCACCTATCAAATGAGAAGGGCCTGCAAAAGTTAGATGCAGACAGGGACAACAGGTTTCCAGACCATCCTCAGGTGAGAGAAACACTTCAGACTAACATGCATAACACCAAGCTCTGAGTGGGAAGGTGTAAAGTCTTACCGGTGCTGGATTGGAGCCCAGGTCTAGTAGCCAAGCTGGACTGGAGAGTAGTCGTTAGCAGGTGGTCTCAGTTGCAGTACAGAGGATGAGGCAGGAATCATAGTCAAGTGGAAGCTGGGTCATTAGCAGGTGGTAGCAGTGGAGCTTTATTACAGGCTGGGAGCTCAATAATCAGGCACTGAAGGAGTGGCGGGGCTAGGCATATATAGGAAATGCAATCAGGAACAAAGGCGGGGTCAGGACTAGGAGGCAGGAACTAGGTAACTGGGAAATACAGAACAAGGCTAAGTTTCAGCAATGGAACTGTCCTGATAGCTTAGCGGCTATCGACTAGCAAGCAAGAGGTTGTGGGTTTGAGCCCTGACAGTAGGAGATAGGATGAATATATGACTAGCACTCTTTAGTCAGGAGGACTGGTATTTATGTGCAGCAGACTGGTTCCCTGGCTGGAGAACTCCACACCATGCTGAGAATTCAGCCAGCCAAATTGACCACACCGGCAACAGTGTACTCCTGGAAACCCATAGAACCACAGATCTCAGGAGCACAAACATGACAACAGGTTCCCTTTGAAGGGATTGTTCTATCTAAATAAGTGATAGGTGCCTGATTGGTGGGGTCCAATCACTATGTCACTGTTAGAATGTTATTATGTGTGCATACTCCCACTCCATTCATCTCTATAGAACTGTCAATCATTGCTCATAGAGTCCCAATGCATACATGTGATCACCTCCCCATTCATATGGGGACACAAAGAACCTCCATTCTTCTAATTGGTGGGGGTCTCAGTGGTCTGACCCCACCGATCAAACATTTATCACCCATCTTGTAGATGGTGGGACAACCACTTTAAAGTGAATCTCAACACAAATTTAATATTAGGTCCAAAATTCTGTGCTGATTAATTTCTTAGTAAACTGTATGCTTATAAAGCTTGACACCCCGTTTCTCTGTTATAAATCTCTATAGCTAAACAAATTATTGGGATTTCTGTACAAGTGTATTTCTGTTTAAATTAAAGTACTGAAAAAAAGGCATCAGTACTTCTGAGGCATTTGCATTCAAAACAGGACCTCCTTACTAAGCTTTAAAAAGCAAGTATGAGGTATGTTCATTTCAAGGGTGTCCAAGAGTTATACTTTTAGGACACCTGCACACAGGTGATCCGGATTCCACATGCTGTAGCCCACAGTGGTATTTGGCTCTGACCTTGGGCCAGTGACCCTGCATACCTTTGCATTCTGTACTGCGGATGACTGCAGAAGCTTGCTGTTGGTCATGCGCAGTACAGATTTTTTTAAAAATATTTGTTTTTCAATTGCGGATGGGCTGTGGGTCAAATGGCTTCCATTGACTTCAATGGAAGCCACCCACGTGGAGCCTGAACAAAAATAGAACATGCTGCGATTTTAAATTCGCTTACGGAGATCGCAATCACTATCCACTCATGTGAGTGGAAATGTGAATGTTCTATTTTTTCACTGAATGCAGAATACCGTGGATTGTCCGCACAGGTGACGATTGCGGATTCCACAATTGAAATCCGGTCGTGTGCAGGCAGCCTTATATTTACACTTATTAAAAAAGTGTTTCTCCCCAGATATTCCAAGACTAATTTTCGAATAGTGCCACCTGCTGTTTCTATTCTGTGTCCACCTCAGTAATTGCTTCATTGCACAGAAAGCAAGCCTGAGTAGGTGTGACACCTTGGAACATGTCTAGAACTTTACAATAGAAGAATATGATTACCCTCCAATTATATCTGTGGTCTATCGGGCTGCTGTAAAGAGCATAAAAATTTGATGTGAATAATAGATGACTTTTTCATGATACATTCCTTTTTATTTCTCTTTTTGGGACACTGCAGGGAAATGGAACAGTTGCTGCCAGATGCCATCATAGATTATAGCTAATTACTGGAGTCCCAGCAGCTAGACAACCTTTAAACTGTCTAATTGAAAGAAATTGTCCAAAGTGGACAAGCCCTTTTTCACTGGATTGCCTTTTATTTATACTGCAGCAAAATTTTCAGCAAATTTATAATACTGCATAGTACAAGATGTGCTGTCTGTTTTGACAGATGACAAGTATTTCACTTGTATGCTTATTGTACTCAATTTCCATTTTCTACAACTTGGCAACATGATGGAATACAACGTCCAGTGTTCTTCATCTTTACTAAGTGAGGAATATAAAACTAAAGAGAATGCTAATTGGAATACATCATAGATCACTAGGCATCCAAAAAAGTACATAAGGTTTAGTACTTGGCTAAAAGTTTTCTAAATTTAAAACTTTCATAAAATTTTGACAGTGAAGCCAAGGGCTTCAGTTTTATTCATGAGTACTGTATACATATAATTAGTAACACACATAGACTCAGGGGGAATGGAAGAAAAATTAAGATTTTAAATTCATTCTGCAGGTAAGTATTTCTAGAAGTAAAGTTAAAGATTTCAGTGAAATGAATATTTCTAAAAATAATAAACTTCACAAAATATCACAAGATTAAGTATAATTTGAATTTCTAATTCTACTAAAAGTTATCTTTTCAAGCAATAGCACCTGTGTAAGCTAAAACAGCTTTAACAGAGAGATGTTTATTCCAACATTAAACAAACAGCAGCTAACACCTAGTTATTGACTACTCAGATATCAGGGCTCGCCAATATACTGAATAGTAGGAGCAGTAGAATTCTATACAGTAGAATTCTGTATATTCGTCTATGTAACTTTGACTGTAGAAACCTTTCATAACTAGATAAATAACCTCCAAGTCACATATCACAGAGCAAAGTTTTGTTGAAGAGCATAGAACCCTGTAGGAAATTATACAACTGTAAAAGAACACATCAAAAAGGACTGAATTTGCTCTATAATTTCATGCTTACTTCTGAAATATTCTAGAGATTCTGGAGCCAACACAGACCTCCTTATGGATGGTACACTTTAGAATATAAACTTTAACACAATTTTAATAGCAACTATGACAAAAGTATATAAGAATATAGCAATGTTTTCCAAGTGCAAAATGTTACACTATCTCCACCGGCATCGGGCTTTAGGGTCCCCTTACCTTTCTTGCAATTAATAGTGAATGCTAATGCTTATCAACAAAAATGTTGACAATCAGCCAATCCTATGAGGTGAAAAAGAACTCTGCAAGTTCAGCCCTGGCAGTTTTCACAACTGACATGGAAAAGTGATAAGGAATGCTTATTATATAAGAAATACAAGAAACCAGCATTTCTTCCTAAGATTTTAAATTGTCCAAATTGGCTAAAAGTGTTAAGATACACAAATCACAATTTGTGGTACGAATACTTAAAAGCTACTTTGCACTTTTTTCCTTGAAGGCTATGGAAACCTTTGTGCTAAAGAATTAATACACGGATATCTTATTAAGTCGCTGTAGAAAAAAAAAATTATACACCTATTTATTTTTTGCTTTGCATTTTCATTTTCATACACTTTAAATGCCTTATACATGATATGCCCCAAGCCCTCCACTGCGATTTGTGGCTTTGGAGGTGCTCCCAGCATTGATCAGCAAAAACTCAGTTCCCCTTACTCTCCTTTGTCAGAGGCTGTGTAGCCAGGCCCAATCAATACTACACAATGCTGTCTCTCTAAACAGCTTGGTGGTGGTATGACAGATTAACACAGTGTAGTTGATTATATCATAGTACTATCTCTCGATCAGATGACAAGCTGGTGGGAGGTGAGCTCCACTAAAAACAGAGCCTAACTGTACTATGATCTGTATAGAGAGTAGAGCAGAGCATAACAAAATAGTACTAGTACATGTTGTGGCTTGGGGGCTTGTAAAATGATAAGCATCTCCCCACACTGTCATACAGTCCTCTGTAATAAGGTTTCTCCCCCAAGACATATCACAGATTTTCTATTCTCTTTTACTACTTATAACTATAATTAAAAAATGAGTCCCCTGTATGGAAGACTTACATGAACTTACAAATGACTGTGTGCTGATTTCTTCCTGTCACTGCGGAAAGCCCCAGAGTGGTTATAGAATCATACAATGGTAGAGTTGGAAGGGACCTACAGGGTCATCTGGTCCAAACCCCTGCTCAGTGAAGGATTCACTAAATCATCCCAGACAGATATTTGGCCAGCCTTTGAAGACTTCCATTGAAGGAGAACTCGCCACTTCCATGGCATACTGTTCGAATCATTAATAATACCTCACGTGAGCTAGACTCTATGCTTCTCTTAATACATCCCAGAATTGTGTTTGCCTTTTTGGCTGCTGCATCACATTGTTGACTCATGTTCAGTCTATGATCTATTAGTATACCCAAGTCTTTTTCACATGTGCCCAATTCCTCCCATTCTGTATGCGCTTTTTTCATTTTTCTTGCTCAGATATAGGACTTTGCATTTCTCCTTGTTAAATACCAGTCTGTAAGTCGCTGCCCGCTGTTCAAGCTTTTCTAGATCTTTTTGAATACTCTCTCTTGCCTAGTACTAGCTATCCCTCCTAGCTTTGTGTCGTCAGCAGATTTGATCATTTTCCCATCAATTCCCTCCTCGAGATCATTTATAAAAATGTTGAACAACACTGGGCCTAGGACAGAGCCTTGTGGTACGCCACTTGATACATTCTTTCACTTGGATGTGCAGCCATTTATGATCACCCTTTGAGTATAATCACTCAGCTAGTTGTGAATCCACCTAACAGTTGCTTTGTCAATCCCATATTTGGTGATTTTTTTCAATAAGTATGGTATGAGATACTTTGTCAAAAAGTATCTTACCATACTTACTAAACTCAAGATATACTATATCCACCGCATTTCCCTAATCAACCCACTCGGTGATTCTGTCATAGAAAGAAATTAGATTCATCTGGCATGACTTGTTTGTTACAAACCCATGCTGGCTCTAGTTAATTACTTCATTTTTATCCAAGTATGTGCATACATGCTGTTTAATAATTTGTTCAAAGATCTTTCCTGGTATAGAAGTCAGGCTCACAGGCCTGTAGCTTCCTGGACCCACCTTATTCCCTTTTTTGAAGATAGGGACAGCATTTGTCCTTTTCCAATCTTTTAGGACTTCTCCTGCTCTGCAGGAATTTTTAAAAATTATGGCAAGTGGTTCAGCAATTACCTCCGCTGCTTCCTTTAGTATCCTCAGATGTAATTAATCTGGACCTTGAGACTTGAATTCATTTAGGTTAGCCAAGTGTTCCTTCACCATCTCTCTGCTTATAGATGGCCTGCATTCTTTTATTCCCCCAATAGCACAGGGAAGATCAGCTGATGTTCCATCTACTTTCTGAGAGAAAAGAGATACAAATTAGTAATTTAAAAGTTCGGCCTTATCAACATCATTCTTAACCAATTCACCATTTTTATCCTGTAAGCATCCAATAGCATTTTTGACTTTCTTTTGACATACCCGCCAAATCCTTTTTTATTGCTTTTGGCCTCTGTTGCAAGCCTTAATTGATTATTAGTTTTAGCTTTTCTGACACCTGCCCTATAGTTTCTGCAGACCGCATTATATTTTTCTTTAGATATTCCCCCTTCTTTCTATTTGATAAACATATTTTTCTTCATTTTTAACGTGTGGGCAAGTTCTTTGTTCATTCATTCTGGTCTCTTTAAATGCTTCTCATTCTTCTTTCTTTTAGGGATTGTCAATGATTGTGCTTTGAGAATCTCATTTCACAATATTTCCCATCCTTCTTGGACATTTCTGTCCTTAACTTCAAGCCATTGGATTCTTCCTACCCTCTTTGAGATCATTCAAATCTGCCTTTCTGAAATCCAACCGTGAGGTCTGAGTTTTCTCAGGTCTTCCTCCCCTTTTTAACCAAAATTCAAGGATAGAATGATCACTGCCTCCTAAGGTCCCAACCACCCATATTTCCTCAACCATTTCCTCCCGGTTGGTATGAATTAGGTCCAAGATAGCAGATCTCCTTGTTTTCTCTTCTACCTTTTGGAAGATAAAGTTATCAGCAAGAGCGGATAAGAATTTGTTGGATCCATTACTTTTACCTGAGAGAGATTCCCAACAAATGTCGGGATACTTAAAATCTCCCATGATCACTATGTCATGCTTTTTTGAGAGCTCGGCCATCTGATGTAGAGTGTAGATTGAAGAGTTCTTCAATATCTTCTGCTTGTCCAGGTGGCCTATAGTAAATATAAGTTGTATCCTTATATAAGTAAGTTGTATCCTTCAAGCCTTGTATTCCAATCCTGTGTGCCATTCCACCAAGTTTCCGTGATGCCTATGACATCATATTTCTCTTCGTGTATTAGGAGCTCCAATTCTCCTTGTTTGTTTCCCATGCTCTGTGCATTTGTGTAAAAACATTTTAGTTTGTGATCGGTGTCTCTTGCTCCCCCACTTTCCTTCTAAATTTTTGTCTGTGTTCTTTCTTTCCACTTCTAATAGCAAGCTTCTCAAATGTATTATTTAGCTGTATATTTTTACCTGGCCTTTCACTTCCCTTGCCATATTGTTCTAGTTTAAAGCTCTCCTAATGAGTGAAGTAAGGCACCCACCAAATATATGCTTACCTTTTTTTTGTAAGGTGCAACCTGTCTCTAGCAATTTGTTTCTCACAAATCTCTTGCCGTGCAATGTGCTCCCTTACAGCATGCTGTTCTTCATCAGGATTACAGGCTGGGAAGTCAGTTCACTCACACTGATGGATTTTGCAAATCTATCAGTCCTACAATCTACAGCCTTGGAAAACAGTAGAAGCATAGAAACCAAGCAATCAACATTTTTTAATCAAAATAAATTACAAAAATTCTTCACTTTCAAAAACATATTGATTAAATAAAAATACTGGAGTGCAAAGGTGTACATAGCCTTTAAAATGTATGCATATTTTCAGATTACTTTGAGAATAAGCTGCTGTACGTACATGAGGAATGACACTATTTCTAGTCATTATATGACATGAATCCTGCAGTTTTTGACCACTTTTCTCCTTTGCTGGTTGTATCTGTCAGTTGTCTCTAAACTGGTGAGAGGCGCTTGCTGTGTTTATACACTACATATGGGGAGAACAGCAGATTCTGTTCTCTGTTTACAGCACACACACAGAAATATATCATCATAGAGGACACTAAAAACTGAGCACTGTAGATGTAATTCCAGTAGCTATAACACAGTAAATCACTCATTATTGTCGCGTCCAACCAGGACGCACTGGATCTGCAACCCACAGATCTCACACAAATGCAAACAAATAGTGTCAAAACAATACAGATGAAACACTATCCTTAAATAACTAACACAGAGAAGGGGCCTAAATGCAGATTACCCATCCTAATAAGGACGAACCTGGCCACGTACCATGGCCACTAGTTGACCTTATGAGGGACAGGGGAGTAACGCAGAAAATCAAATAGAAATGCAAACAAGTGCAGTACCTAGCCCTGAAATGCAACAGGTAACTGAGAGATCCAGGATCAAGCTCTGACTCCTAGCCCAGTCAGAGGGAAACTGAAGATTCAATAGCAATTCAGATCAGCATCATGCCAGGCTAAATAGTCCTGACAATTATCCACAAGTGAGACTAAACACTTCTCACCTAATGCCACTCCTACCAGAGCCAAAAGACAGAGAAACACCTAGAAAATCTACACCAGACTATCAGCAAGGCAGCAATCCCAGAACCGCCGCAACAATTATTATCTGTAGTAGCACAACTGTATGAGTATGTTCCACTGGGTTCCTCCTCCCACCATCTTCTTTTTATGAACTTCTATGGGCAGTGTGACTCATTACACTCCTCCTTTTGAACTGTTATATTTAGTGTCATCATATATCTTTCAGCCTCTGTATTCTTGAACTTGCTCCTAGGTTTCTTGATCACTGGAACAATTGTTATGATTTCTCCTTTGCTTTTTTTGTGCTCTGCCCACAACTTACAGGTTAACATAATGACTACTTTATTTCCTAGAGATTACTGATTAAATGTCTTTCGGGTGTAGTTATTGCTTTGGCTTTTACAGTTGTATGATTTTTCTTCTGTCCTGCATTATTTCTTTATGGACTTTAGTCATGCTATATAGTCTGCAGTGTTGTGCCATTGCTTTGCTCCTGTTTAGTTTGTATTGCCTTTCATCTTGTTCTGTTTGCATTTTGTTTTCCTACCATGATGACCCCTTAATGTGGTCATATTTAATAGCGTAGCCTATTGATTGGTGCGGCAAGACATGTTTTTACAAAACTTCTTAGCTGAGCTGAAGGATGGGGCTAAATTGCTTGTTTTCTGTATCTACGTGGAACCTACAAGACCCCTTTTCCAGCATTTTCCAACCCTCTCAGAAAGCCGTGTATGCAGTGAAACTTGTCAGGGAGGCTTTTATGTATCATTTTTAAACAAAAAAATCACTGTATTATAGGGTTGGGAATAATGTTACTATAACTAGCTATGATACTGACAATGTGATAAAACATGGTATAGGCAATATAGCAGCAGTCAGTGGTACACTGAAATATTATAATAATTTTGATTTGTATAGTGCCAACTTATTCTGCAGCGCTTTCGAGGCACATGGGGAACACAAACAATATGGAAAATTACAGAAAGACAAAGGGGGTGAGGGTGATACAGAAGGTACAGGGACAGGCGGTGGAGCAAGGGGGAAAACAGCAATGCAAAGATAACATGTGATATAGAGGTTTTTGGGACACAAATGAAGTGGGGGTAGTAGAGAAAGTGTGAGGCAAGAAGTGTACATGATAGGCGAAAGTCAAAAGCCATAGGGAGGGGCAGGGGGCATAATTAGGGGATGAGGGACTAGATCAGGTGGTTTGGTATGCCTCAATGAAGAGGTGCATCTTTAAGGCGTGTCTGAAGTTCTGCTTGTGGGGGAATGTCCGGATGTTTTGAGGTAGAGCATTCTAGAGGATTAGTGCTGCTCTAGAGAAGTCCTGGAGATGAACATGTAAGGTTTGTATTAGAGGGGTGTTTAGTCTCAGTGTGTTAGTATGCAATGTGTTTACAGGGTACTAGAAATTTGTAGAAAGTCACTGTTTGTAAGCTAGTTTAGCTAGTGAGAGTATTGATGTACATTGATAAACAACCACAGTGTTGTGTTTTTAATAATTTGGTTTATCTCAATGCTTTTAATATGTTATATATTAAAAATAAAAGTTATATTTTAATATATGTAGCAAGGTTTATTTAAATGGCTAATTGGTCTTATGGGCTGTTTGTAGGGAATGCTTCTTCGGATCAGGTATCCTAAGAGTTGTTTTTTTCTTCATTTTCTCTGTGTATAAGCTGCAGAAAACAGGAAAATGGTTCCCAGGCCATTTATTGCTATTACAGTCTCAACTTAATCCTTTTTCGAAAAAAGGAACTGTCTTATTAGGGACGGCTCAATTTAACTTGCAGTAACAATGATACAATATGATTCTTTGCCTTTAGAACACAAGGAAAAACCCAATCTTTTTTTGCAATATGCAGGAAGAGGGATGACCCACTTATCTTTGAAACTGTCTACCAAAACAGACTGAGCTTGTTGCTGTTCCTCTTGGCCCCACCAGTCGACTAATGTTTCTCAATTCTCCACCAGTTCACTGGCCTGTTTCTCAGTAGATACACTCTGGCTCTGCTGCACTTAACCACTGACACCTCTTTGCTCTGCACAACTTCTGCATGTCCTTAAGGCACCATACATGGTCACTGTTACACTCATTAGACATGCAGCAAACCCATCCCTTTATGTCCCTTCTTGCCTACTCCATTCAGCACTAAAGTTCAAGGCTCAGTGCTGCAACCTTGCCAGAATGTCAGCATCGGACTCTATATAGGCCCATGCTGATGTTCAGCAGATCTCACCCTCTTACACAAATTGTTCCTTGCAGTCAACCCCTCTAACACAAAGCGCTCTTCATGGTCCCGCCTCTCACACAGACTGCTCACCATGCCCCCTCTGTGAAAGACTGCTCTTGTAGTCCCCAGTTTTTAGCAGACTACTCCCATGGTCTCCAATCTCTCAAACACATATAATTCCATGCCATCTTCTGTTACATGGGGCTATTTCCCCATACCTCTCTGTCCTCTGACACAGACTGCTTCTCATTCCCATCTCTGACTAATAGTGCCTTATGCCCCCTCCACCCAGACTGCTATCCCTACAGGCCAAATGCGCTCTATGCCCTCTCACAATACCTTCCTACTCACTCTGGTGCAGTCTATAGCAGGAAGCTGAACACTGGTAGTTCAGCTCTCTGCTTCCTCCATGCACTAATTGTACAGGAAGGGATAGAGAGGACTGTGCAGTTACCGTATTCCTGCAAGTTCACTTTTTAATCCTGAAGATTGACTTATCAGCACTCTACACAGTAATTAAAGAAAAAGCTCAGAGTGTGTACATGTCAGCAGACTTTTCCTAAGTGGGCAGCTTAAAATAAAGATTGTTTCTTAACACTTCTAAGCATGGCCTGTTTTAGCTTCTGGTACACCTGGGCTTGGGTAGCCTTTGGGTAAATGTGGGTCAAAACCTGCTCAAGCCTTCAGTTGAGCAACAGGCGGCCCACATATACCTGAAGATGCTCTTGGAAAAAAATGGGAGATTGTCCTTTAATGTTGTAAAATTTAAAGATTTGGCTGAAGTTGTTTAAAACTTTGCAAACCTAACATTATGGCTACCTTACAATAAATGACTTGCAAAAAAATCATTTCAAAAAGTTTGATAGTGGTCATGAACAAATTTCAGTTGGTTCAGTGTTCATTCATCTAACTTATTTAGGGCATGATGAGGAAGGTATAAGAGTTCTTAGCTGTTATACAGTGTATACAGTTGGCATTTCCATAGAAATTCAAACACCTTTCAGTCAACACACTTGCCAAATGCAGGGAAACCGAAAACTATTTCAAGTCAATACTTTTTACATGAGTCATCGCACTGAAACGTCCTAGAAAAATCATAAAAATTCATACACACATCAACAGACGCCACAAAGCCAAATAACCAATACTTAAATATTTTGGCAAGAATCATATGCATTCATTACGAGGTATTATTTCTTATATTGAATTTATACAAAAATAAATTATATTAAAAAGTATACTTTACTAAGAGAGTGGCCGAAAGTACATTTCCTCTCGAGCAGTTATTAAGTAGTAGCAATTAACATGAGAATAATCATATTTATAGGTATTTATGGGTCACAAAATTCTAAGGGTCATATAATATTATATTTAGTAAATTTATACTACATTTAGTGAATTTTTTAAGCTATAAACTGAATGTACATTGCCAAAATATCATTAAAGGGGTTGTCCCGCGCCGAAACGGTTTTTTTTTTTTTCAACCCCCCCCCGTTCGGCGCGAGACAACCCCGATGCAGGGACCTAAAGAAAGCTTACCGGAGCGCTTACCTTAATCCCCGCGCTCCGGTGACTTCTATACTTACCGGTGAAGATGGCCGCCGGAATCCTCTTCCTCCGTGGACCGCAGCTCTTCTGTGCGGTCCATTGCCGATTCCAGCCTCCTGATTGGCTGGAATCGGCACGTGATGGGGCGGAGCTACACGGAGCCGGCATTCTGCACGAGCGGCTCCATTGAAGAGAGCAGAAGACCAGGACTGCGCAAGCGCGGCTAATTTGGCCATCGGAGGGCGAAAATTAGTCGGCTCCATGGGAACGAGGACGCCAGCAACGGAGCAGGTAAGTAAAAAACTTTTTATAACTTCTGTATGGCTCATAATTAATGCACAATGTATATTACAAAGTGCATTATTATGGCCATACAGAAGTGTATAGACCCACTTGCTGCCGCTGGACAACCCCTTTAACCCCTTAATGACGCGGGCATTTTTCTTTTTCCATTTTCGTTTTTTCCTCCTCCCTTTAAAAAAATCATAACTCCTTTATTTATCCATCCACGTCGCTGTATGAGGGCTTGCTTTTTGCGGGACGAGTTGTATTTTTCAATGGTGCTATTTAAAGTACCATATAATGTACTGAAAAACTTTTAAAAAATTCTAAGTGGAGTAAAATGAAAAAAAAATGACATTTTGCCATCTTTTAGTGCGTCTTGCTTCTACGGCGCACAAATGGCAACAAAAACGACATGATAACTTTATTCTATGGGTCGGTACGATTACTACGATGCCAAACTTGTATAGGTTTTTTTTTACTATACTCCTCTTTTTTTTTTTTAAAGACATAAAATTTTTTTCAATTATTTTCTGCGGTCATTTTGTGCGCGCAATAACTTTTTTATTTTTCCATCGACGTAGTTGAGCAAGGTTTCATTTTTTGCGGGATGTCCTGTAGTTTTTGATAGTACCGTTTTGGAATACATACGACTTTTTGATCGCTTTTTATTGCGTTTTTTCTGGGAGACAGGGTAACTAAAAAAATGCATTTCTGGCGTTCTTCATTTTTTTTTTCGGACGACGTTCACCGTGCGGGAAAAATTATGTGGTACTTTGATAGTTCGGACTTTTACGGACGCGGTGATACCAAATACATATTTTTAATTTATTATTTAGATTTTTTAATAATAGATATGGCAAAAGGGGGGTGATTTAAACTTTTACAACTTTTTTTTTTTTTTCAATTAAAAAAAAACTTTATTGATTTTTTTTTTACTTTACTTTGAAGTCCCCCTGGGGGACTTTAAGATGCGATGCTTTGATCGCTCCTGCAGTATGACGTAATGCTATAGCATTACGTCATATTGCTTTTTGACAGGCAGCCTATGAAGCCACCCCACGGGGACGGCTTGATGGGCAGTCTGCTAAGGCAGCCCTGGGGCCTTTCATTAGGCCCCCGGCTGCCATGACACATGCACGGCTCTCCCGATCTCACCGCGGGGGGGCCGTGCGGGACCCCCGAACGATGTTCGGGGGATTTAAATGCCGCTGTCAGAATTGACAGCGGCATTTAGATGGTTAATAGCCGCGATCGGCCGCGCGGCCGCTCGCGGCTATTGCCCGCGGATGTCAGCTGTTATAAACAGCTGATGCCCGCACTGTATGAAGAGAGGTTGCATCGCAACCTCTCTTCATACATACCCCGACGCTCCATGACGTACCAGGTACGTCATTGGTCGTTAAGGGGTTAAGGGCTCAGTCGGACGAGCGTTTTTCTCCCGGATCTATAGGTCCGTGAAAACGAAATGCAAAATGCATCTATAAAAAACAAATAAACGAACCATCAGATGTGTTTTTTATTCGCACTTGTTCTGCGGTCACACGAACCAAAAATTTGCACATATAGTGCGGCCCCATTGAAAGCACTGTCACAGTGTTCTGTGATGAGAAGATTCTCCACGGGGCATGAAAGAATCCCCTGCCACAGCTGTCACAGTACAATGCTATCCCATTGCGTTTAATAGGGCCAGTGCTGCTGTGGCCCCATTGAAAGAAATGGGATGAAGGCAACCCCTGCAGTGATGATTTTTTTTTTTGGGGGGGGGGGGCTTGAAATATAAGCCCTTGTCCCAAAAATCATCTCTAGCTGCAGAGAAAAAAAATCATACATCATGTAGAAGCGCTGTCGTCTTCCAGGTCCACGCACTGCTCTTCTGGCCGTGGATAGAAAAATTCCCACCTTCTGGAAGCGCTGTGATTGGTCAAAGCGCTCAGCCAATCAGAAGCAGCGCTTCTAGGAGGCGAGGATTTTTCAATCCCCGGCCAAAAGAAAATAAAGATAAGTGTCGCGGACCCAGGAAAAAGATGCGCCTCAGCCCCACACTGCTGATGTATTATTTGTTTTTCCAGCATCTAGGGCTTATCTAAGGGCTTTGACAGTAGGATTTCCTACTATCAAAGTTTAATTAATTCACATGAAAACCGTGTTTTTGAGCGAATCGCAAAACGCTGTCCTATTTTTGCAAGTGCGAATTTTATTCGCTTGTAAAAAATGGACACGTGATCGCTTTCATTGGAAAGCATTGGTTCTAGTAGAGATGGGGTTTTTTTTGCATCTATAGATGTGGGGATAAGAAACTCGTCTGACTGAGCCCTTAAAAGGAATTTGTTATAGTTTCAGAAAGTTTTGAAAAAAATTATTCTTGACAGCAATTTATAGGAGGCATGTTTATGTTACCACCCTTGGAAGGGGTAACAACTAGGACAAAGAACAAAAAGATTCATGGAACGAAGGAGAATGAAGTTCTTCCTGATGACTGACTTCCGTTGCCTGTTGATATGTTGTCGTGGGAAGAAAATTGTGTATTTTCTCTTTTCTATTTTTTTGTATTCAAATGAGGCCTGTTAAGACAATTACTCCATATGCTTTATCAAGTTTCTTAGAGGGAACCTGTCATGAACTAAAAGCACCATAAACTAAGTTATTGTGCTTATAGTTTAGGTGAGTCCAGGAAGCTGTGTCTCATACTCACCCAGTTCCCCATTCATGTACCCTCATTCTTTTCTATGGGGAGTGCATGCACATAGCCCTCATGCTGGTGTGCACGTGCTGACTTCACAAAGGGGCAATGCAGGGACTGGCTGAGTATCAGATACAGCTTCCTGGACTCCCCATCACTTAAACGTTAGGCATCATAACTTAGTTCATGGTACTTATACAACCCCAATTCCAAAAAGTTGGGATGCTGTGTAAAATGTGAATAAATGTTAAGAAAAAAAGAATGCAATAATTTAAAAAATTCATAGAATCATATTTTATTCACAATAGAACATATATCAGAAGCTGAAAGTGAGACATTTTTCCATTTCATTGAAAAAAACTCCTTTAGAAATTGATGGCATTAACACATCTTGAAAAAATTGGAACAAGGTTAACAAAAGACTGGAAAAGTAAGTGGTACTAATCAATAACAGCTGGAGGGTCAATTTTCTGCTAAGTCACATGACTGTGTATAAAAAAAAGCCTGTTAGGGAGGCAGAGTCTCTCAGAAGCAAAGATGATCAGGGGTTCACCAATCTGTGAAATAATGGATCTAAAAACTATCGAACAATTTCAGAAGAATGTTTCTCAATGTAAAATTGGGAAGACTTTGAATATCCCATCATCTACAGTATTCAGATAATCTAAGGAAATCCATGTGCACAAGGAGGGAGAAGACCAACAGTCAATATTCGATGCTCAAGATCTACAGGCATTACTGCATTAAAAACAGGAATAATTCTATAATGCAAATCGCTACCTGGGCTCAGGAATACTTCCGGAAATAATTATCTGTGAACACAGTTCGCCGTGCAATCCACAAATACAAGTTAAGGCCTCGGTCACCTGCCAAAGATAGGACATGAGATTAAAACATGCATCTAAAGTCTGTGGTGCGTACAAAGATAGGACCTGTCCTATCTTTGGAGCGTGCTTTCTATAGACTCCTATGGGAGCTGGAAAACACACACCATGCACCTCCGATCGTGTGAACTGGCTACTTCAAATAGCTCGAATTTTCCCGTTCATGCAATCTTTTCCACAAGCGAGGGGCGATCTTTTCACACGCCTATTCATTTGCGGAAAAAATGCTTGTCTGACCGAGGCCTCAAGCTGTATCATGCAAAGAAGAGGCCATATATCAACAAAATCTAGAGTCTTCTTTGCACCAAAGCTCATTTAAAATAGACTAAGCAAAATGGAAAACTGTTCTGTGGTCTAATGAATCAAAATTCGAAAGTCTTTTGGAAATCATGGACACCACATCCTGCGGACTCAAGAGGAGAGATTAGTGTTATTAGTGCACAGTTAAAAACCCTTCATCTCTGATGGTATGGGGTTGCATTAGTGCCTATTGCATGGGCAGCTTACACATCTTCAAAGACACTATCAATGCTGAGCAGTATATTAAGGTTTTAGAACAACATATGTTCCCTCCTAGACAATATCTCCTTCAGGGAAGACCTTGCATATTTCAGCAAGCCATGCTAAACCACATACTGCATCCATCACAACGGCATGGCTTCACAGAAACGTCTGGGTGCTAAACTGGCCTTCCTGCAGTTCAGACCTTTCACCAAGAGAAAACATTTAGCGCATTATGAAACAGAAAATCCGGCAAAGATGACCCGGACTGTTGAACAGCTAGAATCCTACATCAGGCAAGAATGAGACAACATTCCTCTCCCAAACTCCAAGAATTGGTCTCTTCACTTCCCAGACATTTGCAGACTGTTGTAAAAAGAAGAGAGGATGCTACATAATGGTAGACATGACCATGTCGCAACTTTTTTGAGATGTGTTGCTGCCATCAATTTTTAAATGAGTTAAAGGGGTTGTCTCGAGGAAGCAGTGAAATTTTTTTTTGCCCAGTCCCCCTTATTAAGCATACATTACTAAGCCCCCCTGTAAATGACTTTTCTAGCTGGTTTGTACTTACAGTTCCAGCGTTTCAGCAACTTATAAAAAGTTTCCCCAAGATGGCCGCCGGCTCTTTTCCCGTCGCTTGCTGTAGCCTGACGTGCGCGCTCCCGAGATGCTACCAGCTGTGTCTCTCTGACAACCAGACGCCCCGCAGCCGCCGACCGGACCCCGGGATTGAACGCGGCCGACCAGTCACCCACCGCCAGGCAGCAGGTAACCGGCACTAGGCCCCGGCTCCCCCGCGCTAGCCCCGGCTTCCCCGCGCTAGCCCCGGCTTCCCCGCGCTACGCCCCGGCTCCCTAGCGGTAGGCTCCAGGGCCCAGCGGTAGGCCCCGAGGCCCAGCGGTAGGCCCCGGGGCCACAGCGGTAGGCTCCGGGGCCACAGCGGTAGGCTCTGGGGCCCAGCGGTAGGCCCCGGGGCCCAGCGGTAGGCTCCGGGGCCACAGCGGTAGGCCCCGGGGCCCAGCGGTAGGCTCCGGGGCCCAGCGGTAGGCTACGGGGCCCAGTGGTAGGCCCTGGGGCCACAGCGGTAGGCTCCGGGGCCACAGCGGCAGTCCGTCACACGTCACTCCCGTCAGTCCGTCACCCATCACTTACCTGGGCGGCTGGGCTGGGCGGCTCTGCTGGGCGGCTGGGCGGCTCTGCTGGGCAGCTGGGCGGCTCTGCACCTTCCTCTAAGAGAGGATGGTAGCAGAATGGCCGCTCCAGCGCGCTCACGTGAGGATACAGCTCATCTGCGCATGCGCAGAAGAGCTGAAGCGGCGAGCACACTAAAGCGGCTCGTGCTCAGAGCAGAAGAGCGGACTGCGCAAGCGCGTCTAAAAAAGCAAGCCGCCAGCGAATTTAGACGAAACCATGGCGACGAGGACGCTAGCAACGGAGCAGGTAAGTGAATAACTTCTGTATGGCTCATATTTAATGCACGATGTGTATTACAAAGTGCATTAATATAGCCATACAGAAGTGTATAACCCCACTTGATTTCGCGAGACAACCCCTTTAATGTTTGTAAATGAAATGTCTCACTTTCACCTTCGGATATGCATTCCATGTTCTATGAATAAAATATGGTTGAATGAGACTTCAAAATCATTGTATTCTTTTTTTCCTTACACTTATTTTCATTTTACACAATGCCCCATCTTTTTGTCTTTGTGGTTGTAGTTGACAGGTTACCTCAAAGAAAAATTAGCACTTAGTGGTTTACAATACAAATATTGAGCCAGAATAATGTATCTAGGAAGAGTTTCCTTTGTATATTACATAGTATTCTGTAATGTATATTCCTCCAGGTTTTTGACATTGTTATGCCAGGGTTTCTAACATACGAATGACAGGCAGTCACTTGGTAATACTGTGGCTAATAAGAAATGTACTGAGTTAAAGTTTTCTGCAACTTGACCTTGATTCTAAGTGTGGAACAAATTAGAGGGCTGCAGTGCTCTAAGGCGGTGATTCCAGTGATTAAAATCACTGTGTATCCCAGCCTAAATGATTAGATTGTCAACAATTATTATCTCACAAGATTAAATGTAGAGAAAATGAGCATATGGAAAATGTACAGTTCATTAAATAAGTTGTTTCATGAAGAAAAATCCTTTTCACTTAGAAGGTGGTATGGAAATCAGTTGATCCGTATACGTCCTGCTATGTGGTCAGATGTGGTCAGACACAAATAAATGTCCAGCCATAAAATAATACATGGATGAGCAGAATTCATCGAAACAGGAGATGCTTTCACAGAGCAGTTCTCCGTTCTGGCTCATATAGTGGATTCCTCTAATATGATATATAGAGATGATTTGTTTTCATAAGACAGCCCCTTAGTTATAAAATATTCTATATTAAAATGTTATTACTGTTTTTTTAGACTAAGCATAAAGCATTATTGCTGTACAATTGGTATTTCAGTATAACGAGGGTTGATAAGTAGCAGCCAGGCATCTCTGGAAAATCCTATTAGAGGATTAAACCGGAAAAAAACTATGTGCTTCATCTTTTTTTTACCTATGAACAACTTTCTCAAAAGGCTTTGGTGGCCCAGTGGATGCTAGATTGTAGGATGAATGCCTTAAAATCAAAACAAAAATTTATGACCACCCTGACTTGCTTTTATAGGCAGAAGTAGGATTCGGGTGGGATCCCAAAGCAGTTACTAAATTATTGGCTGATTGAGTTCCACCTTGATTCCAATTTCATCTGCATCCTTAGGATATGGATACAATTGGGCAAGATAATGGTGCACATGGGTGCAAGTGAGTCCGGCTAGGCACCTTTCTGTAATGCAAACCATGTAATGCCATCATTTTGCAACTTGTAATTCCTCAAGATTCCTGCCTGGCCAGAAGAGGACAGATCAGCATCATTAAATGATGGTATGGCAGCAAGGACAGGTTAACGCATACTTTTTTCTAATAGACGGGTATGGCACTTTATTATTGGGGCCATTACAATAGGCGCACTATTAACATTTATTTGCCTTAGGTGTAGCACTTATCTTTGAGGGTGCACTATATGGGACACTTGTCTTTTAGGCAGCACATATTTTCAGGGGGTAGTAAAGTGCGCTGCACTGTTATGTTCATGGAGCACATTGTATGGCACTATTGCGCGCAGGGACAGTGTATGTGCCACTAATGTGTTCAGGAGGCACCATTTTCAAATGGCAGAATGTGTGATGCTATTATATTCAGGGGTAACAATCTGTGTCACTACTTTCAAGGGGCATGATGTGTGATTACTAGAGATGAGCGAGCACCAAAATGCTCGGGTGCTCGTTACTCGAGACGAACTTTTCACGATGCTCGAGGGTTCGTTTCGAGTAACGAACCCCATTGAAGTCGATGAGCGACCCGAGCATTTTTGTATATCGCCGATGCTCGCTAAGGTTTTCATTTGTGAAAATCTGGGCAATTCAAGAAAGTGATGGGAACGACACAGAAACGGATAGGGCAGGCGAGGGGCTACATGTTGGGCTGCATCTCAAGTTCCCAGGTCCCAATATTAAGCCACAATAGCGGCAAGAGTGCCCCCCCCTCCCAACAATTTTTACTTCTGAAAAACCCTCATTAGCAATGCATACCTTAGCTAAGCACCACACTACCTCCAACAAAGCACAATCACTGCCTGCATGACACTCCGCTGCCACTTCTCCTGGGTTACATGCTGCCCAATCGGCCCTGACCGGGGTTTTTCATACATAGACACTGGCAGGTACAACTCCCTAATGTGAAGTCCCTGTGGACCCACGGCATAGGTGGCTCCCTGGAACCCACCAGCGGTACATAAATATATCCCATTGCATTGCCCATCACAGCTGAGGTAACGTCAGGTTTAATGCAGGTGGGCTTCGGCCCACACTGCATGCCCCAGTCAGACTGGGGTTCTTTATAAGTAGACACATGCAGTTACAACTCCGTGTGGACCGGCAGCATAGGTGGGTCCCAGGAAGCCACCGGCGGTACATAAATATATCCCATTGCAGTGCCCTGGACAGCAAAGCTAACGTCAGATTAAATGCAGGTGGGCTTCGGCGGTACATAAATGTATCCCATTGCAGTGCCCTGCTCAGCAGAGCTAACGTCACATACAATACAGGTGTGCTTCGGCCCACAGTGCATGCCCCAGTCAGAGTGGTAATATGTACCTTAACAGTAACCGCGTTGGTGGGAATGTGGTAGCGACTGCGGACCTAGTAGCGTGTTTTTTCTTTAGTTGGTTTTCGGAATGTGGCCAGGATTAAGTGGGCCATGGCGGGGGGTGGTGGTGGTGGGGCTCTCTTGTTGTGTCGGTAAAGGTGAAATTCTTGGACTGCCACCAGACGGACCTATGCAAAGGTATTTGCTAAGAATGTTTTCATTGTTGGAGGAGGAGGGGGATGTTTTTGAGGCACTATGTGTCCTCTTCATGTGTCCGTGGTTATATGCACCTTAACAGTAACCGCGTTGGTGGGAAATGGCCTCGCCACCATCCTGTCTTTGGGAAGCCTCCGTTTCCACACCCCAGTGAAATAGCATTAGCAGCCGTATAGGTAGAGCCCAGAATTAGTAACATTTCAGCGGTAGCATTAGGGACAGGCCCCAGTAACATATCACTAGCAGCATTATAGGGGGAGCACAGTATTAGTTCCATTTCAGTAGTAGTAGCAGTCCAGACAGGCACCAGTAACAATTCTGAAGCAGCAGTATAGGGGGAGCACAGTCTTAGTTCCATTTCAGTAATAGTAGCACTCAAGACAGGCCGTGGTAACAATTCCGAAGCAGCAGTATAGGGGGAGCGCAGTCTTAGTTCCATTTCAGTAGTAGTAGCAGTCTAGACAGGCCCCAGTAACATATCACTAGCAGCAGTATAGGGGGAGCACAGAATTAGTTCCATTTCAGTAGTAGTAGCAGTCTAGACAGGCCCCAGTAACATATCACTAGCAGCAGTATAGGGGGAGCACAGTATTAGTTCCATTTCAGTAGTAGTAGCAGTCAAGACAGGCCACAGTAACATTCCCGCTGCAGCAGTTTAGGGAGATAACAGTCTCTTGCACATTTCAGTAGTTGCAGTATAGACAAGGCCCCAGTTACATTTATGTAGCAAAAGTGTAGGCCAACCCCACACACCTTGCTGTACCATGAGTGCAGGCGAAGCCCATAAAAATTACTAGGATTACACTGTAGGCGAGGGCCCCAAAAAATGGGTGTACCAACAGTACTAATGTACCTCAGAAAAATTACCCATGCCCAACCAAGAGGGCAGGTGAAACCCATTAATCGCTTTGGTTAATGTGGCTTAATTTGTACCTAGGCCTGGAGGCAGCCCAGTTAAAATAAAAATTGGTTCAGGTGCAAATTTCAACGCTTTAATGAGAATTGAAACGTATAAACATTGTTTAGAAAAGTAATATGACTGAGCCTTGTGGCCCTAAGAAAAATTGCCCGTTCGGCGTGATTACGTGAGGTTTCAGGAGGAGGAGCAGGAGGAGGAGGATGAATATAATACACAGATTGATGAAGCTAAAAGGTCCCCGTTTTTGATGGTGATAGAGAACGATGCTTCCATCCGCGGGTGCAGCCTTCTCCCTGGTGAATGGGGCCGCTCGTGCCGGAGAGCTGGTCCTCGTAGCTCCGCCCCGTCACGTGTGTTGATTCCAGCCAATCAGGAGGCTGGAATCGGCAATGGACCGCACAGAGCCCACGGTGCACCATGGGAGAAGACCCACGGTGCATCGTGGGTGAAGATCCCGGCGGCCATCTTAGTAAGGTAAGGAAGAAGTCGCCGCAGCGCGGGGATTCGGGTAAGTACTAAACAGTTTGTTTTTTTTAATACATGCATTGGGTTTGTCTCGCGCCGAACGGGGGGCCTATTGAAAAGAAAAAAAACCCGTTTCGGCGCGGGACAACCCCTTTAAAATAAAAATTGGTTCAGGTGCAAGTTTCAACGCTTTATTGAATTGAGAATTGAAACGTATAAACATTGTTTACAAAAATTATATGACTGAGCCTTGTGGGCCTAAGAAAAATTGCCAGTTCGGCGTGATTACGTGAGGTTTCAGGAGGAGGAGCAGGAGGAGGAGGATGAATATAATACACAGATTGATGAAGCTAAAAGGTCCCCGTTTTTGATGGTGATAGAGAACGATGCTTCCATCCGCGGGTGCAGCCTACGTATTGTTTAGGTACCGATGCTGTCCGCTGGTTGAGAAGAGAAGTCTGGGGAAATCCAGGCTTTGTTCATCTTTATGAGCGTAAGCCTGTCGGCACTGTCAGTTGACAGGCGGGTACGCTTATCCGTGATGATTCCCCCAGCCGCACTAAACACCCTCTCTGACAAGACGCTAGCCGCAGGACAAGCAAGCACCTCCAGGGCATACAGCGCGAGTTCAGGCCACGTGTCCAGCATCGACACCCAGTAGTTGTAGGGGGCAGAGGCGTCAACGAGGACGGTCATGCTATCGGCTACGTACGCCTTGGAGAGTGTTCCCCTGCCTGTGCTGTACATGCTGCCTGATCTCCGCGCCTCCCCTGCTACCTGGCCCTCAGAACTGCGCCTTCTGCCACTAGCGCTGTCGGATGGGAATTTTACCATCAGTTTGTCCGCCAAGGTCCTCTGGTATAGCATCACTCTCGAACCCCTTTCCTCTTCGGGTACGAGAGTGGAAAGGTTCTCCTTATACCGTGGGTCGAGCAGTGTGTACACCCAGTAATCCGTAGTGGCCAGAATGCGTGTAACGCGAGGGTCACGAGAAAGGCATCCTAACATGAAGTCCGCCATGTGTGCCAGGGTACCTGTACGCAACACATGGCTCTTCTCACTAGGAAGATCACTTTCAGGATCCTCCTCCTCCGGCCATACACGCTGAAAGGATGAGTTCCACCGAGTGGGCACGTCGCACAGCAGTCGGTGCACTGGCAGATTAAACCGATGTTGCAGGGTGGCAGCGTCCGTCTTGGACTTGCGGAAATGTGCACTGAGCCGGCGCACCTTTCCGAGCAGGTCTGACAAGCGTGGGTAGCTTTTCAGAAAGCGCTGAACCACCAAATTAAAGACGTGGGCCAGGCATGGCACGTGCGTGAGGCTGCCGAGCTGCAGAGCCGCCACCAGGTTACGGCCGTTGTCACACACGACCATGCCCGGTTGGAGGCTCAGCGGCGCAAGCCAGCGGTCGGTCTGCTCTGTCAGACCCTGCAGCAGTTCATGGGCCTTGTGCCTCTTCTCTCCTAAGCTGAGTAGTTTCAGCACGGCCTGCTGGCGCTTTCCCACCGCTGTGCTGCCACCCCGCGCGACACCGACTACTGGCGACGTGCTGCTGCTGACACATCTTGATTGCGAGACAGAGGTTGCGTAGGAGGAGGAGGGGGAGGGTGGTTTAGTGGAGGAAGCATACACCGCCGCAGATACCAGCACCGAGCTGGGGCCCGCAATTCTGGGGGTGGGTAGGACGTGAGCGGTCCCAGGCTCTGACTCGGTCCCAGCCTCCACTAAATTCACCCAATGTGCCGTCAGGGAGATATAGTGGCCCTGTCCGCCTGTGCTTGTCCATGTGTCCGTTGTTAAGTGGACCTTGGCAGTAACCGCGTTGGTGAGGGCGCGTACAATGTTGCGGGAGACGTGGTCGGGCAGGGCTGGGACGGCACATCGGGAAAAGTAGTGGCGACTGGGAACCAAGTAGCAAGGGGCCGCCGCCGCCATCATGTTTTTAAAAGCCTCTGTTTCCACAAGCCTATACGGCAGCATCTCCAGGCTGATTAATTTGGCTATGTGCACGTTTAACGCTTGAGCGTGCGGGTATGTGGCGGCGTACTTGCGCTTGCGCTCAAACAGTTGCGCTAGCGACGGCTGGACGCTGCGCTGAGAGACATTGGTGGATGGGGCCGAGGACAGCGGAGGTGAGGGTGTGGGTGCAGGCCGGGAGACGGTCGTGCCTGTGTCCTGAGGGGGGGGTTGGATCTCAGTGGCAGGTTGGGGCACAGGGGGAGAGGCAGTGGTGCAAACCGGAGGCGCTGAATGGCCTTCGTCTCACCTTGTGGGGTGCTTGGCCATCATATGCCTGCGCATGCTGGTGGTGGTGAGGCTGGTGGTGGTGGCTCCCCGGCTGATCTTGGCGCGACAAACCTTGCACACCACAGTTCGTCGGTCGTCTGCACTCTCAGTGAAAAACTGCCAGACCTTTGAGCACCTCGGCCTCTGCAGGGTGGCATGGCGCGAGGGGGCGCTTTGGGAAACAGTTGGTGGATTATTCGGTCTAGCCCTGCCTCTACCCCTGGCCACCGCACTGCCTCTTCCAACCTGCCCTGCTGCTGCACTTGCCTCCCCCTCTGAAGACCTGTCCTCAGTAGGCTTAGCAACCAGGTGGGGTCAGTCACCTCATCGTCCAGCTGCTCTTCCTCCGAATCCTCTGTGCGTTCCTCCCTCGGACTTACTGCAATTACTACTACCTGAGTGATAGACAACTGTGTCTCATCGTCATCGTCCTCCTCACCCACTGAAAGCTCTTGAGACAGTTGCCGGAAGTCCACAGCCTCATCCCCCGGACCCCGGGAACTTTCCAAAGGTTGGGCATCGGTCACGACAAACTCCTCCGGTGGGAGAGGAATCATTGCTGCCCATTCTGGGCAGGGGCCGAGAACAGTTCCTGGGAGTCTGCCTGATCCTCAGAATGTGTCATTGTAATGGAGTGAGGAGGCTGGGAGGAAGGAGGAGCAGCCAGAGGATTCAGAGTTGCAGCAGTGGACGGCGTAGAAGTCTGGGTGGTCGATAGATTGCTGGATGCACTTTCTGCCATCCACGTCAGGACCTGCTCACACTGCTCATTTTCTAATAAAGGTCTACCGCATGGACCCATTATTTGTGAGATGAATCTGGGGACCCCTGAAAAGTGCCTCTCTCCTAATCCCGCAGCAGTCGGCTGCGATACACATGGATCAGGAGCTCGGCCTGTGCCCACACCCTGACTTGGGCCTCCGCGTTCTCGCCCGCGTCCCCTAGGCCTACCCCTACCCCTCAGCATGGTGTATTACGAATAGAGCAGAAACAGAACGCTGTAATTAAATGTGCCGCTTATTGGCCTGTGGTTGGAGGCTGACTTCGCTTACGGAACGCACAGCAGAGCCAGGAAACAATTTTGCGAACGCCTGTAGTGAGACGTAGGTGCGTAGGACTGAGCTAGTGCAATTCACAGTGCAGAGGCAGTCAAGTCGCCAAAGGGCAGTGGTACGTCTTAAGTATTTGGCTTCCCTTTTTTTAAATGGTGAGCTGAAACAGCAGACAGATACTGTATGCAGCGTATATTATGTTTACTATTTCCCTCTGGCGCTATGACGGCGGTGATGTAACGGAGACAGCAGAGCCAGGAAACAATTTTGCACACGCCTGTAGTGAGACGTAGGTGCGTAGGACTGAGCTAGTGGAATTCACAGCGCAGAAGCAGTCAAGTCGCCAAAGGGCAGTGGTACACCTTAAGTATTTGGCTTCCCTTTTTTTAAATGGTGAGCTGAAACACCAGACAGATACTGTATGCAGCGTATATATTGTATACTCTTTCCCTCTGGCGCTATGACGGCGGTGATGTAATGGGCACAGCAGAGCCAGGAAACAATTTTGCGCACGCCTGTAGTGAGACGTAGGTGCGTAGGACTGAGCTAGTGGAATTCACAGCGCAGAAGCAGTCAAGTCGCCAAAGGGCAGTGGTACGCCTTAAGTATTTGGCTTCCCTTTTTTTAAATGGTGAGCTGAAACACCAGACAGATACTGTATGCAGCGTATATATTGTATACTCTTTCCCTCTGGCGCTATGACGGCGGTGATGTAACGGGCACAGCAGAGCCAGGAAACAATTTTGCGCATGCCTGCTGTAACGCTTAGCTGCGTATTAATTAGGACTACTACCCCCAGCAGACACGCAGTACACTGAAGACTGTCAGAGGCAGCCCAAAGATAGTATTTTTCCCCAATTTTTTTGAAAAAGCCCACTGCCTATATAGACAGTATATCTCTTTCACCTTTCCCTGCCTCACAAGTACTGCCCCTATACTCTGTACAATGTCTGCAGACTGAGGATGCAGTGGTCTGCACGCCCGATATACAAAAAAAAAATAATTGTGCAACACTGCTAAAAGCAGCCTCAACAGTACTGCACACAGTCAGATGTGGCCCTAAGAAGGGCCGTTGGGGTTCTTGAAGACTAATATAACACCTAACGCTCTCCCTATAGCAGCTACAGCAAGACAGCACTTTCCCTGATCTCTGTCACCATGCATCTGTGGCGAGCCGCGGGCGGGGCCGATTTTAATACCCGGGTGTCACCTGATCTCCCCAGCCACTCACTGCAGAGGGGTGGTATAGGGCTGGAACGTCACAGGAGGAAGTTGTAATGCCTTCCATGTCTTTCTATTGGCCAGAAAAGCGCGCTAATGTCTCAGAGATGAAAGTGAAAGTAACTCGAACATCGCGTGGTGCTCGTCTCGAGTAACGAGCATCTCGAACACGCTAATACTCGAACGAGCATCAAGCTCGGACGAGTACGCTCGCTCATCTCTAGTGATTACTGTTACGTGCATGATTAATGACTGCATTATTATTAATGAATATGAACAAATGCTGCAATATTTTGTAAAAACAAATTAGTATGGATTTAAAAACAATATGTGATGGCAAGGGAAGCACAAACATGTCATGTTGGGTTACTTTTGAGTTGTTCTTCCCAGGTAAAAAAAAAAAAAGAATTGTAGATAGTCCAACAAAATTGCAATGTATTGGGCAACAAATTCTCTATCAGACTGTGCTCTTAAGGGTTTTGCCTTTCTATCACAGTCCCTGCATCTCAAGGGTTCTTCCTCACAGTTTCATGTGTACTAAGGGTTCTGTCTTGCTGTCACAGTTTCCTCGTCTCAAGGGTTCTATCTCTCATACATTTCTTTTAATGTTGCCATTCTCACAGATGGGTACTCAGACCCTTCTTTAAGTCAACTTCACACCCACTTACTTTGACAGAAGGACAGACTTATCACTTTGACCCTGATTGTCAAATGCTCCTAGTGTGTCACCTCTCCCACTGCCTATTCCACCCAGTCCAGTCTAGTTTAGGGCTGTACTCCACCAGCCCACAGACCCCTAATTGTCACTTTATTAGCTCATTATCTACTCTGTTATAGATACTCAAGCCTCAGCTGGAGTTTCTAAAGTGGACTGCATTGAAATTTAATTTGTTCCTCAATATTGCTAACAATTGTGTTTGTGCTTTAAGGCCTATTTACACGGGAGGAATGTCGGGCAAACGATGCCCGACGCTCGTCCCTGCACATATTCGCTACCATGCTGCTGCAAAAGAGCAAGTATCACAGCAGGGTGGCAGGAGGAGATTTCTCTCCTCGCACTCCCCCGCCAGTCTCCATTCACTTAACACAGTCGCTGTTCTGTACTGAACGGCTGCTACTTACACTGAACACTCATCGTTCAGCTCATCGTCCATCGTTCATGCAGCATGCTGTCCCGCTGTGAGCTAACAATACGTGCTCTTGTGCAACAGCACGGGAGCGAGTATGTGCAGGGATGAGTGTTAGGCATTGTGTGCCCAATAGAGATGAGCGAACGTACTCGGATAAGCACTACTCGTCCGAGTAATGTGCCTTATCCGAGTACCGCTGTACTCGTCTTGAAAGATTCGGGGCGCTCCGCTGCTGACAGGTGAGTCGCAGCGGGGAGCGGGGCAGAGCGGGCGGGAGAGAAGGAGAGAAAGATCTCCCCTCCGTTCCTCCCCACTCTCCCCTGCAGCTCCCCGCTCCGCAGCGCGTCCCGAATCTTTCAGCACGAGCGGGGAGGTACTCGGATAAAGCACATTACTCGGACGAGTAGTGCTTATCCGAGTACGTTCGCTCATCTCTAGTGCCCAATATTCGTCTCGTGTAAATGGGCCTTCAGTGTTTTGCTATGCTTTGTGTATTGCACTGTTTATTATGTATGCATTGTTTGGTTGCAGTATGGAAGTGGTGTTACTTTGTTTTAAGTGAGACACTGTGATGGTGACCACTGTGTCAAAGATCAGGCTTTTAGAACAAACGAAAGCCTGAGTGTGGTGCCACAGTGTTCCTGCAGAGGTGGAAGAGCATACGTACTTGCTGTTTTGGCGCCAGTCATTGCAGAATGGCTCAGTTGGCTAAGAGAGTTAGAGCTGCCAGTGTGAGCTGGGCAGGGAGAGAACCCATGGGTTCTTTAGTGAGATGAGTCGGGTCAAAGAGTCGTTGGAAAGTCAGTCGGGGTGAAAACTGCTGATTAGTCAAGGAAATGAAAAACTGCTGTGAATGCCAGGTAGGGAGCAAGTTGCCATTTGCAAAGGAACTGAGTACTGAAAGAGACTGTTGATAATTGGCCGAATAGTGACACGCTAGCTCAGTATTAAAAATTATTCCAGCCAGGGCGAACAAACAGCTCCCATATATCCAATGATGCACTACTTGTACTTCCAAGTAGTAAAACCACCAAGAATTGTACTTTGAGAACTGTAAACACCAACTATAACCACTACGCTAGTTCTTCATCAGTCTGTGTTTTTGAGTATTGCTAAACCATTCACTCCACGCCCTATTTTGTTACCACTCCTGCTCATTACATCGCCATGCTCCAAATCCCAGCAAACACCTGGCTGTTCTTAGGCTTACCTTTACCTCCAGGATGCCTTCAGTAGCTGTTTCCCAGAAGACTCTAATTTCTTCGTCCAGCTACCACATCTTGTTTGTGGATGTGTAGCACCATGTTCTGTAAGGGTACGCATAGGGTTCACTCTCCCTAAGTATATAAGAAGATAAAAAATATTTTGACATGTTCCTTTGTGATAAAATTATGAGCACAGCATACATTAAACTGTATGTACATTACGACCTAAATTAGACATTGCAAATGCCTTATACCATAATGTGTAATCTCCAGGAAGAAGGAAATTAACATAACAGAGCTGCATGAAATTAATAATATCAGAAATATTTCCCATGGTTTAATTTTATTTATCTTTGATTGTCAGCCTTCTTTCTCTAACGAAAAATGGATTTTGAAATAATGAAACCGCTAATGAGAAAGTTCATAATTTATGGTAAGAATAGAACCGTGATTAGCACTGGAGTCACATCACAGTGAGTGCCATGTCACTTTACAATTACTGCAAATGTTTTGTGGAAAAATTAATAGTGATGAGGTTCTTCTTGAAAAGAACTTTATAATGAACTGCCAGTAACCATGCAAATATGACAACGACATTCATGGATATAACTGACTCTCTAGGTTTTTAGCACACATATGGGGCTCTTCTTGCCCCTGAAGTTTCTTTTACCTGGAAAAGACAGTTATACATTTCTCCATCTTCCCAACTAAACCACAGCTGAAGTCTAAGCTGGTCATAACTATGGAGCTGCTCCATCAGGAACCACTTTGGGGTCAGTTTCAGTTTGTACATATTTGTACATATTTGTATAATCAAACAGCCAGTTGTCTACATGCTAATATCAAGATACTGTGCAAAAAAAAATGGATGGTCATCTTCCACTCAGATCTCTAATGTTAATCAGTCCAAACAGATACAACTTAAGGCAATACTTCTCTTAAGTTGGTAAACTCATTTTCCAGCAAAACAACAGTGAAACCAAGGTTAATTGATACCTAAATGGGGGTGGGATATAGTGAATACAGTCACGATTACACACCTGAGATGACTGGAAACTGCAGTTGGCCTGGTTTAGGCTAGACTGGGAATTCGAGTCAAAGGTATTTACCCTTGGGGAGGGTTGGACTTTGCTACTGAACAATCCCCAGGTCACACCACAAAATTAAAGGAAATACTTAAAGGAAACCTATACACAGAGAGAGCTGTCAATCTAGCCCATTCAGGTGCAGAAACACTGGTGCGGAGTTGCCCCGTGACTTTTATCCCCATTCCCAGCCATGCAAAGAGTGAAATCTTTGGCAAATTCACTCTACAATCCATATCAAAATTCTCACTATTCAGTGCGGGTCTTGCAACTGTGGATATGCTGCAGGAAATTTATGCTGAGGGTTTTCAGTATCGATTTTGCCCTTTGCAATGCAAAGGGGGAAATCTGGAGCAAATCCACAGCTATTATACACCAAAATCCAATGCAGATTTGTTGCAGATTTTCTGCTTCGGATAACCCACAGTATGTGAACATTCCCTTATATCCATTTTTAGGCAGACTCATTTTTAAGGCAGTTCAAAATTCATAATGTAGAAAAAATTTCTTCACACTTTCTGTGCTTCGAGTTAACAATTAAACATATCTCATGTCTAGATATTTTGTCCTTGGTTGACTGAATAGCAGAAACTTTTTCTTGAGGCAATAGATGACAACTAAGTTTTATGTGTGGTTCAAAGATTGAGACAGCCTAGTGATCTATTCATAATACTGTATACAATAGTCTACTTTCGGCAGATGGCTGATCTAATTTAGTCATGTTTGTTTATTATAAATAACTGCCAATTTCGTAAGCCAGTGTGTTATAATGCATAGTTTGTGTTTCACCTGAACTGCATTGTGTATGCCCTGTTTTGTGACCTGAAATAGTTTATTACTCCTTTGATTCCGTGATGAATTTGAAAAGTTGAACACCTGAATTCCCAAAGGCATTTTGACTGACATTGGTATTTATGAATAATAAATTACAAAAAAAAAATACACTGACAAATGTTTGCAAAAAAAGTAATAAACCAATATTCTCACATTTATTTTATTGAGTCTCCAGAGCTTTGACAAAACAGATAAAATGTTGAGTTGTTCTTTTTAATTTAAGAATGCCTCTAGCTAAAAAGAAAAACTGAACTGTGGCTATGGGTACCTTTGGTGGCAAATTTTATTTCCAGTTTTCCATTTTTGGGCTGATAATAATTTTAGCAATAGAATATAATGAAAAATGTTGCACTTTTTATCTTTAGTGGCTTCTACATATGACTGTATATAGACACTGCAGTATTAGTCTCAATAGGAGATCTGTCAGTGATGACTTAGTTTTTAATTTCCCTCTGCTCTCTCCTCTCCGGCACATGTTATCAGTTAATTTAAGACCACAACAAAGAAATGTTGTGGTCATAAATTAGCTGATAATAAGGTGCAAAAGAGTAAAGCAGAGGGAAACCTAAGCCACTTTAACATGGGATGATCACTCCTGTACTTTCACACAGGAGTATCATTGCTCAGTGAATGGAGGCAGAGTGGGCAAGAGATCATTTCGGCCCACCCACCTACAGTTACAGTAAATAGGCAGTTGTTCATAGATGAACTGTACGTGTGTGGGCCGAAATGATCTGCCTGTTAAAAGTGAACGATGCAGCGGCAGACCAACATTGATCTTACAGTCTGCATGAAAAATCCAATCACTGATCAGTTTTTCGCTGCAATTGTTCACACTGCACAATTACATGTAAATCACTCGATCTAACAAGTGATTTGCACAATAATAGTCCCATTTAAAAGGGACTTAAAGAGTACCTGTGTAGTGGCCCAGAACTTCATTCTGCTCCCCTCAATAAATGTCATACATGTTTGTCCTATGTAGATGCACTGTGCAAAGCTTGTCTTGTCATGTCCAGTGCGTGTGTTGCACAGCTGTGGCGCTTGAGAGGTTAACTTCAATAAAAAACAGAGCCACATGGAAGCACCTTCAGCTTTCATGTAGGTGAAGATGGAAGAAAAGGAGAGAAATCCTGTAGCGATTGGAGTCTGGATGTGAGCGGAGTGATGTCTAAGACCATAAAAGAGAGCATTCCCAAGTAATTCTGTATATAGAGACCCATCGTACAGGTACCAATTCATATTACAAGTTTTCCTATGGGGCCGTCGAACTCCAGGATCCCCGTATAGAGCTACGCTGCTGAGTCACACCCACGTGCCTACCATGCAGGGCGTTATAAGTGAATAGTAGCCACAGTGTCTGCGGAGTGACCCCTACCCATCTTCCTCCTCTGTAGTGCTCCCAGTCCAGGAGCGCTACTGTACAGATAATGCAGCCTGTAGGACCGGTTTCCATCCTGAGTATCCTTCCTGATCTCTGAGCTCTGTTCTGCTACACTTTTTAAGAATTGTACCTGCATTGTTTTGAATAATTGTTTGCCTAAGTTACTTCAAGTAAAGTTATACTGGGCCCTAACCGTTCCTGGGAACCCGAGGTACGATACACAAGTCTCTGTGTTTATTCTCCGCCGCGTAGCATACCGGTGTGTGGGAACGGTGGCATCACGAGTGATAACTACTACCCCCATTATCCTGTTTATTGGCGTTCCCTATCCTAGGGGTGTCGAAGGTGTTCTGCAATCTTGCTCTGGCGTTGGCTGTGTCTCATCCCTCTGGAATCAGAGCCTGGTAAGTGCTGCTGTGACAAGCCAACACTTTACCCTCTCTGCTTTCATGTTAGTCAAGTGTTTGGGGTACCCCTCTGGGGTGTTGCACCTGCACTTCTGCTCTGTCAGATGTTCTTGGCTCCTTCCCACAGCTGAAGACAGCCCCGTATGGCGCTATATGGGGCCATCTTCAGCTGCCGGAAGGAGCAAAAAATAGCCGATGGAGCAGAAGTGCTTTGAAGATGAAAATGCAGGTACTTTGGTCGAGCCTCACTGATGGATCTCCTACTAAGACTCATACTGCAATGTCTATATACAGTGACATGTAAAAAGATAAATGATGGAAATTTTTTAATTAAATCTTATTACAACAATGATTGCCAGCCCAAAATACATGCATTTAAGTGAAAAAATGTTCCCCCCCAAAGTCTCCATATAGCCTTTAAATACTTATTTGCAGTGACTTTATTAAGTCTTGCGCTCTGCCATTTGTACTTTAGTCTTCTTCTGCCTTGAGCTTTGAGATAAGACGTAAAGGTGCTTTTACATGGAACGATTATTATTCAAAGAAATTCACTGGATCATTTGAATTTGAACACTAATCATACAGTGTAAACACATGGCATAGTTTGCGCGGACGAACGATTATCGTTACGTGTAAAACTACCCTAACGATGGCCATGCATACTAAATTAAGATCAATGGAAACTGCTGGTTTTGGAAGAATTGTATAATAATGTAATGTACAGGCAAGGACTGATACTCTGCCCTATAAGTCACATTCTCTATTAAGTATACACCACTCCCGAAAGTCAGACAGTAAGCTACCCCTATTAAAATCTTTACAATGCAACTATTAGGTAATACTATGCAGCATAACTATAACATGCAGGGGCAGTTTGATGTTGGTCAGCATAAGGACATGCAGTGTAGAGCCTGTTCCAGCAAATAAAGTTCTGCCTAACCAAGTAGGTGAATATTGAATATTGGTATCTGGTCTGGGGTCTGAATTTTTTCTTGCTCTAATCCGGGGTCTGAGGAATTTAGGGATCTGTTGTCTGAGGATTTTAGTCATCTGATTCAGAGTCTGAAGAATTCTAGGGTTTGATGGATTTAGGGTACATTTCCCGATGTACACGAGCAGGAAATCGCTATGGATTTCCTGCTTTTGTACATCGGGCTGCGCTTTCCATAGTTATCCTATAAGAAGCGTTTCAAGCGTGATCCGTATGTGATTTATCGCTGCGGATCACGCTATAAAATATTGCTCGTGGACAGCCAGCCTTTGTCTGATGTACCTATTAATTCTGGGGTTTGGTCTGAGATCAGAATTCATTTAAGAGTCTGTTTTTGTTTAGGGAGTCTGGAGTATGTACAGTAAACCTTAAGTAGCATTGCTCTTAAGAAACACTGTTTTCAACTTAAGTCGGTGTGTCAGGGCAGCAGCGGGCCCTCAAATAAAGTTGCATCCCTCAGATAAGGGCGCCGACCACTCCATGACCCCAGGCGCCGTTCAGTGAGCGGCGCGCAGCTGATGCCAGTCACTTCCTGCTTCTCTTGCATCAGCGCGCATCTACTCCTCCCCTCTCCATAGTGCACAGTGCCGGCTGAACGTTGCCGTGTCTGCCTGTTTCCTGACAGTACAGAAGCTGAATCCCCAAAGTGCCAGCTGAACGCTGCCTGCCTTCTGAATCCCCACTGTACTGCAAAATGTAAGTACTGTGTACAGTAAAGAAACGTTTGCAAATAAATACTGCAGTCCTATGTCAAATCACAGATAACACAGTGATACGTACTGCTATAATGATGTCCCTCCAGTCCTATGTTAAACCACAGATAACACAGTGATAAGTACTGCTATAATGATGTCCCTGCAGTCCTATGTCAAAGCACTGTATGCTAAATGTCCAAAAACCTGTTAAATGTTAAATTATTCTTTACAGTTGTGTTTTATATTCATTCAGTATTGTTATTGTTATTGTTTTTGGCATTAAAGACCAGAGTTATTCTCTATTAAATGGGATTTGGTGTGTTTTTTGAAAGGTCTAGAACAAATTATTTGGATTTACATTAATTCCTATGGAAATAATGTCCTCAACTAACACTGATTTCTACTAAAGTTCATTGCTTCCGGACGGATTAATGATGTTAGTTGAGGTTCTACTGTATTAATTTGGGGGATTTGGTCAGTTATCTTTGCCTACTTATAGGTTGCTTATGGGGTTTAAATTTATTTTGGGGTGTTGTCTGTATTTATTTTAAATTCTGGATCGATATTTGAATTCTTAGGGGTTTTGGTGTGAGATTTGAATGAATTTCGGTGCATGTATTAGTTTAGAGGTCTGCATTTATTTAGGGGTGTGACAGAATTCATTTTGGCATCTTATCGGGAGTTTGATGCCTCTGCTGTACTAATCTTACATTTTCTATTTATTACTCCTTTGATTTTGTAATGAAATTGAAGAGTTGAACACCTGACTGTCCGAAGGCACTTTGACTGACATTGCTATTTATGCACAATAAATTACAAGAAAAAAAAAGCACTGACAAATGCTTGGAAAAATAAAAGTAATAAACTAATATTCCCATTTAGTTGAGTTTCAAAAGCTTTGACAGAATAGATAAGGTGTTTAATATGTTTTTCTTCTCAATTTAAACATGCCTCTAGCTAAAAATGAAAATTACGCTGTGGTCTTAAATACTCATATATTCAGCCTTTATCTCAACCATTTGTGTCTTCTTTTGCCTTCAGTTTCAGGGACTGAAAGCCATTGTCTAAATGTAGTCATACATACTAGAACAGGGACGTTAGTGTCCTTTTACACAGGATGACTGTCGAGAGCTTAAAGGAGTTTTCCGGGACACAAAAAAGTTAAAGGGGCTTTTATCTTGGCAGAACCCCGTTGAGAACTGCACCCCCAACGTGATTACTCAGCCACTCACAGGCTTCAGCAGCCCTATAAAAATCCCCATTGAAGCCTGTGAATAGCGAGTGGTCACATGCACAATGAACGGCATGTGACCACCCACTGCTTTTTCCAGGTTCCACACGGTAGGTATTGGCGCTGTGGAGCAAGACAGGGAGCTGCTGTGATACATGGGTATTCAATTTAAGTTCATTTAAGCCCTTTTGACTTTTTTTTCTGTACATGAAAACCCATTAAAGCCCCCAGTGGTCATCCCAACGATTATCGCTCAAGTGCTTTCACACAGGAATGATAATCGTCCACTCAATGGAGGTGAAGTACATTGACATTGCTCCATTGATGGATGTTTACATAGGGCAATCATCGTCTGAACGATGAACAATTAGCGAACAAATTATCATTGGTTGTTCAGTCACCGGTAGTGTTTACACAGAACAATTATTGTTCAGTTTTACACAATCCTAGAAACAATAATGGTTCAGTGTAAAAGGGCTATAACTATAAAAGGCTAAGCCTAATAGCGTACTAGCATACTTTTGAATGGGGCCCACCCCCAAGCATTCACATTTACCAGTTTCATGGGAAAGGTACATTTGGGAGTTGCATTAAATAAAAAAAATACAACTAGACCATGAAGAGTGCCCTTAACATTATAGGTTTAGGAAAAAAGTAATAAACAGTTAGGCACTGATACAGATGTTAAACCACAATCCCATGGCACACTGCAAACATGCTATTAATGTAATGTGTCAGCTATCCTGTTAACTGTTGCCACATCTGTATGTTATATCCTTACCCCCAAGCCCCTAAATTCATTCAGACCTCAGACCAGCCAACTACATTATCAAACCCCAGATCAGAAAATAATGACATGTTGAAAGTATTGATCGTGGGGGTCTAGGTGCCAAGACCTCCACTGATCGCTAAATGAAATGTCAGAATTGCTCAGCAGAGTGCCTTTCCTCTACGGCTGGGATTGTCCAGTGGTGTACTCATAGACTTTCTATTGAGGCCTTAAATTGCGCCAAACAGGGGCATCAATAGTCTTATGACCTCCTTTTGGTACTATGCTCTCACCTCATAGCTGTAACTACTTTGAAATTTCAGCAGCTTTTTTCTCCTCCTTGCAGAGATGGGAGACGGCAACGGGAAAGGGGCCTTCACTAATCCGACAGGCAGGGCGGTCAACTTACTCCTCCCCTTGCTGAAGTTGGAATAGCGCTGGGGGATTGAAGGTGCAAAGGGGGAAGTGGCAGTGCCAGAGCTGCTTGCAAAGCTCAAGAAGGATGAGGGCTAAGGAGAAAGCACTACACATGCGCTCTCTGTGTGAAACACTGTACAGCACCTCTCTCATTGGTGGATCAGCCCCTGCTGCCTCCTACTTTACCAATCAGTACACAGAGACTTCAGATTCAGGCTGTTGCTACTTCCTTTCTTCTAGTGTTGATTCAAGGACTGCATTGCCTTGTGGCCTGGGCCCCCTGAATCTGCAGGCTCCATTGCAGCCGCTTTGGCTGCTCCAGTGGCAGTTATGCCACTACACTACATTAAAAGCAACATACACTGCTGGTCTTTGCAGGTTTGTCTTTGTCTATAGAGACTGAATCAATACACAAAGTCTTGATGCTAGCCAGGAATTGAAGAGGACCAAGTGGTTTTGGCAGGATCCAAAGTTCATGCTAGAACTGATAATGTGTCCCTCTGATCAGATTCCCTATGGGACACACTGCTAGGTTGGGCAGTGGGCTGTGCCTGTTAAAATCTTTACAGTTTGAGAAATGAGCAATCTGGTACCTTGTAAATACCAACGCTGTATGGGTCACTAGATAAAATCGGCACATGGAAAGTCCTGATACTGTCCAGTATAACAATGTTATTTGCAGAGAACGGACCCCACACAAGGACCTGATACTAGCCAGTAGAGATGAGCGAACGTACTCGTTAAGGGCGATTTTGCAATCGAGCATTGCTATTTTCGAGTACCTGACTACTCGGGTAAAAAGATTCGGGGGGCGCCGGGGGGCTGCGTGGTGGAGCGGGGGGTGGCAGTGAGGAACGGGGGGGAGCTCTCTCTCCCCCCCCCACTCCCCTCTGCAAGCCCCCGCTCACCCCCCGGCACCCCCTGAGTCTTTTCACCCGAGTAGTCAGGTACTCGAAAATAGCGATGCTCGATTGCCAAAAATCGCCCTTAATGAGTACGTTTGCTCATCTCTACTAGCCAGTAATTGAAGAGTACCAAATAGGTAAGTATATTGCTGTCTGGTCTGGGATATAATTTTTTTTTCAAACAGAACAAATCCTGAAGCTGATTGCGCTATTTGTTCCTTTTTGAAAAATGGAATTGAAACAATATTTCCGTTAAAAAAACAAAACATTGGAATCATGGGGAATAAAATGGAATTAAAGTTTAATTCCATTCTTGTTTCTGTTTGCTCCTCAAATGGGAATGTTCGACTGAGCCTAATGATAATGTAATTTTACCGTAATATCACAATTAAGACTGAACAATGGGAGTATGAGCACTTGGGAAGAAGAAATCAAGGAAATATATTCTGCTAAAGATACAGGATCATGCAATGGGAATTCTAAGAGTTTTTCTTCTCCTGGGGCAGTTTAGGGCATGTTCACAAGGGCTTTATTCTGGCAGATCCACGTCAGATTTTATTTTCAATGTGCATCTTACAGTTTTGCCCATGGCAAAACATTGAAGCCTTGGAGTTCTGCCACAGATTTCCATGGGTGTCTGTACACAGTCAATGGGGCAAATCAACATGCCTACGCCCAACTCGGATTTTGTGTGGAAACAACGCCAAGATTTATTTTCTTATGCAATGCAGATTTCAAAGTTCATGCAATGAAAAATCTGTGAACTTCTAGAATGCTAAAATGGGGCAGATTTTGCAGACGAAACATTAAAAGAAAAAGAAACAGTAAAAGAAACATGAAGACATACTTGACTTCTGTTAACTTGAGCAGCCTTAATTGCTAAAATATTTATCTGGCATATGACATTCCATTAATAAAAAGTAAACCCCCTGAAGGAAACATTGGTGAGGTTTGTGTTCAGGTGCGGAGGGGAAATGCATGTGTAAGCAGCACCTCCTCGGGTCTCACACAGCCACCTTTATGTACATCCATTTCACTATATGTGAGCATAGTTTTATCAAAGGTATTTGGGCACTTGAAAGCCTAGACATAACTAAGTTATTAACAAAGTGAGGTCAGAATGTGCGCTGGCTTTTTAGGTCTTGGTGAACAATTTACGAACACCTGATTAGACATATATACTGTAGATGTAACACAAGCTTACTGCATTATTCTCTTTATATATAATATGGAGTATTAAGTATATTTACACAAAAACTACTGAACATTCCCATGTATCTGAATGAGGTTATTTCTTCAGCACACATATGGATTACTGTAAGGGCCATTTAGGTGAATTAGATGTCACTAAAATTACTAAGAAATTTGCTATGTGTGAATATAAATATGTTGTCACAAATCTCCATCCAGTGATAAAGTAAGAATGGATGAAGGTTTCAGACAAAATAATATGTAACGACCTTAAATGTAGTATCAAGGAGGAATAGGAGCAAGACAGGAATAATCAAAATAACAGCAAAAAATATACTGTATATTCCTTCTACCAGGAGGAATGTGAATTTATTCGGAAAATGAAATAGCCTAGAGAGTGTAAGAGGTCAATTCTTATTGGCGTGACCCTTGACTCTTCTGGGGGTCCCACTTGAGCACAGTGGATGAACTTTACTCCACAGGAAGCTTAATGGTTACAGTATTCTTTTAAGGCACAAATCTTGGCAGTCTCTTGAAGGCACAGGACTGGGCAGTTACTAATAGCAACAAGCAGTCTGTCTTGAGGAAGGCACTTAGCATTTACAATCACAGTTCAGACAGGCTCTTAGAGCATCTCAAATAACAGTAACAGTAATTTTAAGCAAGCACTTTCTAAAGTATCTGGTCAAATTGAGCAGGGACCTCAGGCCTTTTCTAAGCATCAGTGCAGTCTTTCCAAATAGCAGTCTGGTTAACAGATCCTTCCTGGGGTCTGCAGGTCTTCACCTTTTCACCCTGATTAAGGTATTTGTTTTCGGCTGCAATCCACAGGTTTATTAGAATAGCTGCTGATTGATGGATTAAGCAAGCAACAGTGTGAAGCAAGCCAGGAGTCAACACCGTGAAGTCAAAGTACATCAAAGCCAAAGGATAAATCAGAATCAGCGTCCCTCACACAGGCGTTCGGAAAAACACTGCGTTTACTGCGGTTTCTGCAGTGCTTGACACGCGTTTTTTCAGTCTTTTGGCTGCGTTTTTAGCACAGCTGAAAACACAGCCAAGGAAGCTGAATGTCAGAACTGTGTGAGGGAAGCCTTATACTCACCTAGCAGGCGCCGTCCGGGTCCCTACAGTTCTGCGGCCTCCGGGCACTTGTCATCACTGACAGAGTATTTCTTGATGCTAACGGGGTTTGAAGACCCCGCCTCCAGCAAGAGATTGCTCTGATTGGCTGAGTTGAAGTCACTTAGTTTTTAGTTCACCTAAAAACCAAGTGACTGTCGGCCCGTTTAAAGAGTAGTTGCTCAATCTATGAGTGACTGTCTGTTTATTGTGAATGGAGGTGGGCAGCCTGAGCGATCTTTTACAAAATGACTATTGCTCCTGTGTGAAAGCAGTCATCCCGAGATAGAAAATTGACCCTCCAGGTGTTTTTCATTACTACTAGAGATGAGCGAGTATACTCGCTAAGGCACATTACTCGAGAGAGTAGTGCCTTAGCCGAGTATCTCCCCACTCATCTCTAAAGATTCGGGGGCCGTCAGGGAGCGGCGGGGGAGAGCAGGGAGGAACGGAGGGGAGATCTCTCTCTCCCTCTCTCCCCCCGCTCCTCCCTGCTCCCCGCCGCAACTCACCTGTCACCGGCGCCGGCCCCCAAATCTTTAAAGACAAGCGGGGAGGTACTCGGCTAAGGCACTACTCGCTCGAGTAATGTGCCTTAGTGAGTATACTCGTTCATCTCTAATTACTACCACCTACTTTTCCAACCTTTTTAATACTGTTGTAGTGGCCTGGTACATGCTTTCCTGGCCCCCTCCATAATGTCAAACATGTATGTCTTATGTAGATGGTTTGTGCAAAACTGTTTTGTCATTCTGTTATGTGCATTGCACATCTGCAGCATATGATGGGTTAATGTCTGCAAAGTGTGAGCTGACTGTCTGTAAATGTATCAAATTCATGTCCTGTCATGTGGTATGAGCGAGGCTATAAATGTGAGTAATTGAGAGTGGGAAAAGGTCGTCTTCTATCTTGAGTTCGAAAAGAGTGAACAAAGTACAGAGGCACATGGGGGCACCTTCAGTCCTCATGTGTGGAAGATGGAAGAAGAGGAGAGGTTTCCCGGAGTGCTTGTTTCTGTGAGGAGAATGGAGTGAGTCCCCAAGAGAGGGAGCGTGAGCCAGTTTTCTTACTCAAGGCCCAGTGCAGAGGTACTTTTTCTGTTTTCAATTGTTCATGCCCAAGCGTCCTGAAGTCTGGGACCGCTGGGTGGAGGTACGCATCTACAATTGTCACACACACAGGCGTCCTGAAGTCTGGGATCACTGTGAGGAGGTACTCATTTTCAAGTCAGTCTCTATATATCTACCTAATTCTACCTGCACTTGGAATAGAGGCTATTTTTGCTTTGTATTGTTGGAGTTGTTACCCAGTAAAGTTATTCCAGGCCTTGACCATTCCCAGGGACTTGAGTTACTCTATTCCTGTCTGCAGCTCATTTATTCTCCGCCAATGTTCATGCCAGTCGATCCTGGAACGGTGACAACCACAATCCCTGTTTTCCAGTCTATTGGGCAGCCCTATGCCTGTGCTGTCCGGAGGAGGCGCAGCGCTGCCCTAGCCTTGGCTGCATGCGTCCCTCCGGGAGGGAGCGTGGTAAGAGCCGCCGTGACAAGCCAGCAACTTGCTCTCCCAGCTCCTTAGCGTATTCCATGTGTCCGGGGTTACCCTACGGGACACTGCACTGTCCGAACTTTTTTTGAGATGCGTTGCTGTCATTAATTTCTAAAGGAGTTAATTGTTTTACAAAGAAATAGAAAAATGCCTAACTTTCACCTTCTGATATGTGTTTTATGTTCTATTTTGAAAAAAATATGGTTATATGAGATTTCCAAATCATTGCATTCTTTTTTATTAACATTTATTTACATTTTACACAGAGTCCCAACTTTTTGGACTTGGGCTTGCCATTAGATTCTCAGAATATCTTATGTACACTACCACTTCTCTTGGATGGGCCAGGGCTAATGATGTCAGCACTGTGTCAATTTTCTAGCTTCCCCTGCAGGTTCCTTGCCCCAATAGCAGGAAGGTATGTCTCAGAATGCTGAAGCACAGTGTGCACTGGGTAGTCTGAGAATCTGGTTGCCATTTTACATACACATAGAAGGGGATGTCAATAGGATAAAGTACAGCAGCAATATAGAAAAAGAGAGCATTGGGTATTTTAACTATACATTCTACATGTATAGTGATATTTTAACTGTGAGACAGAGGGTTGCTTAATAGAGATGAGCGAACACCAAAATGTTCGGGTGTTCGTTATTCGGAACGAACTTCCCGCGATGTTCGAGGGTTCGTTTCGAACAACGAACCCCATTGAAGTCAATGGGCAACCAGAACATTTTTGTATTTCGCCGATGCTCGCTAAGGTTTTCATGTGTGAAAATCTGGGCAATTCAAGAAAGTGATGGGAACGACACAGCAACGGATAGGGCAGGCGAGGGGCTACATGTTGGGCTGCATCTCAAGTTCACAGGTCCCACTATTAAGCCACAATAGCGGCAAGAGTGGGCCCCCCCCCTCCTAACAACTTTTACTTCTGAAAAGCCCTCATTAGCAATGCATACCTTAGCTAAGCACCACACTACCTCCAACAAAGCACAATCACTGCCTGCATGACACTCCACTGCCACTTCTCCTGGGTTACATGCTGCCCAACCCCCCCACCACCACCACAGCGCACACCAAAGTGTCCCTGCGCAGCCTTCAGCTGCCCTCATGCCACACCACCCTCATGTCTATTTATAAGTGCGTCTGCCATGAGGAGGAACCGCAGGCACACACTGCAGAGGGTTGGCACGGCTAGGCAGCGACCCTCTTTAAAAGGGGCGGGGCGATAGCCCACAATGCTGTACAGAAGCAATGAGAAATAGAATCCTGTGCCACCGCCATCAGGAGCTGCACACGTGGGCATAGCAATGGGGAACCTATGTGCCACACACTATTCATTCTGTCAAGGTGTCTGCATGCCCCAGTTAGACCAGGCTTTTTAATTCATAGACACAGGCAGGTACAACCCCCTATTGTGAAGTCCCTGTCGACCGACAGCATGGGTGGCTCCCTGGAACCCACCGGCGGTACACAAAAATATCCCATTGCATTGCCCAACACAGCTGAGGTAGTAATGTCGTGCGTAATAGAGGTGGGCTTCGGCCCACACTGCATGCCCCAGTCTGACTGGGGTTCTTTAGAAGTGGACACATGTAGGTTACACTCCCTGTGGACCCACTGCCTGGGTGGGTGCCAGGAAGCCACCGGCGGTACATAGAAATATCCCATTGCATTGCCCAACACAGCTGAGGTAGTAATGTCGTGCGTAATACAGGTGGGCTTCGGCCCACACTGCATGCCCCAGTCAGACTGGGGTTCTTTACAAGTGGACACATGTAGGTTACACTCCCTGTGGACCCACTGCCTGGGTGGGTGCCAGGAAGCCACCGGCGGTACATAGAAATATCCCATTGCATTGCCCAACACAGCTGAGGTAGTAATGTCGTGCGTAATACAGGTGGGCTTCGGCCCACACTGCATGCCCCAGTCAGACTGGGGTTCTTTACAAGTGGACACATGTAGGTTAGACTCCGTGTGCACCTACAGCATGGGTGGCTCCCTGGAACCCACCGGCGGTACACAAAAATATCCCATTGCATTGCCCAACACAGCTGAGGTAGTAATGTCGTGCGTAATACAGGTGGGCTTCGGCCCACACTGCATGCCCCAGTCTGACTGGGGTTCTTTAGAAGTGGACACATGTAGGTTACACTCCCTGTGGACCCACTGCCTGGGTGGGTGCCAGGAAGCCACCGGCGGTACATAGAAATATCCCATTGCATTGCCCAACACAGCTGAGGTAGTAATGTCGTGCGTAATACAGGTGGGCTTCGGCCCACACTGCATGCCCCAGTCTGACTGGGGTTCTTTAGAAGTGGACACATGTAGGTTACACTCCGTGTGCACCTACAGCATGGGTGGCTCCCTGGAACCCACCGGAGGTACATAGAAATATCCCATTGCATTGCCCAACACAGCTGAGGTAGTAATGTCGTGCTTAATGCAGGTGGGCTAAAAATTTATTTGATTACACTGTAGGCGAGGGCCCACAAAAATTGCTGTATCAACAGTACTAATGTACATCCCAAAAATTGGCCATGGCCAGCCAAGAGGGCAGGTGAAACCCATTAATTGCTTTGGTTAATGTGGCTTAAGTGGTAACTAGGCCTGGAGGCAGCCCAGTGTAACGAAAAATTGGTTCAAGTTACAGTTCCAACGCTTTTAAGAGCATTGAAACTTTTAAAAATTGTTTAGAAAAATTATTTGAGTGAGCCTTGTGGCCCTAAGAAAAATTGCCCGTTCAGCGTGATTACGTGAGGTTTCAGGAGGAGTAGCAGGAGGAGGAGGAGGAGGAATATTAGACACAGATTGATGAAGCAGAAATGTCCCCGTTTTGGATGGTGAGAGAGAACGTAGCTTCCATCCGCGGGTGCAGCCTACGTATTGCTTATGTATCGCTGCTGTCCGCTGGTGGAGAACAGAAGTCTGGGGAAATCCAGCCTTTGTTCATCTTGATGAGTGTTAGCCTGTCGGCACTGTCGGTTGACAAGCGGCTACGCTTATCTGTGATGATTCCCCCAGCCGCACTAAACACCCTCTCCGACAAGACGCTAGCCGCAGGACAAGCAAGCACCTCCAGGGCATACAGCGCTAGTTCAGGCCACGTGTCCAGCTTCGACACCCAGTAGTTGTAGGGGGCAGAGGCGTCACCGAGGATGGTCGTGCGATCGGCTACGTACTCCCTCACCATCCTTTTACAGTGCTCCCGCCGACTCAGCCTTGACTGGGGAGCGGTGACACAGTCTTGGTGGGGAGCCATAAAGCTGGCCAGGCCCTTAAAGACTGTTGCACTGCCTGGGATGTACATGCTGCTCGATCTCCGCACCTCCCCTGCTACCTTGCCCTCGGTACTGCGCCTTCTGCCACTAGCGCTGTCGGATGGGAATTTTACCATCAGCTTGTCCGCAAGGGTCCTGTGGTATAGCAACACTCTCGAACCCCTTTCCTCTTCGGGAATGAGAGTGGGCAGGTTCTCCTTATAGCGTGGGTCGAGCAGTGTGTACACCCAGTAATCCGTTGTGGCCAGAATGCGTGCAACGCGAGGGTCACGAGAAAGGCATCCTAACATGAAGTCAGCCATGTGTGCCAGGGTACCAGTACGCAACACATGGCTGTCTTCACTAGGAAGATCACTTTCAGGATCCTCCTCCTCCTCCTCCTCCTCCTCAGGCCATACACGCTGAAAGGATGACAGGCAATCAGCCGGTGTACCGTCAGCAGCGGTCCAAGCTGTCTCTTCCCCCTCCTCCTCATCCTCCTCATGCTCCTCCTCCTGTACGCGCTGAGAAATAGACAGGAGGGTGCCCTGACTATCCAGCGGCATACTGTCTTCCCCCGCCCCCGTTTCCGAGCGCAAAGCAGCTGCCTTTATGGTTTGCAGGGAATTTCTCAAGATGCATAGCAGAGGAATGGTGACGCTAATGATTGTAGCATCGCCGCTCACCACCTGGGTAGACTCCTCAAAATTACCAAGGACATGGCAGATGTCTGCCAACCAGGCCCACTCTTCTGAAAGGAATTGAGGAGGCTGACTCCCACTGCGCCGCCCATGTTGGAGTTGGTATTCGACTATAGCTCTACGTTGTTCATAGAGCCTGGCCAACATGTGGAGCGTAGAGTTCCACCGTGTGGGCACGTCGCACAGCAGTCGGTGCACTGGCAGCTTAAAGTGATGTTGCAGGGTGGCAGCGTCCGTGTGGGACTTGCGGAAATGTGCGCAGAGCCGGCGCGCCTTTACGAGCAGGTCTGACAAGCGTGGGTAGCTTTTCAGAAAGCGCTGAACCACCAAATTAAAGACGTGGGCCAGGCATGGCACGTGCGTGAGGCTGCCGAGCTGCAGAGCCGCCACCAGGTTACGGCCGTTGTCACACACGACCATGCCCGGTTGGAGGCTCAGCGGCGCAAGCCAGCGGTCGGTCTGCTGTGTCAGACCCTGCAGCAGTTCGTGCGCCGTGTGCCTCTTATCGCCTAAGCTGAGTAGTTTCAGCACGGCCTGCTGACGCTTGCCCACCGCTGTGCTGCCACACCGCACGACACCGACTGCTGGTGACATGCTGCTGCTAACACATCTTGATTGCGAGACAGAGGAGGAGGAGGAGGAGGAGGGTGCTTTAGTGGAGGAAGCATACACCTCCGCAGATACCAGCACCGAGCTGGGGCCCGCAATTCTGGGGGTGGGTAGGACGTGAGCGGTCCCAGGCTCTGACTCTGTCCCAGCCTCCACTAAATTCACCCAATGTGCCGTCAGGGAGATGTAGTGGCCCTGCCCGCCTGTGCTTGTCCACGTGTCCGTAGTTAAGTGGACCGTGGCAGTAACCGCGTTGGTGAGGGCGCGTACAATGTTGCGGAAGACGTGGTCGTGCAGGGCTGGGACGGCACATCGGGAAAAGTAGTGGCGACTGGGAACTGAGTAGCGCGGGGCCGCCGCCTCCATGATACTTTTGAAGGACTCAGTTTCCACAACCCTATACGGCAGCATCTCAAGGCTGATGAATTTTGCTATGCGGACGGTTAACGTTTGAGCGTGCGGGTGCGTGGCGGCGTACTTGCGCTTGCGCTCGAACACTTGCGCAAGCGACGGCTGGACGGTGCGCTGAACTACACTGCTGGATGGGGCCGAGGACAGCGGAGATGAGGGTGTGGGTGCAGGCCATGAGGCGGTAGTGCCTGTGTCCTCAGAGGGGGGTTGCATCTCAGTGGCAGGTTGGGGCACAGGGGGAGAGGCAGGGGTGCAAACCGGAGGCGCTGAACGGCCTTCGTCCCACCTTGTGGGGTGCTTGGCCATCATATGTCTGCGCATGGTGGTGGTGGTGAGGCTGTTGGTGTTGGCTCCCCGGCTGAGCTTTGCGCAACAAAGGTTGCACACCACTGTTCGTCGGTCGTCAGGCGTCTCTGTGAAAAACTGCCAGACCTTAGAGCACCTCGGCCTCTGCAGGGTGGCATGGCGCGAGGGGGCGCTTTGGGAAACACTTGGTGGATTATTCGGTCTGGCCCTGCCTCTACCCCTGGCCACCGCACTGCCTCTTGCAACCTGCCCTGCTGATGCCCTTGACTCCCCCTCTGAAGACCTGTCCTCCTGAGTAAGCGTTGCACACCAGGTGGGGTCAGTCACCTCATCGTCCTGCTGCTCTTCCTCCGAATCCTCTGTGCGCTGCTCCCTCGGACTTACTGCCCTTACTACTACCTCACTGCAAGACAACTGTGTCTGATCGTCATCGTCCTCCTCACCCACAGAAAGTTGTTGAGACAGTTGGCGGAAGTCCCCAGCCTCTTCCCCCGGACCCCGGGAACTTTCTTATGGTTGGGCATCAGTGACGATAAACTCCTCTGGTGGGAGAGGAACCGCTGCTGCCCAATCTAAGCAGGGGCCCGAGAACAGTTCCTGGGAGTGTTCCCGCTCCTGAGCAGGTGTCATTGTAGTGGAGTGAGGAGGCTGGGAGGAAGGAGGAGCAGCAGACAGAGGATTCGGATTTGCAGCAGTGGACGGCGCAGAACTGCGTGTTGACGATAGGTTGCTCGAAGCACTTTCTGCCATCCAGGACAGGACCTGCTCACACTGCTCATTTTCTAATAACCGTCTCCCGCGTGGACCCATTAATTGGGCGATGAATGTGGGGACGCCAGAAATGTGCCTCTCTCCTAATCGCGCAGCAGTCGGCTGCGACACACCGGGATCAGGAGCTCGGCCTGTGCCCACACCCTGACTTGGCCCTCCGCGTCCTCGGCCGCGTCCACGTCCTCTAGGCCTACCCCTACCCCTCAGCATGCTGTATTACCAGTGATTTGATTTCACAGGCAGGAAATAAATTGGCGCAAGACTGCAGGCCAAATATAATTTTTTCCCTTTTTGGAAAACGAAAGGCCCCACTGCCTCTAGTGAATGAATAATCTAAGTTTAATAACTGTGCTGTGTCCCTGCTAATGTGTCACAGAACGTGAGGGTAGCAGAGTTATTATAACTCTGGCAGAGCAGGTATTTTTTTCCCAATTAAGGAAAGCAAATGGCGAAGCCAGCAGTAAAGCGTAGCTGGGTGCGTCTGATTTTTTAACGTTGTACACGCAGCTCACACGTGTCCACAGCCCTTAGGACGGACAGAGGCTGGACAAATAGATTTGTTTTCAGTTTTTTTCCACCAAAAGGCAGCACAGCGTATATTCAATGAACATGAGAAGTTTAATAACTGTGCTGTGGCCCTGCTAATGTGTCACAGAACTTGAGGGTAGCAGAGTTATTAACTCTGGCAGAGCAGGTATTTTTTTCCCAATTAAGGAAAGCAAATGGCGAAGCCAGCAGTAAAGCGTAGCTGGGTGCGTCTGATTTTTTAACGTTGTACACGCAGCTCACACGTGTCCACAGCCCTTAGGACGGACAGAGGCTGGACAAATAGATTTGTTTTCAGTTTTTTTCCACCAAAAGGCAGCACAGCGTATATTCAATGAACATGAGAAGTTTAATAACTGTGCTGTGTCCCTGCTAATGTGTCACAGAACGTGAGGGTAGCAGAGTTATTATAACTCTGGCAGAGCAGGTATTTTTTTCCCAATTAAGGAAAGCAAATGGCGAAGCCAGCAGTAAAGCGTAGCTGGGTGCGTCTGATTTTTCAACGTTGTTCACGCAGCTCACACGTGTCCACAGCCCTTAGGACGGACAGAGGCTGGACAAATAGATTTGTTTTCAGTTTTTTTCCACCAAAAGGCAGCACAGCGTATATTCAATGAACATGAGAAGTTTAATAACTGTGCTGTGTCCCTGCTAATGTGTCACAGAACGTGAGGGTAGCAGAGTTATTATAACTCTGGCAGAGCGGGTATTTTTTTCCCAATTAAGGAAAGCAAATGGCGAAGCCAGCAGTAAAGCGTAGCTGGGTGCGTCTGATTTTTTAACGTTGTTCACGCAGCTCACACGTGTCCACAGCCCTTAGGACGGACAGAGGCTGGACAAATACAATTTTTTTCAGTTGTTTTACAAGCAAAAGGCCGCACTGCGTATATTCAATGAATAATAACTGTGTTGTGGCCCTGCCTATACAATTCTTTCCCTGCAGTATCAATGGAGGGTGCAATGCTCTGCAGAGGCGATTTTGAGAAGAAAAAAAATATGCAGCACAGCTAACAGCAGCCAGCACAGTACTGCACACGGTTAAATATGGCCCTAGAAAGGACTGTTGAGGTTCTTGAAGGCTACACTCACTCCTAACACTCTCCCTGCCTATCCAACACTTCTGTCCCTAATGCCGGGTGCAACGCTCTGCAGAGGCGATTTTGAGAAAAAAAAATAATTGCCACTGCTAACAGCAGCCAACACACAGCTATCAGTGGCCCTAATAAGGACCTTTGGGGGTCTTGAAGCCTACACTAACTACCAATTCTTTCCCTACAGCAGCTCCGGTACAAACAGCACTGTCCCTCATCTAACTCACAAGGCATCTGAGGCGAGCCGCGGGAGGGGCCGACTTTTATATTAGGCGGACACCTGATCTCCCCAGCCACTCACTGCAGGGGGGTGGTATAGGGCTTGAACGACGCAGGGGGAAGTTGTAATGCCTTCCCTGTCTTTCAATTGGCCAGAAAAGCGCGCAAACGTCTCAGGGAAGGAAGTGAAAGTAACCAGAACACTGCATGGTGTTCGTTACGAATAACGAACATCCCGAACACCCTAATATTCGCACGAATATCAAGCTCGGACGAACACGTTCGCTCATCTCTATTGCTTAAATGTATTTGCAAAGCTTTTAAACATATACAATAATCTAATGAAAGGTATTCCACTAATTATGAATATTGTAAAGGCACATGTAATATCTTTTTGTACGGATCTCTCTGATTTAATCCTCCAGATTAAGTCTATATGTAAATTATTTACATATGCCACATAATATTTTTTAAATGAATTTGAGTGTAACATTTTATTGTATGAGGCTCTTAAAAGGCTACTTGTCTGCTTGTATACTGATCAGTGTAAGTTTTGAGAGCTGGGTATTAAAGGAAGTGGGTACACTGCCAGTTAAATGTTGGATACCAGCATGTCATCTCTGCTTATAAAGGATACCTTTATGAGAAGCAGTTTCACCTAGAAGGCTTTGCAGAAGAGACCACTGAAGTGATTACAGTTTCCAAAATTGTCCATCCTCTGTGCATATATTATAGACTCAAAATAGAGTGAGGAAAGAGAAAAATGCCAAGAATTAAAACAGTCCCGTTACACTGATCCTTTTTATTTCATGCTCTGGCTACGTTTAGGAAGGAATCTACTCTACTCTTCTAATGATAAATGTAGTCAACTCTCATTTATTCTCCATCCAGCTTTCCAATGCTAACAAAGTGTATCTTCTTACAGTTCTATTTTTTATCATTTAACCCCTTAACGCTACAGGACATACAGTTATGTCCTGCAGGTTCGGGGTATGTATGGAGGTCGATCCCACTTCATATAATGCCGGTGCCAGCTGTTTCTTAGAGCCCACATTCACCCACAATAGCTACAATAACCGCACAACTCACTGTTAACCCTTTAAATGCTGCAGTCAATTCTGACAGTGGCATGTAAATGCCTCAATCGATTTTCGGGGGTTTCGCACTGCCCCCCCCTCCCCGCGCGATAAGATTGCGGGTTATCGTGCAGTTGCCATGACAGCCAGGAGCCTTCTGGCATGGCTTGATAGATTGTCACATTGCAGTATAATGTAATGCTATGGCATTACATCATACTGCAGGAGCGATCAAACCATCGCAAGTTCATGTCCCCTCTAGGGACTAAAAAAACTGTAAAAATTTGTTTTAAAAAGTCTTATTAATTATTTTAAAAAATTTAACAAAAGTTGAAAAAAAATCCCTTTTGCCAAAATTAAACTAAAAGAATCTAAATAATAAAACAAAAAAGCAAATTTGATATTGCTGCATCTGTAAAAGTCCAATCTATCAAAGTAGCACATTATTTACCCCGCAGGATGAACGTTGTTAGAAAAAAAATAAACAATGCCAGAGTCACTTTGTTTCCAAGAAAAATATAATAAAAGCAATTGAAAAGTTGTATGCACTCCAAAATGGTACCAATACAAACTACGGGACGTCCTGCAAAAAAATTAGCCCTCGCACAACTATGTCAATGGAAAAATAAAAGTTATGGCTGTCAGAACAATCGGCAGAAAATAATTTTAAAGAATTAAATATCTTTGGAAAGATATAGTACAGCAAAAAAAAAAACTATATAAATTTTGATACCGCAATCGTACTGACTAGAGATGAGCGAGCATACTCGTCCGAGCTTGATACTCGTTCGAGTATTAGGGTGTTCGAGATGCTCGTTACTCGTGACGAGTACCACGCGATGTTCGGCTTACTTTCATTTTCTTCCCTGAGAAATTTGCGCGCTTTTCTGGCCAATAGAAAGACAGGGAAGGCATTACAACTTCCCCCTGCGACCTTCAAGCCCTATACGACCCCCCTGCAGTGAGTGGCTGGCGAGATTAGGTGTCACCCGAGTATTAAAATCTGCCCCTCCCGCGGCTCGCCACAGATGCATTCTGACATAGCTGAGGGAAAGTGTTGTTGATGCCGGAGCTGCTATAGGGAGAGCGTTAGGAGTGATTTTAGGTTTCAAGAACCCCAACGGTCCTTCTTAGGCCATAGAAATCGCAGATCGCACCTATGTGCGATCTGCGATTTCTGTTCTCTTCTCTATATGCGCTCAATGGGGCCGGCGGCAGCAGCGCCGACCCCATTGAGAACATATAGAAGACAAATCATTCTTCTCTGCCACAGCTGTAACAGCTGTGGCAGAGAAGAACGATGTTTGCCCATTGAATTCAATGGAGCCAGCAATACAGCAGGTTCCACTGAAAGCAATGGGCTGCCGGCGATCGTGGGATGAATTGTCAGGAAGGGCTTAAATATATAAGCCCTTCCCTGCAATTCATCCAGAAATGTGTTACAATAAAAATATATACCGGCGTATAAGGCGACGGGGCGTATAAGACGACCCCCCAACTGTCACCTTATACGCCGGTAATACAGCGGAGCAAAGAATAAAAATCATTACTCACTTCACCGGGCGTTCTGCGGCGCTCCTGCAGGCTGTCGCTCCCTCCTGGTCCCCGGCAGAGCATTGCTTTCTCTACGAAGGGCTTTAAATCCCCGCCTCCAGAAACACACGTGCTTTCAGCCAATCACAGCCAATGACAATGATGTCATTGAATGGCTGTGATTGGCTGAAGGCACGTGTGTTTCTGGAGGCGGGGATTTCAACCACAGCGTCCAGAAAGCAATGTTCTGCCTCGGACCAGGAGGGAGCGACAGCCTGCAGGAGCACCGCAGAACGCCCGGTGAAGTGAGTAATGATTTTTATTCTTTGCTCCGCTGTATTACCGGCGTATAAGGTGAAAGTTGGGGGGTCGTCTTATACGCCCCGTCGCCTTATACGCCGGTATATATTTTTATTGTAACACATTTCTGGATGAATTGCAGGGAAGGGCTTATATATTTAAGCCCTTCCTGACAATTCATCCCGCGATCGCCGGCAGCCCATTGCTTTCAGTGGAACCGGCTGTATTGCTGGCTCCATTGAATTCAATGGGCTAACATCGTTCTTCTCTGCCACAGCTGTTACAGCTGTGGCAGAGGAGAACGATCTTTATGCTGACAGTGCGGGGGGGGGGGCACTCTTGCCGCTATTGTGGCTTAATAGTGGGACCTGGGAACTTGAGATGCAGCCCAACATGTAGCCCCTCGCCTGCCCTATCCGTTTCTGTGTCGTTCCCATCACTTTCTTGAATTGCCCAGATTTTCACAAATGAAAACCTTAGCGAGCATCGGCGATATACAAAAATGCTCGGGTCGCCCATTGACTTCAATAGGGTTCGTTACTCGAAACGAACCCTCGAGCATCGCGAAAAGTTCGTCCCGAGTAACGAGCACCCGAGCATTTTGGTGCTCGCTCATCTCTAGTACTGACCCATAGAATAAAGTTATCATGTCATTTTTGTTGCAGTGTGTATGCTGTAGAGCCAAGACATACCCAATGATGGCGGAATTTAGTTTTTTTCCATTTCACTCCACTTAGAATTTTTCAAAAAAATTTTTAGTACACAATATAATACCATTGAAAAGTACAACTCATCCAGCAAAGAATAAGCACTCAGACAACTACATTGATGGTTAAATAAAATGAGTTAGCAAACTACTAACGACCACTTGTCTGTATGTATGTGTGTGAGTGATTCTTATGCTCCACCCCTGGTAATGTCATGGCTCCGCCCCCTATTGATGCCATCAAAGGTCCTACAACATATATAAAACACAGAGTCTGACCGATAGAAGAACAACACAGTTAGGGCTCTTGGAAGAGGAGGATAAAAATAACAAAATGAGAATACAACTAAGCTATTATTATCTCAGAAGACACAACTCAGCAGTTCTGACAGAAAACATTGACCTTCTCCACCCCAGAGATCCAGTGGGCTTAAGCACCTGTGGTGATGTCACTGCTGTGGGGCCAAGCTGTGTGTTTGATGTGGGGGAATCAAGCTGCTGTGTGTCTGATGTGTGGAGATCATAATGCATGTACCATGTAGCATAGCTGTGTGGCATATTGCATATTGTTGGAGGATCCAAGCTGTGTTTGTCTTGTGTGGTAATCAAGCTACTGTGAGTGTGATCTGCCACCAGAAACACTGCTACTATAATGTCCTAATAATCACTAGTTACTGATTGAAGGGGTCTCTTCATGTTTTACTGGACACAGTGCCATACATTTTGTAGTGGCTGTGCCTGATATTGTAGCAGAAGTCTCATTTAGGGCTGCTGTCCACGGACGATCTTGCATTGTGTTACTCGTGGCGATAATCGGTCCGCGAGTAACGCAATGCACGCTTTCCGTAGCGTTGCTATGAAAACCACAGCCCCCCTGTCCACGAGCGGAGAATCATAGCAATTCTCCGCTCATGAGACTCAAATCGCGGCATGCTGCGATTTGCCGCAAGTCTCCACGGTGAGCGCAGAGAACTGTTAGCTCTCCCCCCTGCTCCCTGGCAGCGTTGCCTGTGGACAGGGGGCCTTACTTGAAGTAAATGGGAGAAATTTTTAATAAACAAGTTGCACTGGTGCCACACTGAAGCCTCACCAAGTTTACCACAGTTTATAAATACAGCATAATGCTGTCTGAACACAAAATATATCAAGACTGGCATTTTAAATGCTGGTATCAATAGGAATTTCCCCAATGCTGGTCGTAGCTAATACATGAAGAGATGAGCATCTCTTCATATACTAGGCACATCTTCACATCTCCATGCGCCTACACTGAAATGTATGCTGCCTCTGACTATGTACATTTCTGGGATAATTTCCACCAGAATGTGTTACAAATTACACATAAATGTGTCAGTCCAAGATGGCGACACTACCTCCTAATAAGCTCCACCGACTTTTATAAATGTGATGAGCACGTCGCAAAAACCTGAGAAGTTTAACATTTTTGCGCAAACCCTTACTTTCTAGAGATGAGCGAGCACCAAAATGCTCGGGTGCTCGTTACTCGAGACGAAATTTTCGCGATGCTCGAGGGTTCGTTTCGAGTAACGAACCCCATTGAAGTCAATGGGCGACTCGAGCATTTTTGTATATCGCCGATGCTCGCTAAGGTTTTCATTTGTGAAAATCTGGGCAATTCAAGAAAGTGATGGGAACGACACAGCAACGGATAGGGCAGGCGAGGGGCTACATGTTGGGCTGCATCTCAAGTTCCCAGGTCCCACTATTAAGCCACAATAGCGGCAAGAGTGGGCCTCCCCCCCTCCCAACAATTTTTACTTCTGAAAAACCCTCATTAGCAAGGCATACCTTAACTAAGCACCACACTACCTCCAACAAAGCACAATCACTGGCTGCATGACACTCCGCTGCCACTTCTCCTGGGTTACATGCTGCCCAACCCTCCCGCACGACCCAGTGTCCACAGCGCACACCAAAGTGTCCCTACGCAGCCTTCAGCTGCCCTCATGCCACACGCTGGCCTCATAGCCACACCACCCTCATGTCTATTTATAAGTGCGTCTGCCATGAGGAGGAACCGCAGGCACACACTGCAGAGGGTTGGCACGGCCAGGCAGCGACCCTCTTTAAAAGGGGCAACGCGATAGCCCATAATGCTGTACAGAAGCAATGAGGAATCCAATCCTGTGCCACCTCCATCAGGAGCTGCAAACGTGGGCATAGCAATGGGGAACCCATGTGCCACACACTATTCATTCTGTCAAGGTGTCTGCATGCCCCAGTAAGACCGGGTTTTTTTATAAATAGTCACAGGCAGGTACAACACCGCAATGGGAATTCCGTGTGCACCCACAGCATGGGTGGCTCCCTGGAACCCACCGGCTGTACATAAATGTATCCCATTGCAGTGATTAGCACAGCTGAGGTAACGTCAGGTTTAATGCAGGTGGACTTCGGCCCACACTGCATGCCCCAGTCAGACTGGGGTTCTTTAGGAGTGGACACATGGAGTTACAACTCCGTGTGGACCGACAGCATGGGTGGGTCCCAGGAAGCCACCAGCGGTACATAAATATATCCCATTGCATTGCCCATCACAGCTGAGGTAACGTCCGATTAAATGCAGGTGGTCTTCGGCCCACACTGCATGCCCCAGTCTGACCGGGGTTTTTAATACATAGACACTGGCAGGTACAAATCCCTAATGTGAAGTCTCTGTGGACCCACAGCATGGGTGGGTCCCTGGAACCCACCAGCGGTACATAAATATATCCCATTGCAGTGCCCATCACAGCTGAGGTAATGTCAGGTTTAATGCAGGTGGGCTTCGGCCCACACTGCATGCCCCAGTCAGACTGGGGTTCTTTAGAAGTGTACACATGCAGTTACAACTCTGTGTGGACCCACAGCATGGGTGGCTCCCTGGAACCCACCGGCGGTACATAAATATATCCCATTGCAGTGCCCAGCACAGCTGAGGTAACATCAGCTTTAATGCAGGTGGGCTAAAAATCAATAAGATTACAATGTAGGCGAGGGCCCAAAAAAATTGGTGTACCAACAGTACAAATGTACTTCAGAAAAATTGCCCATGCCCAACCAAGAGGGCAGGTGAAACCCATTAATCGCTTTGGTTAATGTGGCTTAATTTGTAACTAGACCTGTAGGCAGCCCAGTTAAAATAAAAATTGGTTCAGGTGCAAGTTTCAACACTTTATTGAATTGAGAATTGAAACGTATAAACATTGTTTACAAAAGTTATATGACTGAGCCTTGTGGGCCTAAGAAAAATTGCCCGTTCGGCATGATTACGTGAGGTTTCAGGAGGAGGAGCAGGAGGAGGAGGATGAATATAATACACAGATTGATGAAGCTAAAAGGTCCCCGTTTTTTATGGTGATAGAGAACGATGCTTCCATCCGCGGGTGCAGCCTACGTATAGTTTAGGTATCGCAGCTGTCCGCTGGTGGAGAAGAGAACTCTGGGGAAATCCAGGCTTTGTTCATCTTTATGATTGCAAGCCTGTCGGCACTGTCGGTTGACAGGCGGGTACGCTTATCCGTGATGATTCCCCCAGCCGCACTAAACACCCTCTCTGACAAGACGCTAGCCGCAGGACAAGCAAGCACCTCCAGGGCATACAGCGCGAGTTCAGGCCACGTGTCCTGCTTTGACACCCAGTAGTTGTAGGGGGCAGAGGCGTCACGGAGGACGGTCGTGCGATCGTCTACGTACTCCCTCACCATCCTTTTACAGTGCTCCCGCTGACTCAGCCTTGACTGGGGAGCGGTGACACAGTCTTGCTGGGGAGCCATAAAGCTGTCAAGGGCCTTGGATAGTTTTCCCCTGCCTGTGCTGTACATGCTGCCTGATCTCAGCGCCTCCCCTGCTACCTGGCCCTCGGAACTGCGCCTTTGGCCACTAGCGCTGTCGGATGGGAATTTTACCATCAGTTTGTCCACCAGGGTCCTGTGGTATAGCATCACTCTCGAACCCCTTTCCTCTTCGGGTATGAGACTGGAAAGGTTCTCCTTATACCGTGGGTCGAGCAGTGTGTACACCCAGTAATCCGTAGTGGCCAGAATGCGTGTAACGCAAGGGTCACGAGAAAGGCATCCTAACATGAAGTCAGCCATGTGTGCCAGGGTACCTGTACGCAACACATGGCTGTCCTCACTCGGAAGATCACTTTCAGGATCCTCCTCCTCCTCCTCCTCCTCAGGCCATACATGCTGAAAGGATGACAGGCAAGCAGCATGGGTACCCTCAGCAGTGGGCCAAGCTGTCTCTTCCCCCTCCTCTTCATGCTCCTCCCCCTCCTCCTCCTCAACGCGCTGAGATATAGACATGAGGGTGCTCTGACTATCCAGCGACATACTGTCTTCCCCCGCCTCCATTTCCGAGCGCAAAGCGTCTGCCTTTATGCTTTGCAGGGAACTTCTCAAGAGGCATAGCAGAGGAATGGTGACGCTAATGATTGCAGCATCGCCGCTCACCATCTGGGTAGACTCCTCAAAGTTTCCAAGGACCTGGCAGATGTCTGCCAACCAGGCCCACTCTTCTGTAAAGAATTGAGGAGGCTGACTCCCACTACGCCGCCCATGTTGCAGCTGGTATTCCACTATTGCTCTACACTGCTCGTACAGCCCGCCCAATATGTGCAGCATAGAATTCCAGCGTGTGGGCACGTCGCACAGCAGTCGGTGCTCTGGCAGCTGAAACCGACGTTGCAGGGTCCTCAGGGTGGCAGCGTCCGTGGTGGACTTGCGGAAATGTGCGCAGACGCAGTGCACCTTGCCGAGCAGGTCAGACAAGTGGGGGTAGTTTTTCAGAAACCGCTGAACCACAAGATTGAAGACGTGTGCCAGGCATGGCACATGTGTGAAGCTGCCGAGCTGCAGAGCCGCCACCAGGGTATGGTTGTTGTCACACACGACCATGCCCGGTTGGAGGCTCAGCGGCAAAAGCCAGCGGTCGGTCTGCTCTGTCAGACCCTGCAGCAGTTCGTGGGCCGTGTGCCTCTTATCTCCTAAGCTGAGTAGTTTCAGCACAGCCTGCTGACGCTTGCCCAACGCTGTGCTGCCACCCGGCGCGACACCGACTGGTGGCGACGTGCTGCTGCTGACACATCTTGATTGCGAGACAGAGGTTGCGTAGGAGGAGGAGGGTGGTATAGTGGAGGAAGCATACACCGCCGCAGATACCAGCACCGAGCTGGGGCCCGCAATTCTGAGGGTGGGTAGGACGTGAGCGGTCCCAGGCTCTGACTCGGTCCCAGCCTCCACTAAATTCACCCAATGTGCCGTCAGGGAGATATAGTGGCCCTGCCCGCCTGTGCTTGTCCACGTGTCCGTTGTTAAGTGGACCTTGGCAGTAACCGCGTTGGTGAGGGCACGTACAATGTTGCGGGAGATGTGGTCGTGCAGGGCTGGGACGGCACATCGGGAAAAGTAGTGGCGACTGGGAACCGAGTAGTGCGGGGCTGCCGCCGCCATCATGTTTTTGAAAGCCTCCGTTTCCACAAGCCTATACGGCAGCATCTCCAGGCTGATCAATTTGGCTATGTGCACGTTTAACGCTTGAGCGTGCGGGTGCGTGGCTGCGTACTTGCACTTGCGCTCAAACACTTGCGCTAGCGACGGCTGGACGGTGCGCTGAGAGACATTGCTGGATGGGGCCGAGGACAGCGGAGGTGAGGGTGTGGGTGCAGGCCGGGAGACGGTAGTGCCTGTGTCCTGAGAGGGGGGTTGGATCTCAGTGGCAGGTTGGGGCACAGGGGGAGAGGCAGTGGTGCAAACCGGAGGCGGTGAACGGCCTTCGTCCCACCTTGTGGGGTGCTTGGCCATCATATGTCTGCGCATGCTGGTGGTGGTGAGGCTGGTGGTGGTGGCTCCACGGCTGATCTTGGCGCGACAAACCTTGCACACCACCGTTCTTTGGTCGTCTGCACTCTCAGTGAAAAACTGCCACACCTTTGAGCACCTCGGCCTCTGCAGGGTGGCATGGCGCGAGGGGGCGCTTTGGGAAACAGTTGGTGTATTATTTGGTCTGGCCCTGCCTCTACCCCTGGCCACCGCACTTACTCTTCCAACCTGTCCTGCAGCTGCACTTGCCTCCCCCTCTGAAGACCTGTCCTCAGTAGGCTTAGCAAACCAGGTGGGGTCAGTCACCTCATCGTCCTGCTGCTCTTCCTCCGAATCCTCTGTGCGCTCCTCCCTCAGACTTACTGCAATTACTACTACCTGAGTGATAGACAACTGTGTCTCATCGTCGTCGTCCTCCTCACCCACTGAAAGCTCTTGAGACAGTTGCCGGAAGTCCCCAGCCTCATCCCCTGGACCCCGGGAACATTCCAAAGGTTGGGCATCGGTCACGACAAACTCCTCCGGTGGGAGAGGAACCATTGCTGCCCATTCTGGGCAGGGGCCCGAGAACAGTTCCTGGGAGTCTGCCTGCTCCTCAGAATGTGTCATTGTAATGGAGTGAGGAGGCTGGGAGGAAGGAGGAGCAGCAGCCAGAGAATTCAGAGTTGCAGCAGTGGACGGCGTAGAACTCTGGGTGGTCGATAGATTGCTGGATGCACTTTCTGCCATCCACGATAGGACCTGCTCACACTGCTCATTTTCTAAAAAAAAGGTCTACCGCGTGGACCTATTAATTGTGAGTTTAATCTGGGGATGTCAGAAACGTGCCTCTCTCCTAATCCCGCAGCAGTCGGCTGCGATACACCTGGATCAGGAGCTCGGCCTGTGCCCACACCCTGACTTGGGCCTCCGCGTCCTCGCCCGCGTCCACGTCCTCTAGGCCTACCCCTACCCCTCAGCATGGTGTATTACCAGTAGTGCAGAAACAGAACGCTGTAATTAAATGTGCCGCTTATTGGCCTGTGGTTGGAGGCTGGCTTCGCTTACGGAACGCACAGCAGAGCCAGGAAAGAATTTTGCACAAGCCTGTAGTGAGACGTAGGTGCGTATGACTGAGCTAGTGGAATTCACAGCGCAGAAGCAGTCAAGTGTCCAAAGGCCACTAGTAGGCCTTAAGTATTTTGCTTCTATTTTTTTAAAGGCTGAGCTGAGACAGCAGACAGATACTGTAGGCAGCGTATATATGTATACTGTTTCCCTCTGGACGGGATGACGGCGGTGATGTAACGGGCATTGCAGAGCCAGGAAACAATTTTGCGCAAGCCTGCTGTAACACTTAGCTGCGTAATAATTAGGACTACTACCCCCAGCAGAGACTCAGTACACTCAAGACGGTCACAGGCTGCCCAAAGATAGTATTTTTCCCAAATTTGTTTGAAAAATCCCACTGCCTATATAGACAGTATATCTCTTTCACCTTTCCCACTGTCCCTGCCTCACCAGTACTGGCCCTATACTATGTAAAATTACTGCAGACTGTTTCCCTCTGGACGGGATGACGGCGGTGATGTAACGGGCAACGCAGAGCCAGGAAACAATTTTGCGCAAGCCTGCTGTAACACTTAGCTGCGTATTAATTAGGACTACTACCCCCAGCAGAGACGCAGTACACTCAAGACGGTTACAGGCAGCCCAAAGATAGTATTTTTCCCAAATTTGTTTGAAAAAGCCCACTGCCTCTATAGACAGTATATCTCTTTCACCTTTCCCACTGTCCCTGCCTCACCAGTACTGGCCCTATACTATGTAAAATTACTGCAGACTGTTTCCCTCTGGACGGGATGACGGCGGTGATGTAACAGGCAACGCAGAGCCAGGAAACAATTTTGCGCAAGCCTGCTGTAACACTTAGCTGCGTATTAATTAGGACTACTACCCCCAGCAGAGACGCAGTACACTCAAGACGGTCACAGGCAGCCCAAAGATAGTATTTTTCCTAAATTTGTTTGAAAAAGCCCACTGCCTATATAGACAGTATATCTCTTTCACCTTTCCCACTGTCCCTGCCTCACCAGTACTGGCCATATACTCTGTACAATGACTGCAGACTGAGGACGCAATGCTCTGCACGCCCGATATACAAAAAAAAAAAAATTGTGCAACACTGCTCACAGCAGCCTCAACAGTACTGCACACAGTCAGATGTGGCCCTAAGAAGGACTGTTGGGGTTCTTCAAGCCTAAAATAACTCCTAACGCTCTCCGTATAGCATCAGCAGCACTGTCCCTGATCTATGTCAGAATGCATCTGTGGCAAGCCGCGGGAGGGGCAGATTTTAATACTCGGGTGTCACCTGATCTCCCCAGCCACTCACTGCAGGGGGGTGGTATAGGGCTGGAACGTCGCAGGAGGAAGTTGTAATGCCTTCCATGTCTTTCTATTGGCCAGAAAAGCGCGCTAACGTCTCAGAGATGAAAGTGAAAGTAACTCGAACATCGCGTGGTACTCGTCTCGAGTAACGAGCATCTCGAACATCCTAATGCTCGAACGAGCATCAAGCTCGGACGAGTACGTTCGCTCATCTCTATTACTTTCACAAAATTTGAGACTTTTTAAAGCCAGTTTCTGAAGTAAAAGCTTTTTTTGAACACCTCAATTATTTTTTAATGTATTTATGCCAAATAACTGACAAAAATAAAATCTCTTGCTTCTCTTCAGTAGATGACAAAACTAGGTGCCTTTTAGCCATTACTAAGGGGATCTCAATGCATGGTAATTTCTACAGCTGCTGTTAAACTCATTGGAAGCTGTAAAAATCTCTGCACTGAGCACCCCTAATGGTGGATGCAGGAAAATGCTATTCCTCTATGTAAGGAAGCAGAATTAGGTCAGAGCCTGGCCCACTGCATACCATGGGACTTATGGTAGTGGCATGGTTTGTTTTTGCGGTGATTACACCAATGCTTATGTAAAAGTATGAAAAACACAGAATGAGCAGAAATGTAAATGTATCTAAAAGTGTTGCTTTTTTATGTCCCCTGTACTGTTAATACATGGTGCTTCGTCAAGCAAGCCATAATCTTTCAAAGATGAAAAATTCAGTATCCATCCTTGCCAAATCACAGGCCCATGAAGCTATTTTTGTCACTTAATGATGACTGCTCTTGGGGTAATCATTTTATGTATTGTCTAATTGTACTCATGTAGCGATTTCAGGCACTAGGGTGGAGCCTTAGGTGTATTAGCCACAGGTCTTGAGAGTCAGGAGTCAGCAATGGGAGGTCTTGGTTTGAAATGCAGACGAATGAAGCAAGAAGGGAAGTCGAAAGGGAAGCCAGAAGTCAATAACGGTAGGTCTCAGTTTGCAGTGCAGAGGGATGAGGCAGGTAGCGAAGTCAGAAGGGAAGCCAGCAGTCAGCATCAGGAGGTCTTGCAGAAACGTGGAGGAACAGGCCAGTGCAGCTTTATCAAATGGTGCTGTGAAGCAGAATAATCAGGGCCAGGTTTATATAGCAAGCCTAATTAGAGGCCGGAGGAAGCCAGAACACAGACTGTATAGCAAGGGCAACTCTTTTTTGCAATCTTTTTTTAATTTAATTAATGTGTATTTGGAAATAAAGACTTTTTGTAAAAGGGTTTTCATTAAAAAATTCTGATTTTTTTATTTCAATGCTTGTATTCTTTTCCAAGGCACTGCTGACTGGAGAACTGAGAAAAGTGCACACTATGACAGCAAGAGCAAACAGGAGCACATTACACAGCAAGGGATTTGTGAGACACGGCTACTTAAGGGCTTTTCTGCAGTTACAGGAAGAAATCAGCACATAGTCATTTGTAAGTTCATGTAAGTCTTCCACACAGGGAAGTGCAGTCTATGGAAAGATAATATGTCATTGTTTGTTACAGTCACTCCAAGTTATAAGTAGTAAAAAAGTATTTAAAAAAACTGTTATATGTCTGGAGGGAGAAATCTTATTGCAGAGGACTGTATGACAGTATGGTGAGTTGCAGATCATCTCACCAGCCCCCAAACTCCAGCATCCTGCAGCTCCTAGTGCTAATTTGTTATGCTCCGCACTCTATAGAGATCATAATACAATTAGCCTGTTTTTGGTGGAGCTCACCCCCTACCAGCTTGTCATCTGATCCAGAGATAGCATTGTGCTGTAATAAACTGCACTATGCTTAAATGATCCAACACAACCAAGATATCACTCATTAGTAAATAGTAAAGGGTGGGAAAGCACTGTGAAGGATGGAGTGGGCGTAGCTACACAGCCTCTGACAGATGGTCCTTTTAGATGGGAAACAATGCCTGTTGCTCCTGTTATACAGGAGTGAGTACCTTTGGCATTGCTGCCAAAATAGAGGCAGAGTGGGCTGGGGAGCATTCTTCCCCCTGCCCGCCTCCATTCACAGTAAGCAGACTGTTGTTTAAAAGTCAATGATGGCTGTTTACACTGAAAAGCACGTTGTTAAGTTTTCTGCATGCATAAACTGAACCAATAAACAATTCTCGCTCAGTCATTCAGTCGTTGCATGCATTCACACAGGACAAATATTGTACAGAATCACAAGGGAGAAGGGGAATCTAAATGATTCTGAATGATAATCTTCCAGTGTAAAAGAGTCAAGAGGAGAGGGAGGGGCAGTTGAGCATGAGCTGATCAGAACTGTAAATGCCGCTTAGCCACAAATTTCAGTGGAAGACTTGCATGACTATGAGAATGCAAAGCAAAAAAAAGATAGGTGCATCATTTTTTTCTGCAGAGACTGAAGCCCCATTACATGGAACGACAGTCGGGCAAACAATGCCCGACACTCGGCCCCGCATGTACTCGCTCCCATGCTGTTGCACAGGAGTAAGTATCGTTGGCTCGCAGCGAGGCGGCTGGAGGAGATTTCTCTCCTCGCTCGCCCCTGCGCCTCTCCATTCACTTAACATATCGGCCGTTCAATACTGAACAATCAGAATTGTATGCAGTCTAAACGATAATCTGAACAATGATCGTTCAGTATAAACAGCAGCCGTTCAGTACTGAATGGCCGCTGTTTAAGTGACTGGAGTGGGGAGGGGGGAGAGCGAGGAGTGAAATCTCCTCCAGCGATCCTGCCTCCCTGCTGGCTGCTCAGTCAGGGAGCCAGCGATACTCGCTCCTATGTAACAGCACGTAACTCACAGAAAAAAGCTCTTTATGTAGTTATACGAGAGAGAGCTTAGGTTCTGGTGTACGCGCGGTGCCCTTGTTGTGGCCCGCCATCTTGCGTGTTTTGGGCCTAAAGTACTAACTAACACCCGCATTTATGAGTGTGTATTTTTTCAGCATGCGGTTTGCTATAGATGCTGGAGGAGCCCAGGCTGACATGCCTGTGTGTCACACTTTTAATGCAGGGCAATCCATTGTTTTGTCAGTGCGGGTTGTACCTCTGTATGTGAGGCGCACTCATCTATTGCGGTTGTCCTGGTATCAGTTCATATGGTGCGGGCTGGGTCTATTTGCAGTCACTCCTCCACCACCCTGGGTTGAGTTGAGTGGCTGCGTCATCAGCCTGCACCTGAACATTTTTTCTCCTCTATATAGCAATCTGGCTAACTGCATGCTTTCAGGTCACATGGCGACTGAGCATTTCCTGTACTATATATATTTAATCTGGCCTCTTTTTCTGTGAGTTATGTCTTTGAGCATTTTTTCTCATCTCTATGATTTTATGAAACAGCACATGCCCCATGCGGGAACAAGTGTCGGGCATCGTTTGTCCAACATTCGTCCCATGTAAATGGGGCTTTAATAAGAAATGTGTGTATTGATTTTTCATGGACAAAAATTTCCGTAGTCTTAGAGCGGGAAAGAACCTATAAAATGCAGGATTTATTTACCTGTAAAAGTTAGTGCACCCCTAAAGCCTATATATTTCCTGGTAGCAAACGACCTGCTGATTGCATTCCTATCGACAGGTTGTTGAGAGCTCTTTTTACATTTATGTAACTTTGTGATAAATACGAATTATTTAAAAAAATTAAAATAGATTTATGCTTAAAGCTGACATGCAAGCAGAGCTTTACACACAAAAACAATGTAAAAATGTAGGTCAAGATTTGTAATGTTCACATATATCACAACCATCTACATCAACATGAGCTTGTGCTCTCAAAAATGCTAAAACCGTGGTCATGAAATATTTGGCTGTCATCCATAAATGTGTTAAAAATATATACAGCGCACCGCAAACAGCTACTCGGCTACCAAAATCGAAATATTTTTGAGAGCGCACAGTATGCCATGTATAAAAATACAACCTAATTTATACACGCAACCACCTTTATGCAACTTTGCATCAAAGTGATTACAAGCAAAAAATTGCATATGAATTCAAAATTGCAACTAAAATTTGTACTTATGCAGACCCCTTTTTGCAAACTGCATATACTTTGCAAAAGACTGAGAATCATAATGTCACCACGATGTCCTGCGTGGGCATCACCAAATGAGACAAAGACAAACTAAACTGACACAGAATTGGGAATTCCTTCCCTAATCAAACCAAAACTTGGTGGGCCTCTGCCTGAAAATAGTGTGATCGTCAATACAGAGACAGCTCCACATCTTGTACCTACATGGAGATAGACAAACAGAGACCACTAACACACCAAAAAGAAACAGACAAGAAACAGATGTCCACACTCCAGCAGACTGAGGAGATTGAACCAGAACGAGGCTCAGATGTCAGCTCACCAACGGACCAGTGGCAAGGACAGAACACACACCAGGCATCAAGCAACCTTTCGAATGGGTGGATCAAGAAGACTAAAGATTGAAGACAAACATGGACGAACAGACAGAGCTCAACACTGCATGCATGCAACAATAATATAACAAAATAGAATGGGATCTGAAACTGGAACCAGACAGACAGAGCTCTGGGATACATGCATGCACACAGCAAACTTCAGTAGAATGACCAGCGCCCATGACAGGGTGCGGCCAAATTATACAGCATCACTTTGATTGCTGATTGGTCGATCAGGGGAACTTTCTTCTTGACAACCAATCAGAACATGCACCACAGGGCATGATGCAGCAGAGAAAAGTAGAGAAGAACTCTGAGGTTTTTCCAACAGCTAACATAAAAAAACTTCTACAGTGACAGGATTTCTGAGGTTTTCCCAACAGCTGACACAAGGAACCTCTGCAGTGACAAGGCATGGATTCCTGATCTTAGGCTGCATGCTGCAACACTTCTTCTCTTCTTCATCCTCAATAACCACTGTTACTCCGATAGAATGGTGATTGGCTGGTTGGACTAAAGCCAAACCTAAACAAAACAGATGGACAGATGGAAAGTCCAGACTACCAGCTCAGTCACGCCGTAACACATAAGGAATTCATATATACCACACATATGTTAAAGAAGCACCAAAACCACAGGAATGTGCTAACCAATTTTTGCATGAAAATGTAATTGAGGATTATATATGTATACAATTTTCATTCCATTATACAAACTGTAACTGTGTAAATTCTTAAATCTAATGTACTACGTTAACTATGGCTGCTTTTAGAAAGGCATAAAATAGGTGTTTTTTTTGCTCTTATGTATGGATGCAACACCCAAATTTCCTATGGTTAATCAGAACCAGAGTTTAAGCAGTATGACTCTTGTTTTGATGAACCACAGAAAGTTTGGGCGATGTACCAAAATGAAGTGCAAAAAAGTTGTATTATGACCATCAGAAAGCAGCCAAATTCTGCTTGTTTTTGGGGGGTTAACTGGTTGAAAATAATTGATTAAATTAGTGGCTAAAAATGCCCTTTTGGCTGTATGGGATAATTTTCTCTTGTGATAACTAATACCACATTGGTGTAGTGTATAATGGATATTGTTAGTGAAGCAGTCAGCATATTTTACGCCAAAAATCAGTTATGCACAGAACAGGGACAATGCAAAATATATAAACTTTTGCTGGGTTGTTGAGTTTATAAACTGCCAAGTGGGGTGATCAGATTAGTAAGCGCTCTCTTTATCACTCCTTTCCTGAAGGGAAAAAACATCTATGTCTATAAAAGACAAAAGAATGCTATCTGATTGTTAGGGGAGGGGCATGAAAAAAGTCCATGTTACCGCCTACCACGGGGTTATGTACAGTTATACAGTGAGACAGGAGAATTTGTTCTCTGACTCTACTCCCGTCAGATCTTCTGCCACACTGGCTGAAGTAAAACAGAAAGCCAGCTGGAAGATGGCGATACCTGTTCAACTTGCTGTATCTTAGACTAGCTCCTACCTAGAGCAGTGATCTTGGTCTTGTTTTAAAGCTAAGAATCTTGACTCTAAAGTAAAATCATGATAGTTTGATGAAGTCTATGATACATATGACCTGTATAAATAAACTCAAGAAAAGGAAATGGACTGAGAGCTTCTCCCACTATAACATTCTCTATTTCAGGCTATATTACATAGTAAGATAGTGTGTAAGTCTGAAAACAATCATATGTCCATCCAGTTCAGCCTATTATCCTGCAAGGCAAAAAAAACGCATGAGGTAGAAGCCAATTGCCTTTATTTTGGGGGAAAAAGCTAGAGTTTTTATTATTATCATTTTCGGGTATATATGACTTCCTGATCATTTTCTATTGCAGTTTTTTAAAGTTAAATAAACAAAAAAATAGCATTTTGGTTTGTCTTTCCTAACTTTTTTCACAGTTTTCAATGTGCAGGATGAATAATTTGTTGATTTTTATTGTATAGTCATAATGGATGTGGCAATACCTAAATATGCATTTTTTTTACACAACAGTTACACTTAAGTTTACTTTCCAGTAAGCTGGATGGTTACAGTTCTTAATAAAGAGTTTCAAAGAGGCCTGTTTATACAATGCTGCTCTAGCTCCTCCCACATGTCTAGGATGGTTAGTGTCTGCTTTCCCTGATGATCTAGCTCCTCCCACATGTCTAGGCTGGTTAGTGTCTGCTTTCCCTGCTGCTCTAGCTTCTCCCACATGTGTAGAGTAGTTAGTGCCTGCTTTCCCTGCTGCTAGAGCTCCTTTCACATGTCTAGACTGGTTAGTGTCTGCTTTCCCTGCTGCTAGAGCTCCTCCCACATGTCTAGACTGGTTAGTGACTGCTTTCTCTGCTGCTAGAGCTTCTTCCACATGTCTAGACTGCTTAGTGTCTGCTTCCCCTGCTGCTCCAGCCCCTCCCACATCTCTAGATTGATTAGTGTCTGCTGAAGCATTGCAGACTGAGGCTATGTGTGTGGCCTACAACCTGGGCTAATTAACCCTTTTTAATGCTGTTTATTAGCTGAAGCAAGTACTTATTAAACACAATGCAATGAGCAATATACAGACTATAATACACCATAAAACATTATTATAATACATCACATTTTAAATGGAACACATTTCCGTGGTGCTGAAGTGCGGTTACTGGGTACCACATCAATTAGGCATCTGAACAGTCACAACTTTATTCTTCTGCAAGACAAAGACTCCAATCACTTGTCCAAGAACTACAGTATCTTCAATGAAAATGTAACTATGGAATTCTTCAACAGATGATACAGATGCACACACCCCAGCTATCAGTATTAGCTTTTCTATCTGGAATTACATGAAGAGAAATAAGCAAACTAGACAGTTAAACTGTGCAGATTCTCAAAGACACTTTAATAGCATGTAGATTCTCTATAATAAAAAGATTAATTGGAAAAGGATCTAGCTTGTCTGCCATTTAGAGCTCTTGTTATACTTGGCAAACTCTTATGACCTCATTCATTTACATATCGTTTCCATGTGGCATATACACATATAGATTGCCGGTAGTTATAAATTATAACTCTACCATAAGGCCCACATTATTAACTATATACGCCCATAGAAATGAATGGACATGGCCAACATGCATAGTAAGCGTAGATCTTCCCTTCATCTGCCAACTTTGCAAACTTGTTGGGGTGTGCCAGTTCAGTGATGTTTACGAGTATACCTGTCCTTCTACCTTTGTATCAGTATACCAGTAAGAATGACTGCTGGCCGTAATGTATGCTTTAAACAATTTGAAAGAAATTATTAGGAATTGTACTATACATGTAAACAAACCAATTTTGTCTCTCTACAGTATGTAAAATCTAAATACTTTATATTCTGGGCCAACCTACTGAACTTTTAACTTGTTCAATTATAAAATGGCGTAATGTTTTAATGTACCAAAATCATTCTGTTGCGCTTTCTCAGAACTCTTATTTATTCATTTCTCAGTCTTTCAACTCACTGAAAATATTTTTTCCCCATATCTTGCCAAGGAGCAGTGGTCTTGCATGCATGCTCTAGTAATCATCTGTGTTACACATGTGATCAAAGAGACTGATAACACATATGCCAAGCTTTAAGAAAAGAAGATTTACATTACAAGTTTACATATTGACTAAATAGAAATTACTTTAAAGATGCGGTATAAAATATTATTGTCACAAAAAGCCAACTATAAGATAAATGGTAAACTTATAAATATATAACTGTCGGATTATAACATACAACTTTGCTTACATAGAATGATTAAATAAAGAGGGGTGTAGCTAAAGAGGATGCAGAGCTAAGAGTCTCACATAGACTGTAATGTTTGAAGGATCCACTTCAAAATCTGCACCAACATCTGTGAAAACACTGATAATGTACAGAGACTGTAGTACTGGATCATGGGAGCTTCAGAATGTCACAGCACCCACAAAGCCCACGTCTTTTACATGAGAAAATCAGTGTAACGTTTGTGTGGGCTAGTGAGCACTCAGACCACACAGATGTTACCAAGGATAGGAAAAACACCAGGAAAAACAACCACCGATTAACACCTCTTCCTATCTTCTACAAAGGAAGATGACCAAGAACCTACCTGAGCGGGGACATTGTCCCATTAGGGGGAAGCCCAGCGATCTTCGGACCTGGGCCCTTGCTGCCTCTAGGAAACCACACACCCAGGGAAGGACGCATACACATGCCACCATCGACAGGGACAACTGGACAGGATAAGAAGACACACAGAGCCAAAATCCCACCATACAGCAGCCAATACGCAAACACTAGTAGCAGATATTAATGCTATTAATGCCAGGTATTGACATTTTGGCCAACATATGGAAGCTAACGAGCTAGTCACGACTCCCAGCAAAATACCGCTAGTCTCTACACTAACCAGGAGTCCAGCAACATAACCAAACAAAACCACAAGACACAAACCTTCCTTCCGCCACCACACATAGAACCTGCTCACAGCACACAGAGAGAGAATGAGAACAGAGACAGCTGACCACACTCACACCTGGGAAGACAGCTTTTATGTGTACTTACCTAGAGTGATTGGCTGACTGGAGACACACACACGCCCAGCCAGCACAATCCCCCACACCTGAGTTGGAAAACTCCAGAAAACCTGTAGTACAACAGATCTCAGGAGACAGACGTCACAGTAAAAAAAGTAAACACAAACCATGTAGAAACCATGGGGATGCAGAAGATAGGCAAAGATAAGAATATTTACAAGATTATGGACTAATTAGTATTACTGCCTATAGTGAATATGGTTCCTGTACTAATTCAGTAATTTTTGATAGTGGAAAACCTGCTTTATAAATGATTTTAGGGAGCTGGATATAAGCTTAGTGCAAGGACCTCCAAAGTAATAATTTCTGAAATACTACCTGTACCACTTGCCACACCAGAAATGCAGTGGAAGATTATGGAGGTTAACAAGTGGTTCAACAGTTGGTGTAGGAAAGAGAGATTTGGGTTCCTAAGAGAACTAGGCTGACTTTTCAGTTGGCTATGCGTCTATTATAACCAATGCATTCCTAATGGTGCATTCTCATGTCTGTGTTTTACAGGCATGCGCCTGTAAAGATAGGAAATACGTGCACCATAGGAAATGCACACATTGCCTTCAATGGAGCCGTGGCAATGGTCTGCTGGCACCCCTTAATTGTTTTTCAGGGAAGAGCTTTACATATAAGCTCTTCCCTGAAAAACAAACATTTTAGTGTAAAACAAAAATAAAAAAATGATATATACTTACCTGTCCACCACTGCTGTGTCCCCTGCGGGGATAAAGAACACATCTGCCATATGTGGCAGATGTTGTCTTCATCCCTGCAGGGAGTAAAGAATTCCCTGCTGCACCTGTCACAGATGACAGCTGCGGTAGAGGATCCAGTTGCCGTCACCCTGTAATTGTTTTTCAGGGAAGGGCTTTAAATATATGCATATTCGCAAAATACATACTCGCCTTCCTTCAGCTGCTTTATAAATGATTTTAGGGAGCTGGATATAAGCTTAGTGCAAGGACCTCCAAAGTAATAATTTTTGAAATACTACCTTCCCTGAAAAACAATTACAGGGTGCCAACAGACCATTGCCTTCAATGGAATCGCTGGCAGCAGCCGCGGTTCCATTGAAGGCAATGCCCACCTGCATACATGTGTGCTTTTGCGCGTACAGGAGTGCGCACATATGTATGCAGCTATGTACATACAAACACATGCCTGTGTGAAGCAACCGTTTAGTTGCAAAATTATAAAACTTGTCTGGTGTAAGCATGAGGGGGTGGGGGGTGCCCACATGCAGGTGAATTAAGAGACAGACCGCACAAGCAATAAAAAATAACAGCATAAGAGTCTTTAATTTAAAAGCTGAATTAGTCACTTAATAAAGAATAACTTAGCAAATAGTTCAGAGCATTGTAACACAGTTTCAAGTACTAAGCTAATACTGACTTTACTAATTGGTAACACTGTCTTGGCTTGTAGGCCCTTGTGGAATTAAAAACAGTCTCTAACTATGCAGCATATTCTTTGTACAAGCACAGTCTCTTTACTCATATCAATCTCTTTATATCTTCACAGTCTGTTAGCTATTAAAGAGGCCCGGCATAATTCCGTAGACACTCAACATGTCCCTCAGTGGCATACATTCACAGTCTTTTGGCATAGGGCTCTATTTCTAACTCAACAGGTCAACAACCAGAGCAACTTCAAGTCAATGGTCCAGACTGACTGGGCACTTTGGTTCTGATCAGGAAGCTCCAGGACTGCCCTTGCAGCTCACACATACAGACTGTTATATAAAGAGATGGATAAAGTGCCCCCCCCCAGCTGTCCAGTATCACCACCAAGGAAACACAACAACAAACTTGATTGACACACCTTACTTTTTATACCAAACCAGACAATGCATGTCCTATTTATTCAATAAATGCACTCGCCCTACTCAGTAGGATGATCTGATCCCATCCTCCAATATCAACTGAGTCCAGTAACAGAATCAGTACAATCAACCATGCATCATCCATAGGAGTCACAACAAAGACTATTAGATATTTACATAACAGTTGCAGAATGCACAGAGAAGGGTGTAGGGGAGTAGGACTGTGGATGCACCCTGCTAGGATGTGCTCCCCAATGTGTATTAGCCTGGGTCAGTAAAGTAATGATAGCTGTGTTTGGACAAAGCTAATTAACCCCTTAGTGACCAAGCTTTTTTTGTTTTTTTCTATTTTCATTTTTCCTCTCCCCTTTAAAAAAATCAGAGCTCCTTTATTTATCCATTGACGTCGTTCTATGAGGGCTTGTTTTTTGTGGGATGAGTTGTATTTTTTTAATGGTGCTATTTAATGTACCATATAATGTACTGAAAAACTTTTTAAAAACTCCAAGTGGAGAAAAATGGAAAAAAATGACATTCTGGCATCTTTCAGTGTGTCTTGTTTCTACGGCGCACAAACCGCAAGAAAAACAATATGATAACTTTATTCTATGGATCAGTATGATTACTACGATACCAAACTTATACAGTTTTTTTTTTGCTGTGCTACTTGTATTTTTTTTTAGAGATTTAATTTTTTTTAAATTTTCTGTCTTTATCTTCTGCGCACAATAACTTTTTATTTTTCCGTCGACAAAGTTGTGTGGGGGCTCATTTTGTGCAGTGCATCCTGTAGTTTCCGTTGGTACCATTTTTGAATACATACAACTTTTTGATCGCTTTTTATTAAATTTTTTCTTGGAGACAGGGTGACCAAAAAAAGCGCATTTCTGGTGTTTTTTTATTTTTCTTTTGGATGACATTCACTGTGCAGGGTAAATAATTCATTATTTTGATAGATCGGCCTTGTACGGTTTTTAGAACCTATCTAGAACTCAGCGTCTACTCTGAATCTAGAATGAAATCTACAGTGTTTCCCCGAAAGTAAGACAGTGTCTTACTTTCTTTTTATCCCCAAAAGCCCCACTATGTCTTACTTTCGGGGTATGTCTTATAATAATAAAAAATCATTACTCACCTCCCCCGGCGTTCTGTCGCGCTCCGGCAGGATGTCGCTCGCTCCTCGTCCCCGGCGCAGCATTGCTTTCTGAATGCGGGGCTTGAAATCCCCGCCTCCAGAAAGCTAATACACACGCCGTCAGCCAGTTACAGCCATTCAATGACTGCATTGAATGGCTGTGATTGGCTGAAGGCGCACGTGGCTTCAGCCAATCACACTATTCAATGACATCATTGAATGGGTGTGATTGGCTGAAGCCACGTGCGCCTTCAGCCAATCACAGCCATTCAATGATGTCATTGAATAGTGTGATTGGCTGAAGCCACGTGCGCCTTCAGCCAATCACAGCCATTCTGTAACTGGCTGACGGCGTGTGTATTAGCTTTCTGGAGGCGGGGATTTCAAGCCCCCGCATTCAGAAAGCAATGCTGCGCCGGGGACGAGGAGCGAGCGACATCCTGCCGGAGCGCGACAGAACGCCGGGGGAGGTGAGTAATGATTTTTTTTTTCCTACGGTATGTCTTACTTTCGGGGTACGGCTTACATTGGCCGACCCCCCTGACACCCCCGATACGTCTTACAATCGGGGGTGTCTTACTATCGGGGAAACATGGTAGTACAGAGAGCTTATCTAGATATCAAAGTCTGGAACTGAGTCTAGAACATATCTAGAACTTAAAAATATATTGAAACCCAGAGTATCTAAAATATACAATCGATCTAGAAAACTGAGAACCTTTCCTATATATGTTCTTGTAGAGTAGATACTCCCATGGTGACAACATCCTGTTATTAAAATGGGGAGTATCTGCTCGTCTGTATCGTTGGCTAGTTGTTCATCCAGATATTCTGGAGAACAGCATTGGCCCAGTTTAAAGAGTGCTGTAACCACCATTACATTGTAAACACCTATTTCTGTCTGATTGTAGAAAGTATTTGATTGTAAAACTGGACCTCCTTGTTTTCTGCAGACGAAACAAAGTACCTCCAATATTGGTGTTGCCACTGCATAAATGTAGATATTGAAATGTGCGTTGGGGGCACCAGACTTCTGGTTTGCTATCATATATGCTGCTTTTGTTTTTTGGGGAGCTATGGGATATAATTGAATACTTTATTTGGCTATTTGTGTTAAACTTTATAAGACACATTGTTTTCTCTCTAAGTACTGTAGCACTTTATTATTGTTGTTAGTATGGGAGTTCTTTCTTCTGATTCCTATGTGTCTTTTGGTAGCCATTAGAGATGAACGAGCATACTCACTAAGGACAATTACTCGTGCGAGTATTGTCCTTAGCGAGTACCTGCCCGCTCGTAAGAAAAGATTCGGGTGCTGACGTGGGTGAGCGGTGAGTTGCGGGAGTGAGCAGGGGGAGCGGGGGGGGGGGGGGGAGAGGGGGAGAGAGAGAGAGAGAAAGATCTCCCCTCCATTCCCCCTGCTCTCCCCCGCCGCTCCCCGCCGGCACCCGTATCTTTTCTTCCGAGCGGGCCATTCTCTAGTAGCCATTTATTTGCTATTTACACTTTGTCAATGTATGCTTACCTCTAGTCTGTTTTTTATTCTGGCTGTATACCTTTACTTTAAAATAGTTTGTTAATAAAGATTATCTTGTTATTTAATGATGATTGGCTGTGCTGTGTTTCTTGCTTAGGTGTAGGTCATCCATATCTATGCCAACTTGTCTCATAGAAATTGTAAAGTGGTGCACATGGTGCAAAGAGTAATTTCAACAAATACATAATACATCAAGTGCGCACAGTATATTGCATTATTTCCACTGCAAACACACCTAAGAAATGGTGCACAGATTTTATTACATGTGGGCCAATGCATGCAATCTATTATTACGGGAGCAGCTGTATCCAAAATTGCTAACTTTTAATACAACTCTAAAATGTATTAATCACTACAGCTGAGTTATTTTTATTAGAAGATGCACATGATAAAATTCTGTGCATTCTTGCTCATTTTATAAATCTATGCCTTTCTTTCCTGAGGAGAATATTTATCCCTCCTTGTTATTTTACATTTAGCTGCCCAAAATTGCTATTTAAATAATGTTAACCCCTCCTTACTGAGCTCATAATATGGAGCAGTGAAGAGAATGAGACTAGTGATTTCTTGCTGAAATCTATTCCGTTTTATAGCATTTAAAGTTCAATTCTCTAAGTGCAAAAAGATAATTTCATGAACAAATCATGTTATCTTTTATCTTTCTATTTTCCTTTAAGGCTCCCAGACAGGAAAACATACAATTAGGTTCTGGCTGGAGCAGTGAGAAATTACAGCTGTGAAGCAAGCTGCCAAGAGTGCGTCACTGAGGTTAAAGGAATGTTAGCTAACTTGAATAGAACCGATAATGCAAATGCTGACAGTAAAACTGGCTAGAGACTCACTGAATGAAATGAACAGGTCATCTACATTCGCAAGGATAATACTGTAAAAACTAGAAAATGTACTATATAGTTCATTTCAAAGTAAGACATACTTCTGTAATTGAAGAGCTGCACCTCCACATAACCCTACAAAAGGGAAGATTGTGAGCAAAGTAGATAATCAGAGATTGTAGAATTCATGTTTTGGAGAATCCACTCATCTCCCATGCATTTTGACCCTGGAATTGTTGTTGCCCGGATCTAACCACTGAAGTATGAGGATATGTTACTCTATTAATAACCAGGCCAAATTTTAGAACATATCAATTTAACACTATTTCTTAGGTTATTCAAATTCATTTTTAATCTTACTATACATGGGTATTTATTATTTTATTTGCCTTATAGAAGTGCATTTTTTTGGCAATTTTAGGCTTCTTTCATAATGATGAAATCTGCATCAAAAAAGAAAAAAAAATCAGACATGGATTCCTCCAATAATAATCTGTGGCATAAATCAAAAGGCGGAACCTCAGATTTTGCCAGAAAATTTGAAATTCGAGTTGCCATGGCCCACTGCATCCAGGAGAGAAAGGGGGCCCAGGCTGCTGGGTCAGCACAGCAGTTGGGCCCCTGATTTTAATTTTATTTAGTCTGATAAATAAAATGAAGAAACTACATACTCATCTCGCTGGCAGCTCCAGTCAGCACAGCTGTCCAGTTGACTTCCCAGTTGTGTGATCATGTGACACACATAGTCGCTGAGGTGGGGAATGTCTACAGCAATCATGTGTGTTTCACATGATCACATAATCAAGAAGTTAGTGAGGACAGCAGTGCCGACTGCAGCTGCCGGGGAGTGACAGGAGAGGTGAATATGTAGTTTTTTAATTAGACTGCATTGTGACATGTAGTTGCATTACTACATACGACTTTGTTAAAGTGCAAAATAACAATTGCAAAAAAATCTGCTGGATTTTTGGATGCAGATTAAAGTTTATTCTAAGTCATATGTAACTGTTAGTCATTTGCGACAAGTCAGCAATTTTTTTTAAACATCTGTTGGGTATAACAAATGCTAAATATAGTATTGCAGTATACTGTATTTATGCAACTGTCACCAGTTTTTAGACCTAAAGCTACCTACACCATTTAAACCCTGATGATATGAGCATTTTAACAGTTCCTCTCTTGTTCAGGCAGTTTCACTCCTACCTGTGAAATACAGACTTCTATTTCTCCCGCGCTTTATGCAAATTTGGGCAACCGATCCAGTGGGCATGCCAGACCATTCGCCTTGGGTTGTCTGGACCATCTTTGGAGCTTGTAGTTACTCCCTCAGCAACGCCCTTCTCAGTGTCAGCGACATGGAGGCATTCTCTACATCAGAACATCCTCGTTGAAAGTCCTGTGGTCTTCGGAGACTTGTGCATGCACAGTACTTCTGGTCCTGCTGTGGACAGATTTAGCCTTTACAACTACCATGTTCCGGTCTCGGAAGAAAAACAAGTCAAATCAGCTTAGAGCCACAGCCAATACACATCTGCTGCTGTGACACAGGGGTGATCTGCCTTCATATGACAATGAGCGACTCACAAATGAATTTTAAGGAGATGACCACCCCATGCTCTGAAAGCTTTATTAGTTAATTCGGGGACCTCAATGAGGGCAGTGTATATAATTTAGTAAGCAACAAAGTTTAATTGATATTTTCCTGTCATTTAAAAAAAATGAAAAAACACAGTGAAATTATCAGCAGAAACAAAAAGAAAATACTACACATGAACCACCCTTAGGCTAAGGGTGGCTTTACACAGGACGACTGTCAGGCGCATATACACTTGACAATCGTCCCTCGGCTTAATGCTCCTAAGTTCCTGACATGGATATATGTCAAGTCTGAATTCTGGTTAAAACTTTTGTAACATCTTACCCCTTAAGGAGCAAACGCAGTAAATGTACGGTGCTTGGTCCTGTGCTTCAATCCCAATTGATGGCAGATGTACAGCATGGGATTAAAACCTCTGCTCCTCCAATCAGGAGCAGGTCAGGTCTTCAGCTGAGAACTAAGAGGAGAAGGGAGAGGCAGTTTTTAACTGCTTCTGTCTTCTCCTTTCCCATGTACATAGCGCTCGATGAGAGCTATGGACTAAGAAGTGAAAGTGGAAATGTTTTTCCATTATGAAATTCAGCCATCATGTGACCGCCAGGTGCCCCCTATTACAGCAGAGCTGCAGAGTCCTAGCAGACACATATCAGTTCTGTTAATTACTGCTGATTACAGGCGGATGTTTTTCCCTGTAAGTCGGGCTTCTATAGATGCCACAGCTACAGTGGAAAAGTGTCAAAAAAACCCCCCAAATCATGTGAATATCCCCCAGAGGTCTTATTTGACATCATGGGGGCCATAGATGTTAAAAAACATAGTTACATAAATAAATAAAAAAATTACAGAATAAGATAAAAATACTTAAAAAAAGAAAATGACCCAAAGCTGACGCCAACCAAAACCATTGCCGTATGCACCCTGTAATCCAAAACTATACATATTATATTTTAAAACATCTGAAACAACATGAGAAACCCATTCCCATACTTTATTTTATTGCAAATTTACTAATTAAAAAAACTATTAATTAGAGATGAGCGAACGTGTTCTTCCGAGCTTGATATTCGTGCGAATATTAGGGTGTTCGGTATGTTCGTTATCCGTAACGAACACCATGCGGTGTCCGGGTTACTTAAACTTTCTTCCCTGAGACGTTAGCGCTTTTTTCTGGCCAATTGAAAGACAGGGAAGGCATTACAACTTCCCCCTGCAACGTTTAAGCCCTATACCACCCCCCTGCTGTGAGTGGCTGGGGAGATAAGGTGTCACCCGAACATAAAAGTCGGCCCCTCCCGCGGTTCGCTATGGATGCATTCTATATGCGCTCAATGGGGCCAGCGGCAGCAGCGCTGACCCCATTGAGAACATATAGAAGACAAATCCTTCTTCTCTGGCACAGCTGTAACAGCTGTAGCAGAGAAGAACGATGTTTGCCCATTGAATTCAATGGAACCGGCAATACAGCCGACTCCACTGAATGCAATGGGCTGCCGGCGATCGCAGGATGAATGGTCGGAAAGGGGTTAAATATATAACCCCTTTCCTGCAATTCATCCAGAAATGTGTTACACTAAAAATATATACCGGCGTATAAGGCGACGGGGCGTATAAGACGACCCCCCAACTGTCACCTTATACGCCGGTAATACAGTGGAGCAAAGAATAAAAAGCATTACTTACGTTTTTAGATGATCTGCGGCGCTCCTGCAGGCTGTCGCTCCCTCCTGGTCCACGGCAGAGTATTGCTTTCTCCACGAAAGACTTTAAATCCCTGCCTCCAGAAGTACACGTGCCTTCAGCCAATCACAGCCAATGACAATGATGTCATTGAATGGCTGTGATTGGCTGTGTTTCTGGAGGCGGGGATTTCAAGGCTTGAAATCCCCGCCTCCAGAAACACAGCCAATCACAGCCATTCAATGACATCATTGTCATTGGCTGTGATTGGCTGAAGGCACGTGTCTTTCTGGAGGCAGGGATTTAAAGCCTTTCATAGAGAAAGCTTGTCTGCCGTGGATTAGGAGGGAGTGACAGCCTGCAGGAGCGCCGCAGATCATCTAAAAACGTAAGTAATGCTTTTTATTCTTTGCTCCACTGTATTGCCGGCGTATAAGGTGACAGTTGGGGGGTTGTCTTATACGCCCCGTCGCCTTATACGCCGGTATATATTTTTAGTGTATCACATTTCTGGATGAATTGCAGGAAAGGGGTTATATATTTAACCCCTTTCCGACCATTCATCCTGCGATCGCGGGCAGCCCATTGCATTCAGTGGAACATGCTGTATTGCCGCTCCATTGAATTCAATGGGCAAACATCGTTCTTCTCTGCTACAGCTGTTACAGCTGTGCCAGAGGAGGACGATCTTTATGCTGACAGTGGGGGGGGGGGGGGGGCACTCTTGCCGCTATTGTGGCTTAATAGTGGGACCTGTGAACTTGAGATGCAGCCCACCATGTAGCCCCTCGCCTGCCCTATCCGTCACTGTGTCATTCCCATCACTTTCTTGAATTGCCCAGATTTTCACACATGAAAACCTTAGCGAGCATCGGCGAAATACAAAAATGTTCTGGTCGCCCATTGACTTCAATGGGGTTCGTTGTTCGAAACGAACCCTCGAGCATCGCGGGAAGTTCGTTCCGAATAACGAACACCCGAACATTTTGGTGTTCGCTCATCTCTACTATTAATGTTAAAAAAAAATCTTTTTTTAACCTTTTTTACCCCCAATAAAAGTAGAATGGAAAAAATGTCAGTGAAAAAAAAGATTTAAAAAAATAGCCCTATATGTCACAGAAAAGAAGACGCATCGAAAATAATTTTGGTAGCTGAAGGAAAAAAAATAGGCCAATAAAACCACTACATGGGTAAAATCCCTAAAAAGTGTCTAATCCTTAAGGTACAAAACAGTCTGGTCCTTTAGGCCGCCTGCAGACGAGCGGGTCGGATCCGGCAGCGAGAAATCTCGCCGCGCGATCCGACCCGAGAGCCTGCAGGGACGAGCGCGTACTCACCCGCGCCTGGCGGCCCCGGCTCTTTGATGTGCCGGCTGCCGCGCAGCCGGCGCATGCGCAGACCGGAGCCGGCGGCCAGGTGAGTGCGTGCCCCGCAGAAAATTAGAACATGCCGCGGTTTGTTTGCCGCGCGAGATTTCGCGCGGCCAAACCGCGGCCGTCTGCATAGGAGTGCGTATTGTAATGCACTCCTATGCAGACTTTCAGCGGCGGAAATCCCGCGGGAAATCCCGCGGCGGGATTTCCGCTCGTCTGCAGGCGGCCTTAGGGGGTTAAAGGTAATCTGTCAGCTAAAACATATTGTCCAAACTGCATATATCATGTTACAGAGCAGGAGGAGCTGAAAAGATTGATATGTACTGTACTTATCTGGGAAAGTTTCAGTATAACTTGTTTCTCATTCATTTAAACCTCTGCTCATTCTGAGCTCAACAGTCCAATGGGAGGTCCTATCAGTGATTGACAGCTATCTGTGAATGACTGTACATACCAAGAAGGCTATCAATCACTGATAGAACCGCCCATTGGACTGTTGAGCTCAGAATGAGCAGAGGTTTAAATTAATAAAATATACAGTCTACAGAATCTTTCCCCATTGAACTATATATCACTGTGCTCAGCACCTCCTGCTCTGTACAATGATGCTTGTCGTTTGCAGTTTCCCTTTAAGTGGTCGTGCCCTCCAATGGTTTTAAAAGCTTCTTCTGCCTCCGTCTGTAAGCACCACGCCATACACACCACCACCTTCTTTAAGTCCTGTATTAAAAAATTAATCAGAAAAAAAGTTTATATTAATTAGGTAAAAAATTGGTAAAGTTAAATAAGTTAGTACTTTTGCCCAGTTTATAATGCACTGCTATTTTAAATAGATTTACTAAAACACATTTTCTCCTTGCACATTTCTACTAAGTGGAGATCTTCCTGCTTTTTCTTCCTCTATGCTGTGTTAGCAATCCCATGAGGCATCAGTACAGTATCACATAACCAGTTAGAGCCAGTACCATTACTGCCTGCTGGGTGGACAGGAGGACAGTGTGGTTATGATAAGCCTCTATATTCACCTAAGTAAACTAAAGACAATAGGTATACATTCATCAGTTATGGAGGCTGAATTGCCATTTTCCTAAATATAAGGGAGTGACAGGAGCCTCTAATTACCATCAGTAACTATGATAACTGTGGCAGGAGCTTCTGACCCCCCCATGTGTGAATCTACATGGGCGTATTTTGGTTCCGAATTACATGCATATTTTATGTAATGTAATATGCATAGATTAAACCCTATTGGCTTGCATTGAGGAATTGATACATGTGTTTTTCATGTGCGTATTTTATGTGATTGAAAAATTGTCAACATGTCCTATTTTGGTCTGTATTATGGTCCAAAATTACCCATGAAAGTCTATGATATATGTTGAGTATTCAATATGTATTTACCTGCACGAAAAAAGAAATACACAGGAATAAGCACATTTCGATCGCATAAATACGCAGCGTAGTTACCCGACCAAATATGCTATGTCTGTGTGAGTGAGCCATAATGGGCAAGAATAAGCTTTCTCATTCAATAGCAACTCCTATACTTTAAACATTGAGAGGTTAAAATTCCAACAATACAACATCACCAGCTTATTCAATGAACATACTTTTTTGCTGCCAAACTGTGAGTTGACTAAATGGGAGAAGCAAGGCTTTCCATTTAGACTAGACCAGTTCCTTTTGACAACATTGGCATGGAAATAATTATGCAATTTAAAATGTTCCAGACTATGTGACACTGCAAAAAGAAAATTCCTAAATTTAACTTTAAACATTATCCATGTGTTTGATTTTCCTTTTTTGTATTTCAACCTTTAAATTATACCAATTCTGTTTTTCATGTAACCTGCAATGTATTTGACAGGTTTTTAATATTTTTGATTTTTTCCCATACATGCATATGAATAATTGACTGATACATAGCAACAGTATATGAGTTGTGCACTATTCAAATTGGTACTTATTAGAGATGAGCGAACGTACTCGTCCGAGCTTGATATTCGTGCGAATATTAGGGTGTTCGGGATGCTCGTTACTCGTAACGAGTACCACGCGGTGTTCCGGTTACTTTCAGTTTCCTCTCTGAGACGTTAGCGCGCTTTTCTGGCCAATTGAAAGACAGGGAAGGCATTACAACTTCCCCCTGTGACGTTCAAGCCCTATACCACCCCCCTGCTGTGAGTGGCTGGGGCGATCAGATGTCACCCGAGTATAAAAATCGGCCCCTCCCGCGGCTCGGCTCAGATGCCTTGTGAGTTAGCTGAGGGACAGTGGTATCGTGCCGGAGCTGCTGTAGGGAGAGCGTTAGGAGTTAGTGTAGGCTTCAAGAACCCCAACGGTCCTTCTCAGGGCCACATCTAATAGTGTGCAGTACTGTGTTAGCACTGTATTTTATTTTTTTTTTCAAAATTGGATCTGCAGAGCATTGCGCCCTGCAATAGGGACAGAAGTGGTGGTTAGGCAGGGAGAGTGTTAGCAGTGAGTGTAGGCTTCAAGAACCCCAACGGTCCTTTCTAGGGCCACATCTATCCGTGTGCAGTACTGTCCAGGCTGCTGTTAGCAGTGTTGCATTTTTTTTTTTTTTTCTCAAAACCGGCTGTGCAGACCATTGCACCCGGCATTAATACTACAGGGATAGAATTGTGTAGGCAGGGCCAGAAGACATACATTATTCATTGAATAGACGCAGTGTGGCTTTTCCTTTGAAAAACAAGGGAAAAAATTCTATTTCGCCTGCCTCTGACAGTCCTCAGGGCTCTGGGTACGTGTGTGCTGCGTGCAGAACGTTAAAAAAAATCAGACGCAGCCAGCTACGTTTTACTGCAGGCTTGCGCCAATTTTTTTCCTGCATGGGAAATCCCTGATCTGCTGTAGCGAATAACTTTGCATCACTGCAGTTCTCTGACACATTTGCAGGGCCACAACACAGTTATTAAACTTAGTAGTATTCATTGAATACACGCAGTGTGGCTTGTCCTTTGAAAAACAAGGGAAAAAATTCTATTTTGGCTGCAGGCTTGCGCCAATTTTTTTCCTGCATGGGAAATCCCTGATCTGCTGTAGCGAATAACTTTGCATCACTGCAGTTCTCTGACACATTTGCAGGGCCACAACACAGTTATTAAACTTAGTAGTATTCATTGAATACACGCAGTGTGGCTTGTCCTTTGAAAAACAAGGGAAAAAATTCTATTTTGGCTGCAGGCTTGCGCCAATTTTTTTCCTGCATGGGAAATCCCTGATCTGCTGTAGCGAATAACTTTGCATCACTGCAGTTCTCTGACACATTTGCAGGGCCACAACACAGTTATTAAACTTAGTAGTATTCATTGAATACACGCAGTGTGGCTTGTCCTTTGAAAAACAAGGGAAAAAATTCTATTTTGGCTGCAGGCTTGCGCCAATTTTTTTCCTGCATGGGAAATCCCTGATCTGCTGTAGCGAATAACTTTGCATCACTGCAGTTCTCTGACACATTTGCAGGGCCATAACACAGTTATTAAACTTAGTAGTATTCATTGAATACACGCAGTGTGGCTTGTCCTTTGAAAAACAAGGGAAAAAATTCTATTTTGGCTGCAGGCTTGCGCCAATTTTTTTCCTGCATGGGAAATCCCTGATCTGCTGTAGCGAATAACTTTGCATCACTGCAGTTCTCTGACACATTTGCAGGGCCACAACACAGTTATTAAACTTAGTAGTATTCATTGAATACACGCAGTGTGGCTTGTCCTTTGAAAAACAAGGGAAAAAATTCTATTTTGGCTGCAGGCTTGCGCCAATTTTTTTCCTGCATGGGAAATCCCTGATCTGCTGTAGCGAATAACTTTGCATCACTGCAGTTCTCTGACACATTTGCAGGGCCACAACACAGTTATTAAACTTATTATTCAGTGAATAGACGCAGTGGGCCTTTCCTTTTACAAAAAAGGGAAAAAAGTATATTTGGCCTGCCTCTGACAGTCCTCGGGGCTCTGGGTACGTGTGTGCTGCGTGGAGAACGTTAAAAAATCAGACGCAACCAGCTACGTTTTACAGCAGGCTTGCGCTACTTTCTTTCCTGCCTGGGAAATCAAATCACTGGTAATACACCATGCTGAGGGGTAGGGGTAGGCCTAGAGGACGTGGACGCGGGCGAGGACGCGGAGGCCCAAGTCAGGCTGTGGGCACAGGCCGAGCCAGTGCGGTGTCCAGGGGTAGAGGCAGGGCCAGACCGAATAATCCACCAACTGTTTCCCAAAGCGCCCCCTCGCGCCATGCCACCCTGCACAGGTCAAGGTGCTCTACGGTGTGGCAGTTTTTCACAGAGACGCCTGATGACCGACGAACAGTGGTGTGCAACCTTTGTCGCGCCAAGATCAGCTGGGGAGGCACCACCAACAGCATGCGCAGGCATATGATGGCCAAGCACCCCACAAGGTGGGACGATGCCCATTCACCGCCTCCGGTTTGCACCACTGCCTCGCCCCCTGTGCCCCAACCTGCCACTGAGATCCAACCCCCCTCTGAGGACACAGGCACTACCGTCTCCTGGCCTGCACCCACACCCTCACCTCCGCTGTCCTCGGCCCCATCCAGCAATGTCTCTCAGCGTAGCGTCCAGACGTCGCTAGTGCCACAGTTTGAGCGCAAGCGCAAGGACGACGCCACGCACCCGCACGCTCAAGCGTTAAACGTGCACATTGCAAAATTGATCAGCCTAGAGATGCTGCCGTATAGGCTTGTGGAAACGGAGGCTTTCAAAAGCATGATGGCGGCGGCTGCCCCGCGCTACTCGGTTCCCAGTCGCCACTACTTTTCCCGATGTGCCGTCCCAGGCCTGCATGGCCACGTCTCCCGCAACATTGTACGCGCCCTCACCAACGCAGTTACTGCCAAGGTCCACTTAACAACAGACACGTGGACAAGCACAGGCGGGCAGGGCCACTATATCTCCCTGACGGCACATTGGGTGAATTTAGTGGAGGCTGGGACCGAGTCAGAGCCTGGGACCGCTCACGTCCTACCCACCCCCAGAATTGCGGGCCACAGCTCGGTGGTGGTATCTGCGGCGGTGTATGCTTCCTCCACTAAAGCACCTTCCTCCTCCTCCAACGCAACCTCTGTCTCGCAATCAAGATGTGTCAGCAGCACGTCGCCAGCAGTCGGTGTGACGCGGCGTGGCAGCACAGCGGTGGGCAAGTGTCAGCAGGCCGTGCTGAAACTACTCAGCTTAGGAGAGAAGAGGCACACGGCCCACGAACTGCTGCAGGGTCTGACAGAGCAGACCGACCGCTGGCTTGCGCCGCTGAGCCTCCAACCGGGCATGGTCGTGTGTGACAACGGCCGTAAGCTGGTGGCGGCTCTGCAGCTCGGCAGCCTCACGCACGTCCCATGCCTGGCCCATGTCTTTAATTTGGTGGTTCAGCGCTTTCTGAAAAGCTACCCCCACTTGTCATACCTGCTCGGAAAGGTGCGCCAGCTCTGCGCACATTTCCGCAAATCCCACACGCACGCTGCCACCCTGCGGACACTGCAACATCGGTTTAATCTGCCAGTGCACCGACTGCTGTGCGACGTGCCCACACAGTGGAACTCTACGCTCCACATGTTGGCCAGACTCTATGAGCAGCGTAGAGCTATAGTGGAATACCAACTCCAACTTGCGCGGCGCAGTGGGAGTCAGCCTCCTCAATTATTTACAGAAGAGTGGCCCTGGTTGGCAGCCATCTGCCAGGTCCTTGGAAAATTTGAGGAGTCTACCCAGGTGGTGAGCGGCGATGCTGCAATCATTAGCGTCACCATTCCTCTGCTATGCATCTTGAGAAGTTCCCTGCAAAGCATAAAGGCAGACGCTTTGCGCTCGGAAACAGAGCCGGGGGAAGACAGTATGTCGCTGGATAGTCAGAGCACCCTCCTGTCTATATCTCAGCGCGTTCAGGAGGAGGAGGAGGAGCATGAGGAGGATGAGGAGGAGGGGGAAGAGACAGCTTGGCCCACTGCTGACGGTACCCATGCTGCTTGCCTGTCATCCTTTCAGCGTGTATGGCCTGAGGAGGAGGAAGAGGAGGAGGAGGAGGATCCTGAAAGTGATCTTCCTAGTGAAGACAGCCATGTGTTGCGTACAGGTACCCTGGCACACATGGCTGACTTCATGTTAGGATGCCTTTCTCGTGACCCTCGCGTTACACGCATTCTGGCCACTACGGATTACTGGGTGTACACACTGCTCGACCCACGGTATAAGGAGAGCCTTTGCACTCTCATTCCCGAAGAGGAAAGGGGTTCGAAAATGATGCTATACCACAGGGCGCTGGTGGACAAACTGATGGTAAACTTCCCATCCGACAGCGCTAGTGGCAGAAGGCGCAGTTCCGAGGGCCAGGTAGCAGGGGAGGCGCAGAGATCATGCAGCATGTACAGCGCAGGCAGGGGAACATTCTCCAAGGCCTTTGCCAGCTTTATGGCTCCCCAGCAAGACTGTGTCACTGCTCCCCAGTCAAGGCTGAGTCTGCGGGAGCACTGTAAAAGGATGGTGAGGGAGTACGTAGCCGATCGCACGACCGTCCTCCGTGACGCCTCTGCCCCCTACAACTACTGGGTGTCGAAGCTGGACACGTGGCCTGAACTCGCGCTGTATGCCCTGGAGGTGCTTGCTTGTCCTGCGGCTAGCGTCTTGTCAGAGAGGGTGTTTAGTGTGGCTGGGGGAATCATCACGGATAAGCGTACCCACCTGTCAACCGACAGTGCCGACAGGCTTACACTCATCAAGATGAACAAAGCCTGGATTTCCCCAGACTTCTCTTCTGCACCAGCGGACAGCAGCGATACCTAAGCAATACGTATTCTGCACCCGCGGATGGAAGCATCGTTCTCTCTCACCATCCAAAACGGGGACATTTCTGCTTCATCAATCTGTGTATAATATTCCTCCTCCTCCTCCTGCTCCTCCTCCTGAAACCTGACGTAATCACGCCGAACGGGCAATTTTTCTTAGGGCCACAAGGCTCACTCATATAATTTTTCTAAACAATTTTTATACGTTTCAATGCTCTTAAAAGCGTTGAAACTTTAACTTGAACCAATTTTTCGTTAAACTGGGCTGCCTCCAGGCCTAGTTACCACTTAAGCCACATTAACCAAAGCGATTAATAGGTTTCACCTGCCCTCTTGGTTGGCCATGGCCAATTTTTTGGATGTACATTAGTACTGTTGATAGAGCAATTTTTGTGGCCCCTCGCCTACAGTGTAATCATAGCAATTTCTATGTTCTTCGCCTGCACTCATGGTACAGAAAGGTGTGTGGGGTTGGCCTACACTTTAGCTACATAAACGTAACTTGTGCCTTGTCTATACTGCAGCTACTGAAATGGAACGAAGACTGCGCTCCCACTATACTGCTGCTTCGGAATTGTTACTGGGGCCTGTCTTGAGTGCTACTATTACTGAAATGGAACGCATACTGTGCTCCCCCTATAATGCTGCTAGTGATATGTTAGTGGGGCCTGTCCTAATGCTACGGCTGAAATGTTACTAATTCTGGGCTCTGCCTATACCGCTGCTAATGGTATGTCTCTGGGGTGTGGAAACAGAGGCTTCCCAAAGACATGATGGCGGCGAGGCCATTTCCCACCAACGCTGTTACTGTTAAGGTGCATATAACCACGGACACGTGGAGAGGACACGTAGTGCCTCAAAAACATACCCCGCCACAGCCCACTTAATCCTGGGCACATTCCGAAAACCAACAAAATAAAACCGCGCTACTAGGTCCGCAGTCACCAACACATTACCACCAACGCGGTTACTGTTAAGGTACATATTACCAGTCTGACTGGGGCATGCAGTGTGGGCCGAAGCCCACCTGCATTAAGCACGACATTACTACCTCAGCTGTGTTGGGCAATACAATGGGATATTTTTATGTACCGCCGGTGGCTTCCTGGCACCCACCCATGCTGTGGGTCCACAGAGAATTATAAATGCATCTGAAAGCACATCTAAAGAACCCCAGTCAGACTGGGGCATGCAGTGTGGGCCGAAGCCCACCTGCATTAAGCACGACATTACTACCTCAGCTGTGTTGGGCAATGCAATAAGATATTTTTATGTACCGCCGGTGGCTTCCTGGCACCTACCCATGCTGTGGGTCCACAGAGAATTATAAATGCATCTGAAAGCACATCTAAAGAACCCCAGTCTGACTGGGGCATGCAGTGTGGGCCGAAGCCCACCTGCATTAAGCACGACATTACTACCTCAGCTGTGTTGGGCAATGCAATGGGATATTTTTGTGTATCGCCGGTGGGTTCCAGGGAGCCACCCATGCTGTAGGTGCACACGGAGTTTAACCTACATGTGTCCACTTGTAAAGAACCCCAGTCTGACTGGGGCATGCAGTGTGGGCCGAAGCCCACCTGCATTAAGCACGACATTACTACCTCAGCTGTGTTGGGCAATGCAATGGGATATTTCTATGTACCGCCGGTGGCTTCCAGGCACCCACCCATGCTGTGGGTCCACAGGGAATTATAAATGCATCTGTTTCCACTTGTAAAGAACCCCAGTCAGACTGGGGCATGCAGTGTGGGCCGAAGCCCACCTGCATTAAGCACGACATTACTACCTCAGCTGTGTTGGGCAATGCAATGGGATATTTTTGTGTATCGCCGGTGGGTTCCAGGGAGCCACCCATGCTGTAGGTGCACACGGAGTTTAACCTACATGTGTCCACTTGTAAAGAACCCCAGTCTGACTGGGGCATGCAGTGTGGGCCCACCCACCCACCAATTATAAATGCATCTGTTACTACCTCAGCTGTGTTGGGCAATGCAATGGGATATTTCTATGTACCGCCGGTGGCTTCCTGGCACCCACCCATGCTGTGGGTCCACAGGGACTTATAAATGCATCTGTTTCCACTTGTAAAGAACCCCAGTCAGACTGGGGCATGCAGTGTGGGCCGAAGCCCACCTGCATTAAGCACGACATTACTACCTCAGCTGTGTTGGGCAATGCAATGGGATATTTCTATGTATCGGAGTTTAACCTACATGTGTCCACTTGTAAAGAACCCCAGTCTGACTGGGGCATGCAGTGTGGACCGAAGCCCACCTGCATTAAGCACGACATTACTACCTCAGCTGTGTTGGGCAATGCAATGGGATATTTTTGTGTATCGCCGGTGGGTTCCAGGGAGCCACCCATGCTGTAGGTGCACACGGAGTTTAACCTACATGTGTCCACTTGTAAAGAACCCCAGTCTGACTGGGGCATGCAGTGTGGGCCGAAGCCCACCTGCATTAAGCACGACATTACTACCTCAGCTGTGTTGGGCAATGCAATGGGATATTTCTATGTACCGCCGGTGGCTTCCTGGCACCCACCCATGCCATGGGTCCACAGGGAATTATAAATGCATCTGTTTCCACTTGTAAAGAACCCCAGTCAGACTGGGGCATGCAGTGTGGGCCGAAGCCCACCTGCATTAAGCACGACATTACTACCTCAGCTGTGTTGGGCAATGCAATGGGATATTTCTATGTATCGCCGGTGGGTTCCAGGGAGCCACCCATGCTGTCGGTCGACAGGGACTTCACAATAGGGAGTTGTACCTGCCTGTGTCTATGAATTAAAAAGCCCGGTCTGACTGGGGCATGCAGAGACACCTTGACAGAATGAATAGTGTGTGACACATAGGTTCCCCATTGCTATGCCCACGTGTGCAGCTCCTGATGGCGGTGGCACAGGATTCTATTTCTCATTGCTTCTGTACAGCATTGTGGGCTATCGCCCCGCCCCTTTTAAAGAGGGTCGCTGCCTAGCCGTGCCAACCCTCTGCAGTGTGTGCCTGCGGTTCCTCCTCATGGCAGACGCACTTCTCAATAGACATGAGGGTGGTGTGGCATGAGGGCAGTTGAAGGCTGCGCAGGGACACTTTGGTGTGCGCTGTGGGGGGGAGGGGGGGCGGTTGGGCAGCATGTAACCCTGGAGAAGTGGCAGTGGAGTGTCATGCAGGCAGTGATTGTGCTTTGTTGGAGGTAGTGTGGTGCTTAGCAAAGGTATGCCATGCTAATGAGGGCTTTTCAGAAGTAAAAGTTTTTGGGAGGGGGGGGCCCACTCTTGCCGCTATTGTGGCTTAATAGTGGGACCTGTGAACTTGAGATGCAGCCCAACATGTAGCCCCTCGCCTGCCCTATCCGTTGCTGTGTCGTTCCCATCACTTTCTTGAATTGCCCAGATTTTCACACAAGGAAACCTTAGCGAGCATCGGCGAAATACAAAAATGCTCGGGTCGCCCATTGACTTCAATGGGGTTCGTAACTCGAAACGAACCCTCGAGCATCGCAAAAAGTTCGTCCCGAGTAACGAGCACCCGAGCATTTTAGTGCTCGCTCATCTCTAGTACTTATACAGAGATAGTATTATATTTCCAGCATACAATATAAATAGAGATGAGCGAACGTACTCGTCCGAGCTTGATGCTCGTTCGAGTATTAGGGTGTTCAAGATACTCATTACTCGAGACGAGCACCACGCGATGTTCAAGTTACTTTCACTTTCATCTCTGAGACGTTAGCGCGCTTTTCTGGCCAATAGAAAGACAGGGAAGGCATTACAACTTCCCCCTGCGACGTTCAAGCCCTATACCACCCCCCTGCAGTGAGTGGCTGGCGAGATCAGGTGTCACCCAAGTATTTAAATCTACCCCGCCCGCGGCTCGCCACAGATGCATTCTGACATAGATCAGGGACAGTGCTGCTGCTGGTGCTGCTATAGGGAGAGTGTTAAGAGTTATTTTAGGCTTGAAGAACCCCAACGGTCCTTCTTAGGGCCACATCTGACCATGTGCAGTACTGTTGAGGCTGCTGTGAGCAGTGTTGCCCTTTTTTTTTTTTTTTTGCATATCGGGCGTGCAGAGCATTGCGTCCTTAGTCTGCAGTCCTTGTACATAGTATAGGGCCAGTACTGGTGAGGCAGGGAAAGAGATATACTGTCCATATAGGCAGTGGGCTTTTTCAAACAAATTTGGGAAAAATACTATCTTTGGGCTGCCTGTGATCGTCTTGAGTGTACTGCGTCTCTGCTGGGGGTAGTAGTCCTATTTATTACGCAGCTCAGTGTTACAGCAGGCTTGCGCAAAATTCTTTCCTGGCTTTTCATTGCCCGTTACATCACCGCCGTCATCCCGTCCAGAGGGAAACAGTCTGCAGTCCTTGTACATAGTATAGGGTCAGTACTGGTGAGGCAGGGAATGAGATATACTGTCTATATAGGCAGAGGGCTTTTTCAAATAAATTTGGGAAAAATACTATCTTTGGGCTGCCTGTGATCGTCTTGAGTTTACTGCGTCTCTGCTGGGGGTAGTAGTCCTAATTATTACGCAGCTCAGTGTTACAGCAGGCGTGCGCAAAATTCTTTCCTGGCTCTGCGTTGCCCGTTACATCATCGCCGTCATCCCGTCCAGAGGGAAACAGTCTGCAGTCCTTGTACATAGTATAGGGCCAGTACTGGTGAGGCAGGGAAAGAGATATACTGTCTATATAGGCAGTGGGCTTTTTCAAACAAATTTGGGAAAAATACTATCTTTGGGCTGCCTGTGATCGTCTTGAGTGTACTGCGTCTCTGCTGGGGGTAGTAGTCCTAATTATTACGCAGCTAAGTGTTACAGCAGGCTTGCGCAAAATTCTTTCCTGGCTCTGCGTTGCCCGTTACATCACCGCCGTCATCCCGTCCAGAGGGAAACAGTATACATATATACGCTGCCTACAGTATCTGTCTGCTGTCTCAGCTCAGCCTTTAAAAAAATAGAAGCAAAATACTTAAGGCCTACTAGTGGCCTTTGGACACTTGACTGCTTCTGCGCTGTGAATTCCACTAGCTCAGTCATACGCACCTACGTCTCACTACAGGCTTGCGCAAAATTCTTTCCTGGCTCTGCTGTGCGTTCCGTAAGCGAAGTCAGCCTCCAACCACAGGCCAATAAGCGGCACATTTAATTACAGCGTTCTGTTTCTGCACTACTGGTAATACACCGTGCTGAGGGGTAGGGGTAGGCCTAGAGGACGAGGACGCAGAGGCCCAAGTCAGGGTGTGGGCACAGGCCGAGCTCCTGATCCAGGTGTATCGCAGCTGACTGCTGCGGGATTAGGAGAGAGGCACGTTTCTGGCATCCCCAGATTAATCTCACAATTAATGGGTCCACGCGGTAGACCTTTATTAGAAAATGAGCAGTGTGAGCAGGTCCTGTCGTGGATGGCAGAAAGTGCATCCAGCAATCTATCGACCACCCAGAGTTCTACGCCGTCCACTGCTGCAACTCTGAATCCTCTGGCTGCTGCTCCTCCTTCCTCCCAGCCTCCTCACTCCATTATAATGACACATTCTGAGGAGCAGACAGACTCCCAGGAACTGTTCTCGGGCCCCTGCCCAGAATGGGCAGCAATGGTTCCTCTCCCACAGGAGGAGTTTGTCGTGACCGATGCCCAACCTTTGGAAAGTTCCCGGGGTCCGGGGGATGAGGCTGGGGACTTCCGGCAACTGTCTCAAGAGCTTTCAGTGGGTGAGGAGGACAACGAAGATGAGACACAGTTGTCTATCACTCAGGTAGTAGTAATTGCAGTAAGTCCGAGGGAGGAGCGCACAGAGGATTCGGAGGAAGAGCAGCAGGACGATGAGGCGACTGACCCCACCTGGTTTGCTAAGCCTACTGAGGACAGGTCTTCAGAGGGGGAGGCAAGTGCAGCAGCAGGGCAGGTTGGAAGAGGCAGTGCGGTGGCCAGGGGTAGAGGCAGGGCCAGACCGAATAATCCACCAACTGTTTCCCAAAGCGCCCCCTCGCTCCATGCCACCCTGCAGAGGCCGAGGTGCTCAAAGGTGTGGCAGTTTTTCACTGAGAGTGCAGACGACCGACGAACTGTGGTGTGCAAGGTTTGTCGCACCAAGATCAGCCGGGGAGCCACCACCACCAGCCTCACCACCACCAGCATGCGCAGGCATATGATGGCCAAGCACCCCACAAGGTGGGACGAAGGCCGTTCACCGCCTCCGGTTTGCACCACTGCCTCTCCCCCTGTGCCCCAACCTGCCACTGAGATCCAACCCCCCTCTCAGGACACAGGCACGACCGTCTCCCGGCCTGCACCCACACCCTCACCTCCGCTTTCCAAGGCCCCATCCAGCAATGTCTCTCAGCGCACCGTAAAGCCGTCGCTAGCGCAAGTGTTTGAGCGCAAGCGCAAGTACGCAGCCACGCACCCGCACGCTCAAGCGTTAAACGTGCACATAGCCAAATTGATCAGCCTGGAGATGCTGCCGTATAGGCTTGTGGAAATGGAGGCTTTCAAAAACATGATGGCGGCGGCGGTCCCGCGCTACTTGGTTCCCAGTCGCCACTACTTTTCCCGATGTGCCGTCCCAGCCCTGCACGACCACGTCTCCCGCAACATTGTACGCGCCCTCACCAACGCGGTTACTGCCAAGGTCCACTTAACAACAGACACGTGGACAAGCACAGGCGGGCAGGGCCACTATATCTCCCTGACGGCACATTGGGTGAATTTAGTGGTGGCTGGGACCGAGTCAGAGCCTGGGACCGCTCACGTCCTACCCACCCCAGAATTGCGGGCCCCAGCTCGGTGCTGGTATCTGCGGCGATGTATGCTTCCTCCACTAAACCACCCTCCTCCTCCTACGCAACCTCTGTCTCGCAATCAAGATGTGTCAGCAGCAGCACGTCGCCAGCAGTCGGTGTCATGCGGCGTGGCAGCACAGCGGTGGCCAAGCGTCAGCAGGCCGTGCTGAAACTACTCAGTTTAGGAGAGAAGAGGCACACGGCCCACGAACTGCTGCAGGGTCTGACAGCTTTCGCCGCTGAGCCTCCAACCGGGCATGGTCGTGTGAACAACGGCCGTAACCTGGTGGCGGCTCTGCAGCTTGGCAGCCTCACGCACGTGCCATGCCTGGCCCACGTCTTTAATTTGGTGGTTCAGCGCTTTCTGAAAAGCTACCCACACTTGTCAGACCTGCTCGGAAAGGTGCGCCGGCTCAGCGCACATTTCCGCAAGTCCAAGACGGACGCTGCCACCCTGCGCACCCTGCAACATCGGTTTAATCTGCCAGTGCACCGACTGCTGTGCGACATGCCCACACGGTGGAACTCTACGCTCCACATGTTGGCCAGGCTCTATGAGCAGCGTAGAGCTATAGTGGAATACCAACTCCAACATGGGCGGCGTAGTGCGAGTCAGCCTCCTCAATTCTTTACAGAAGAGTGGGCCTGGGTGGCAGACATCTTCCAGGTCCTTGGAAACTTTGAGGAGTCTACCCAGATGGTGAGCGGCGATGCTGCAATCATTAGCGTCACCATTCCTCTGCTATGCCTCTTGAGAAGTTCCCTGCAAAGCATAAAGGCAGACGCTTTGGAATCAGAAACGGAGGCGGGGGAAGACAGTATGTCGCTGGATAGTCAGAGCACCCTCCTGTCTATATCTCAGCGCGTTGAGGAGGAGGAGGTGGAGGAGCATGTGGAGGAGGGGGAAGAGACAGCTTGGCCCACTGCTGAGGGTACCCATGCTGCTTGCCTGTCATCCTTTCAGCGTGTATGGCCTGAGGAGGAGGATCCAGAAAGTGATCTTCCGAGTCAGGACAGCCATGTGTTGCGTACAGGTACCCTGGCACACATGGCTGACTTCATGTTAGGATGCCTTTCTCGTGACCCTCGCGTTACACGCATTCTGGCCACTACGGATTACTGGGTGTACACACTGCTCGACCCACGGTATAAGGAGAACTTTTCCACTCTCATACCCGAAGAGGAAAGGGGTTCGAGAGTGATGCTATACCACAGGACTCTGGCGGACAAACTGATGGTAAAATTCCCATCTGACAGCGCTAGTGGCAGAAGGCGCATTTCCGAGGGCCAGGTAGCAGGGGAGGCGCGGAGATCAGGCAGCATGTACAGCACAGGCAGGGGAAAACTGTCCAAGGCCTTTGACAGCTTTATGGCTCCCCAGCAAGACTGTGTCACCGCTCCCCAGTCAAGGCTGAGTCGGCGGGAGCACTGTAAAAGGATGGTGAGGGAGTACGTAGCCGATCGCACGACCGTCCTCCGTGACGCCTCTGCCCCCTACAACTACTGGGTGTCGAAGCTGGACACATGGCCTGAACTCGCGCTGTATGCCCTGGAGGTGCTTGCTTGTCCTGCAGCTAGTGTCTTGTCAGAGAGGGTGTTTAGTGCGGCTGGGGGAATCATCACGGATAAGCGTACCCGCCTGTCAACTGAAAGTGCCGACAGTCTTACAATCATAAAGATGAACAAAGCCTCGATTTCCCCAGAGTTCTCTTCTCCACCAGCGGACAGCAGCGATACATAGGCTGCACCCTAAACAATACAGAGGCTGCACCCGCGGATGGAAGCATCGTTCTCTATCACCATCCAAAACGGGGACCTTTTAGCTTCATCAATCTGTGTATAATATTCATCCTCCTCCTCCTGCTCCTCCTCCTGAAACCTCACGTAATAACGCCGAACGGGCAATTTTTCTTAGGCCCACAAGGCTCAGTCATATAACTTTTGTAAACAATGTTTATACGTTTCAATTCTCAATTCAATAAAGCGTTGAAACTTGCACCTGAACCAATTTTTGTTTGAACTGGGCTGCCTACAGGCCTAGTTACAAATTAAGCCACATTAACCAAAGCGATTAATGGGATTCACCCGCCCTCTTGGTTGGGCATGGGCAATTTTTCTTAAGTACATTTGTACTGTTGGTACACCAATTTTTTGTGCCCTCGCCTACAGTGTAATCCTACTAATTTTTAGCCCACCTGCATTAAAGCTGACGTTACCTCAGCTGTGATGGGCACTGCAATGGGATATATTTATGTACCGCCGGTGGCTTCCTGGGACCCACCCATGCTGTCGGTCAACACGGAGTTGTAGCTCCACGTGTCCACTTCTAAAGAACCCCGGTCAGGCTGGGGCATGCAGTGTGGGACGAAGACCACCTGCATTTAATCGGACGTTACCTCAGCTGTGATGGGCAATGCAATGGGATATATTTATGTACCGCCGGTGGGTTCCAGGGAGCCACCCATGCTGTCGGTCCACACAGAGTTGTAGCTCCATGTGTCCACTTCTAAAGAACCCCGGTCAGACTGGGGCATGCAGTGTGGGACGAAGACCACCTGCATTTAATCGGACGTTACCTCAGCTGTGATGGGCAATGCAATGAGATATATTTATGTACCGCCGGTGGGTTCCAGGGAGCCACCCATGCTGTCGGTCCACACGGAGTTGTAACTCCATGTGTCCACTTCTAAAGAACCCCAGTCTTACTGGGGCATACAGTGTGGGCCGAAGCCCACCTGCATTAAACTTGACGTTACCTCAGCTGTGATGGGCAATGCAATGGGATATATTTATGTACCGCCGGTGGCTTCCTGGGACCCACCCATGCTGTCGGACCACACGGAGTTATAGCTCCATGTGTCCACTTCTAAAGAACCCCAGTCTGACTGGGGCATGCAGTGTGGGCCGAAGCCCACCTGCATTAAACCTGACGTTACCTCAGCTGTGATGGGCACTGCAATGGGATATATTTATGTACAGCCGGTGGCTTCCTGGGACCCACCCATGCTGTCGGTCCACACGGAGTTATAGCTCTATGTGTCCACTTCTAAAGAACCCCAGTCTGACTGGGGCATGCAGTGTGGGCCGAAGCCCACCTGCATTAAACCTGATGTTACCTCAGCTGTGATGGGCACTGCAATGGGATATATTTATGTACCGCCAGTGGCTTCCTGGGACCCACCCATGCTGTCGGTCCACACGGAGTTATAGCTCCATGTGTCCACTTCTAAAGAACCCCAGTCTGACTGGGGCATGCAGTGTGGGCCGAAGCCCACCTGCATTAAACCTGACGTTACCTCAGCTGTGATGGGCAATGCAATGGGATATATTTATGTACCGCCGGTGGGTTCCAGGGAGCCACCCATGCTGTCGATCCACACGGAGTTGTAGCTCGATGTGTCCACTTCTAAAGAACCCCGGTCAGACTGGGGCATGCAGTGTGGGACGAAGACCACCTGCATTTAATCGGACGTTACCTCAGCTGTGATGGGCACTGCAATGGGATATATTTATGTACCGCCGGTGGGTTCCAGGGAGCCACCCATGCTGTCGGTCCACACGGAGTTGTAACTCCATGTGTCCACTTCTAAAGAACCCTGGTCAGACTGGGGCATGCAGTGTTGGACGAAGACCACCTGCATTTAATCGGACGTTTCCTCAGCTGTGATGGGCAATGCAATGGGATATATTTATGTACCGCCGGTGGGTTCCAGGGACCCACCCATGCTGTCGGACCACACGGAGTTATAGCTCCATGTGTCCAATTCTAAAGAACCCCAGTCTGACTGGGGCATGCAGTGTGGGCCGAAGCCCACCTGCATTAAACCTGACGTTACCTCAGCTGTGATGGGCACTGCAATGGGATATATTTATGTACCGCCGGTGGCTTCCTGGGACCCACCCATGCTGTCGGTCCACACGGAGTTATAGCTCCATGTGTCCACTTCTAAAGAACCCCAGTCTGATTGGGGCATGCAGTGTGGGCCGAAGCCCACCTGCATTAAACCTGACGTTACCTCAGCTGTGATGGGCAATGCAATGGGATACATTTATGTACAGCCGGTGGGTTCCAGGGAGCCACCCATGCGGTGGCTGCACACGGAATTCCCATTGCGGAGTTGTACCTGCCTGTGATTATTTATAAATCTCATTGCTTCTAATTCTCATTGCTTCTGTACAGCATTATGGACTATCGCCCCGCCCCTTTTAAAGAGGGTCGCTGCCTGGCCGTGCCAACCCTCTGCAGTGTGTGCCTGCGGTTCCTCCTCATGGCAGATGCACTTATAAATAGACATGAGGGTGATGTGGCTATGAGGCCAGCGTGTGGCATGAGGGCAGCTGAAGGCTGCGCAGGGACACTTTGGTGTGCGCTGTGGAAACTGGGTCGTGCGGGGGGGTTGGGCAGCATGTAACCCAGGAGAAGTGGCAGCGGAGTGTCATGCAGGCAGTGATTGTGCTTTGCTGGAGGTAGTGTGGTGCTTAGATAAGGTATGCCTTGCTAATGAGGGTTTTTCAGAAGTAAAAATTGTTGGGAGGGGGGCACTCTTGCCGCTATTGTGGCTTAATAGTGGGACCTGGGAACTTGAGATGCAGTCCAACATGTAGCCCCTCGCCTGCCCTATCCGTTGCTTTGTCGTTCCCATCACTTTCTTGAATTGCCCAGATTTTCACAAATGAAAACCTTAGCGAGCATCGGCGATATACAAAAATACTCGAGTCGCCCATTGACTTCAATGGGGTTCGTTACTCGAAACGAACCCTCGAGCATCGCGAAAAGTTTGTCTCGAGTAACGAGCACCCGAGCATTTTGGTGCTCGCTCATCTCTAAATATAAAGTTTGGCGTTTTAACATACACAAGTCTTACATCAGATACATAAGAACCATTAGACTGATAAACTAAGAGAACATTATTTTCGTAGAAAGCACAGCCATAGTCTCTACATACAGTTGAATTTCTTTCGGTTTCCATTAATGTTAGCAATAGTTTTTGCATATGTGTAATGATCTGTAATTTTGTCAGTCAATTCTTTGGAACTAGTTGGATGTTTTAATTTTCATTTTTTAGTGATGGTTAATTTAGCCACTGGTAAAAAATGGCATACCCACTTACTATATTCCTATGACATACCCACTTCCTAATAGTGGTATAAGATTACAATTAGAGATGAGCAAGTATACTCGTTAAGGCACATTAACTTGAGCGAGTAGTGCCTTAGCTGAGTATCTCCCCGCTCGTCTCTAAAGATTCGGAGGCCGGCGGGGGGCGGGGAGCAGCAGAGAAGAGCGGGAGGAACGGAGGGGATATCTCCCTCTCCCTCTCCTTCCCCCCCCCCGCTCCCCCCTGCTCCCCGTCGCAACTCACCTGTCACCGGCGCCGGCCCCCTGAATCTTTAGAGACGAGCGGGGAGATACTCGGCTAAGGCACTACTCGCTCGAGTAATGTGCCTTAGCGAGTATACTCGCTCATCTCTAATTACAATCCAACAACAACAAAGCCAATTTAGTTTTTTTAGGGATCTTGAGGCCTATTACATCATAAAGACTCTGGAAGACCTCTTCCCAAAAGGGTTGAATCAAGAGACACCCCCAGAAAATGTGGAATATAGTTCCCTCTCTTCCACATTCCCTCCAACATTGACTACTCACATTAATAAAGCTCGTTGCCAGTTTGGATGGGGTACAGTACCATCTTGCTAGTACTTTGTAGTGGGTCTGTAAAAGATTTGCCTTTAAAGTAGATTTCTTTGCCCACTCAAAGGAGGTAAGCCATTGTGTCATTGATATAATTTCTCTCAAATCTCTCTCCCAATTGAGTAGATGGATCTTTTTTGATTCTTCTATGTCTCCTGTTATAACATTTGCTCCTGATAGCTCTCTGGTTTACATAGGTTTTAGAAAAGAGTGGGACAATCTTGCTCGGGAATGTACATTCCATTATATGGGATTTGTATATAAAGGATTAAATCTGACAATATTAGGGGAACTCATTGGAGGAGAGTTTGAAATAGAATGTTCCTTTGATCTTCTATAAGATCAGAGACTAGTCTGATGCCCCGTGTAACCCAACTCGTAATGGATAGGTTAGGGATAAAGTAGGTAAGCACCTCGAGGGGGGGTTCCAGAGGTTTTCTTTCAGGAGTTTTAGAGTTCAAATAGCAAGGCCCAACGATGATTTTGTTTCGGGCTCAAAATTAGCGTATTCTTATGTATTTCCTATTTGCTGAATTCAAAAATCAGCATAAAAATGACCGATTAGCTCTTGCTTTGGACATACAGTGACATGTCATTTTTTAGAGTTTACATTTTTATTTTGTGGGAATTTTTTTTTGTGGAGTTGTCACACCTCTCAACTGACAGAACACAAAGTTCTCCATATGTTTGTAGGTTATAAACATAATAAATGCTGCTATGACTGAGTTTCATATTGTTTCTGTTTTTCTTTACTTATGAATTTCTGGTTTTTGGAGTGCTTTTGAAGTGTAAACTTTGCTATATCAAAATGCCACGAAAATGTGTAAATTTTGTGAATAATTTTTGTTACATTTGTGGTTAAATAATATTTTCATAACAGAAACGCAATTTGATCCCTTTTGTGAGGACTGCCTATCGTCATCATTTTGGTATGAAGGTGGGGGACCAGGATAAGTCATAGGCTTCACATACCGGTATATGTTGCAACTCTTGTTCAGTTAAACTACGAGAATGGCTGAAAAATAAAAAAACGATCTATGGCTTTTGCTGAGCCTACGGTTTGGCAGGAGCCTACAAAACATACAGATGACTGCTATTTCTGCTTGACTCTACCTATAAAGACAGGATTGTCAATGAAGAAAACAGGAACAGCTCAATAACCGAATTTTCCATCTGCTATTCAACCTATTCCACATTCAGATAGTTTACCAGTTCCTACTCCACCCCAACATTTTGAGCTTGAAGTAGAAAATGAAAAAAATATGAAAAAGAAGAACCCAACAAGCCTTCCATATCCCATGACCCTGACTTTGAGGTAAAAGATGATACACCACACAGACTGCATCAAGCGGAATTCAGTGATCTCATTCAAGACCTTGACTTGTCAAAGGAGAAGGTGGAATTTCTAGGGTCAAGACTACAGCAATGGAAACTTCTCCAGCGTGATGTCAGGGTCTCACAGTACAGAGAACATCAGAGGGATCTGCTTCCTTTTCTTGAGAAGAAAAACAACCTGGTTGTTTGCTGCTATGTTAATGGCTTGATGAAATCTTTATTTGAACCATGATCCAACTGAATGAAGGCTATTCATTCACTCTTCCAAGCTTAGTTTAAAAGCTGTACTACTTCACAACAGCAACAATCTTCCTTCTATTCCTGTTGATCATGTAGTTCACATGAAGTAGTCTTATGCAAACATGACAGCCCTCCTTGACTCAATTAAATATGCTGAACCCAAGTGGAAAATCTGTGACAATCTAAAAGTCATCTCTATACTTTTACCCTGCTAGTTGTGGAGCTGTCAGTGATGAACATGGAGAAAGATTCCACCAGGATATTTCTGTAATGGAACAAGATATCGGGGCCGTTGGAATGAAGCAATGCTTGGGGATTTCTGCTGGTCTGTGCGTAGGGATGCTCCAGAACTCATTTACAAGAGGCAAGCCAAAGGAAAACGATCTCATGAAGTCACCACATGATTCTCTTAACACCGAATCACCTGCCAGAAATTCTTCCATCAATTTAGAACTCTTAGAATGAAAAAAAAATTCAAATGCACTTTTAATGTTGTTAGCATATGTAATTAAAATGTATCATTTTTAGAGATGAGCAAGCATGCTCATCCGAGCTTGATGCACGTTCAAGCATGAGCCTGCTCGATGTACTCGTTACTCAACCCGAGCACCACGCGGTGCTCAAAAAAATGTCACCCTCTCCTACCCACATGTTTTCAATGGAGCCGCGGCTGCTGCCGGCGGCTCCATTGAAAACAATGGTCTGCTGGCACCCCTGAATTGTTTTTCATGGAAGGGCTTTAAACATAAGCCCTTCCCTGAAAAACGATAATTTTAGTGTAAATAAATAAACTTACCTCTCTGCCGTGTCCCCCGCGGGGATGAAGAACACATCTCCCGCATGCGGCAGATGTTTCCTTCATCCCCGCTAGTTAAAAGAATTCGCTGCTGCTACATCTGCCACATCTGTGATAGATGCAGCAGATGAATTCTTCATCGAGTGATTCATCACACATGACAGCTGCAGTAGAGGATCCTGATGCCGACACCCGGTAATTGTTTTTTTAGGCGAAGGGCTTTAAACATAAGCCCTTCCCTGAAAAACAATAATTTTAGTGTAAAAAAAAAAAATTACCTGTCTGCCGCTGCCATGTCCCCGTGGGAATGAAGAACACATCCAGCAGCGGGAGTCGTCTGTCACAGCAGGGGTACATCCGGACAGCAAATCGGCTGTTAACCCCTGCCCTGCCGCAATCTATGTAGATCGCAGCATGAAAAGGGTTCACATGGGGAGCACGCTGCCTCTGTGATATCATTGGACCCCTACGTTGTAATCGCGGGGATCCAAAGGGTTGCCATGGAAACAGGATGCCAGCTACAGGCGTCCCGCATTGCTAGTGCCTATGATCGCTAATACAAGCGATAAGACATTGCAGGACAGAAGTCCTGCAATGCTTTATCATAGCGAATAGAAGCTGCTATTGTACAAGTCCCCTACAGGGACATAAAAAGTGTAAAAAAAAGATTAAAATAATGTAAAAAAGTAATATATTAAAAAAAACCTTATTTTGTGCTTTTTCCCATATTAGCATAAAAAAATTTCTTTTAATTAAAATCCCACATATTTGGTATTGTCGTATCCATAACAAAAGGTACAATAAATTGGACATGCTTTTTATCCTGCACAGTAAAAAGCGTAAAAAAAACCCTCTAAAAAACTAATGGAAAATGCTTATCTTTTTCATTTTGCCCCCCAAAAATATGCAATAAAAGTGACCAAAAAAGCCGTATGTACCCCAAAAGGGTACCAATAGAAACTACAGTTTGTCTTGCAAAAAATAAGCCCTCACAGAGCTCTGTACAAGGAAAAATAAAAAGGTTATAGGACTTTGAGTGCAGCGATTTAGGAAAAAAATAATTTCCACTCTATAATTTCCAAAAAAGGTTTATTATTGCAGAAAAATGGAAAAACCTAAATGGAAAATAAGAATTTTGATATTGTTGTAATCATACCGACCGGCGGAAAAAATGTATTGTGTCATTTATGCTGCATGATTACCGCTATAAGAAAAAAAAATCTATGGCAGAATTGATGCGTTTTCTCTCCCTGCTATCATAAAAAAAAAAAAATCTTTTACAATATACTCCATGTACCCAAAAACAGCACCATTAAAAACTACAGTTCGCCACAGAAAAAAACAAGCCGTTATACGACCGTGTCGACAGAAAAATAAAAAAGTTATGGCTTTTAAAAAATTGAGATAAAAATCTGCCAAAAATCGTTGCGTCCTTGAACTGAAAATAGGCCATGTCCTTAAGGGGTTAATAACCACCTGAGACACAGAGTTAGGCAGCACTGAATTGATGACTTCTAATTTAATACAGCTTGGGTGGCTGACCTGGTAGTCTACTAACTACTGTCTACACAGGCTGCCCGTTCATTAACTCACAGGGAAGCCCCCCTTCATCCTCGTCTGCACAGGCTACAGAAAATGTCTACAACACTCTCCTATAGAAGTCAGTGAGTGCTCCTGTCCATTATGTGATTGGCCCATGTATTTTGCTGTAAAGCACATGTCTAAAGCTGGTAACTGCCGCTCAGGAAAGATTGCATCACCCAGTCCGTACAGAGTCCCAGGGATGTAATTATAGGGGATGCAGGTGATGCGATTGCACCCGGGCCCCAGAGCCTTAGGGGGCCCATAAGGCCTCTCCTTTCCATATAGGGAGCTCAGTACTATGAATAAATCATTAGAATTGGGGGTCCTGTTACAGATTTTGCATTGAGGCACAGGAGCTTCACGATACATCTGGTACAGACAATAGAATAAAAATACACAATCAGGAAATAAAAACAGCAAAATTGGAAAATGTTTTACTATCTGGTTTTAATTACTAAAATAAATATAGATGATACATTCCCTTTTAAGGGATCTGCTGTTAATGTCTTAGTGCCAGATACCCCAGAAGACTGCCAGAGGTCTTGTGCAGTCCATATCTTGATGAGACAGAGCTGTTTTGAGAGCACATAGGACACGGCACAATTTTAGGTAGGTGGTTTTAATATTATGCGTGAATGAGGTATGTGCAGCTTAACCATACATGTTGATGTATAGACAAGCATACTGTATATAAACGGTGTGACCCAAGGTGCCCCGAGTAACATAGCAATGGAAAATCCTGTGTCCCCACACAATTCATTCTGTGTAGATGTCAGATAGCTCAACACCGCAATCGGAAGTCTTTGAGTTCCTTGGGCTTGCCTATGCTGTCGGTGCACAAAGATGGTATTACACAGGAAGAAATGAGAGCGCCCAAACATGGCAGAGTTTCTCCCCACCAAGGACCTCGATCCACATTTCTACCCTAGTCAGTCAGTGTATTTGTGCCAGACAGGTAAAACACCGCTATGGGAAGTCTTTGTACACCCACAGCATAGGTGAGCCCAAGGAACTTAAAGATGGTATTACACATGAGGAAAATAGAGTGCCAAAACATGGCAGAGTTTCACCCTGCCAAGGACCTTGGCCCACATTTCTACCCTAGTCAGTCAGTGTATTTGTGCCAGACAGGTAAAACACCACAATGGGAAGTCTTTGTGCACCCACAGCATAGGCGAGCCCCTGGAACCCAAGGAAAGTATTACACATGAGGAAAACAGAGCGCCCAAACATGGCAGAGTTTCACCCCGCCAAGGACCTCGGCCCACATTTCTACCCTAGTCAGTCAGTGTATTTGTGCCAGACAGGTAAAACACCGCAATGGGAAGTCTTTGTGCACCCACAGCATAGGCGAGCCCAAGGAACTTAAAGATGGTATTACACATGAGGAAAATAGAGTGCCAAAACATGGCAGAGTTTCACCCCGCCAAGGGCCTTGGCCCACATTTCTACCCTAGTCAGTCAGTGTATTTGTGCCAGACAGGTAAAACACAACAATAGGAAGTCTTTGTGCACCCACAGCATAGGCGAGCCCCTGGAACCCAAGGAAAGTATTACACATAAAGAAATCAGAGCACCCAAACATGGCATTTTCACGCTGCCAAGGACCTCAGCCTCGTCTCATACCCTCATTATTTGTGGGCATAAAGCGGACTCAGATGCTAGTGCAGTAACGCTCCTCATTAATGCAGTAACGCTCCTTTTGTTTGGCCCAAACCAGTGTCTCAGATAACTGTGGTAACATGAGAGAAAATACATGTTGTCCAGCGCTGATCCCCAGACCCCAAGCAGGAAGCGGACGTGGCATAATAAGCCCGAGAAACCGTGACTGAGGTAGAAAGTGCAATACTCTGTGTGGGAAGTACATGAGCGGGCCCTGGATCAGGCTCGGTCCCAGCCTCCACATTGTATGACCCAAGGTGCTGTGAGTTAAATAGCTATGGGAAATCCATGGATCCCCACACGCTTCATTCTGTGTAGGTGTCAGATAGCTCAATCAAGTCTTTAAGTTCCCCAGGCTCGCCTATGCTGTGGGTGCACAAAGATGGTATTACACAGGAAAAAATCAAAGTGCCCAAACATGGCAGAGTTTCACCTCACCAAGGACCTCGGCATTGGCCCACATTTCTGCCCAAGTCAGTCAGTGTATTTGTGCCAGATAGGTAAAACACCGCAATGGGAAGTCTTTGCGCACCCACAGCATAGGCAGAATCCAGAAACATTTCTATAGCAAGAGTATAGGCAGACCCCAGTAACATTTCTGTAGCAAGAGTATAGGCGAACCTCAGTAACATTTCTATAGCAAGAGTATAGGCGGACCCCAGTAACATTTCTGCAGCTAAAGTATAGGCAGACCCGTGTAACATTTCTGTAGCAAGAGTATAGGCGGACCCCAGTAACATTTCTGAAGCAAAAGTATAGGCGAACCCCTGTAACATTTCCGTAGCAAGAGTAAAGGCGGACCGCAGTAACATTTCGGCAGCAAAAGTATAGGCAGACCCCTGTAACTTTTCTATAGCAAGAGTATAGGCGGACTCCAGTAACATTTCCGTAGCAAGAGTATAGGCGGACCGCAGTAACATTTCCGTAGCAAACATATAGGCAGACCCCAGTAACATTTCTGTAGCTAAAGTATAGACAGACACCTGTAACATCTCTGTAGCAAAAGAAGAGGCAGACCCCTGTAACATTTCTGTAGCAAAAGTATAGGGAGACCCCAGTAACATTTCTGTGGCAAGAGTATAGGCGGACCGCAGTAACATTTCTGTAGCAAAAGCATAGGCAGACCCCTGTAACATTTCTGTAGCAAAAGTATAGGCAGACCCCTGTAACATTTCTGTAGTACGAGTATAGGCGAACCCCAGTAACATTTCTATAGCAAGAGTATAGGCGGACCCCAGTAACATTTCTGGAGCAAAAGTATAGGGAGACCCCAGTAACATTTCTGTAGCAAAAGTATAGGCAAACCCCTCAAACCATTCAGTACAAACTGTATAGGCGGACCCCAGTAACATTTCTGTAGCAAAAGTATAGGCGAACCCCGGCAACATTTCCGTTGCAAGAGTATAGGCAAACCCCTCAAACCATTTAGTAGAAAAGGTATAGGCAGACCCCAGTAACATTTCTGTAGCAAAAGTATAGGTGGGCCCCAGTAACATTTCTGTAGCAAAAGTATAGGCAGACTCCTGTAACATTTCTGTAGTAAGAGTATAGGCGAACCCCAGTAACATTTCTATAGCAAGAGTATAGACGGACCCCAGTAACATTTCTGTAGCAAAAGTATAGGGAGACCCCAGTAACATTTCTGTAGCAAAAGTATAGGCAGACCCCTGTAACATTTCTGTAGCAAAAGTACAGGGAGACCCTAGTAACATTTCTGTAGCAACATTATTGGCAGACCCCAGTAACATTTTTGTAGCAAAAGTATAGGCAAACCCCTGTAACATTTCTGTAGCAAGAGTATAGGCGGACCTCTGTAACATTTCTGTAGCAAAAGTATAGGGAGACCCCAGTAACATTTCTGTAGCAAAAGTATAGGCAGACCCCTGTAACATTTCTGTAGCAAAAGTACAGGGAGACCCCAGTAACATTTCTGTAGCAACATTATTGGCAGACCCCAGTAACATTTTTGTAGCAAAAGTATAGGCAAACCCCTGTAACATTTCTGTAGCAAGAGTATAGGCGGACCCCAGTAACATTTCTGTAGCTAAAGTATAGGCAGACCCCTGTAACATTTCTGTAACAAGAGTATAGGCAAACCCCTCAAACCATTTAGTAGAAAAGGTATAGGCAGACCCCAGTAACATTTCTGTAGCAAAAGTATAGGTGGGCCCCAGTAACATTTCTGTAGCAAAAGTATAGGCAGACTCCTGTAACATTTCTGTAGTAAGAGTATAGGCGAACCCCAGTAACATTTCTATAGCAAGAGTATAGACGGACCCCAGTAACATTTCTGTAGCAAAAGTATAGGGAGACCCCAGTAACATTTCTGTAGCAAAAGTATAGGCAGACCCCTGTAACATTTCTGTAGCAAAAGTACAGGGAGACCCCAGTAACATTTCTGTAGCAACATTATTGGCAGACCCCAGTAACATTTTTGTAGCAAAAGTATAGGCAAACCCCTGTAACATTTCTGTAGCAAGAGTATAGGCGGACCTCTGTAACATTTCTGTAGCTAAAGTATAGGCAGACCCCTGTAACATTTCTGTAGCAAGAGTATAGGCGGACCCCAGTAACATTTCTGAGGCAAAAGTATAGGCGAACCCCTGTAACATTTCTGCAGGTAAAGTATAGGCAGAACCCTGTAACATTTTTATAGCAAAAGAATAGGCAGACCCTTGTAACATTTCTGTAGCAAAAGTACAGGGAGACTCCAGTAACATTTCTGTAGCAACATTATTGGCAGACCCCTGTAACATTTTTATAGCAAAAATATAGGCAGACTCCAGTAACATTTCTGTAGCAAGAGTATAGGCGGACCACAGTAACATTTCTATAGCAAGAGTATAGGAGGACCCCAGTAACATTTCTGTAGCAAAAGTATAGGCGGATCCCAGTAACATTTCTGTAGCAGAAGTATAGGCGAACCCCTGTAACATTTCTATAGCAAGAGTATAGGCGGACCACAGTAACATTTCCGTAGCAAAAGTATGGGCAGACCCCTGTAACATTTCTATAGCAAGAGTATAGGCGGACCCCAGTAACATTTCTGTAGCAAAAGTATAGGTGAACCCCTCAAACCATTTAGTAGAAACTGCATAGGCAGACCCCAGTAACATTTCTGTAGCAAAAGTATAGGGAGACCCCAGTAACATTTCTGTAGCAAAAGTATAGGCAGACCCCTGTAACATTTCTGGAGCACAAGTATAGGCAGGCCCCTGTAACATTTCTGCAGCAAAAGTATAGGCGGACCCCAGTTACATTTCTGTAGCAAGATATAGGCGGACCCCAGGAACATTTCTATAGCAAGAGTATAGGCGGACTCCAGTAACATTTCTGTAGCAAAAGTATAGGCAGACCCCTGTAACATTTCTGTAGTACGAGTATAGGCGAACCCCAGTAACATTTCTATAGCAAGAGTATAGGCGGACCCCAGTAACATTTCTGGAGCAAAAGTATAGGGAGACCCCAGTAACATTTCTGTAGCAAAAGTATAGGCAAACCCCTCAAACCATTCAGTACAAACTGTATAGGCGGACCCCAGTAACATTTCTGTAGCAAAAGTATAGGCGAACCCCGGCAACATTTCCGTTGCAAGAGTATAGGCAAACCCCTCAAACCATTTAGTAGAAAAGGTATAGGCAGACCCCAGTAACATTTCTGTAGCAAAAGTATAGGTGGGCCCCAGTAACATTTCTGTAGCAAAAGTATAGGCAGACTCCTGTAACATTTCTGTAGTAAGAGTATAGGCGAACCCCAGTAACATTTCTATAGCAAGAGTATAGACGGACCCCAGTAACATTTCTGTAGCAAAAGTATAGGGAGACCCCTGTAACATTTCTGTAGCAAAAGTATGGGCAGACCCCTGTAACATTTCTATAGCAAGAGTATAGGCGGACCCCAGTAACATTTCTGTAGCAAAAGTATAGGTGAACCCCTCAAACCATTTAGTAGAAACTGCATAGGCAGATCCCAGTAACATTTCTGTAGCAAAAGTATAGGGAGACCCCAGTAACATTTCTGTAGCAAAAGTATAGGCAGACCCCTGTAACATTTCTGTAGCACAAGTATAGGCAGGCCCCTGTAACATTTCTGCAGCAAAAGTATAGGCGGACCCCAGTTACATTTCTGTAGCAAGATATAGGCGGACCCCAGGAACATTTCTATAGCAAGAGTATAGGCGGACTCCAGTAACATTTCTGTAGCAAAAGTATAGGCAGACCCCTGTAACATTTCTGTAGTACGAGTATAGGCGAACCCCAGTAACATTTCTATAGCAAGAGTATAGGCGGACCCCAGTAACATTTCTGGAGCAAAAGTATAGGGAGACCCCAGTAACATTTCTGTAGCAAAAGTATAGGCAAACCCCTCAAACCATTCAGTACAAACTGTATAGGCGGACCCCAGTAACATTTCTGTAGCAAAAGTATAGGCGAACCCCGGCAACATTTCCGTTGCAAGAGTATAGGCAAACCCCTCAAACCATTTAGTAGAAAAGGTATAGGCAGACCCCAGTAACATTTCTGTAGCAAAAGTATAGGTGGGCCCCAGTAACATTTCTGTAGCAAAAGTATAGGCAGACTCCTGTAACATTTCTGTAGTAAGAGTATAGGCGAACCCCAGTAACATTTCTATAGCAAGAGTATAGACGGACCCCAGTAACATTTCTGTAGCAAAAGTATAGGCAGACCCCTGTAACATTTCTGTAGCAAAAGTACAGGGAGACCCCAGTAACATTTCTGTAGCAACATTATTGGCAGACCCCAGTAACATTTTTGTAGCAAAAGTATAGGCAAACCCCTGTAACATTTCTGTAGCAAGAGTATAGGCGGACCTCTGTAACATTTCTGTAGCTAAAGTATAGGCAGACCCCTGTAACATTTCTGTAGCAAGAGTATAGGCGGACCCCAGTAACATTTCTGAGGCAAAAGTATAGGCGAACCCCTGTAACATTTCTGCAGGTAAAGTATAGGCAGAACCCTGTAACATTTTTATAGCAAAAAAATAGGCAGACCCTTGTAACATTTCTGTAGCAAAAGTACGGGGAGACTCCAGTAACATTTCTGTAGCAACATTATTGGCAGACCCCTGTAACATTTTTATAGCAAAAATATAGGCAGACTCCAGTAACATTTCTGTAGCAAGAGTATAGGCGGACCACAGTAACATTTCTATAGCAAGAGTATAGGAGGACCCCAGTAACATTTCTGTAGCAAAAGTATAGGCGGATCCCAGTAACATTTCTGTAGCAGAAGTATAGGCGAACCCCTGTAACATTTCTATAGCAAGAGTGTAGGCGGACCACAGTAACAGTTCCGTAGCAAAAGTATGGGCAGACCCCTGTAACATTTCTATAGCAAGAGTATAGGCGGACCCCAGTAACATTTCTGTTGCAAAAGTATAGGTGAACCCCTCAAACCATTTAGTAGAAACTGCATAGGCAGACCCCAGTAACATTTCTGTAGCAAAAGAATAGGCAGACCCCTGTAACATTTCTGTAGCAAAAGTATAGGGAGACCCCAGTAACATTTCTGTAGCAAAAGTATAGGCAGACCCCTGTAAAATTCTGTAGCACAAGTATAGGCAGGCCCCTGTAACATTTCTGCAGCAAAAGTATAGGCGGACCCCAGTTACATTTCTGTAGCAAGATATAGGCGGACCCCAGGAACATTTCTATAGCAAGAGTATAGGCGGACTCCAGTAACATTTCTGTAGTAAAAGTATAGGCGAACCCCTGTAACATTTCTGTAGCGAGAGTATAGGCGGACCCCAGTAACATTTCTGTAGCAAAAGTATAGGCGAACCCCTGTAACATTTCCGTAGCAAGAGTATAGGCGAATCCAGTAACATTTCTGTAGCAAAAGTATAGGTGAACCCCTCAAACCATTCAGTAGAAACTGCATAGGCAGATCCCTGTAACATTTCTGTAACAAAAGAATAGGCAGACCCCTGTAACATTTCTGTAGCAAAAGTATAGGGAGACCCCAGTAATATTTCTGTAGCAAAAGTAAAGGCAGACCCCTGTAACATTTCTGCAGGTAAAGTATAGGCAGAACCCTGTAACATTTTTATTGCAAAAGAATAGGCAGACCCTTGTAACATTTCTGTAGCAAAAGTACAGGGAGACTCCAGTAACATTTCTGTAGCAACATTATTGGCAGACCCCTGTAACATTTTTATAGCAAAAATATAGGCAGACTCCAGTAACATTTCTGTAGCAAGAGTATAGGCGGACCACAGTAACATTTCTATAGCAAGAGTATAGGAGGACCCCAGTAACATTTCTGTAGCAAAAGTATAGGCGGATCCCAGTAACATTTCTGTAGCAGAAGTATAGGCGAACCCCTGTAACATTTCCGTAGCAAAAGTATAGGCTGAACCAAGTAACATTTCTGCAGCTAAAGTATAGGCAGACACCTGTAGCATTTCTGTAGCAAAAGAAGAGGCAGACCCCTGTAACATTTATGTAGCAAAAGTATAGGGAGACCCCAGTAACATTTCTGTGGCAAGAGTATAGGCGGACTGCAGCAACATTTCTGTGGCAAAAGTATAGGCAAACCCCTCAAACCATTCAGTACAAACTGTATAGGTGGACCCCTGTAACCTTTCTATAGGAAGAGTATAGGCGGACCCCAGTAACATTTCTGTAGCAAAAGTATAGGCGAACCCCGGCAACATTTCCGTTGCAAGAGTATAGGCAAACCCCTCAAACCATTCAGTAGATAAGGTATAGGCGGACCCCAGTAACATTTCTTTAGCAAAAGTATAGGCGGACCCCAGTAACATTTCTGTAGCAAAAGTATAGGCAAACCCCTCAAACCATTCAGTAGAAACTGCATAGGCCGACCCCATTAACATTTCTAAGGCAAGAGTATAGGCGGCCCCCAGTAACATTTCTGTAGCAAACGTATAGGCGAACCCCTGTAGCATTTCTGTAGCAAGAGTAGAGGCGAACCCCTCAAATCATTCAGTAGAAAAGGTACAGGCAGACCCTAGTAACTTTTCTGTAGCAAGAGTACAGGCGGACCCCAGTAACATTTCTGTAGCAAAAGTATAGGCAGACCCCTGTAACATTTCCGTAGCAAAAGTATAGGGAGACCCCAGTTACATTTCTGTAGCAAAAGTATAGGCAGACCCCTGTAACATTTCTATAGCAAGAGTATAGGCGGACTCCATAACATTTCTGTAGCAAAAGTATAGGTGAACCCCTCAAACCATTCAGTAGAAACTGCATAGGCGGACCCAAGTAACATTTCTGCAGCAAAAGTTTAGGCAGACACCTGTAACATTTCTGTAGCAAGAGTATAGGTGAACCCCTGAAAAAATTTGGTTACCAAGAGTGTAGGCGAAGGCCAGAAAAATTAGTTAAATAACAATATAGGCGAGGGCCAGAACAATTTGTGCACCAAGAGTACAAGTGCCCCCCTGAAAAATTGCTCAACCGCGAGGTATGATAAGCGGGTATGCTTATCCGTGATGAGTCCCCCAGCTGCACTAAACACCCTCTCTGACAAGACGCTAGCGTCAGGACAGGCCAGCACCTCCAGGGCGTACAGCGCAAGTTCGTGTCACATGTCCAGCTTTGACACCCAATAGTTGTATGCAGCAGAGGCATCACGGAGGACGGTGGTACGATCGGCTACGTACTCCCTCACCATCCTTTTATAGTGCTCCCTCCGACTCAGCCTTGACTGGGGAGTGGTGACACAGTCTTGCTGGGGAGCCATAAAGCTGGCAAAGGTCTTGGAGAGTGTTTCTCTGCCTGCGCTGGACATGCTGCCTGATCCCCACTCCTTCCCTGCTACTTGACCCTCGGAACTACGTCTTCTGCCACTAGCGCTGTCAGATGAGAACCTTAGCATCACTTTTTCCACCAGGGCCCTGTGGTATTGCATCACTCTCGTACCCCTTTCCTCTTTGGGTCAAGAAGGGTGTACACCCAGTAATCTGTGTTGGCCAGAATGTGTTTAATGCAAAGGTCACGGGAAAGGCAGCCTAACATGAAGTCAGCCATGTGTGCCAGGTTACCAGTACGCAACACATCGCTGTTCTCACTAGGAAGATGACTTTCAGGATCTTCCTCCTCCTCCTCTACAGCCCATACACGCTGAACAGATAAAAGGCAAGCAGCATGGGTACCCTCTGCAGTGTGGGGAGCTGTCTCTTCCCCCTCTTCGTCCTGCTCCCCCCATCCCCCTCCTCCTCATCCTCCAAAACACGCTGAGATATAGACATGAGGGTGCTCTGGCTATCAAGTGACATACTGTCATCCCCCGTCTCCTGTTCCAACCACAAAGCGTCGGCCTTTATGCTTTGCAGCGAACGTCTCAGCAGGCAAAGCAGCGGGATGGTAACACTAATGGTTGCCGCATCGCCGCTCACCATCTGGGTAGTCTCCTCAAAGTTTCCAAGGACCTAGCAGATATCTGCCATCCATGCCCACTCCTCAGTAAAGAACTGCAGAGGCTGACTACCACTCCACCGCCCATGTTGCAGCTGGTATTCCACTATTGCTCTACACTGCTCGTACAGCCTGGCCAACATGTGCAGCATAGAATTCCAGCGTGTGGGCACGTTGCACAGCAGTCGGTGCTCTGGCAGCTGAAACCGAAATTGCAGGGTCCTCAGGGTGGCAGCGTCCGTGGTGGACTTGCGGAAATGTGCGCAGACGCAGTGCACCTTGCCGAGCAGGTCAGACAAGTGGGGGTAGTTTTTCAGAAACCGCTGAACCACCAGATTGAAGACGTGTGCCAGGCATGGCACATGTGTGAAGCTGCCGAGCTGCAGAGCCACCACCAGGGTATGGTTGTTGTCACACACGACCATGCCCGGTTGGAGGCTCAGCGGCAAAAGCAAGAGGTCGGTCTGCTCTGTCAGACCCTGCAGCAGCTCGGGGGCCGTGTGCCTCTTGTCACCTAAGCTGATTAGTTTCAGCACGGCTTGCTGACGCTTGCCCACCGCTGTGCTGCCGCGCGCTACCGACTGCTGGCGACGTGCTCACACATATTAATTGAGGGGTAGAGGTGGCAGAGGAGGAGAAGGGGAGGGTTTGGAGGAGGTGGCATAAAACTCCGCAGATACCAGCACCGAGGTAGGACCTGCTATTCTGGGTGCGGGTAGGACGTGAGCGGTCCCAGGCTCTGAATCGGTCCCAAGTTCACCCAATGTGCCATCAGGGAGATATAGTGGCCTGCCCGCCAGTATTTGTCCACGTGTCCGTGGTTAAGGGGACCTTCCCAGTAACTGCGTTGGTGAGGGCGCAATTTATGTTGCGGGAATCATGCTGGTGTAGGGCTGGGACAGCACACCGGGAAAAATAGTGGCGACTGGGGACCAAGTAGAAAGGGGCCGCCGCCGCCGTCATGTTTTTGAAAGCCTCCGTTTCCACAAGCCTGTACGGCAGCATCTCCAGGCTGATTAATTTGGCAATGTGCACGTTTAAAGCTTGTGCATGTGGAGGGGTGGCGACGTATTTGCGCTTGCGCTTCAATGCTTGTGTTAGCGACAGCTGAACGCTGCGCTGAGAGACATTACTGGATGGAGGGGAGGACAGTGGAGGTGAGGGTGTGGATGCAGACCGGGATGAGCTCGTGCCTGTGTCCTGGAAGGGGGATTGGATCTGTGTGGCAGGTTGGGCCACAGGTGAAGAGGCAGTGGTGTGACCCGGAGGCGGTGAATGGCCTTCGTCCCACCTTGTGGGGTGTTTGGCCATCATATGCCTGCGCATGCTGGTGGTGAGGCTGGTAGTGGTGGCTCCCCGGCTAATCTTGGTGCGACACAGGTTGCACACCACTGTTCGTCGGTCGTCCGCACTCTCACTAAAAAACATCCACACCTTTGAACACCTAGCCCTCTGCATGGAGGCTTGCCGTGAGGGGGTGCTTTGGGAAACAGTTGGGGGATTTTTCGCTCTAGCCCTGCCTCTACCTTTGGCCACTCCACTGCCTCTTCCAACTTGTCCTGCTGCTGCACTTGCCTCCCCCTCTGAAGCCCTGTCCTCAGTAGGCTTAGTAAACCAGGTTGGGTCAGTCACCTCATCGTCCAGCTGCTCTTCCTCCGAATCCTCTGTGCGCTCCTCCCTTGGAAATACTGCCCTTTCTACTACCTCACTGACAGACAGCTGTGTCTCATTATCCTCATACACAAAAGCTCTTGAGACAGTTGCAGAAAGTCCCCAGCCTCATCACCCGGATTCCGGGAACTTTCCAAAGATTGTGCATCGGTTACGACAAACTCCTCAGGTGAAAGAGGAACCGTTTTTTCCCACTCATGGCAGGGACCCGAGAACAGTTCCTGGGAGTCTGCCTGCTCAGAATATGTCATCATCATGGAGTGAGGAGGCTGGGGGAAGGAGGAGCAGCAGCCAGAGTATTCAGAGTTGCAGTCCCTAGGCCGGGAGTAGTGGACTGTGTAGAAGACGGGGTGGTCGATACATTGCTGGACGTGTTTTCTGCCATCCACGACAGGACCTGCTTGCCCTGCTCTGTTTGGAATAAAGGTCTACCACGCGGGGAGCCCAGAAACTTGCCTCTCTCCTAATCCCGCAGCAGACAGCTGTGATTCACCATACTTAGGAACTCGGCCTGTGCCCACACCCTCACTTGGATGTCCGCGTCCTCGACCCTTACCCCTACTCCTCATCATGGCGGATTAAGAATAGAGCAGGGCCCAAATAAATTACCCCACTGTACAGCACAGACAACTGTGGCTTAATTCACCGCACACAGAGACTTGTAGATAGCGGAGGCTCTATGCTGTGACTTGAAAAAATTAACCCGCTGTCTTGCGCTGATACCCAGGGGTAATTTACCGCTCGCAGAGATTTTTAGATAATAGAGGCTGTGTGGAGTGTGAGAAGACTCTAAAGCCAGTGGATAGTGCTGGTAACTGCGGCTATCTCAACTCCACCAAGGAAAGGGTATTGTGAGACGTTCTGCATAGCGGCTGAGCTGAAATACTTTGCAGTGGCCAAGGAAATATTACAGTATTATTTAGCGGTGAGACCTCTGTCTAATGCACTGCAGATACAGAATGGTATAACTGAAGTCGTTTTCAGTAGGCTAGGAAATGGTAGAGTGCAGTTTCACGGTGAGAGCTGGTTGTAGGGCACTGCAGGCTGAGAAGGCTATTACTGAAAGGCTTGGAACAGGCCTAGATGCGCAATACAAAAATTGATGCACTACTGCTCCCAGCCAGCCACAACTATAATGCACACGGTCAGAAGTAGCCCTAAGAAGGAGCATTGGGGTTCTTGCACGGAGGATCAGGACTGTATAACTTTCCCTATATAAATAGCTGTGTCCCTACACTCTGCGTTATGCGCTGCAGACACAGAACGGTATAACTAAAGTCGTTTGCAGTAGGCTAGGAAATGTTAGAGTGCAGTTTCACGGTGAGAGCTGGTTGTACGGCACTGCAGGCTGAGAACACTATTACTGAAAGGCTGAGAACAGGCCTAGAGGCATAATACAAAAATAAAGGCACTACTGCCCCAGCCAGCCACAACTATAATGCACACTGTGAGATGTAGCCCTAAGAAGGACCGTTGGGTTTCTTGTACAGAGGATAAGGAGGACTGTATAAATTTCCCTATAAAAGTAGCTGTGTCCCTACACTCTGCCTTATGCACTGCACACACAGAACAGTATAGTTGAAATGGCCTGCACAGCCCGAGATACTTTTACAAAAAAATTGGTGCACTACTGCTCCCAGCCAGCCACAACAGTAATGCACACTATGAAGAGTAGCCCTAAGAAGGACCGTTGGGGCTCTTCAAGACAGGATCCTACACTAACACTATCCCTGTATAAGTAGCAGCACTTTCCCTAACCTCTGCCAGCATGCGTCTGAGGGGAGCCGCGGGCGGGATCAGTTTAAGTACTCGGCGGTCACCTGATCGGCCCAGCCACTCAGTACTGTGGGGGGGGGGAGGGCTGGCACGTCACAGCAGGAAGTGGTAATGCCTTCCCCGCATGTCTATTGGCTAGAAAATTGCGCTAAACATGCGGGGAAGGAAATGCAATTGACTCGAGTACCGCGTGGTGTTCGTTTCGAGTAACGAGCATCTTGAGTACCCTAATACTCGAACGAGCGTCAAGCTCGGACGAGTGTGCTCGCTCATCTCTAATAAGGAGTAGTCAGTTTTTCTCTATGCTCTTTATTTCTAATCTACTTTTTCATTGCCCTCTCTTTTTTTTCGAGAGCACAGGTTTTATGGTAATTTTTGAAATGATCAATATGTTACTATTAGAGATGAGCGAACGTGTTCTTCCGAGCTTGATATTCGTGCGAATATTAGGGTGTTCGGTATGTTCGTTATCCGTAACGAACACCATGCGGTGTCCGGGTTACTTAAACTTTCTTCCCTGAGACGTTAGTGCTTTTTTCTGGCCAATTGAAAGACAGGGAAGGCATTACAACTTCCCCCTGCAACGTTTAAGCCCTATACCACCCCCCTGCTGTGAGTGGCTGGGGAGATAAGGTGTCACCCGAACATAAAAGTCGGCCCCTCCCGCGGTTCGCTATGGATGCATTCTATATGCGCTCAATGGGGCCAGCGGCAGCAGCGCTGACCCCATTGAGAACATATAGAAGACAAATCCTTCTTCTCTGGCACAGCTGTAACAGCTGTAGCAGAGAAGAACGATGTTTGCCCATTGAATTCAATGGAACCGGCAATACAGCCGACTCCACTGAATGCAATGGGCTGCCGGCGATCGCAGGATGAATGGTCGGAAAGGGGTTAAATATATAACCCCTTTCCTGCAATTCATCCAGAAATGTGTTACACTAAAAATATATACCGGCGTATAAGGCGACGGGGCGTATAAGACGACCCCCCAACTGTCACCTTATACGCCGGTAATACAGTGGAGCAAAGAATAAAAAGCATTACTTACGTTTTTAGATGATCTGCGGCGCTCCTGCAGGCTGTCGCTCCCTCCTGGTCCACGGCAGAGTATTGCTTTCTCCACGAAAGACTTTAAATCCCTGCCTCCAGAAGCACACGTGCCTTCAGCCAATCACAGCCAATGACAATGATGTCATTGAATGGCTGTGATTGGCTGTGTTTCTGGAGGCGGGGATTTCAAGCCTTGAAATCCCCGCCTCCAGAAACACAGCCAATCACAGCCATTCAATGACATCATTGTCATTGGCTGTGATTGGCTGAAGGCACGTGTCTTTCTGGAGGCAGGGATTTAAAGCCTTTCATAGAGAAAGCTTGTCTGCCGTGGATTAGGAGGGAGTGACAGCCTGCAGGAGCGCCGCAGATCATCTAAAAACGTAAGTAATGCTTTTTATTCTTTGCTCCACTGTATTGCCGGCGTATAAGGTGACAGTTGGGGGGTTGTCTTATACGCCCCGTCGCCTTATACGCCGGTATATATTTTTAGTGTATCACATTTCTGGATGAATTGCAGGAAAGGGGTTATATATTTAACCCCTTTCCGACCATTCATCCTGCGATCGCGGGCAGCCCATTGCATTCAGTGGAACATGCTGTATTGCCGCTCCATTGAATTCAATGGGCAAACATCGTTCTTCTCTGCTACAGCTGTTACAGCTGTGCCAGAGGAGGACGATCTTTATGCTGACAGTGGGGGGGGGGGGCACTCTTGCCGCTATTGTGGCTTAATAGTGGGACCTGTGAACTTGAGATGCAGCCCACCATGTAGCCCCTCGCCTGCCCTATCCGTCACTGTGTCATTCCCATCACTTTCTTGAATTGCCCAGATTTTCACACATGAAAACCTTAGCGAGCATCGGCGAAATACAAAAATGTTCTGGTCGCCCATTGACTTCAATGGGGTTCGTTGTTCGAAACGAACCCTCGAGCATCGCGGGAAGTTCGTTCCGAATAACGAACACCCGAACATTTTGGTGTTCGCTCATCTCTAGTTACTATGTTATTACCATTTGTTATTATACAAAGTCTGTCTGCGTCTTAATGACCAAATAGTTTTCCAGTTTTTTTGCTTCCTTATTCCTAGAGCCAGAATGTATTAAATTTTCGTCATCGTGACCATATGAGAACTCATTTAGGCTGGACAAGTTGTATTTTTAATGGCATGATTTTTGGGTATGTATAATGTATTGTATATCTTTTATTAATATTCTTTAGAAGGGTTGGGGAATTAAAACAAATTCCGCCACTGTTCTTTGGATTTCAGTTTTATGGCGTTCAGCATGCAGAATAAATAATGGGATAGCTTTATTCTCTTGGTCATCATGATCCTGGCAATACCAAATTTATACAGTTTTTATAGTTTTTTGTGTTTACTATTCTTGTACACTAAAAACACTTACCGTATATACTCGACTAAAAGCCGAGTTTTTCAGCACATTTTTTTGTGCTTAAAAAGCCCCCCTCCGCATATATTCATGTCAGGGAAGGGTTAAAAAAAAACCTCCAAACTCACCTCCCAGCTGGCGTCTGTGTCACCGGCGGCGGTGTGGAAAGCTGCTTGAATTCTCCCTGCTGTCATCCCCCACCATCCTCTCTGCTCGGCTCTGTTATTCCCCGCTGTAAGGGCTGATGGTGGGGAGTTTGAAAGCTGAGCAGTGAGATGATAGTGGGTAGAATTCAAGCAGCTTGCTGCACCGCCACCGGGAACACAGAAATTGAAGCAGCTTTCCGTGCCTCCGCCGGGAACACAGACGCTGGCTGGGAGGGGAGTATGGAGGGTTTTTTTTCACCCAGTATATACTGGAGTATAGCTCGGCTTATAATCGAGTCAATAAGTTTTACCAGTTTTTTGTGGTAAAACTTATTGACTCGGCTTATACTCAGGTCGGCTAATACTCGAGTATATACCATATTTATTTTTTAAGATTTGTTTTTGTGATGTTGTATTCCAACAGTATAATGTTTTTATTTTTCCATCAACAGCTCTATGATGGTTTCCTTTTCGCTGGATGAGCCCTAGTCTTTATTGATTCCATTTTTGATAACATATAACATTTTAATAACTTTTTATTCCATTTTTTCTGAAGGCAAGATTAACAAAATCTGCAATTCTGGCATGGTTATTAATTTTTTTTTACAGCGTTTATCACGCGGTATAGATAATGCGTTACATTAATTCTGCAGGTCTCTATAATTATGTAGATACAAAATGTATTTATTTTTAAAAACTTTTTCACACTTTTTAACAAGAAAGATGTACCATAATTTTTTGTACTGCCACATTCAAATACCACCTAACAGTTTTCCCCATCAACGGTGCTATGTAAATGCTTTGTTTGCGAGACAAGTTGTGCTTTTTAATGGTACCATTTGATTATCCATATAAATTTTTGATCGCTTTCTATTCCACGTTTTGTAGGGTGAGATATGCAAAATTAGATATTTTTGCCAGGCTTTTTTTTACAGCATGTGTTGAGCAGATTAAGGAATGTACTACATTTTTTATGTGGATCATTACAAACATAGCAATATTAAATTTGTGGTGATTTTTTTTCTTGGTTTTAATATTTTTTTCAGATTTTTATATGCACTTCAGTACTACAGTGTCCTATGATATAATATTGCAGTACTGAGAAAATCCATGTACTGTACATTGATAAAGCAACAGATGATTGATATTATCTTTAATTATATTATTTGTTTATTAGAATTCTTATATGCTTTATCAAAGGTATGTCTCTATGGTAACAGAATTCTGTTATCTTGTAACATCAGTTTATAGTTCCATTCAATTCTAGAATTGTATGTGTAGGCAAGCATTTGGTACAATTATTGTGCTTGCGTAGTTTGTAATACTTGTGTAAACATATTTAAGGATGGATGATATAGAGGAAATAATAAATAGACAGAAAAGACGAGAGAGGGAAAGAATTACAAAAGTTAGATATACAAGGTAAAAGTGATATCCGCAGTAATGCATTTTCAATTGACTGCAACAATCTGGACTTTCAATGTTATCTTTGTAAATGGAAAGAATTAAACTGCAAATGATTTTTACAATCGTGACTCATACACAAAATTGTTATTGTATTCAGAACAAAATATTCACACCAAGTTAAGTAAGTGCTTGTGATATATTACATGATATAAAATTACAGTTTTCACTTCATAAAAGTAAAGTATGCCAATGTCCTAGTGTTGAATAGAAACAAAATGCTGTAAAGTTATTTCAGCACAGTACATCCAAGTATCTGAAGCATCCAAGGCATTGCTAGAACGATTTCCACATTGTCGGCAAGGGTGATGATAAAGTACTCAGGAAAAAGGAACAATGTGTCAACAGACGTTAAAGTCAATAATAAATCAACTTTTCAGGATTGGGATTGTACATCTGTGATGCAAACATTCAGGATATGATTAAAAAATATATCCTTCATTATTAACTTATTAAAATACCGCAATGTCAAAGCTCAGTGCCATTTTTAATGTTTTGCTGTTAGGCTCCAAAATAATCTAGTATCTCAATAGTGTTTCTGGTATGTAATATACCTTTTGAATTACTAGTCTTGGCTAATAGTAAAGCATATATTTGTAATTGTACAGCTTTGTATAAAATACTTTCAGTGCCTCCACCCTCCCAAAAAAAGCCTTCAGTGTAGAAATAATCCATGACGTTTTTTCATGCTGACTTCCTATATGCAAATAAACATGGCGATAAAAAGTAGCAGCAAAACAAAACACCGGATGAAGAAAAAATCATAAAAACAGCACTATTGATGTAATGTACTAATGGTATCAAAGCATAGAATGCTACAATCGTCCAGTTGTTGCTTTTGCATGTTCCTAGAAAACAATTTAAACATACTAACCACATCCAGTGTTGGACTGGGATGCCTAGTGGCCACCATTAAAAATTATTCTGGGGATCCACTGTACAGCTACATGAAAATGTTGCCCAATTTCCGTTTGCAAGTTCCCATCCAACACATTCTCTATACTTCCCTGAAAATGTGGTTCAGTTTGTGTGCAGCCCTGTTTCTACTGAAATACATGCAGTTGATAAAGTTTGATGCACTCAATAGGTCAATATCACATCAAGATCACATATATGGCACTTTTGACATATTTTATACAGGGTGAGATCACACAAAATGGCCAGAGCATGGTCAAAAAGGGTGCCTTTAAAACTCCTTTAAATTTAGAATCAGCAATAAGGCTCCCAATCTGATTTCTCTCATGTGTCCAAATTAATTAATGATGATCATCAGAGAAAGAACAAGAGACATCAACTGTATGAAGTCACCACTGTGCTCTTTTTCCAGAACCAGCCCAGTTCTTTATTAATAGCACAAATAGAACAAAAAAAGGTATTCATAGTAGGCATAACCTTGAAAGTAGTAAATCTTTAAAAAATCTTAGTGAGCAAAGAAATGCAGCTACAATGACTAAATATGGTCTCCAGAAAACATTCAGGCCCCCACTACAAGGATACGATGCCTTCATGAACTTTGGACTAAGCTATATATTAACGCCTGATCAAAAAGTATATTAAAAAATACTTTCAGATCTTCCCCTCTTTTGGTAACACTTTTATTCCAAACTAGGTGAATCCAATGGGCTAGTTCCACAGGGGAGACTTTAGTGCCTCAGCTTCCTAGAGCTAGTCTTCAAGGAGGACTTGTCTCAGTCTCTAGGAAGGACTTGTCTCAGTCTCTAGGAAGGACTTGTCTTCACTCTATTCCTGAATTTGAGCACTCCTCTGGGTTAGAAAAAACTTGAGCACTGAATTACTCAGATTAAAGTTGTGACAGGGGTTAAGCATCTTCACATGGGTGTTTCCTATGGCAGATAACTTTTGTTACTCGTTTAAATTTGCTTTTTACACATTGTAAGCAAATATAGTATACAAACCATAAAGATTTTAAGTGCAAAATAAACAGCTAAGCCAGCAATAATATAGGGGGGCATTGGAACATAAAGGGGGTGGTAGAAGGGCGTTCTGTGTTTGCTTTGTTGATTTTTTTGTGTCTAGTAACTACATTTTTCTAAAAATTAGTAGTGATACTTCTCTTTTTGTCGATAATCTGTCCGAAAACAATCGGTAAAATCCGAAACTGACGAAAACTGAGGCAATTATTTCCATATGAATCACTTACATGTAATTGGAGTTGTGTGCAGCCTGCTCGACTCTATCATATAATGTATGACTTTTATAACTCCATAACTCCGCTACAGATAAATCACACTTCATAACTCTAGCACAGCCTAACCCACTGTATTCCATAATGCCGCTGATTGGCTGGAACCGCTCTAAACTTCCACCTGTGTGGGTCTCTGGTAGTTGTAGTTTTAGTGGATGACAATTTTTTTTCAGAACACTGATATAAACTACAAGTCCCAGAGACCCACACAATTGAAAGTTCCAACCAATCAGTGGCATTATGGAATACAACGTGTTAGGTTGTTCTTTAGATTATCCAGTGTGATCGATCTGTAGCAGAGTCATGGAGTTATAAAAGTCATACATCATTATATGATAGAGCGACATAAGCAGTGCATTCTTGAAGCATATTTTATAAAAATCGCTGAGAAGAAGAAATGCCATCAATATTCAAATGAATACTTGAAATATGGATTCATCCCTTCTCCTACAAACGGACATATTCCCTTGTGCCTCGTTTGTGAAAAGGCTTTTTTAAATGAAGCTATGAAGCCTTCGAGACTGAGTGATCACCTTGTAAAAATGCACTCAGACAAAGTAGGTAAGTCTATTTAATTTTTCCAAGGTTTAAAGTCAAAGTTTGAGAACCGGAGCACTGTAGGCAAGTTATTACTTTGTGTATGATATGAAATATGAGCCACTTATACAGCCATCAAGAGATTCTGAATCTTCTCAAGAACTCTATTAACAAAATGTGGCCCCTTATGACCCTCTATTACCTCAGGGGACTACATATTAACATACTACCTCAGACAATAGCTTCTTAGCCATATTCTTTTCTATAGCTGTCATCACAATCTAAAAAGAGATCAAAACAGACAAGCATTCACTCACATCAGCCCACCTCTGGCAGTTGGATGAGAACCACTTGCAGTCTCTTAAATGGGTAAGATGGTCATAAAGTGTGTTGAGCAGGAATCTTTACCATTTTTACCTGTGCTATGACAGGCATAGACAATACCAGCTTGTACAATAATAATCTTTAATAATAATAATCTTTATTTGTATAGCGCCAACTTATTCCGTAGCGCTTGTACAAAACTTTGTTGTGACACTGTTGAACCATGGAGTAATCCAAGCAGAAGACACTACAGCACACATAACACACCATGACTGATGTGTCAGTTGATGGGTTAGATTCGTCATCATGGGGTATAACATTTGTGGGAGTTAAATCAGTTTATCTTGTGCCTGCAAGACGGATAACAAGGAATGGTCCATCCCCTTTTCAAGGGGTGATGGAGAAGTCACCGTTAACTAAATCCCCCCTCCTGTTTCATCTCACCTCTGGAATAGTCTTTTGCTGTGAGCCTGAACTTTGATGGGTGCAACCTGTTTGGGTAGAATTATTGCTGACAACCAGTCTGATATAGTTTCTGCATTTGTAATTGGCTTGCCCAAGGACAAGGCTTATACTACACCTATGAGTCAATAATTGTGGGCAATGCTGAAAGAGTACCTGAGCCTTGTGTGCTGCTTATTGTTTTACCTCCAGCCATCATGCATGCCACAGTCATTGCCTTCAGCTCGACCTCCTAGGCTGGCATCCTGTCGTAGTAGTAGTAGTACTTTAAGTTGCATAGCCAGTGCATATCCTGTCTTGCATGACCTGTCTTTGTATTATCTGAAGCCATCTACAAAATAAATTTAAAAAATACATGCAATATTTATATTCAATATAAACTTTTTAAACACTTGTGTTTGTTACCGAGATTGAAAATGTAATGCACATTAAGTAAACCCTTTTTATTAACTTAATTCTGTTTGCAAAATACTTATCAGGCTTGTCAAGTACACAATTATTCTCATTACTGTTTTAGTATCATAATTCAATATTCGAATAAGTAAAAACCCAATATATTGAATATACCATGTACTGGTGTTGTGCATGCATCAAGGTTATATATGCATATGTAGACGAATATATATACACACAAGCATATATTCCTCTCAAATGGTGACACGCTTTTTCTCTGCTTGGTTGGTCTGTGTTAAGGAGGAGCAAAAGCTAATATGTCAGAGAAATCCTACCTAAGTCTTCTCCCTCCCCTTACATTACTTAGCTCCACCCCTTGTGGTGTGCTGTTTGGGTGTGTCTCTCCTAGGCTATTCCGAGCTGTCCAATGGTACACATTAACATTATTAATAGTCAAATAACATCAGATTTAACAAAATTTAATATTTTGTGCAGTAATATCACAGCCTACTTTCTCACAAATATTCTCAATATGTAGTTATTACTAGAATGCAACTTCTGGAATTACACACTGTTTGCTGGTTAGAATGCCCCCCTTCCACTGGAATGTACCTAATCTCTTGAAGACAATGAAAAATTAACTCTCTCTAGGCAAGTAATCGAATTATATAAAAAAGTCACTGTTTTCCTTTTCATTTCACATCTTTCCAAGCAGAAACTTCTATACAAAGCACTTCATTCTGTATCCATCCTTTTCAATCACTTGCAAACTTTCTCTTTTTGTCCACATCCAAATATCCAGTTCTTGGCATACCCATGTTTGGCACTCCTGGAGTACCCATTTGCTAGAATAATTGAGCATGACCTCCACTGGATCATCTTCTTGGCCTTCAAAGATTTAACTCATCCCAGACAAGTTGCAGTTGCAATATCGTTCCCCAAACGATTACTTAGCGGACACTTCCCAGAAGCCTTTGAATCCATTAATTTAGAATTCCACTAATTAAGAATTCCCTGAATAAATACCTAATGGAAACTTCCTTGAAGTCTTTAAATCTATTAGTCTGGAGTCCTAAGCTCCAGTTGCAGCAATCTCAACTACCAGTATAAGACTGGAACCTTCAGCACAATGTACATCTATCCAGTACAGATCAATCTCACAATGTATTCATTTGGACAAGTTATTCATGTGCACTGCTCAATGGTTACAAACAAAGGCATAACTAAAGGCTCAGGGGGCCAGGTGCAAAAATTCAGCTTGCCCCCTCCCTCCGGAGGTTCAAAACTTCAGGCTCAGCCCCCCTGTACCCATACCTAAATCGTGCTGCAAAACAAAAGGAGATGTATAACTTATACCAGCCATACATAGATAGATATGAGGTAGAGAGATAGATAGATAGATAGATGATAAATAGATTACAGTACTTACCACCTCCTTTGGTCTCCTATGTTCCCCAATACTGTTAGGGGTGAAAGGGGGAAGGGAAAGGGACTTGTTGTTTGTATAGTGCCAATTTATTCCCCAGGTAATTTATTTACTCATTTTACTGACCTCGGAAGGATGGAAGGCTGAGTCAACCTTGAGCTGGCTACCTGAACCAAGCGGAGATTGAACTTGCAATCTTCAGGTCATGAGCCTGAGCCTTAACACTCTGCACCACATGAGGCCCCTACTGCTGGCCACGTGATTCGTCTGGCCGGCAGTGCGCATGCCTGGGGAGTCTGCAGCGTGGCTCCAGAGGCGTAGCTAAGGGCTCATGGGCCCGGGTGCAAAAGTTTATCTTGGGGCTTCCCAACTTTTCTTAGCCCCTTAATGCAGAGGCATAACTTGAAGCTCCTGGGCTCCAATGCAAAACCTGTAACAGGGCCCCCAACTATAATGCTTTATTCATAGTCCTGGGCTCCCTATATGGAGAAGAGAGGCCTTATGGGCCCCCTAAGGCTCCTGGGCCTGGGTGCAACTGCATCCCTTATAGTTACGACAGTGGCCGACTCCCCTGGTAATGGCCCTCCCTCTCCTGAGTGCCGGCCCATTGGCCGCAGCAGTCAGACTGTATCTGATAGGAGGCCCGCGGGCCGTAGCAGTGAGACAGCATCTATCAGGGGGCCCATGGGCCCCCTTTTGCTGAGGGGCTAAGTCACCATTGCAACCCTTGTAACCCATAACAGTACACTAGTGGTTAGAAACAAATCTATTTATCCAACCTAGAGCACTATTTTTACTGAACCAGATTCAGCAAACAAAATAGATTTCTCAATATTTTAGCAGTTGGATTGTCAGGTTACATACGATCAGTAAGAAGAGACACTAGATTCCAGTTGAAGTCACTGTGTCTGTATCACAGCCTCCCACTGCAAACACACTTGAATATAATGCTTAGACAAGGTTGATGCTTTGTTCTGTCTATGAATCTTCTAACAACAGATGAGATGTTACAAGCACACACCAGTCTACAAGTCTTTTATGATCCATTTACACAGGACAAGCTGTCAGGCAAATAATGTCCGACATCTCGTGCAAGTAATACTTGCTCCTGTGCTGTTACACAGGAGCAGGTATCATTGGCATCACTCAGAGCGCTGCTGGAATGAAATCAGAGCAGACTTTAAGTATAAGCCCTTCCCTGAAAAACAAATTAGTGTAAAAAATGTAAAAGAAAACATACTAACCTTGCTTCAGCTGCCGGGGCTCGACCGTGTCCTTTCTGTGCTGTGCCTGGATCTTTAATGCAGTTCTTTGAAGAAGGAACTGCTTTGAAAAGCCTGGGACAGCGCAGAGAGGACGCGGCTGAGCCCCGGCAGCTGAAGGAAGGTGAGTATTTTTTTTTTTTTTTTTCAACACCATTTTTCCTTGTTTTTCAGGGTAGGGCTTATATTTAAAGCTCTTCCATGAAAAACAATTCAGGGGTGCCGGCAGACCATTGTCTTCAATGGAGCCGCCGGCAGTAGCCGCTGCTCTATTGCAGACAATGCGTGCATTCCCTATTGTGCACGCATGTCCTATCTTTGCAGGCGCACACCTGTAAAACACGGACATGTGAGCACACCATAGGGAATGCATTGCTTGTAATAGACACATGTTTTTGTACGTGCGTATGCACGCACAAAAACACGCTCGTATGAAGCCACCCTTAAGGAACGCAGATACTATGACTAAATATGGTCTCTAGGAAGTGCTCAGGCTCCCACTTCAAGGACAGGCTGCCTTCATGAGCTTTGGACTAAGCTATATATTAAACCTTGCATAAAAAATGTACCACAGAACACTTTCACAGTGGAAAATATAGTTTAATCACAAAATGGCACAGTTTTTTAAATTTATATTTTAATGGCTTAAAGGAGATGTCCCGAGGCAGCAAGTGGGGTTATACACTTCTGTATGGCCATAATAATGCACTTTGTAATGTACATTGTGCATTAATTATGAGCCATACAGAAGTTATAAAAAGTTTTTTACTTACCTGCTCCGTTGCTGGCGTCCTCGTCTCCATGGTGCCGACTAATTTTCGCCCTCCGATGGCCAAATTAGCCGCGCTTGCGCAGTCCGGGTCTTCTCCTCTTCTCTATGGGGCTCCGTGTAGCTCCGTGTAGCTCCGCCCCGTCACGTGCCGATTCCAGCCAATCAGGAGGCTGGAATCGGCAATGGACCGCAGAGAAGCCCTGCGGTCCATGAAGACAGAGGATCCCGGCGGCCATCTTCAGCAGGTGAGTATGAAGACGCCGGACCGCCGGGATTCAGGTAAGCGCTGTGCGGGTGGTTTTTTTAACCCCTGCATCGGGGTTGTCTCGCGCCGAACGGGGGGGGGGTTTAAAAAAAAAAAAACCCGTTTCGGCGCGGGACATCTCCTTTAATGCTTTTGCAAGTGAACAGCAAATTTAAAGCACATCAACGTGGTTTTCATGTAACCTCAACCTTAAGAACGTTCATTGTAGAATGCATCCTGTGGGGAAGACTATAACTCTCAGCCAGCCCTGAAGGTCTGCAGCTGTTATGGCAGCCTAGGAGTTATAGTCTCCAAACAAGGGTAAAGGAATAAATAGAATTTGAAAGTGAACGGACTTTAATCTCAATAGTTTGTCCTTGAATATTTTTAAAATATACATAGCAAATTCCAAATAATGACAAAAGCAAAGAAAATAGGCAGCAGACGAAAAATACATTATCTGGTTAAGATTACACAATTTCCTGCAACTGTCATAAAACCACAATCTTACTTTCTTATGATCTTAGGTGTAATAATGTCTTCTAATAGTGCTTCTGTCTATTGAGGATATTAATAGACAAAGTTGTTCCCTTAGAACGTTTCTGTCCTGGTGATTCTTAGCCTTCTGCCCTGATTTTGCCTTGGACTATTAGCCTTTCCAGCTCTGCAAGCCAAGTACCGTATATTCCAGCATATAAGACGACCTTTTAACCCTGAAAAATCTCTTCTACAGTCGGGGGTCGTCTTATACACAGGGTATACAGTTGTCCGGAAAAAAAAATTAATACTCACCTCCGGCGGCGCTGCTGTAGGCTCTCGCTCCCCCGTGCACGCTGGCAGAGCATTGCTTTCTGCAAGCGGGGCTTGAATGCCCCACTTCCAGAAAGCTAATGCTCTGATTGGCTAACTCAGGCTGGGTCAGCCAATGAAAGCTGGTGCTGCATTAGCCAATCACAGCCATTCAATGACATCATTAAATGGCTGTGATTGGCTAACTCAGGTGGCGTCAGCCAATGAAAGCTGGTACTGCATTAGCCAATCACAGCCATTCAATGATGTCATTGAATGGCAGTGATTGGCTAACGCAGCGCCAGCGTTCATTGGCTGACGCCGCCTGAGTTAGCCAATCAGAGCATTAGCTTTCTGGAAGTGGGGCATTCAAGCCCCGCTTGCAGAAAGCAATGCTCTGCCAGCGTGCACGGGGGAGCGAGAGCCTACAGCAGCGCCGCCGGAGGTGAGTATTAATTTTTTTTTTCACACTCTATTCCCGACATATAAGACAAAAAGTCCGGGGGCGTATAAGACGCCCCGTCGTCTTATATGCCGCAATATACGGTATATGTATTCACACAGAGCCAGATGGCAGCCAACAGCCAGTAAGAAGCAGCAAGATGATTTGTGATGGGGCACTGCAGCCTCATCAGGAAAGCGGGGACAGGTGGGGAGGCTGGCCTCTAAAATGCACCTAGATATTATGTTAGCAATCCTACTTAACAATGTTGGCTCTCTGGTCTAGAATCCAATGAGAGAAGCAGATATATGACATGTTGTCAAATATAAGCAGAGTTTGGTACACTGAATTAGTGATCACAATAATGGTGCACACAATGAACTAAATAAGCCAGAATAGTGAGGCACAGAATGTCCAAGGCTGATGGTTTAAACAGAGCAGTGACAACTGTGATTGGCTACAGAAAAGGTGGAGTCAATAATTAATCCCAGGATGCGTGAAGCACTTGGCTGAACAAGGCTAGGAATACAAAGACTTTGGGTAGCATGACAGTTAAGGCTGCAAGTTACAACAGAGAAGGCCAGGGTTTAAATCCAGGCATGTTCAGTTCCTGACATAAATGGCTAAACTAGCCCATTTTATTATGTGGATGTTATAGGCTGGTTGAGATATTGCCTATGTGTATGTAGTGCAGCGAGTCTACTGCACTTTCTTGGGTTGGAGATAGGTTCTGGCTCAAAGCCAAGCAGAGAATTTATATGTTCCCCTATAGGCTAGTCTGAGCCTGTGAAGGCGCCACTGTCTACACATTCCCCTCTTCATACATGGATACAATAAGATTAACCCTTTGCAATCCAATTTTGGATTCTGGGTTTCCTAGGGGGCTTTCTGTTTCTGCCATTATACAATTGTGCCGTCTGCTGGCTAGAGCCAGTACTGCGGTATGGGACATGCTGGGGAGGCCCCAGAGAACATAGCGGTCAGTAATATACAGTAACAATTCCCTGCCGGACATCTTCCGACATTGGAGCTATACAGCCTTCTATCAGAACGTCTTCAGATGTCAGACAGTGGATTGGAAAGGGTTAAACATTTTACTAACAATTCTGTTAATTATATAATTCCCCCAGAGCTAATAAATATATGTTTGATCATAATGTAACACAAAAGTATGTAGAACTGTTGTCACAGCAACATAGCAAAGCAAGAAACGGCAAGAATAAACTAACGGATGCCTTAGAAATGAGCATAACTAAATCGTCCAAGTACAAAAAGAAAAAAAAATAGACCCTGATGGGAAAAGGAAGATAAGCGAACTCATGGATTGACATCACTGTGTGTACAAGAATAACACAATTATGTCTTTTTCAGCCACAGTCTCAGTTCTAAAAACCTCCGGCACACATTACTTAAAAAAAAGGAAAAAAAAGCATCGCCAAAAGCTGTTCGGATATGTTCACACAGGACACATAAGATTTAATTTGTTTTCTGTATTTGCAGATGGAAACTCCACAGCATATTACAGTAGCAGCAAAGAGGATGAGCTTTTAATAAATCTCATCCACACGCTGCAGAAAGAAAATCCATTTGGAGACTGCCTTAGGCCTCGGTCACACGGGGGGGGGTTTCCCGCGATTTGCGGATCGCATGACGGATGCGCATCCGCAAATCGCGTGACCGGGGACGGAAAATCGCCCAAAAAATCTGCTCCTAGCCGCGTTTCATTAGAAACGGGCCGGAGCAGTGCAGCGCTGTCCAGCGCATTGAATTCAATGGAGCCGGCAATACAGCCGGCTCCATTGAAAGCAATGGGCTGCGGGCGATCTCACGATGAATTTTTGGGAAGGGCTTAAAAATATAAGCCCTTCCCTGAAATTCATCCAGAAATGTGTAAAAAGTAAAAAAAATATATATACTCACCTTGTCCCGGCAGACGGAGTTCAGCCGCATCCGGCCGGCAGTTCTCCTGAACTGCTGTGAGTAGTATTCAGCAGCCAGGGATTTAAAATCCCCGATTGCTGAATGAGCTGCCTCTGATTGGTCACAGCCTCACCAATCAGAGGCAGCTCTCACTCACCCATTCATGAATTCATGAATGGGTGAGTGAGTGCTGCCTCTGATTGGCTCAGCGCAGGGACCAATCAGGGGCAGCTCTCAGCTAAGTGAGCCGGCTGTATTGCCGGCTCCATTGAATTCAATGGGCAAACATCATTCTTCTCTGCCACAGCTGTTACAGCTGTGGCAGAGGAGAATGATTTGTCTAGTATATGTTCTCAATGGGGTCGACGCTGCTGCCGCCTGCCCCATTAAGCGCATATAGAGAAGAGAACAGGAATCGCAGATCGCAGATAGGTGCGATCTGCGATTTCTGTTCTATAATTTATCGGACGAGCACATAAAAAGCGCTCATGTGTCCGATACCATTGCAAAGCAATGGTTTTATAAAATCGCACATCGCATGCGCATACGCAGATCGCACAAAAAAATCGCCCGTGTGACTGAGGCCATATACTGTAGTACGGTACTTAAATTCCTAACCTTTCAATTTGTAAATTTTCAATGCAGATTTTAACCTTTGCAATGCATAAGGTGAAATCCAAATGAACACACCAATATCCCCTATGCAGCAACCTCAATGTGATTATATGCAGCTGACTCAGTACATGCACGGAGATGCAGTAATCTTTACATGTAAAAATGGAAGGAAATCCAGTAATGCATTCATTCCATTAAAAATTATATCTAAATGGATATAGATAACATGTTTTAAACTGACGCCTTTCAAGAACCTAGTTATTGTAAAACATGGGAGAGACTGAGCTGTAGAGAAGCCATGTGACTTATGAACATGACATCACAGGCCAAAGTAGAATTACCAGCACTCCCTCGAGTGTCACAGCGCCTTCAAATAGCTCGCAAATCGGTGGGATTTCTGGAGTCAAACCTCTGCCGAACGGATAATGATGGATGGGTCATCAATATCTAAGTCTTGGAAAATATATATATATATATATATATATATATATATATATATATATATATGTGTGTGTGTGTGTGTGTGTATAAAAATATTTTTAATTGGAATAATTCATTATTAATATTGGTACTCCATTGTACCAAACTCATATTTTTTCCTTTCAGGGAGCTTGAAGCAGCCCGTTCACGCGATCCTCACAGTGCTGTTATCAGCACAGAATTTTACTCTCATCTGAAAGAGCCCTTAGGGCCCATTTACACACAGAGATGATCACTCAAAAGATGCTTTGAGCAATCATTTTGCATAAAATACTAATTGGTACTAATGCCAATTAGTAGCTTATTAATGCTTGTGAGCTGCTGGGGGCTCTGTTCTCTGAGTACATTCCATTTGTTCTGCCTCAGGGATGACAGCTGAGACAATGTTATCAGCGCTCTCCACGGAGAACACAGAGTGAAGTCCCTGCTATCAGCTCTTCTGCCAAACAATGGATTTTATGCCGAACATAAACATCATCGTTTGGCATTTACACACAATTATCGCTCAAAAGACGGCTTTTGAGTAAATTTTGAGCAATAATCATTGTGTGTAAAAGGGGCTTAAGACTTACCATATATACTCGAGTATAAGCCGAGTTTTTCAGCACATTTTTTTGTGCTGAAAAAGCCCCCCTCGGCTTATACTTGAGTCAAGGAAGGGTTAAAAGAAAAACCCTCCATATTCACCTCCACGCCGGCGTCTCTGTCCCCGGCAGTGGTGTGGCAAGCTGCTTGAATTCTCTTTGCTGTCATCCCTTGCCGTCCTCTCTGCTCGGCTCTGTCATCCACTGATTGGCTGTGAATGATCGAGTGCCGGCTGTGATTGGCTGGCGCTCGATCCAATCACAGCGTTTACTTACACAGTGCTGAAGGCAGGGGATTTGAAAGCCGAGCAGGAAGATGACAACGGGGAGAATTCTAAAGCAGCTTGCTGCACAGACACAGACGCCAGCTGGGAGGTGAATATGAAGGTTTTTTTTTTACCCAGTATATACTCCAGTATAGTTTGGCTCATACTGGAGTCAATAAGTTTTCCCAGTTTTTTATGGTAAAACTTATTGACTTGGCTTATACTCAGGTCGGCTAATATTCGAGTGTATACGGTATTTTCTTTTTCAATGCTTGATTAATTTGTCAATATTTTTTTTTGCCTTTTTTTGTGTTAAATTAGCATCTTCATTGTGTTTTTTGTTAGTAATGGTGTACCTACTTAGTACAAGCTGAAAATCAATTACCATTTTATATGTACAATCCAAGAAACATAAAACCACATCTGAGGCACTGCTGGATCTATTATATCGGAGGCTCCCAAATTCAGATTTTTATATCAAAGGTCTTTATTAGACAACCAGACAATGCAGTACATCAAATCCAAAACATGTTAGGCCATTGTCACACAGGTGTTTGTAAAAACGCTGAGTTTTACAGCATTTTAGAACAACATTTTCGACTGGGTTTGACAGCACAACGCATGAAATAGAACATACAGCTTTCACATTAGTCCGAACACTTCCTTGATAGTATTCTATTAGAGGAAATAACTCTGCTCACTGTCTCTGACATTAACATAACTGGAGTTGCAAGAGAATCCTGTGCTCTCCGATGATGCCAGAGATGAGAGATGCCAACAGCATACTGAGTGCTGATGTCACTCATGATGCAATCGGATTCTCCTATACTTAATGTAGTATTTGTATTAAGTCTCATGTATAAAATCTACATCCGTGTTTGTTATAAAGGTGCGTAGATAGGCTTTCAAGATCAGAGTCTCTTTGCTTTGTGTCCATGCCTGTTTATCCTTACTATCAATGTTTTAGTGGTTTAACCCACATATTGCAAGTAAATCACATGGAGGGAATCTTTAATAAGAATTTTTTCTCTTGTAGACTCCTTACATCTATCATTAATGATATTACAGCACAAACATTTTTTTAATTCTGCATTTAAAACCTCCTCTTCATGGTCCTAATGATTTCTTTTATTTTAATAATCCCTTTCCATCTTCTTTAATCTGCTTGGTACAATTATATTTTTTATAGTGATTCCTCTCCGAAACATCAGTTGGGTTTCTTTATACCCTTTTTACTATTGGATCTTTAAATAAAATCTTTCAATGCTTGTTTAATATGTTGCGTATTTTTCTATGTCCATTATCATATGTGGTATTAAAATTACTATGATAACAGTTCCCAACTTTCCAACTGACCAATCTCTAAATCCAGAAAAATGATTGAAGATGAAGATATATTGGGTGTAAATTTCAAACCCCAATTATTCTGATATAAATGTTTCTTAAATTCCTCAGTTATACACTTCTTCTCTTTCCAAATGAAAAAAACATCATCAATGAAACGGCCATAATATAAAATATGTTCTCTGAAAAAAAAGTATCATAAATAAGGGCTCAGTCAGATGAGCAAATTTTTCACGCATGTATAGGCGCAGGGAAAAAAAAAAAGCATGTCGTGTGTAGAAAAATTCATGTCACCGTGTGCATTTGCACTCACATGTCCTATCTTTTGCAGGTGCAAATTTCAAGCGCTTCTAGAAAACGGACATGTGACTGCTTTCATTGGAAAGCAATGGTACTAATAGAGACGTTTTTAAAATGCTCCTATACATGCGTGAAAAAAACGCTACACCCACTGGCATTTTTTTCTTCACTGCGCTGCGAGAGTTAGTGAAAAGTCTCGCAGCGCAGTGCGAGAAAAACACTGGTAAATTGCTGGAACATCACCAGTGTTTTCAATGGGGCCAGCGGCAGCAGCGCTAGCCCCATAGAAAATAGGGAGAATACCAAGGATTTTTAAATCCCCGCCTGCTGAAAGTGCTGGACAGCAGTGTCAGGGAGCCAGCCGGAGGACGCGTCTGAGCGGCGGAGAGGTGAGTAATTTATTTTTTAATTTTCTTACCACTTATTGATGATTTTCAGGGAAGGGCTTACATTTCAAGCCCTTCCCCAAAAATCATACTGCAGGGTTTGCTACAAACCACTGCTTTCAATGGGAGCAGCAGCAGCGCCAATCCCATTGAAAGCAATGGGATAGCATGCTGCACTTCTGCCACAGCTGTCACAGCTGTGGCAGAAGTCCGCGGCATTCTCCATATCTTTTCAATGGGGCTAGCGCTGCTGCCGCTGGCCCCATTGAAAAGACTGGCGATATCCCGGTCCTATTTCGGAGTCTTTCTTGCGCTGCGAGACGAGAGTTTTCACGTGCTCTCGCAGCGCAAGAAAGAAAATATCGCCAGTGGGTGTCAGCCCTGACTGAGCTCTAAAAGAGGAAAATTACTCCATAAATGAATTTCAGTGAACTTTATTACTGTCCCACACTGCCGATGGTAAAATTTCCCCCTCAAATGTGAAGACATTATTCATGAGGATGAACTTTAACTAGAGTTGAGCGAACGTACTCTGCTGAGCTTGGTGCTCATCATACTCGATGGTGCTCACTACTCGAGCGAGCATCACGCCGTGTTTGACCCCGCCCCAGAGAGAGAGAGAGAGAGAGAGAGAGAGAAACAAAAAAAAAATAAGCTCAGCACCCGGCGGGCCCTATACAGAAATGCTCGAGTCTCCCATTGTAGTCAATAGGATTCATTACTTGAGTAGAGCTCTCGAATTTCACCAAAAGCTCGACTCGAATAACACGGACCGAGCATTTGGGTGCTCGCTCATCTCTAACTTTAACCTTTTCAACAGCAATTTTTCAGTAGTCTGTACAATCTCATTTAAATAAAACTTAAAAATCATTTCTAGTTTATTTAAAATACATTTCTCATATGCCTTATTAATCGTTTCACAATGCATAATCTACAAATGTTTAGATGGATCCTGATGCAAACATTTATAATCTTTTTTGCCGGATAGAATTCTTTCTGCTTCAGTGAGACTTAATGTCCTGGACCACAATGCCCCCACCCTTATCTGCAGCTCTAATGATTATATCATTATTCTCCTGTATGTTAATCAAGGATTTTCTTTTCTCTTTTGTCAAGTTTTTACTCGTCATAATCTCTTCATTAATCTTTTTAAACACTGTAGCTACTACAGAAAAAAATGTTTCCAAATAATAGTCCTTGTGATGTATTGAATATAATTTACTTTTCCCTTTAACATCCTGATGCAACACTTCATTATCACTATCTTCTTTTCTCTTTTTTATTACATCATTACTCTCCCTTTTATTACCCTCTATCTCAAAATGTCTCACCAGGGTTCATTTTCTTACATAAGCATTCAAGTCAAGATACTGCTCAAATTTACCAGTTCTAGGCCATGGAAAGACATTTTGTGTCAATTCTATTTCTATTGAAAAGTACTTACATATTACAGATTAAATTCAAGTAGGAATTTTTTTGTATGACATTGAATACTACATGCGAATGGCACAGATTCTGAGTTTTGGTTGAGTGGGGTGGAGGGGCAGGTTGAATAGAATGGGGGGGATTGTAACTTAGGGTAAATTTGGGTAGACTGAGGACCTAGGGGGAAGGGGCACTCCATCATTTGACAAAGCAATCTAGTGACTAGAGAATTACATTCTTTCGCATCAATTCTACAGCAGGAAGGAGACACCCAAGTTAGAACAGTTTGGACCAAGGGTCCAACGTTTTTCTATGTCTATCATGCGTTATATTTTCCCAGCTCTTTGAACCTGCATATCTTGTTTACTTTCGCAATCCATTGGTTAAGAGTAGGTCCTGAGGTTTGCAGCCACATAGAGGGAACTAAAGATTTTTCCATTAATATAAGGTGTGTAATGACGTTAGTCTTTGAGAGTTTGTACATTGTAGATGGCATAGGCAGGATCAAATACTCAGGAGAGAGGTTAAAGGGTCCATTAATATTACGACTGATTGTTTCCTCTATCTGATCCCAGAAAGGAAGTATGATTGGACAGTGCCACCAGATGTGCACTAGCGAATGTACATGCTTGTTGCAGCGCTAGCACAAGATGGATTCAGTTAGTTTATAAGCCATTCAGGTGATTTGTACCATCTGGTCAATAATTTGTAGTGGTTTTCTTGTAGCCTAACACAATTTGAGTGACCATGTGAACTGCCCAATATAAATTTGACCTCTTTGTCTGACATCTGGATGCTGAATTCTTTTTCCCACAAGAGTATATATGCTGGCCTGGTAATATCTTGTACAGTAAGAAATTTTCTTTTAAGGAGTGAGATTTTCCTCTCAGTGCGGCATTTTGTCATGATGGTTCGTTCTAGTTCCGTTAGGGGTCGGGTTGATGGAAATGTTTAGTTAAACTTAGTGAAGAGTTTGGGTAGATGGAGTAATTGTAAGGATTGAAGAGGGGGTATGCTGTTTTCAGAATTTAGCTTTCAGTGCCGCAGAGCAGAGAGTCTTTCCCCTCTTAGTGAATAAGTGTGATAAAAGCTTCTTGTGCTTGTTTTGGCAAATGTGCACCTGTAAGTAGAGCGTTAAATGATAAAACTAGTTGCGGGAGTATTATTTCTTGGAATTTCTTGTAATATGCTAGTGGGAAGTCATCTGGGCCTGCACTTTTATGAAGTGGAAAACTGTTTAGAAAAAGGGTTAGTTCCTCCTGGGAGACTGGGGACATCAGAGCAAAGGCTTCATCTGGGTCCAGAGAAGGCAAATCAGATTAATACTGAAAGTGGTGGCCCTTTAAAAAAATATTGAAGGAGAAATTGTAGAATGTGATTAGCTGAAAGCAAATCTATTAAATAGTTTTTTCTCCTGTATATTCACAGGAAAAAGAAATGTCAAATGAAATGCAGAGTGATAATCTAAACTCTCCTCTAAATGTAACTAGTCTAACCCAGGAAGAAGAGCAGAGCCATCTTAAAAAGATTAAAACAGACAAATCACCGGGTCCCAATGGCATAACTCCCTGAGTTTTAAGGGAATTAAGTAATGTGATAGATAGACCCTTGTTTCTTATATTTAAGGACTCTACTGTGATGTATGATTTTTTTATTTTTTTGATTATAGTGGATATTTTATTGACAAAATATTATTTTCTCAAAGGCGTAGCTACTGGGAGACACCAGGTGGGTAGCCACCCCAGTACCAGTCACAGGAAGCAGGAAGCCATAGGCTAGCTGGCTGCATCATGCCTGCGACCTAAAGGTCAGCCTAGGAAATGGACAGGAAGCACCATCATTTCTATACATAGAACTACCTGCACCAGGACACAAGATGGCTTTGCACCTGGTCAGGTTTAAGTAAATATTACTTTTCTGTTGTTTGAGTTAGTGTTTTGGAGCACTTTAAAGGCATTATTACTTTTAAGAGAGAATTTGGGGTCATTCTTACTTTTTAAGAGGGAGATAAAGGGACATTTTTACTTCTTAAAGGGACAGTCAGCAAGGATTATGACTTCTTAAGAAGGCACTCAGAGAGCATTATTACCATCAAAAAGAGATTATTATGACTTTCTTTGAGGCAATAGAGGAGCATTATTGTTTTTTAAGGGGCACAATGTCAGCATTATTACTATATAGGGGCATATAATGGGTTATTTTTACTGTGTGGGAGCACAAAGTGGGCAATATTACTGTATGGAGTACTGAGAAGCTCATTAATGTAGAGTATTATCTGTCTGGCACTGTTGTTTTTAGGGGCACTGTCTGGCAGTATTATTTTCAGGGGTACTATCTGTGTGGCACAATTTTTTTGGGAGGGGTAAATATAGCTGTGGCATTATTTCTGAAGTACATCTGGGGCCACCGTGCCACATAGCAGATACAGTGTTAGGGGTGGAAAAGATAGCATCAGGCAAATCATTGCGGTTAGCAGCAGAATGGAGAGTTTGTGTTGGTAGGTAATAGGTAGGAAGAGACAAATTGTTGCTAAAAGAAGTTAACATGGTAGTCTGGGCCAGATAAAAAAATATGGGAAAGTGAATTACTTTGTCAGAGGGAATCTTACATGTTAGTCACTATATATAACTGTACTTAATCGCTTACACGTTCAGCAGAGCACCTATGTTAAACTGTTATCTATCATTCTATGGTCACTGTATGGTGGTAATATTGGTCTTTGTATATCCATTATGATTAGGATACACCTTATTTGGGTTGGGGGCTCACTGAAGAAATTTTTTCCTTAGCTACGCCTTTGCAAGGAACTATTTTTATATATTTTATGTTTGTGAATCTTATGAAAGGCATAAAACAGAGAGTTTCAAGAGTATTACACTGTTCATATGATAACACATAGTAATGCAGTGGGTAAAAGGGATGCAGTATTGTTGGTGGCACCCAGTGTATACTCATATGTGAGGTTGTGCCATTCAAGAGGGTCTAGCATGTAGTAACTAACATTAAGCTTTGGTCAATTTTTTTTTTAAATGTTTAAATTTGCAAAAATATTGCATTCAAGTAGAGTTTCTATACATAGTGTAGAAAAAAATATTTTCCACTGTTGGCTGAATAAATGTTTCTTTTAATACAATGTTTTATTAAGAACATTAGCTGTTTATGCAATCTGATAAATACATGCTATAGTTATTTGTCTTTCCAAATACATGTATTGCAAATTTTGAAGAAGTCTAGATGTTACTGTGCCATAAAATACCTTCTTTGATCTGACATCATGTCTGGCTAGACATCAAGAAACAGAACATTTGGTAAAAGTTTAAGGTTGAAGTAGACCATGAGCTGTGTTTTTAATGTTGATGGTTGACATAAAGTTCAAACACCATCTGTAATAAATGATTATAGTTACTAGAATCCAGAGTTGCTCTTTTTCCTTAAAACAGTGTGTGTTGAGTACCCATTTCATGAAATGTGTACTTAAAAACAAATATTTGACATTAATATGTATTATATTTCTGAATGATATAATCAAAATAGCTTTAAAATACTAGTCTATCTTTTAAGTATTAAAAAAAAAAATTCTATCAAGAGGTGGGCTTAGGTGTCTCTTGCACTGCGCAGTCGGATTTCCGATCAGCTGACTGACTGATAGAATTACTGTAGAATCATAAAGTATAATTTTATATTTCAATTAAACAAGAGGTTGGATACTTGAAATAACTTCACAAGAGGTGTCCTGTCTTCCAGGTGCACAAATCAAAGATGTGTCTGGTAGGCTCTCAAGACTCTTCAGTTCTACAGAACACTACCCATTCCTACTAATGCATGTATGGACATATGACACTGCAAAAAGTAACCTTGCAACTATTTACAGAGACTTTGAAGACCAGGAAAGTGAAGGAGCTAGGAGCACAGGTGGTCTTCTCATTCCATCCTTCCAGTGGTTGGCCGTGGAATAAGGAGATGCAACAGGATTCTAGAGGTGAACAACTGGTTACGTCGATTGTGTCATCAGCAAAGATTGGGATTTCTAGACCATGGAGTGAGTTGCCTATATGATGGGCTGCTTGCTAGAAACAGGTTGCACCTTACAAAGATAGGTAAGCATTAAAGATGAGCGAACGTACTCGTTTCGAGTAATTACTTGATCGAGCACCGCGATTTTCGAGTAGTTCCGTACTCGGGTGAAAAGATTCGGGGGGCACCGGGGGGCGGGGGAGGCGTGGCGGAGCGGGGGGTAGCAGCGGGGAACAGGGGGGAGCCCTCTCTCTCTCCCTCTCCCCCCCCAGTCCCCGCTGCAACCCCCCACTCACCCACCCGAGACATACATGTAAATCAGTCCACTGAGCTCAGGATAGTTTTAGGATGTGTCTTATCTCTCCTTCAAGCTGCACATGGAAGGAGATACAGCACCACCTAGTGGATGGCAACATAATTACAAATCAAGTTCTGAATTTTTATGAAGTTTTAAAGCAAAATGAAAAAAAAATTATGATTCGGAGGAGGACATCCCTTTTGACCTCCTTCAGACCTTTCATATTTTCCACTTATGCAAGAATCCTGGGCTGAAGTTCAATCTATTCCTGAGGGTGTCAAACATGACCATAAATTTGTACTCCCAAATTCTTCTGTGATGCTGCGACTTGAAATTGCCCTTCAGTATAATAACTCTCATCTGCTCTATGCTGAGTCCCTGACCATAAAAATGTTTTGCCACATGGGCAGTTCAGTCTTTCTCTCTGTAATTGAGTGGCGATGAGATCTCATCCTTGCTCTCAGTTTTTGTCCTGTTTCCCCGATATAAAGCCCCCCCAACAGGACATTTACTGCACATGATCAGGTACACAACATTGGATGTCGAACATACGAATGGCCCTGGGATCTTATAGTCCTGCTGTGTGTTGGAGATTAGTATCCTGTCCGCAGTCAGTATATGTGAGCAGGTCTTGCAGCTCCTTACCTTACAGGGATACGTTCCTTTTTGTGTGTCAGAGGGCCATGCACTCCTGATTATACAGTTCCTCAAATTTGGAGGTTGCCTGTAATACAGAAGGGGAGGGTCCGGGAAAATGGTTTTCACACGATCATCCTTGTGTAGGGTATGATGGAGTTTCTTTGCAGGGAGGAGGAAGGGAGGAGACACAGATTAGATATTAGAAAATGCTTTCTGACAGTGAGGGTGATCAATGAGTGGAACAGGTTGCCACGGAAGGTGGCGAGTTTTCCTTCAATGGAAGTCTTCAGAGACTGGACAGACATCTGTCTGAGATTATTTAGTGATCCTGCATTGAGCAGGGGGTTGGAACCGATGACCGGGGAGGTCCCTTCCAACTTTACCATTCTATGATTTTAAATGAAAGGTAGTTCTGCAGGGTCTCTCGTGCTGCTACCTATATCACCCTTCTGTTTGCATCACCATTGTCCTGAGGCAAGTGAAAAAAGAGTTAATAATGTATGTATGTACACTACAGTATATATGTAAATGTATGTAGTGAGTGTGTACAGTATTTAGTGAGCATATGTATATGTTATATCCATATATGTGTAAATATATGTAGTGACTGCATGTGCACACGTATGCGTAAATATACACAGTGAACATTCATACGATCAAAAGCATTCACAAAGTGTATACAACAACATAGTGTAAAAAAAACATAGACACGCATCCACCTATCGCAGCTATATTAATAAACATGAGGTTTTTTTCTTACATTTTGATCAAAATATATAAGCCCACTAGCCACTTCACGGTGAACCATTTTAAATGGGCCCCTATGCCACTTGGCTGGTCACCACATGGCAAACCCTGCTGCCACAATACAGCACCTGCAGGAGGAGCAACCAAATTGGCCACACCACCCTGCAGACACTACACTGCAGAAACAGCAGCCAGCATGCAGCATTATGTCATGTGAACAGGCCTCTAAAGCTGTCCATATGATCCCCCCAAGAATCTTAGAACCAAGTAGACAGATGCCCTTTTTCAGTCTCCTGCTAATAAAAATGCAACAAACGGGTTGGAGTGCTAAACTAAGATAAAACAAGAGGAGATAGACTAGGCAAACTCACCAATACTGCAGAAAAACATGAACACACATCTGCATACAATACATTGATCTGGTGCTTCTCAGCAACATTTATAAACATTTTATTACATTTTGGTCAAATTGTACATGTGGGTGCATACTGGGTGTAGCCAAAAAGACTGATGCAGTGCTGAATTGAAATAACAATAGCATATTTGAATAGGAAGGCACTAGAGATGAGCGAGCTTACTCGTTAAGGCAAATTACTCGAGCGAGTATCGCCATTTTTGAGTACATGCCTGCTCGTCCGAAAAGATTCGGGGACCGGCGGGGGTGAGCGGTGAGTTGCGGGAGTGAGCAGGTGGGAGCGGGGTAAAGAGCTCTCCCCCTTTTCCCCCCGCTCTCCCCCGCCCCCGCTGGCCACCGAATCTTTTCGGGCAAGCAGGCATGTACTCGAAAATGGCAATACTCGCTTGAGTAATTTGCCTTAGCGAGTATGCTCGTTCATCTCTAGAAGGCACAGATGGGCGGCATGGTATGGCCCAAGGGCCCTGGGGGCCCCAGAACATGAATTTCAATTTTGTGCTGTGGCCCCTGTAAGAGAAATCCGTTTTCTGCAGCTCTCTAATGCTCGTTTTACACGATACGAGAGCTGCACAATTTTCATTTGCCGGAGTGAACGAGCTGGTGATGTCATCGCCAATTCACCCGCTCTCGGGCAATGTGTTTACCCTGCACAATTCTCGTTGAGAATCATGCAGTTCTCGTGCACTAACTGTTCAATTTTTCACATCCTTATGTGAAATACTACATTATCGGTATTTGAACTGCACGATAAGTGCCCGAGCTGGCACTGATTTTTATGTCAGCTGAAATTGACGTACGAAAAATAGGACTTGCTCCATCTTTCTGCGTATTGTACAGCAAAGGCGCCCCACAGAAGTACTCAATACACTGCACAATTCCGTGAAAAACAAGAAAACATTGGGACCTCAGGAAGCTTAATAGCCTTTAAATCACGGCGGGAGAAGGTCACATGCCCATGTGAACAAGATCTGTGTGGGCAAAAAGTACAGTACTATGCGCCGATACATGTGCAAATTCATGATGCAAAATAGTTCTGCTCAAGCGTGCGCAATTGCTCATACGGTCGTCTGAATAAGCCCTTAGAGAAATGCAGTAAGCAGATTTCTGCTTCTCCCATGCTACTCTTCAACTTTGTATTTGGGTTTTACTCTCTATCTCTTACAGGGACCACAACACAAAATTAAAGTCTATGTTCCAGGGCCCACAGGGGCCCATGTGCCATCACCTTCCTGTTCAAGTATGCTATTGTTATATGAGGTATATCACTGGATCAGTATTTTGACTATACCCTGTATATGCATACACATATTTATTAACTTTATCTGTGTGCATGCATGTAGTCAATGTGTGTATGTATACAGTGTCTATGCTGATGTGCCTGTGTAGAGTGTGTACTGTACACACGCTATACTTCATATTGTGTTCAAGGCACCAAGTGAAAATATTACTTGGGCTCTTTATGCTATTATTTCCTTTCCTCGATTTTTTGGATATTGTATATCAATACTACTTGGGCGCTATATGGCACAATTATTTTATTATTTCTGCACTGAGCAAGGGGCATAGTATAGTATTATTGAGCACTTTATGGCACTATTACTTCTGCACTGGGAAATGGACATAGTACAGTGTCGTTTATAGTACTATTTTTGGAACAGAGAATGGCATTGTTTCATTGACGTTGCATTATTTGCACATTGGAAGTAATTAGCATCTGCAGTGTTTTATATGGCTATTTTATGACACTATTAGGACTCGTTTACGTCAGCATCAGGGCTTCTGTTTGGAACCTCCGTCACTGATTTTGGCTAGAAAACAGGATGAAATAGTGCAGCAAGTTGTGCTATTTCATCATGTTAATTCCGGCAAGCTGGCAGACTGCTAGCGGGAAATCAAAGGAGCCCTCATTATAGGCAATTGGGGTCTGTTTTGCACTGTTTAGTAAAACAAAAAAAAAAAGTTTGGTACAGTGTTAGCGAGTAGAGCAAAGTGTGATTGTTCTTAGCAAGAGAAACCAAGTAATCTTGTAGATATGATACCTTTTAATGGCTTACAAAAATACATGATGTTATAGCCAGCTTTAAAACCAACGTAGGGTTCTTCCTCGGGATTAAGCACTTTTCAGTGGCATCATGAAACGTATCTGTTTGGGCAGGGGGTGCTATTTTCAAGGAGAACAGAATTCTTGAACTTCTGTGAACAAGTCCTTATTTATATACAATATTATTATGAACCGAAAGTGCAGCAGATCTACTGAACTCGGACTTATCCATTCTCAGTGTCTACAGTAGCGCTCAGTAACTGGTACAACCATTTTGCTTTCTCAACACCTTTTGTCCTATGGTTACCCTTATACTGTGGGTTAATGGGTCATACACATTTCTATGTTTTACTGCTTTTGCACAGTGAATACACTTTCTTGAAAAATAAATTTGTTTTTGAGTCAACATATTCTGGGAGCCTTATCATTTTATTTTTCCACAGTTGTGTGAGGTTTTGTTTTCTATGAGATTTTCTATACTTTTTATGTACATGATTTTGGGGTATACATAACTTTTTCATAATTTATATTCCATTTTTAGGGAGGTAGGGGGTACAAAAAAAACAACAATTCTGGCATTGTTTACATTTTTTAAGGTAGTAAACTGCAGGGATTAGAGTTATCTCTGAGCCTGGCAGTTGCAGCAGGGGTCGGCTATGTGTGTCAGCTCTGCCTTTGCCACTGCAGATAAATATGATGTATTTATCTACCAGAGTATGCAAGTTAACCGTCAGGGGTAGACAAAAATATGCAAACACCATATTAAATGCTTGGTATTTTTATCATTAGCACTAAGCTGCACCTTTGACCCCTTTCCCACCAAATATGTATTTACTTCACCTCTTGCCTTGCTCTAGATGGTTTTGGGTGTCGGCTGGTAACAGCAGCTGAGTGTCTCAAACGCCTGACCTTGTTGCTCGTGCAGATGTTCACATCTGCCCGGCAGCATCTGCGTCATATTACCTCCACTTAAAATGGGTTTCTATGTGTCTTATTGAAATATGATTTGCAATCCCATGTAACTTAAGGCATGCATTTCATACAGTATTTCCATATTTTTGTCCACCACCTGTATATGTATTGAATCTTAAAAAGGCTAATTTATTCAAGGATGACTATTGTAAGTGAAAAATCTTGTAAATTGAGACCAAAATTCTATTGAAAACTGCTTTCGGGTCTTCCAAAATGTCATCACAAAATAAGAATAAACAAAAATGTTTTAAAAAAGTACAAAAACTAACACAGATAAAGTCCTTCCATATAACAATCAGGAAAAACAAGTTGAAGCTATTAGTCATTTATCATGTCGAGAGCAGGAGCGTCATTAGGGTCCTGTACAGAGCAGTGTACATAATGTACCAACGAAAAAAATTAATCAGCAACTCTCTAAATGAACAGTCTCACCTATGCATTACACAAATAGTTGCATCGCCCTTCCCTAGGATCAGCTCATCATCAGCGGAATGTATTAAAGCTAATGGATTGTTCAAATCGAACAGAGAAGAATGTCTATCAGTCAGAAGGCCCATAAATATTTTCCATCAATATTGAGCACAGTACGGAAGTAGCAACGTTTAACTTGACACTGAACACATAAAATTAACTGTGGCTGAGAACTTTTTATACCCCTTCAATAGCTTTTTAATTACCTTTGTTCTGTTCAGTTAACTTGTTTCAGATTGTTGTTAGCATTGGGTTAAATTTTGCTACATCTGTACAATATCCAACTTTATTAAGTGTGATTTGGATATAATAGGGAGTATAAATATCTTCTGAGAAGAACATCTAGCACTCAGAATCCCATAAAATTTTATACATTTCATAGAACACAATGCTATAAAACACTCTTTTCTTTGTTGAACACGATACAGAAAATAATAAAGAACATAAAGGAAATGATCAACTCACTGTGTATAGTCAAGCCTCTTCTGACAGCATCAGTTGAGCACAATCCATCGGAATTGGGCAACATCTTTCAAAATGTGAAAACTGTTTTTAACATCTTGATTCCTTTCATAGATATGATGGTTTGAAGTTACAGGCCAAAGCCTACTGCCAGGATCTGATAAAATGTCCTGTTCTGTGTGGATTCAACTTTCTGCAGCCCCTTCCTGCCTTGGCTAAGATCATAGTTTATGATTATGTCTACCATAAGAAAGCGATTGGTCAAAACTGACATTTATGGGAAGGTATCAACATGGAAACATAATATGGTGGTGTAGTCATTCTTTACTGCCTGAGAACGTCTTCTAATTGAAGGAATCATGAATTATGCAGTGTAATAAAAATGGAACCACTGCCAATCTGTTGTTATAGCTGTGAAGAAGGGTCCCCAAGCTATTCATTTGGAAATATAGTATTGCATGCCAGCCATGTAAACGAATGGTGGTCATGTAAGATATTACCAGCCAACCATGTTATACATATGGGACCACAACAGCAGGAGCTGCTTTTACTTAGTCTCTCTCAAAGATGTGAAAAGGAGTTGCCATGATGAGACCACATCTTTAACCACTTTCCACCTTATAATAAATCTAAAGTAAAGGGCGGCTCACCATAAACCCAAATTGAATTGAAATGTGCAGTACAGAGTGAGTGTAGTATTCACACAGCAGGAAATACAATAATCTCAAACAAAATCTGTCTCTCCAGACTTCCAATAATAAAACTATTTATTAAGAAAATTATAAGTTTTAAAAGAATAAAAACATTAAAAAAAACAATAAAATAGTTACAACATCAATGTGTTTGCATTATTACATCAAAAGGACCCCTCTTTTATTGATATAATTTGTGGATTTTGAAGCCAGTAATTGTAACTGTCTGATCAGTAAGAATTATAAATACATCATAAGGTAGAAAGTCTCAAACAAAAACAGGCTCTCCAAACATGTATATAATACAGCTATTTATTAAGAAAAGTCTAGCTTTTGCAACAACTAAAAACAATAGGAAAACTAGATAAAATGCAACTTTCATTAGCTCAATTTTAAAATATGAATGGTTCTGAATGTTCACATGGACCTAATGGCAATGTGAAATATTACATGGACCTAATGGCTATGTGAAATATCAATATAATTACTACTTTAACCCTTTCCAATCCACTGTCTGACGTCTAAAGACATTCTGATTGAAGGCTGTACGGCTCTGATGACAGAAGACATCCAACATGGTATTATTATTGTAGATTACTGGCTGCTCTGTTCTCCGGGGGCTTCTCCAGCATGTCCGATACTGCAGTACTGGCTCTAGCCAGCAGATGGCGCCATTGTATAATGGCAGAAAGAGTAAGCCCCCTAGGAAACCCTGAATCCAAAAGTGGATTGCAAAGGGTTAAAAGTACTTTAAACTTTGTGTGGAAAAAAAAACAGCAATGTGTTCTGAGCAAAATAATGCAAAATTATTTGACTCTCCATCACCTGTCAATATACTGATCCTGCTGGGCAGGACTGTATAGCTGAGCTATGATTTAATAGCGGTACAGTTATGTACTACAGCTGAAATGCAGTTCCAAGCTCTCGCTCATGACCTAAAGGTTGCAGGTTCAATCCTTTTATGGGTCAGGTAGCCGGCTCAAGGTCAACTCAGCCTTCCATCCTTCCGAGGTCGGTAAACTGAGTACCCAGCTTGTTGGGGGTAATAAATAAACTTGAAAGCGCTGTGGAATAAGTTGGCGCTATACAAAGAACAAGATTTATATTTTTTTTACTAATGGAAGTATTTCTGCTCCATTCTCAGGTTCGTACTGGGATTCCCATTTTTGGTCTTTGTGGGGGCCCGTAGGAAATGGTGGACCTCTGAAAATGCCCTGTTTATCACATTCCAAAGTCCGGTGTATAATCATTTGTAGTAAGCATATTGTGAATGGTAAGTACAGTATCATGAAGACATTAACCATGTACTTTGGCACAGTTTAAAGGGAATCTGTCACCATCTTTTTGCAGTGCTCACTGATTGCAGTGATATGTCTGCTGTATGTATCTGCAGTAGTTTTGAAGAAACTTCTATTGTATTAGTAGCAGCCAGACACAGAACTAGTCAAACTGCTAATGACCACTTGTCTGTGAGTATGTATGTTTGTGTGTGGGTGCTTCGCATGCTCCGACCCTGGTGATGTCAACGCTCCACCCCCTGGTGATGTCATCACAGGTCCTACAACATATAAAACACAGAGCCTGACTGACAGAAGAAGAACAAGTTAGGCTCTTGGAAAGGGAGGACAAAAAAAACTAAATGAGAATACAACTCAGCTGTTATTATCTTAGTCACAACTCAGCGGTCCTGACAGAAGACCTCAACCTACCGCTACAACAGATATCAGGTGGGCTGAAGGACCTGCTATGACATCACTGCTGTAGGAGGAGCCATTGTGCAATTTGGCAGAAAGTACTGTGTACTGGATAAGTTGACAGCAGCCACAGGACCCTTGATGATGTCACCATCATGTGATCCCCTGTGTGGGTGGAGTCAGGGATCACATGACCAGGGGCTGATGACTGTATCCAGGAGTCTGTGGAGCTGGTGATGTCTGGAAATCAGCACGGATGTACCACATCTATGTGTGTGATGTGTGGGAATCAGGATGGATGTAGTAGAGCTGTGTGTGTGTTATGTCCAGGGATCAGGATGGATGTAGCATGTAGCAGAACTGTGTGGTCTATTGCGTCACCAGAAACACTGGTACTATAATTTCCTAATATTACTAGTCCTGCATATTCATGAGATGCCACCCCACCCTCCAGCCAATGATTGGCAGCTCTCTTTCTATGTACAGTAACAGGCAGATAGAAGTCAATCAGTAGCTGGAGGGCGAGGTGAGTATAGCTAGCTTGTAACTAATGAATATCCAGGACTGCTTCAAGTAGTCCTCAATGCATTTGCTGCTACAAATAAAATGCAAGTTTCTCCAAATCTACTACACAGATTCACAGAGTAGACATATCACTGTATTGTGACAGGCACTAAAAATAGTGGAAAATTTAGATGAAAATTCTGCAGCATTTCTGCATCCGAAACAGACTCAAAATCCGCACATCTGCGCAGCTTGTCAAGTGATGCGGGAGCGCCATAATCTGACCAGAAGCACGGGCTCACTAACTACAGGCCACCAGATGCGCTAACAGCACGAAAACTTCGGAGGCGAGGAGGAGTGCCAAATCTTCTGAAATCAGCTGTGGATGCACAATTGATTTCAAGTCCAAATCAGCACCGACAGATAGGATGCAGAAATGCTGCAGAATTTTCTGCTGTGGAAATTCCGCAGAATTTCCGTTTTGTGGGAATGTTCTCGAAAAGGGTGTTTAAGGATAAAGGGCCTTTACTTTCTTGTTCACAATTTTTTTTTGTGTGACAATGGAGATCTTTATAGTCAGACTTTTCTAGCACCAAATAACTACATGATGTGATGCCTCAGTCCAAGCATGCTGATCCAGTGCTGTATATAGTGATAATAGCTAGATATAGTTACAAACTACCTGAACTCCAAGAATATTATGATTTACTAAATTGGTGGGAAAGAGATGCTTTATGTCTCATGAAAAGATATTCACAGGAATTTCGTATTACTTTTTTATTCTTATCAGAGGCTTAAACGCCTGTAGTTAGGCAGCTATCACATTAAATGACATATAAGGTGAAAGAAGACTTTATACTAGTTTGAGATTTAAATCCATTTAAGATTTAAATGGCTTAACAGTTCAACTAAATGAAGCTTCCTCATCAACTTAATAATGGCAGAGGATTAAAAAGTAACAGATGTGGTAAAACTGTAACAGATATGGCGATTAGAGGGCTCTCTAATATTGTTTTTGGCAGAGAAAGGGTGCCTTTCCTTGGTAACCAGGAGGCACCTGATAGACTTTTGTAAAAGGGGTAGGGATGCCACTTACAGTTTCCTATTGCTGAGAAGCAGACTAACCCAGAGTATAGAGCTCCTGGGGTTTTGTTAACCAGTCTGAGAAATAAGAGTGATACTTATGTACTGATGCCCAAGAGTGGGTAATGGACTGAGTGTTACTAATGTGATGAGTTAAGGCATTAGGCCAAAATAGAGCGGGCCAAAGTTAATGTTTAGTAAATGGCCAGGCAGCAAGGTGTTATTTTGTGCACTGGTATAATGTACAGTGTGAAATACTATGAACCCTTGCTAAGATGAATGAAAATGGCAGGTGCCAAACTTAAGAGAAATTCCGTGTGTTAAGTGTGTTCCTGAGAATGGCGCGAACCATCAAGAGTAAAGACAATGGCAATCCTGAGTAGTGACTAATCTCCTAATGTTACAAATTAGTCTTTCAGATGTGGGCAGATGAAAGTGGCATCCGCGGAGAGGTTGCTGTGAATGCAGTTAAACAGCCAGGGGTGCTGAAGAGAAAACTACAAAAACAGAAAGAATCTGTTACTGCAAATTTAACCTCTCAATGATGTAGCCTATTTGGGCTTAAGGACACAACGATTTGGGGGGAATTTCATCACCGGTTTTCAAAAGCCATAACTCTTTTATATTTCTGTCGACATGACCATATGAGGGCTTGTTTTCTTCGTGGCGAGCTGTAGTTTTTATTGGTACCATATTTGGGTACATATAATGTATTTGAAGAACTGTTATTACTTTTTCTTTGGAGAGGAGGGAGAAAAAGCTCCTTTTCTTTTACTGCCTTAGGCCTCCTTCCCACGAGCGTGACGGGCTCCGCAGCGTAATATTACGCTGTGAAGCCCGTCACGGCGCCCCCCAGAGCCCCTATACTTACCTGCGGGAGATAGCGTGAAATCGCTTCCCCGCCCACCACCGCCGCGTCACCGCTCGTCACCGCCCACCGCTCTCGCGTCACCAGCCTTGTCACGTGCACGGCCGGCCGTGTCACGTGATGCGGCCGGACCGCGTCATTTGGCGTCATATGACGCTCGGCGGTGGGCGGGAAAGCGTTTTTTCACGCTATCTCCCGCTGGTTACAGCGGGAGATAGCGTGAATGGACGGCTTCCATTGACTGCAATGGAAGCCGTCAGTGCGTACAGCCCGTCCTCACCCGCAGAAAATAGAGCATGCTGCGGGTGAGGACGGGAGAAATCGCGGTGCGTAATTCCGCGGTGGAATTACGCATCGTGAGCATGGAGCTATTAGGTTCAATAGAACCTAATAGCTGCGTGCAACGCAGCGGATTTTCGCCGCGAATTACGCGGCGGAAATCCGTTCGTGGGAAGGAGGCCTTAGGGTGGCTTCACACAAGCGTAAATGCATTTATGTGCACGTTTGCAAATTTTGCGTGCACAAATAGGTTTGTGTGACACAGGTCTAAGGCTGCCTTCTCACATTGAGGAATCACTGCAGGCATTCCACAACAGAATACCGGCAACCAGGGGGAGAGGTAAAGACTCATGGGCCCAGGTGCAAAAGGTCATCTTGGGCCGTACCCCAAACTTAATGGTTACAGACCTTTCAACTTTTAAAGCAAGTGAAATGGAAATAAACATAATGAGGAGTGGATGTTGCTCTTTGAGCTTTGCTTTTATGGCATTCTAAGTGCAGTAAACAAGACATACTCACTTTATTCTGCAAGTCAGTACAGTTATGGCAATATCTTTATCTAAACTTGTAGAATTATTTTATGATTTACTACTTTTAAAAACTAAATACCTTATTTTAAAAAATACTTTCTGCCTCTATATTGTGATACCTATAGGTTTTATATTTTGCATAGATTAAGCAGTGTGAGGGCTTGTTTTTACAGTGCAGGCTGCAGTTTTTATTGGCATCATTACAATGTACATATGACTTTTTGAGCACTTTTTGTTCCATTGTTTTGGGGAGTGCAGCGTCTGAGGAGCAGCCCCCAGCCTAGGAGACAGCGGGGTAGAGTTGTCACTTGTCACAGTCTGCTGTCTTCCACTCAGAGGGTAACCAGGGATACGTCCAAGGGGCCAAGGACAGGCTATTAAAATGGGGTAAGCCAACTGGTTTACCTTAAGTCCTTTTGTCACGTGTGATACCACCATTCCATCCTCTGCTGTGAATCCAGATGATGTTGTAAATAAATCATTCCACTCACAGGGATAACTTTTAAGGAGCAGAAATGGGAACAGATGGAACTCTCGTTTTCTGAATAAACAGTCCAAAAACACTTTATATCCAGCAACAATTGATTAAGCAAATCTGTATGTGGTGTGACAGGGAGGATTCTCGGGTAGGCAGGAGAAACCACAGTCCTGTTATTTGTGGGTCCTGGTCCCGGCAACATTCTTCCTTCCCTTCAGCTCTCTACCCGTACACACTCACAAGTCCCATTGTATTCTGTATTGGCTGGCAATGCCTCTCATTCCTCTTTCTCTTTCTCTCTCTCTCTGGGCTCCGAACTTCTGAGGGTAGTAGTCCCCAAGCAGCCATTAGGCCATCGTCTCGGCCTCCTCCATTCTGGGCCTCAGTAAGGCAAGGCACGGTTTCTCCTAAAACATAGCAGACTTGCTCATGCCCTCCTCTGCAGAACTCCAGACAGACTCTTCTTCTAACTCATTTGCTAACTCACTTGCACTCTCTCACTCCCATTCTGCAAACATTAATATATAGCATGATCAGGTGACCACAAACTCACAACACAAAATGATACATTTCCAGACAGAGACAGTTCATTGGCATACATTAACCCTTTCATTTCTGCAAACACCAATATACATTATGCTGAATCATACTACATTCAAAGACAATTCTTACGTGTGCTGCTGGGATTTGTTGTACTATGTACAACTAGCAGCACAGTCAGGTGGTTAAAGGTTAATTGAGCTGGCTGGGTGTGGTACTTCCTGCTAGCCAATCTCCTAGATCTGTGCTCACACATAAACCCAGCTCCTGGTTAGTCTCTGGCTGTACCCTAGGGTGTGCACTCATGTTACTTCTGTGTCCTGTAACTTGTTATCAGTCATGTTCAGCTTGTTCCCACTCTATCTGTTTTTGCAAGTAGGTCTATTGTCTCTCTGCTTCCCCAAGATTTTTTGGACACCTGTAGTCCTAGTCTGCAGTACATGCAGCCCCCTTTTCCTTCCCCCTGTACAGGTGCAGCCTACAAAGATCTTATGTCTTATTCTGGGTGTCAGTTTGTGTAACTGGACACTGTTCCCTATGTCAGCTTGTGTAGTTGACTGTCTGTTCTGTGTGTCAGTTGGTGTAACTTGACACCGTTCCCTATGTCAGCTTGTGTAGCTGACTGTCTATTCCCCCTGGTATGAGGACACATAGACTTGCTGTGAGTTTCATCTGTGGGCATGTGATCTGAGTGGAGTCTGTCTGGCTGTGTGCCCTGTACTCTGTCCTGTTCCTGATGCAGCTGGCTGTGTGTCCAGTGCTCTGTTCTGTCCTGTTGCAAGCTTTGCTGAGTACTCTGTCTTGCTCGTTCATGTCCGTTTGTACGTTTAAATTCTGGCAGCTTCGTGTCAGTTTGCTGCGTGACCTGCTATCTGTGTCCTGTCCTGTTTCAGCTTTCTGTGTGAACTCTGTCCGATTCTTCTGGACTCCTACTTAGTGTAGGGACTAGCGGTATAACCAGGAGCCGTGAAGTGGCCCGCTAGCTTCCATGTTTTGTACAAAATGTCAACCAATACCTGGTATTTATATTCAGCTTATCATCTGTTCTAGTGGTTGCATTGTGGCTGCTGTATGCTGTGTATCCTGTGGTTCTGTCTCTGTCATGTAGCCTGTGTATGTCTCCTGTTCTGTGGCGTGGTTCCTAGGATCAGCTAGGGCCCAGATCCAAAGACCGCTGGGCTGCCCTTATTGGGGCAATGTTCCCCGCTTAGGTAGGGCCATGCCATCCTCCCGTGTAGAACAGGGTCAGTTGCCTGAAACCTGTGTGAATCCCGTGTGACCCTGGTGCTACCTGTGTGCATGCATCCCATCCATTCTATCCCATTTTGGGTACGATCGTGTAGGCTCCCGGGCTTAGGTTGCCCACACAATCGTAACAACAATATACAAGACAATACAGACTATGAATAGCATGCATTTCTGAGAGGCCCCGTTGTTCTGGGCCCCTATAGAAGACAGAGTGCCCAAAACTCCACAATTCTGGCATTATTTAAAGTTTTCTTTTTTCATTTATTTTAATGGTGTTTACTGTGGAGGAAAAATAATGCAAAGTTTTTACTAGTTCAGACTTTTAAAGATACTGCAGTAACAATTTTGGTCATTTTTTATTGTTTAGAATTTTTATGGTAAGAATAGAAAAAGCTTTTTTTAACTTTTTAATTTTTTTTGTCTTTATTTTGTATTTTTTACACACTGGAAATTTAGTACAGTAGTTTAATGAAACACATAAGAAGCAATACCTCCCACCATGGTGCTCTATCATCTTTTTAAAGGGGTTTTTCCAAAAATATTTGAGAGGGCAAAAATGTTTAAAAATAACAAATTAAGCTGTACTTACTACTCCTAACCCCCACTGGTCCAGCACCACTGATTTCTGCTTACTTGGCTGTACATAAGTGACGTTCCATATATATATATATGTCACCATTGTAGCCAAAGTTTTCTAGATCTTGGGAAAGGCCTTTAATTGGTGGGCTGAGAAAGCACCATTGTGGCAGGTAGCATCTACAGAATTCTGCTATTTTCAATTCTGCATCAAAATCTGCATGCTAACAGTGCATATTTTGGTGCTGCATATTCCGCAATGCTGTTGTAGAATGCAAGGGGCCACAGCAGCGGTGGCAGCCTGCAGACCTAAGCTGCAAGGTGGGTGACTGCTTGTCAGCTTTCTGGTGGGCCTGTTTACAGCTAGCAATTATTTTCTACCAGCCCTAAATGACTGGTAAAATATAATCACCAGCTGGGTAGCAATCCATTGCCCCACTGAGATTCTGTAGCCAGCCGCCTCAGGTCAGCCTCACATCACCTCATTGTAGGGGCACCCCTGCTAAGAAACAGTGGAATCACATTTTTTATCTTACCTGCTGCTACAATAAATTAGTTCAATTAATTATTTTTCTCCAATGCTATTTAACCCTGACCTCTTAATTTAGAAGGGAGAGATTACCACACCTAGGATGTTAAATGTCCCCAAAATAGGGCAGACTTTTTATATTTCTCATGGTCTTGCCCTGAAATTATGTTTTTTAGGACAATGTAATTGTGCTATCAACTGATCTCTTGGGTCTTCCAATCTCAAAAACACCAGAGGTCTGTCTTTTGGGGAAACTGATCAAGTTTGCCAACAACACAAAGCTAGGAGGGAATGTCAATGGAAGTCTTCAAACAGAGGCAGGATAGACATCTGTCTGGGATGATTTAGTGAATCCTGCATTCAGCAGGAGGGGTATTAGTTTATCTAGACGCCATCAGGAAGCTAGGGGTTTGACAGGAGGAACGCCCCTGTCACACCCCCAGCTCCCAATAGGGTCAAGGCAGCAAAGCCCTAGTAGGGTTTTATTATTAGCTCTAAATACTGGCATGTTACCACTGTAACATGCCAGCATGAAAATGTAATAATGTAAGCCAAAGAATAAAAATTACCCTCACCCTAAGGTCCCCCGCTCACAGCTGCCGCCCTAACTGCGTGTGCTCCACCGGTTGGACACAGAGCTCCGTGTCTTCCTGCCACCTTCAGTAGTTGTGCTCCGCGGCCAGGATTATCAGGTCCCTGCACGCCGCTCCACCGCTGACTGATGCCTCGCTCATGGCTTCTGGTCCGGCCGCGGGACTCTCATATACCAGCAGGAGGTTGTACCCGATGACCTTGGAGGTCCCTTCCAACTCTACCATTCTATGAGGCTTCTTAGGCTGCATTCACATGGTCATGTTAGAGTGTTATCTGAGAATTCAAATGCAAAACAAATTGGGCAGCACACTGATGCTGTCCATATACTGTTGGCTAATCATGGATCCCTATGAAAATGGACAAAAGTAGGCCATGCAGAAATCTTTTTCACATGGTCCATTGCCTATGAAAAACCATCCATATGGCTAGCCTCACTGACCATAAAGGGTTTTTGTGCTATCTGTTCAGTACACAGACAGCACAAAAATGAAAAATATGCAAGTCTAAATGGGCCGTTAAGTTAGAGGAGGTCCACCATGTTGCTATGGAAGAATATGATAAATATAACTTTAATCTATAAAAAATAATTTATAAAAGATAGAGGCTGTACAGAAAAATTTATGAAGGTGTTGCGTCATTGATGAGCTTCTCCTTTGCCTCATTTACTTTTAAGGCTTATTGTAATTTTTTGATTATCTATAACTATATTGACAGCTCCATACATTGCCAAGTGGCCTGGGTTGGTACTGCAGGCTGAGTCCTATTGAAGTACATGCAGTACTAACCCGAGCACTTATACAATGTACGGAGATCTCTGCTTTCTACAGCAAAACAGCTAGAAATGGGAAAACTCCTTAAGTGTTCTATATTGTTCCTTGTCATGTAGACTATAATTATTTATGGAATGGTGACTGCAGATTTGGGTATTATTTTTGTAAAATATTGAGATTTACCTACAGGGAAATGGTAATTAAAATGACACAATAATGTTCATAATAATCATATTATGCTTGCCTTTTATTGACAGTTTAGAAACATTTAATATAAATTAATAACATTTATTTAGTAATTAAAATATAAGTGCTCATTTGGCCAGCAATATTTTCGCTGATATCAACAAGAGGTTCCAGAAACGGAATTGGCTCAAATTCAGTCCTTCTATCCAGAGTCTCAACTTTGGAAAAGAGTCTACCAACTGTACCAAACCAGCCATTATCTGAAGAGGTTGGTCCATCAAGCTTTGCTGCAATATAACAGAATGGCAGCTTATTGATGTGAAGCCAGCAGAAAGACCTAAAAAGTCTTTGTTTGAGGAGTTCTTCAACACAGTGAAGCATGCCACCATTCCAGCCAGACATATCATTAGTGGTATCCCTGCCAATTAGTTTTAGGCTCTATACCCCTGTCCTTTAACCAGTTGAATAATCCAATTGCACACTATTTGGACGGTTTTGCTGTTCTTGTTTTGGGCTCTGGTGTATATGCAGTGGCCCAGTATATCCATTTCTTGCCCCCTCCATAATGTAATACATGTCATGTCTTTTGTAGGTGCACTGTGCCAATTGTCTAGTCATGCAGTTGTGTATTGCACAGTTGCAGCAAGTGAGGAGTTAAGTGTTGCATGGGCTTGGAAAATATTTGCAATGTATCAGTAATGTCCTGTCCCGTGATCCATGTTGTCTATAAGTATGAATGTTTTGGGTGTTGTAGGGAGACCATCACAGAGTTAGAGATTCAGTTAGAGAGAGTTCTAGCCACATGTGGGTACCTTCAACTCCTATGTGGTGAAGAATGGAGGAGGAAGAGTGGTTCTGGATATTCTGTGTGCCAGTGACCGTGGAGAAGTGAGAGTCCCAAAAGAGAGAGAGCATGAGCGTGTTGGTGGTGAGTGAAGGCCCAGCTCCTGTGCAGTGGTACTCTTGTGCTGTTTTCCAATGCGGTCATCCTGTACGTTGGGATCACCGTGTAGAGGTACTAAAGACGATTCTTGTTGTCCTGCACATCTGTCCTGTATAATTTGTGCCTTTTACCCAGTGTTTGACAAGAAGTAAAGTTTTGCCAGGCTCTGACCATTACCAGGGACCTGAGGTACGTTATAGCAGTCTATGGCTCATTTATTTACCACTGAGTATCTTTCCACTGGGTAACGGAACAGTAGCGTCACCTGTAACAAGCCCTATATCTGTTTGCAAGTTTATTGGGCATCCCCCTCTGAGGGATGCCTGGAAGAGGCCCAGCACTGCCCTGGCCAAGGCTACATTCGTCCCTCCAGGAGGGAGCATAGTGAGTGCTGCTGTGACAAGCTGCTATCTTGTCCTCCCAGCTCCTCAACATACACTTTGTGTCCAGGGTCACCTTACGGGATGCTGCATATAGTAAGATAGTGAACTTTAGGCTCTTCTGTAACGCTCATATGACTTTCCTTGATGGTACATTTCCAGAAGGTGCCTGTGGTCTCATCATGCTTAAAGGGGTTGTCCCGCGACAGCAAGTGGGGTTATGCACTTCTGTATGGCCAAATTAATGCCCTTTGTAATATACATCATGCATTAAATATTGGCCATACAGAAGTTATACACTTACCCCCTCCGGCGCTGGCGTCCCCGTCTCCATGACGATGATGAAGCCTCTTCTCTGGTCGCACGAACAGTCACGCTTGCTCACAGAGGAATCCTCTTCTATCTCCCTCCGGGCTCACGAGCTGCGTCCTGGCTCCTCCCTCTTCTCCGCGTCATTGTAGCTCCACCTCCATCACGTGGTGCCGATCAGCCAATGAAGTGGCTATAATGGGCAGTGGAACGCAAGACTGGAGAAGAAAATCCACGGTGCACCATGGGAGAAGACCCGCAGTGCACCGTGGGAGAAGACCAGCGGCGCCATCTTTGAAAGAAGAAAAGAAGAATCTTCAAAGCTGCAGAACGGGGATGCAGGTAAGCGAATTTTTTTAAAAATGTAATCTTTTTAACTGTCTGCTAAGGTGGGGTCTGTTGAAAAAAAACATTTTGATTTCGGCCCGGGACAACCCCTTTAAGAATTAAAGTGCTGCCCTTCCTGCTATCAACAAAAATGCCAGTGATGTTACTTTTTGCAACATTGGAATTCTCCTCTGCTCTCGAGTACTTCATAGCACACTCTTTGGCACGAAACACCTTCTTGCTATCACATATGAGGTGTTTCTTATTTTCACCTAGATGGCCTGCACACAGGAATAATCACCGATAATAGCAAATTTTATGACAAAAATAGTCGACTTATAGAAAAAAAGCTGAATTTTAAGTAAATAGTGTTTTACCGATAGCAAAAATTGCTTCCCCCAATTTTTTTTTACACCTAATCATCTCTGAATTTGTGAATACATAAAAAAAAAAGTGACACACTAAATCGATAATAAAGCATGCCATGTGCAGAACATACCCTGCACATTTATATTTTCTGAAATGGGTATTGTATCTACTGTGTACCACTGCACAATGACTCTTCTGATTTTATTGGTTGTTTCCATAAACTGAGTAAAAAAAAACAATGCTTTACTGAATATCATACAGGTAATTACAATAAAAAAAAGGTCATACATTTGCTTGTACTAGTTACATTGGTCACATAGGGATTGATATCATGCCTGTACACCAGTTCTGGTTTTGCCTATATATCATAGTATTTATATAATATACATTTGATGTAATATTATAAGAAAATGTTTTGTAATACCGCTAGAATTATATATCAATCATACTAGGATTTGTAACAGAGCGTTAATGCTTTCCAAAGGTAACACTGAACACTTAATTGTGGTTGAACTTGAATACTTCCTTTCAATTACCTGGTGAAATGTAACACCACAATGTGCTGCTCATGATATAAAGAGTTTCCACAAATCAATACCTTTCTTGCATTACTCAACCAAGAAGAAACTGTGAGCTATCAGAATTTCAGTAGCTGGTTTCCAGTCTTAGATTTGAGAGAGTGGTACTATAGAATGTCAACAGCAAGATTACTTTTACAAGAAACTTTGGTGCTTTTCCAATTTCTGAGCTATCAGACCATAGAAATATACGTTACAGTGTTTTCATAGCCACCACTGATTTTATTTCTGCTGATGTGCCAACTTTCTACGGCAGCACTTCAGAAGAAGTTAGCAGAAGTACGTTTAGGCTGCCTGTCCACGGCCGTGACGGAATATCGCTAGCGATATTCCTCCATGGAGGAGCAGGGGGGAGAACTGACAGGTCTCCGCAATGAGCCTATCTGATAGATAGGCTTACCGCGGAGAATTACGGCAAATCGCAGCATGCCGCGATTTGAATCCCGGGAGCGGAGAATCGCTATGATTCTCCGCTCCTGGACGTCGGGCTGTGCTTTCCATAGTTAAGCCTATGGGAAGCATTCACTGTGTTACCCGCGGCCAGATTATCGCCGCAGATAACGAAGTGACATATCGCCCTTGGACAGGAGGCCTTAATGTTAGTATTCAGATAGTTATTTCTTTTAGATAAGGCATTACTTATTTGACTTAGGCCGTCTGCACAGGCCCTGCGTCCGCGCGTACCTGTAGATATCTGTATTGTACATAGTCTGGAAGGCTCGCCAGACATGCGCAGTGCAGATTTTTTTTAAAAAATCACTGCTTTTTCCATGTCATTGCTAGGCGATGGCGTGCAATCAGCAACCTTTTCACAATGTCAATTGCAGAAGGGCCGCAGTTCGGATGGTATCCATTGAGTGGAATCCGCGCAAAAATAGAATATTGTGCAATTTTATTTCCGCAAGTGGAAATCGTAATTGCTGTCTGCTTGTGTGAGCGTACGTGCAAACGTTCTAGTTTTGCTAATGGATGTGGAATGCCGCGGATCATCTCCACAATTCAAATCCGGTTGGCCTTGAATTTCAGATTTAATAAAAAAAATCTTAGCTTGTGATTTTGTTTTTATTTTTTAGGTACTAACAATCTAACAAGCTTTCACGGCGGACACTAAATAACAAATGCCACCTGTTTTCTGCAGCTCACTTATCAATTTTGCTGTGTAAACTGTGACAGAGTGAGCAGAAGGTGAGAGAATTACTGACAACTCTATTCTACTGCTGAGGTCTAGATAAGACATAATAGCAATACTATAAACTGTAAAAGCAGATAAGGCTCTGTAGTATTTCCCCTGTCACTGCCTGATATCCGGGAGAGTGGCTGTACTCCATCTTTTTTCTTGGAGATGATTGATGGCGTTTCTCAATTACCTGGCTCCTATTCATTTCAGTTGCCCCTTCCCCACTACCACCACCCTGCTGTAAAAGAATGCTAAACAGATTAACTTTTACATGCTTAAATATAATTACTGAAACTAAAATGAAATACATGAGACATTCTCCTTAAGTATCAATAGCATTTCCATTAATATGTGCAGTGTTGGGCTAGTAGCAGAAGACATAAAAATGTGTGGATCCCAAGGTATTCTGCAAGTGTGTGGGATAATGAAAATGTGCATTTCCTATAAAGAAAGAATTATTTGATTTAGTGATGCTACAAGAAGAAGAAGTGTTTGTGTTCTCATTTTGACTAAATTTAATCCCCCCACTCTCCCAAGCCCCCCCACCCCCAACACACACACATCACCAAAAAAAAACAGAAAGAAAGAGTGTACTGTGATCTGGGAACTAACTTCACTACAGAGCTCATCCTTGTCCCAATTTACTGTATACATAAATATATATAAATGTTTACACTGGCTACAGAACCACAGAGCACACAGAAGGACCCAATATCCAAGAGAACTATTCTTTATATGAAGGCTAACTGATTTTGTACGAATGCCATTCCTCATACAAGTCTATCAAGGAAACTTAAACGCTAAATGTTTTTTTAAGGATGAGCAGGATTAATTGTATCTCATTCGAAATAAATAGGCATTTTCTGAACTCATTATTCCATTCATAAGACTCGTTGACTTCCTATAATACTGTCAATAAACATCGCAATTAATATACAAATGTGTTTATAACTGGAGATGAGAGGAGTGACATGATAGGAATTCACATTGAAAATCGAGCCGTTCTCATGATTTAGCTAAACTGAAACATCTTCCAACCTGCCTTGTGACAAAATACAAACTGAACAGTCAATGTAGAAGTTAATTAAATTAAATGAGACATTATATAACCTACGTATATAAGCCAGTGAAGCTGCTTCTAGGCACCAGGTTTCAGTATTGGAAATCACCTAAACAACTCTGCAGCTTAAGTTGCTTTCATACCTGCCTCAGGCCAGTTTCACGCGGCCGAAATTCTCGCGCGAGATTTGTGTGTTGTGAGATGCACAAATCTCACACAATTATGAACCCAATTCTTCTGAAGGGTGAATTTTTTCCCCCACATCGCATCGCCCATGTCCTATCTTTGGCGTGCCCTCGCATCGCCCCTTGTTCTCAATGGGGCTAACGAGACCATCGCACTGCGAGTTGGGTGCACGCGAGTGTGATGCGAGGTTTCCCATTGAAAACAATGGATCACTACTTCCCTGAAGTGATGTGAGGTGGTTTTGATATGTAGAAAAATCACGTTAGCGAGCGCGATATTGGGCTGAGTTTCACAGTCTGATATCGCACTTTCCGTGTGAAATTCTCCTTAGGGTTCAACTGAGGGTTTCCATCTCTGCTCCAAAAATGGATCAGAGAGATGGGAACCCTGAACTGAGTCCGATCGCAGGTGTAAAAACAGCCTAAACCATTCAGAGTACCGGTATAAATGTAGCCAACATTACATTAATAACTTATCATAAAGCATTAGATAACTACAATAAGGGAGCTATTTAAATGCGCATACAATATGCAAGGGGATGCATGAAACACTGCACAAAACCACAGGGAAAAGAACACATTTGGACCTCATTAGACTAAAAAGCCTTTTAAATCAGGGCAGGGTTGTGTCGTGCGCGTATGAACAGGCTCTGCGTGTGTTAAAAATACAGTCTATGCGCAGATGCGCACTAATCAACCTCCTTTACTACGCAAATACGTTATGCAGTCCTAATTTATGCTACAGATTTTCAGCACATATTTCACCTCTTTGGATGGTGGGGGTGGGTGTGTGGGGGGTTGAAATTCCTGCCAAATCTGCACAAAAATCAATGCCAAATTCTGCTTGTTGCGTGCCAATTTTGACACAGATTTTGGCTCAGACTGTAATGCAGATCTACAGCTCTGATATCTGTAATGTAACTCTAAACAGCTGTGCATGCAACACCCTAACATGACCAGGACGGATCTTTCTACCTTGGAGGTGAATAATCAATGTTCCTACTGAATGTCTGCAGCCGGAGAGGACTATTTTGGAAGACTTATTATACAAGAATAACCTTTCTTCCCTGAAAACATAATAGCAAGTTTACGCTAGAAAAGGCAGTACACTACATACCTTACAACAAAAGAAAATAAAAGGCATTTACTTGAGGTGTCATGCACACAGCCGTATCACAGCACCCATGGAGGTAAATATAAAGCTTCAAAAAGTTAGATTTTCAGCTCCCCTCACGGATCGCATCCATGCGGGGGGCTGAAACTACTCACCCCTGTCCTCTACCATGTCCTGCGTTGATCTGGTGCAGAACGGATCCTCCGCCACCTTCTGCGCATGCGCGCCAAAGGAAAAATGGCAACGCATGTGCAGAAGACCAGATCAGCGCGGGAGGCTGGAGATGTCACCGGAGACCACGGTGTGTGGTCTCCGGACCTGTGATCGCAGGTATCCAATGGATATCCTGGTGACATGATAAAAAGGTAGCTATCTACCTTAGGCCGTTCTCACACAACTGGATAGAAATTGCGGATTCTGCATGCGTTTGATTTGCAGTAATACGCGGATCAATCAAATGCATTGAATTACACAATTCCGCTGCCGTATGCAGGGCCACAGCTGGGCTCACAGCTGTGATCCACTGTGGGCCTCCGCAAGCGGATTCCAGATATGGCCGCGGTAGCCCGGTGTTATTCAGATCGCTAACTGTAATACGTAATTTACAAAAAGTCCCGGGAACGCTCGCCTTCCTGCAGTTCCAGGAGCAGCTTGTTGAACGCCTTCTGTGTGAGACCGCTGCACCTCAGCAAGATTACGAAGCCTCATAGAGCGGCACTTTTTACACCCCGTCCCCCTTACCCACTAAGGTCAAGAAATACCCCCAAAAAAGTGTCAGGTTTGCAGCAAGCATGGGAGGAGGAGGGATACCTGGTTTTATTGCCCCATGCGCCCATCCCAATCAGCCTCCGTAATTACCCCTGTCTTCGGACATAAAACACAGTTTATATTATTAATTTTATCTAAGAGAATGCAAAAAAGGGCGGGGGGTATTATTTTTAGGGAGTCTATATTTTTTTCTGCACAAGTGAGCAATTGGGCCTGGAATTTATTCAGTTGTGCCATGAAATCCAGCGGCCGTTCCCTCCATTATTGGCATAGCCATGTGTTCTAAGTAGATTGGAGCTACAATGGGTATGTTTCTGAACACAGGACAAACGGGTATCCATTTTAGGGTGTAAGTCTTCATTCATATGTACGCCGTACAAAAAAAAATGTTTTTAAATTGACACTATAGCCAAAAAAATGAAAATCATAATTTTGTCATAGTTTTCAAAATGAGGTCATTTGTGGGGGTTCTCGATCATTTTGGCCGCTCAAGGGCTCTATTAGTGGGCAATGGGGCCTGAAACACCTTCAAACAAAAGGTCTGTTCTCAAAGCTACTGGCTGCTCCTTTCGGTTTGGGCCCTGTTGTGCTTATGGACATAAGATTAGGGCCACAATGGGTATGTTTCTGAACACAGTACAAACAGGGGTATCCATTTTGGGGTGCAAGCTTTCATTCATATGTGTGCTGTACAAAAAAAAATATTTTTAAAATGGCACAATTGCCAAAAAAATGAAAATCATAATTTTTTTCCCTTCTGCTTTGCTTAGATTCATTCAAAAACTGTGGGGTCAAAATACGCAGTACACCCCTATATGAATTAGTTAAGGGGTCTAGTTTTCAAAAGGGGGTCATTTGTGGCCGCTCAAGGGCTCTACAAGTGTGCAATGGGACCTAAAACACCTTCAAGCAAAATGTCTGTTCTGAAAGCCACTGGCTGCTCCTTTCAGTTTGGGCCCTGTTGTGCATACAGACATAAGATCAGGGCCACAGTGGGTATGCTTCTGAACACAGGAGAAACAGGGGTATCCATGTGTGCTTTATAGAAAAAAAAACTGCCTTTAAAATGACATATTTGCAAAAATATAAAAATTTTATTTATTCTCCTCTAAATTGCATTAACTCCTGAAAAGAAACTGTGCGCTGAAAATACTCCTGACCCCCCTCAGTGAATATATTAAGGGTGTAGTTTTTAAAATGGGGTCATTTGTTGGGGTATCTATCATTCTGACACCTATGAGCCTTTGCAATCTTCGCTTGGTGTAGGAAAACAAAATGTTCCTCAAAATGTTAATAATTAATGTTACATTTGTACATCTCCTAAATAGTTTTAAAAAATATACAGCTTTGCAATGTGCGTCCAGAATAAAGGAAAACAGATGGAAATATATATCTTATCAAAACTTTGTACAGTATGTTTGCACATATTTGAGATATTGCAATTGAAAATGTGAAAAAATGAAAATTTTTACAAAATTGGATATGCAAAACCTTTAGTTATTCTATGACAAAGTGACAGATTTCCAAAATTTGGCCTGGTCATTAAGGCGCAAACAGGCTTGGTCACTAAGGGGTTAAAGTGTCTTTTTTTTTTTGTGAGTGCATATATGTTAATAAAGTATACATTTTTATTATTCGTGTTCTAGGCTTCTTGGGATTTATCTTTGTACTTTCAGCTTTTAAAGTGCTGCGGAATAAGTTGGCGCTATACAAATAAAGATTATTATTATTATTAATTAGCAGTCATTACATGTATAATGCAATATGCATGCATATATACATTTATATGGACATATGTCATATCTTGATAAGCAGACCTAATGGAGAAAAACTAATGTCATTTTCAGAATCTATGACCCCACAATCACTTAAAACAGTTCTAATATCTTAGTCACCAAAAATTGTGCTCCCCAGTGTTATCTGCGCTTATAAATGCACAGCATTTGAAAGCAAACAACTCATTCACTCTTTCCAATGATGAGGTGCTCCATGTAAAGCACATATGTCAGATTCAAAACCTGCGGGCTAAATCTGGCCCATCGTGTCATTTTATGTGGCCCCTCATTAGGTCTAAATGCAGAAGAACTGGCTCTCCACTTTCACTAGAGGACACAGCCAGCACTTTGTAGAGGGGGTAGCAGCAGCACAGGGATCAGATGCTATCTTGGATTCTGAGTTCTGGCATGTACCTTCACGCCGCTCTGTTCAGCAACTCATAGGTGGTGGCACAGCTCTGACAGCCCTATCCAGACACCCAACCACTCTCCAAGGTAGGAAGCTCTGTGCTAAAGAGGCGGAAGGAGAGAAACACCATTATTCTGCATAGAGCTCCATAGTCATGTTTAGGAGTAGTTATATTTAGTGCTCATTCATATGCTGTTTGGATCTGTGAAATACGCAGTGTTTTCACAGACCGAAATTGTGCATATGTGGACCTTCTTGTGTTTTTTACACACATATTCACTGCATTTTTCACATGAATGAAAAAAAGAGAGATATTTCTCCTGTTTTCATGCATATATATGCAGTGAATACATATGTATCATGTGTATGCACTGCGTATTAACACACATTGACATTAATGGGCAATTTGTGGACCAAATGGACCATGCTGGGAATTTTTCAACACGCATAAAATACATATGAAAAACACGATTGAATGCCCCAATGCAAATCAATGGGCGATTAAGCTATCCAAATTACACACATAACAAATATGCACATAGTACAGAGCACAAATACACACGTGTGAATAAGCCCTTACAAACAGCCCATGAAGTCAATCATAATGTTGATGTGGCTCTCAGTGAAAAAAAACGTTGACACCCCTGATGTTAAGGGATCCTTATATTGCCTTCCCAGTGACAGTCTAAGAGAAAAGATTCACAAGGAACTGACATGATTATAGCAATAAAATTGATGTCTTAAAAGAACTCTTATCTCTAAAAAGTGTCCTGAATATTGGAGCAGTCTGCAGGCCCACAGTGAGAGAGCCATGCATTCTCATGGGTTGTATTCAGTTATGCAGCTCCAGAAAGATTTTCCCCAGCAACAGTCTTCAGCTGCATAACTGAATAGGATAGAGGCAGCAAAGTAGGCTGATTATGGTAATTAAATTCTATAAAAAAAAGTATTTTAACCTCATGTTCCTCAGATTAAATGATCTGTTTTAAACAGGTGTGATAAAAATGCTGCAAAGTAAGACGTTTTTTAAAACTAGAAATCAATGGATTGACTCCAAATTTAATCTGCAGCAGGACAACAACCTCAAACATGCAGCCAATGTCATTAAGAACTATTTTTAGTGTAAAGAAGAGCAAGGAGTCCTGGAAGTGATGATATGGCCCCCACTGAGCCCTGATCTCGTCATCATCATCATCAAGTCAGTCTGGGATTACATGAAGAGACAGAAGGATCTATGCAAGGCTACATCCACAGAAGATTTGTGGTTAGTTCTCCAAGATGTTTGGAACAACTTCCCTGCTGAGTGTCTTCAAAACTATGTGCAAGTGTACAAAGAAGTATTGATGATGTTTTGTAGGCAAAGGGTGCCACACTAAATATTGATTTCATTTAGATATCTCTTTTGTTCATTTATGTTGCATTTTGTTAATTAACAAAAATAAACGATTAACACTCCTATTTTGATAGCATTCTTACTTTGCAGCCTTTTTTCTACACCTGCCAAAAACTTTTGCTAAATATTAAAAATGTGTAAATGTGTAAAAGACCTCTAAAATTGATCTTATGAAGGGAAATGCTTTGTCAATTGCATTTCTGCTCTTTTTACTCTTGGTTGTTAAGGAACTAGTGCTCTGCCATTGACGCACCACTGCAAGCAGGAAACTCAAGCTAAATACATTTTGTGACTCACTCCAATTTGCTATCTCACGTCCTGGCAGTTTGGTCATTAGCTTTAGCAGCAGTGGCTAATGGATGCGCAGCAGGAAGTCATTTTTCATGGTAAATGTTTGATAAGAGAATTGAAAATAAAAAAATAAAGCAGCAAGGAATTCGTGTCCCAGAATGGATGGAAAAAATCCAGGAATGACAAGGCTTTTGTTTATTTTATTAAGGGTGATTCATTCATACTTTCACGTCAGCAGTGTCTATGGAGAGATCATTACAGCATAAGGCTGAATGACACTGCTTGTGAGAGTGATAGGCTGGAACATTGTCAACCTAATAAATGTGTTGCTTGTACTGATATTGTTTTGCTGCCAGGAGTAACTGTGCTATTTAGGTGTTTTAAGAACATTAAAAGCCTTGTAAATTCATGACTTATTAAAAGGAAACAGATAACCAATAGTATACTATGGAGTCATTCTGAAACATATTAAAGGTCAGACTTCATTGTAAGCCGATTGTAGCACACAGCTGATGTTTAATCTTTAGACATTATAAAGGAAATCAAATATACTTTAGGCAGGAGGGGCTAATGCACACAGCTTTATTTTCCAAGTAGGAGACACTCCAAAGTGGAAAGTGTGAACTATGACTCACTTTTGTTTAATGTCAAACAATCCATACAAAGCTTTGTGTAATGTTTACCAAAAATAAAAGCTTAATGGGCCAAGAAAATAAAAAAAGAATAATCAAGGCTGAATTGTAATAAATTGTAACTATAAGCAGTAACGTGCAAAAGTATATGTATTTTCCTAAAACAATCCCGGAGGAAACCACATGTATTTTTAGTATTGTAAAGAAAAACGTGAAAGGAGCCCTAGAACTAAAATAGAAAACTCATAAAAGTCTTTATAAAAAAGCTATTGACAGCTCTCATAAGTAATACATTTAAAAGTTCCTGAAGGTTACCAGAAATAAATATAAGTCCCCCTTCAAACGAGTGCATATGTATTTGCGTGTGCCTGAGCCCTGCGTATTTGCAGAATGAATTATGCTTTTTTTGCACGCGAATCTGCGCATTTTTCTGTACTTTTTTAGCCAAAGACATGTGTATTTGTGTGCAGTAAAGGCTAATTAGCCTAATGAGTTCCAGATGTGTTCCTTTTCATGTGCAATTACGCCGTGTATCATGCATCTCCTTGCTTATTACGCGCGCGTCTCCATTAATGCTATAAAGACTCTGGGTATGCAAATCTACAGGAAAATAGAGCATGCCGCGGGCTTTTTGCACAACCGAAATATGAAGGAAAAATACATGCATGTGAATAACCCCATTGAAATCAATGTGTTCTATTAACTGCATATTGCGTGCACAAATATGTTTGTGTAAAGGGGGTCTAATAGAGATGAGCGAGCACACTTGTCCGAGCTTGATGCTTGATCGAGTATTAGGCTACTTGAGATGCTCGCTACTCGAGTCAAGCACCACATGGTGCTCAAGTAAATTTCATTTCCCCTTCCCCGCATGTTTAGCGCCATTTTTTAGCTGCTAAACATGCAGGGAAGGCATTACCACTTCCTGCTGTGACGTGCCAGCCCTCGCCCACCCCACAGTAGTGAGTGGCTGGCCAGATCCGGTGACCGCTGGCAGAGTTTAGGGATAGAGCTGCTGAGATAGGGAAAGCGTTAGGGTAGGCATTAGGTTGCGGTTGGGCAGGGATCCTGACTTCAAGAACCCAACAGTCCTTCTTAGGGCTACTGTTTATTGTGTGCATTAGCATTTTGGCTGGCTGGGACCAGTAGCGCACCAATTCTTTTTTTAAGCATCCCAACTGTATTCTGCCCACTGGTAGAGGTTTTATGCAGTGTACTGTCGGGGGTGTACACACAGTACATAGGAATTTACCATCTTTAATTTACATTTCTTCTGGCCTTGCTCAGAGTCTAAAAAAGCTACCAGTCTCTGTGTGCTGTGAATTAGCCATACTTCTCAGCGCTATACAGTGGGTTAATTTTTTCTGGCCTTGCTTAGAGTCTCTAAAATCTACCAGTCTCTGTGTGAGGCGAATTAGCCGTAGTTCTCATCGCTATACAGTGGGTTATTTTTTTCTGGCCCTGTACATAGTCTCTCACATCTACCATTCTCTGTGGGGGGTGAATAGGCCTAGTTCTCAGCGCTATACAGTGGGTTAATTTTTCCTGGCGTTGCTCAGAGTCTATAAGAGCTACCAGTCTCTGTGGGCTGTGAATTAGCCGTAGTTCTCAGTGCTATACAGTAAGTTAATTTTTTTTGGTCTTGCTCAGAGTCTATAAAAGCTACCAGTCTCTGTGTGCAGCGAATTAGCCCTACTTCTCAGCGCTATACAGTGGGTACATTTTTGGGCAAAGAGCCTCTCATATCTACCAGTCTCTGTGGGCGGTGAATTTGCCCTAGGTATCAGCGGCATACAGTGGTGTAATTTTTTCTGGCCCTGTAAAGAGCCTCTCAAATCAACCAGTCTCTGTGGGCGGTGAATTTGTTCTAGATATCAGAGGTATATAGTGATTAGGGATGAGCGAGTATACTCGCTAAGGCACTACTCGCTCGAGTAATGTGCTTTAGACGAGTATCTCCCTGCTCGTCCCTGAAGATTCGGGAGTCGCCGCAGCTGACAGGTGAGTTGCGGTGGGGAGCAGGGAAGAGCGGGCGGGAGAGACGGAGAGAGAGATCTCCCCTCCGTTCCTCCCCGCTCTCCCCCGCCGCTCCCCGTTCTGCGGCGGCCCCCGAATCTTCAGGGACGAGCAGGGAGATACTCGTCTAAAGCACATTACTCGAATGAGTAGTGCTTTAGCGAGTATACTCGCTCATCCCTAATAGTGATGTAATATTTTTTATGGCCCTGCAAAGAGCCTCTGTAATCAACCAGTCTCTGTGGGCGGTGAATTTGCCCTAGGTATCAGCAGTATACAGTGGGTTAATCTTTTCTGGCCCTGCTCAAAGCCTCTCAAATCAACCAGTCTCTGTGGGCGGTGAATTAGGCCTAGGTAACATCGCTATACAGTGGCATAATTTTTTCTGGCCCTGCAAAGAGCCTCTCAAATCAACCAGTCTCTGTGGGTGGTGAATTTGCCCTAGGTATCAGTGGTATACAGTGGTGTAATTTTTTCTGGCCCTGCAAAGAGCCTCTCAAATCAATCAGTCTCTGTGGGCAGTGAATTTGCTCTAGGTATCAGTGCTATACAGTGGTTTAGTTTTTTCTGGCCCTGCTCTATCCCTTATCCAACATGATGAAGACTAGCGGTAAGGGTCGAGGTCGAGGACATGGACACGGGAGTCCCAATGAGGGTGTGGGCAGAGCCCTGGGCCCTGGGTGGGATGAAACTGTGCCTGCTGCTGAGGGATTAGTAGAGTGCTGCGTATCTCCCCTCCCCAGCTTCATCTCACATTTTGCAGGTCCGCATGGCAGACTATTATTAAAAGCACAACAGTGCGATCAGGTGCTGATATGGATAGCGGATAATGCCTCCAGTATTTTAACCAGTACCCAGTCTTCCACGCAGGCCACTCATGCTAGCCCAGGAACTGCACCTCTGAATCCTCAGGTTGCTCCTCCTTCCTCCCAGCCTGCTCACTCCAGGAAAAGGAGAGATTTTGAACAGGCATTCATCCAAGAACTCTTCTAGGGTCCACAGCCACGTGAAGAGTTTATCGTGACCGATGCTGAAACATTGGAACTTTCACAGACTCAGGGTGATGAGGGTGGGGACTTTGAATTACTGTCTCAAGAGCTATTTGTGGATGATGATGACGAGACACAGTTTTCTGTCAGTGAGGTTGCTGTTAGGGCAGTAAGTGTGAGGGAGGAGCAGACTTAGGAGTCAGAAGAAGAGCTGGTGGACGATGAGGTGACTGACCCCACCTGGCTTGCAAAGCCTACTGCAGATAGGGCTTCGGAGGGGGAGGCAACACCAGCAGCAGAACAGGTTGGAAGAGGCAGTGGGGTGGCCAGGGGGAGAAGCAGGGCCAGAGCAAAAAATCCACCAACTGTACCACACAGCACCCCCGCACAGCAAGCCTCCGTGCAGAGGGCTAGGTGTTTGAAGGTGTGGAGGTTTTTTATTGAGAGCGTGGACGACCAACGAACAGTGGTGTGCAACTTGTGCTGCACCAAGATCAGCCAGGAAGCCACCACTACCAGCCTGACCACTACCAGCATGCGCAGGCATATGATGGCTAAGCACCCCATGAGGAGGTACGAAGGCCATTCATGGCCAGCAGGTCACACCACTGCTTCTTCCCCAGTGTCACAACCTAGCACAGAAATGCCATCCCCCTCCCAGGACGCAGGCACAAGCACCTCCCGGCCTGCACCCATGCCCTCACCTCCATGGTCCTCCATTGCCTCCACCAATGTGTCCCAGCGCAGCGTTCACCTGTCGCTAACACAATCGTTCCACAAACAGCAGCAAGGAAGTGGCAGCATATGATGATGCAGGAAAAACTCCTTAATAAAAGGAACATTTTTTATTGTTTCGTAGTAAAAAATAGGCAACGTTTCGACCTAATCAAGGTCTTTTTCAAGCCCTTAACTGGTGAAACAAGGCATGATATCCATGTTCCATCATCCGGTCTCCACAGTTCTTCATAGAGGAGTGGGCATGGATGGCAGACATCTGTCAAGTCCTAGGAAAGTTTGGGAAGTTTACACAAATGGTGAGCAGCGATGCGGCCATTATCAGCGTTACCATCCCGCTGCTTTGCCTGCTGAGAAGTTCACTGCTAAGCATAAAGGGCGACGCTTTGCGGTTAGAACAGGAAATGGGGGATAAAAATATGTCGCTTGATAGCCAGACCCCCCTCACGCCTGTTTCTCAGCGTGTATTGGAGGAGGAGGAGGAGGGGGAAGAGACTGCTGCCAACACTGCGTGGATGGGCTGAAGAGGAGGAAAAGGATCATGAAAGTCATCCTCCTAGTGGGGACAGCGATGTGTTGCATACTGGGATTCTGGCACACATGGCTGACTTCATGTTAAGCTGCCTTTCCGTGACCCTCGCGTTAGACGCATTCTGGCCAACCAGGATTACTGGGTGTTCACCCTTCTCGAGCCACGGTATAAGGAGACCCTTTCCACTCTCATTCCCGAAGAGGAAAGGAGTATGAGAGTGATGCAATACCACAAGGCCCTGGTAGAAAAGCTGATGCTAAACTTCCCATCTGACCATGCTAGCGGTAGAGGACGTAGTTCAGTGGGGCAACAGGCAGGGGAGGTGCGGGAATCAGGCAGTCGGAGGGAACACTGTAAAAAGATGGTGAGGGAGTACCTAGCCAACGTCCTCCGTGATCCCTCTGCTCCATACAACTATTGGGTGTCAAAGCTGGACACGTGGCACGAGCTTGCTCTCTACGCCTTGGAGGTGCTGGCCTGCCCTGCCACTAGCATCTTATCAGAGTGGGTATTCAGTGCTGCTGGGGGGATAATCACGGATAAGCGCACCCACCTGTCAACTGACAGCGCCGACAGGCTTACACTCATTACGATGAACAAAGGCTGGATTTTGCCAGAGTTCTCTACTCCATCGATGGAAAGCAGCGGAACATAAAGATTCTTTCAGCTTGAACAGGAGAACCCTGCATTCTCTATCACCCCCCAAAAAAGGAGTTGCTTAGTCTATCCCTCTCTGATCTTTCTCCTCCTCCTCCTAAACCAGCATGTCATCACGCTGAACAGTTAATTTTTCAGAGGGTCAAAAGGCTCTGTTAAAACGAATTTTTCTGGGGGTTCTGTTAGCAAATTAAGCAACTACGAGCTCTATCTTTAAAAAATATTTCTGGGTTTTACCTGCACTGTGGGTAAACCAATTTTTCAGGGGTACATACATTATTGCGTGCTTCGCCTATACCCAGAGCTAACCAATTTTTCAGGCCTTCGTCCACACTTATAGCAAACCAATTCTTCTGGGCTTCGCCTATATTCTTAGTAAATAAATGTTTGAGGTGTTTGCCTATACTCTTGGTACACCAATTTTTCAGTGGTTCACCTATACTCTTGCTACAGAAAGCTTTCAGGGGTTAGCCTATACTCTTGGTACACAAATGTTTAAGGGGTTCGCCTATATTCTTGCTACAGAAAGGTTTCAGGGGTTCGCCTATACTCTTGCTACAGAAAGGTTTAATGGATTTGCCTATATTTTGGGTACACAATGGTTTCCCATAGCGGTGTTCACTCAGCTATCTGACACATACACATAATGAATTATGTGGGTACACAAGGGTTTCCCATAGCGGTGTTCAGCTATCTGACACATACACAGAATAAATTGGGTGGGTACACAAGGGTTTCCCAGCGCGGTGTTCAGCTATCTGACACATACACAGAATGAATTGTGTGGGTACACAGGGGGTTTCCCAGCACTGTCTTCAGCTATCTAACACATACACAGAATGAATTGTCCTGCTTTGCCCATGCCAATTTCCTCACAGTTCATGCAGTCTTTGGAGCGATCAAAGGAACCGTAACTGATTTAATGAGACTTTCACAGGCTCACTGTATACCTGTGGTGGCAACTTTTGCGACACCTCCTTCTTAAAAGACATCATTTATTTTAGAAAGGGTTGTTGAATTTTGCAGATGCTTAGAAGTACTAGCATCCGAGTCCGCTTTATGCCCACGTTTGTTGAGGGTGTGGTACAGGCCAAGGTCATGGGCGGGGTGCAACTGTGCCAGGTTTGGCCACTCGAATTTCTTCATGGTTCAGGCAGTCTTTGGAGCGATCAGAGGAACCGTAACTGACTTAATGAGACTTTCACAGGCTCACTGTATACCTGTAGTGGCAACTTTTGCAACACCTCTGCCTTAAAAAAATCTTTTGTTTTAGAAAGGGTTGTTTAATTGTGCAGATGCTTAGAAGTACTAGCATCCGAGTCCGCTTTAGGGCCACCTTTGTGCCTGGGACCAGTAGTGCGCACAAGGCATTCGTAAGCATCCCGGCTGTATAACAGGACAACTCATTGTACACTGCCTGTCTTTGGATGTCCACTGACGTATAATACACTGAGTGGTAAACAGCCAGATTGGTTTAGGCCTGATAAACGCACATTTTTACAGGGTCACTGTATTGCTGTGCTGACAACTTTGGGAACAACCTCTGCCTAAAAGAAATCTTCCATTTTAGAAAGGGTTGCTGAATTTTGCTGATGCTTGGAAGTACTAGCATCGAAGTCCGCTTTATGCCCGCATCATTTCAGGGTGTGGGCAGAGGCCAAGGTCCTGGGCGGGGTGCAACTGTGCCAGGTTTTGCCAGTGGAATTTCTTTGTGGTTCATCCAGTCTTTGGAGCGATGAAAGGAACCGCAACTGATTTAATGAGACGTTCGCAGCAGTACTAGCATCCAAGTCCACTTTATGACCACGATTGTTGAGGGTGTGGGCAGAGGCCGAGGTCCTGCGTGGGGTGCAACTGTGCCAGGTTTGGCCAGTGGAATTTGTTTGTGGTTCATCCAGGCTTTAGAGCAATGAAAGGAACTGTAACTGATTTAATGAGACGTTCACAGCAGTACTAGCATTCAAGTCCGCTTTATGCCCATGATTGTTGAGGGTGTGGGCAGAGGCCGAGGTCCTGGGTGGGGTGAAACTGTGCCAGGTTTGGGCAATGAAATTTCTTTGTGGTTCATCCAGTCTTTGGAGTGATGAAAGGAACCATAACTGACGGCACATTGGGTCAACCAGGTGGAGGCTGGGACTGAGTCTGACCCTGGGCCCGCTCATGTGCTTCCCACACAGAGGATTGCAGGTCCTACCTCGGTCACGGTTTCTCGGGCTTATTAGGCCACCTCCTCTTCCTTGGGGTCTGGGGATCAGCTCTGGTCGACATATATTTGCTTTCGCGTTACCACAGTTATCTGAGACACTAGTTTGGACCAATCAAAAGAAGCGTAACTGATTTAATGAAACATTCACAGTAGTACTAGCATCTAAGTCCGCTTTATGCCCACGCTGTTGTGCCTAGTAGTGCGCACTAGGCTTTCGTAAGCATCCTGGCTGTATAACAGGTCAACTCATTGTTGTACACCGCCTATCTTTGGATGTCTGCTGATGCTTAATGCTCTGAGTGGTAAACAGCGGGATTGGTTTAGGTGTGATAAACGCACGCATCCCTGGGGGTCTGTGCTGGTCGTCATGTATTATCACTCGTGTTACAACTTACCACAGTTATCTGAGATACTGGATTGGAGCGTTCACAGGAAGCGTAACTGATTTAATGAGACTTTCACAGGATCACTGTATACCTGTGGTGGCTACTTTTGCGACACCTCCTGCTTCAAACCAATCTTTGGTTTTAGTATACACTGCTGCATTGTGGAGATGTGTAGAACTACTGGCATCTGAGTCTCCTTTATGCCCACATTTGCGGCCCCTGACAATTTTGTGACGGAGGTGGCATGGGATTGGTATTCTGATCGTACGTTAATTTATCAGCAATTCTCATCAGCATTGTGGGCTATCGCCCAGACTTTCAAAGAGGGTCGCTGCCAGGCCCTGTCAACACTCTGCAGTGTGTGTCTCCGGTTCCTCCTCATCCAAGACGCACTTATAAATAGACATGAGGGTGGTGTGGCTATCAAGGAAGCGTGTGGCATGAGGGCAGCTGAACACTGCGCAGGGAAAATTTTGTGTGCACTGTGGACGCAGGCTCATGTGGGAGATTGGACAGCAATGCCAGCATATAACCCAGGAGAAGAGGCAGCGGTGTCACCCGCAGGCAGGGATTGTCCTTCGTTGCACTTAGTGTGGTGCTTAGCTAAGATGTGCCAGCGCGTGTGCCTTTCTGCTTATGGTCTGTTCCATGTAAATTGTTAGAGGGAGACCGCCAGGCTCTTGCCCACAATTTGGCTTAATAGTGCTACCTGGGAGCCTCGGATGCACCCATGCATGCTACCCCTGCCGTTCCTTATCCGTTTCTGTGATGTTTCCATGACTTTCTGATGTTTTCTGGTGATTCACACAATCTCCCCTATGCGGAGCATCGGTCACCTTGAAAAATGCTCAAGTCTCTCATTGACTTCAAAGCTCGAAACGAGCTCTCAAGCATTACGAAAAGTTCGACTCGAGCAACGAGCACCCGAGCATTTTGGTGCTCGCTTATCTCTAGGGTCTAAGTAAAAAATGCGTGATTATTGTTTGTAAGTACATTAAGAGGAAGTGAACCAGGGACCTCCTGTGCTTCCGTCAGTAGCTTTTACTACTGAGCTATCCAGCCTGTTGCCCTGCCACTCTCTCAGTGAGTGATTATTCTTCTCAACAGCACTGTTTGATCAAGCTCCACTTGTCTGTTCGTCCGCTATTTCTACAACTCCTCCTGATACCGACTTCTGGCTTTCCTTCCGACTACGCTATCTGCCACATCCATTTGTACAGTAAATTGTGACTACCTGTTGACAACCTCCAGCTTCGTCGCCACTACCCTCCAGACCTGCAGCTGTTACACCTGAGGCTCTACCCTAGTGCCTGAAACTGCTGCATACACTGTAGGGAATTTATTAACTTCTGTATGTTAGAAATCTGGCAAATTTATGATACACATAATATTTGCATTATAATTCATGATATTTGGACCTTCTGAACCCCTTTTGCTACTTTTCTAAAAATAGGCAGGACTTAGTAAAAAGGGGGCATGACCTTGCAGGCCCATAAGATTTATTATAAATTATGCCAGAAACTGACTTCACAGCAGTTCACAGCTGACATAGATTTCAGATTTTGCACATAGATGGCTTTATAATACATATGTAACTCATAATACATTTGATGCATCACTATCCTGCACAATTTTTATGTAGAACAGCATAGAAAACACTGATCTGTAAATGTGCTCCATTTCTCTGGTCTTTCTGTCAGTAATCCCTCTGCAGAGTGCTACAGCCTGACCTCCTCATTTTCTTAAATAGATACTTGCAGATAGCAATACATAGCATTAAACTGCAGAAAAAGAATTCAATTGTCCCTTTAAATCCTTACCAAATACCTAACATTTATTCACATTAGGCTAACTGAAAGGGTATATGTACTGCAAAATCAAGTCTGATATATGGATGATGATATACAGTAGTATAGAACTCCATTATGATGTCATAATGTAAAACTGCATTATGATCTCATAATCTGTTCATAGTAGGGCATAGAATTTACAACTCTATTATGATGTCACAAATTAGTAAAAACAAAAGATACAACATAGAACTTCATTATAATGTAATATAGAACTCCATTATGATGTCATAATGTAAAACTGCATTATGATGTCATAATTTATTCATAGTAGGGGATAGAATTTACAACTCCATTATGATGTCACCAAATAGTAATAACAAACATACAACTTCATTATTATGTAGTATAGAACTCCATTATGATGTCATAATGTAAAACTGCATTATGATGTCATAATGTTTTTATAGCAAGGGACAGAATGTACAACTCCATTATGATGTCACAATCTAGTAATAACAAAAGATACAACGTAGAACAACATTATTATGTAATATAGAACTCCATTATGATGTCATAATGTAAAACTGCATTATGATGTCATAATTTGTTCATAGTAGGGCATAGAATTTACAACTCTATTATGATGTCACAAATTAGTAAAAACAAAAGATCCAACATAGAACTTCATTATAATGTAATATAGAAATCCATTATGATGTCATAAGTGTAAAACTGCATTATGATGCCATAATCTATTAATAGTAGGGGATAGAATTTACAACTCCATTATGATGCCACCAAATAGTAATAACAAACATACAACATACAACTTCATTATAATGTAGTATAGAACTCCATTATGATGTCATAATGTAAAACTGCATTATGATGTCATAATGTATTCATAGCAATTGACAGAATGTACAACTCCATTATGATGTCACAATCTAGTAATAACAAAAGATACAACGTAGAACAACATTATAATGTAATATAGAACTCTATTATGATGTCATAATGTAAAACTGCATTATGATGTCATAATCTATTCATAGTAGGGGATAGAATTTACAACTCCATTATGATGTCTCGAAATTGTAATAACAAACAAACAACATACAACTTCATTATAATGTAGTATAGAACTCCATTATGATATCATAATGTAAAACTGCATTATGATGTCATAATGTATTCATAGCAAGGGACAGAATGTACAACTCCACTATGATGTCACAATCTAGTAATAACAAAAGATACAGCATAGGACTTCATTATAATGTAATATAGAACTACATTATGATGTCATAATTACAGATGAGCGAACGTGCTCGGCCACGCCCCTTTTTCACCCGAATACCGCGATTTCCGAGTACTTCCGTACTCGGGCGAAAAAATTCGGGGGGCGCCGTGGCGGCACGGGGGGTAGCAGTGGGGAGTGGGGGGGAGAGGGAGAGAGAGAGGGCTCCCCCCTGTTCCCCGCTGCTACCCCCCGCACCGCCACGCCTCTCCCCGCCCCCCGGCGCCCCCCGAATCTTTTCACCCGAGTACTGAAGTACTCGAAAATGGCGGTACTCGGGTGCGTAAGTACTCGAAACGAGTACGTTCGCTCATCTCTAGTCATAATGTAAAACTGCATTATGATGTCATAATCTATTCATGTAGTTTGTGGGAAATGACTCAGTATTACTTGCATTTTATTCATTTAAATCCCTGCTCTTCTATGCTTAGGAGTCAAGTGGGCGGTCCTATCAGTGATTGACAGCTATCTCAGGCTGGGCTGTGAGGCTGCCCTGAGTGTGCCTGGGTATGAAGGTAGATAGATAACATAGTAACAGTTTGTAAGGCTGATATTTAATTATAAAATCCGCGTGTGTCTCCCGCACAGGAGATCCGCAGGTCTAGGAGCCCATAGGGATGCATTAGCATCCACAGGGCAATTTAAATCCTGTGCATGTGATTTTTTTCCTGGCAAGCGGACAGGACACGGGAGAAAAAAATCATAGCATGCTCCATTTTTGTCTGCGGATCCTGCGGAACTGTTTCATTGAAGTCAATTGAAGCCGTCATATCCGCGGAACAGCCACAGCTGTCATTGTGGCTGTGTTGCGGATCCATGGGAAAGCAGGACATTTAAAAAAAAATGCACTGTGCATGCGTCCAGCACGTCGCCAGCATGTCCATGCTGAAAAAAGAAGATCCGGCCGGCGCAGAGGAGATCTACTCTGGAGACGGAGATGTAAGAAAAGCTTTTTTCCTCCCAAAGTCCGTGGGCACAGCTGGATTCCGCTGTGGGATTCAGCAGTGAAATCTGTGCATGCAAGTGGACATTTAGCCTTAAGCCTATTATTCTAAAATGTTTAGAGATGAGCGAGCACCAAAATGCTCGGGTGCTCGTTACTCGGGACGAAATTTTCGTAATGCTCGAGGGTTCGTTTCGAGTAACGAACCCCATTGAAGTCAATGGGCGACCGAGCATTTTTGTATATCGCCGATGCTCGCTAAGGTTTTCGTTTGTGAAAATCTGGGCAATTCAAGAAAGTGATGGGAACGACACAGCAACGGATAGGGCAGGCGAGGGGCTACATGTTGGGCTGCATCTCAAGTTCCCAGGTCCCACTATTAAGCCACAATAGCGGCAAGAGTGCCCCCCCCCCGCACTTTCAGCGTAAAGATCGTTCTCCTCTGCCATAGCTGTAACAGCTGTGGCAGAGAAGAACGATGTTTGCCCATTGAATTCAATGGAGCCAGCAATTCAGCAGGTTCCTCTGAAAGCAATGGGCTGCCGGCGATCGCAGGATGAATTGTTGGGAAGGGGTTAAATATATAAGCCCTTCCCTGCAATTCATCCAGAAATGTGTTACAATAAAAATATATACCGGCGTATAAGGCGACGGGGCGTATAAGACGACCCCCCAACTGTCACCTTATACGCCGGGAATACAGCGGAGCAAAGAATAAAAATCATTACTCACTTCTTCTGACATTCTGCGCCGCTCCTGCAGGCTGTCGCTCCCTCCTGGTCCATGGCAGAACATTGCTTTCTGGACGCAGGGCTTGAAATCCCCGCCTCCAGAAACACAGCCAATCACAGCCATTCAATGACATCATTGTCATTGGCTGTGATTGGCTGAAGGCACGTGTGTATCTGGAGGCGGGGATTTAAAGCCCTTCGTAGAGAAATCAATGCTCTGCCGGGAACCAGGAGGGAGCGACAGCCTGCAGCAGCGCCGCAGAATGTCAGAAGAAGTAAGTAATGATTTTTATTCTTTGCTCCACTGTATTGCCGGCGTATAAGGTGACAGTTGGGGGGTCGTCTTATACGCCCCGTCGCCTTATACGCCGGTATATATTTTTATTGTAACACATTTCTGGATGAATTGCAGGGAAGGGCTGATATATTTAACCCCTTCCCGACAATTCATCCCCGCGCTCGCCGGCAGCCCATTGCTTTCAGTGGAACCTGCTGTATTGCTGGTTCCATTGAATTCAATGGGCAAACATCGTTCTTCTCTGCCACAGCTGTTACAGCTGTGGCAGAGAAGAAGGATTTGTCTTCTATATGTTCTCAATGGGGTCGGCGCTGCTGCCGCCAGCCCCATTGAGCGCATATAGAGAAGATTTATGGCCTTAAGAAGGACCGTTGGGGTTCTTGAAGCCTAAAATACTCCTAACACTCTCCCTATAGCAGCTCCACCAAGATACCACTTTCCCTGAACTAATGTCAGAATGCATCTGTGGCGAGCCGCGGGAGGGGCAGATTTTAATACTCGGGTGACACCTAATCTCGCCAGCCACTCACTGCAGGGGGGTGGTATAGGGCTGGAACGTTGCAGGGGGAAGTTGTAATGCCTTCCCTGTCTTTCTATTGGCCAGAAAAGCGCGCAAATTTCTCAGGGAAGAAAATGAAAGTAACCCGAACACCGCGTGGTACTCGTTACGAGGAACGAGCATCTCAAACACCCTAATACTCGAATGAGTATCAAGCTCGGACAAGTATGCTCGCTCATCTCTAAAAATGTTGATTCAGCAGAAGGCAAAAAATACCCATGAGATAGAAGCCAATTTTCCTCCTTTTAGGAAAAAAAAAATCCTTCCCAACTCCAAATCAAAATAAATCCCTGGATAAACAACTCTTCTGAAGTAATCAGTGACTATAACACAATATTATTACTCTATTAAACTCTTTTATTGAGTTCGGCATCACCACATCCTCAGGTACAGAGTTTAATAGTCTCACTACTCTTACAGTAAAGAACCCCCTTCTGTGTCAGTGTAGAAACCTTCTCTCCTTTAGACGTAGACATTACAATTACAATCCTTGGTACAAATAGATCATGGGAGAGATCTCTTAATTTACCCCTGAAATCTATATATATAAAGGCAAATGCCCTCTCTAACTGACTCACTGACTTGCCACTAATTCTCTAACTAGTAATTATTAGAAAATTATAGTACCAGTGTTTCTGGTGGCACAATGCAGCACACAGCTCTGCTACATGCACGTCATACACACAGCTCTGCTACATTAACGTCAAACACATAGCTCTGCTACATGCACGTCACACACAGAGCTCTTCTACATTGCTTTTACATATCTGCTGCTTAAGATTTACAAACTTCAGATGGTGGCTGAGGTAAAATAGTGGCTTGTCGCTGTGTCATGTAAGCTGCATTAGCTTCATGGCAGCATTGAACCCTCTGTGGTGACATGTGTGCACAACAGCAACTATTTGTTACAACACTGGACAACGGTTGACAATTAGATGAAAGCTGGACTGGTGTTGCCGCAGAAGCACTTGAGATGACATGATATCACGTTCAGGAGATGTGAAGATAGTAGGAAAGGATTATGCTTCAATGTTGTTGGTCAATATGCACTGCCAGCTATGTATGTGCACATTTGTGAGGTGTCATTTATTGGAGTCTCCACACAGGTGTACTGCTATCTCACAACTATGTAAAAACTCCCAGACTGAGTACTTCTGTATCCATAGTAACTGAGGCCGCAGGGGTTTGTGGGGGATGTAGTCTGCCCATAATTCCTCATTCAGTGCAGAAGGAGGATAGAGGACCTGTGATGACGTCAGCATCATGTGATCAGGGGGCGGAGCTAAGAGCCAGTAACTGACATCACAGGTGCTATCAAGCTCTGCATGTAAGGCCTTAGTCAGACGGGCATTTTTTCGTGTGATTTGCGCATGCGCATGCGATTCGCGCATATATAGAACCAATGGTTCGCTATAGTATTGGTCACATGTCCGCTTTTTATGCGGATATGCGATAAATTATAGGACACGACGATTCGCAGATCGCGCCTATCTGCATTCGGCGTTTTATATGCGCACCAAAATCATTTTTTTCGCCGGCCAGTCTAAGTTTCATGCGCATTTTGATGCAGACAGCGATTTTTCTCCGGTCAGACGGGCATTTTGCTGCGACGATTAACGCGGCTAGGTGCAGATTTTTCCCGCGATTTTTCGCCCCCGGTCACGCGATTTGCGAATGCGCATCCAACATGCGATCCGCAAATCGCGCAAAAAAACGCCCGTCTGACTAAGGCCTAACTCATCACACACAGATTAATGGACAAGTGGTTGTTAGCACTTTGACTTCCCGATGTCGTACAAACATGAAATTTGGCACAACCATTCTATAGGTGCTAAATAGAAAAAGTAAAGGTGTCATAACTCGATTATTCAATGCTAAGGGCAAAAGTATGTCACTGCTATGTTATGTAACTTCCCGGTGTCATACACCCGTGATATTTGACACCAGCATTCTTTAGGTCCTACATAGGCAAAGTAAATGGGTTGCAACTTGATTATTAAATTCTAAGTGCAAAAATAATTGATCCCACTATGTAATGTACCTAATCCAATTCTATAACTTCCTGGGGTTGTACAAACATGAAATTTGGCATGACCATTCTTTATGTCCTAAACAGGAAAAATAAATGGGTCACAACTTGATTATTCAATTCTAAGTGCCAAAGTAAGTGACCCCCCTATGTTATGTAACTTCCCGATGTCGTAGAAACGTGAAAATTTAGCAGGACCATACTTTAGGTCCTACATAGCAAAAGTTAAAGGGTCACAACTTTATTAATAAATTCTAAGTGAAAAAATAAGTGAACCCCTATGTATTATACCTAATTTAATCGTCTAACCTCCCGGTGTCGTACAAACTTGAAATTTGGCATAACCATTGTTTAGGTCCTAAATAGGAAAAGTAAATGGTTGCAACTTGATTATTCAATTCTCAGTGCAAAAGTAAGTGGCCCAATATAAAATGCAAATAATAACACACATCTGTACCGCACAAACGTGAAATTTGCCACAACCATTTTTTACGTCCTAATAGGAAAAGTAAAGGGTTGCAACTTCAATATTCTAAGCATGAAAAACAGCTCAAATCCATGATACATGACATAGTTCTTTTTGTAGAAACCATATAGCCTAGGGAAATGATTTGTATACTGAGGAGAATTTAAGGCTAAGAAACGGGCTGCAACTTCCAGTCTGGGGGAAAATTTGAATAAAAAGAGACGTTACTAGAGATGAGCGAGCACCAAAATGCTCGGGTGCTCGTTACTCGGGACGAATATATTGCGATGCTCGAGGGTTCGTTTCGAGTAACGAACCCCATTAAAGTCAATGGGCGACCGGAGCATTTTTGTATTTCGCCGATGCTCGCTAAGGTTTTCATGTGTGAAAATCTAGGCAATTCAAGAAAGTGATGGGAATGACACAGAAACGGATAGGGCAGGCGAGGGGCTACATGTTGGGCTGCATCTCAAGTTCACAGGTCCCACTATTAAGCCACAATACCGGCAAGAGTGGGCCCCCCCCCCCTCCCAACAACTTTTACTTCTGAAAAGCCCTCATTAGCATGGCATACCTTAGCTAAGCACCACACTACCTACAACAAAGCACAATCACTGCCTGCATGACACTCTGCTGCCACTTCTCCTGGGTTACATGCTGCCCAACCCCCCTCCCCCCTGCACGACGCAGTGTCCACAGCGCACACCAAACTGTCCCTGCGCAGCCTTCAGCTGCCCTCATGCCACACCACCCTCATGTCTATTTATAAGTGCGTCTGCCATGAGGAGGAACTGCAGGCACACACTGCAGAGGGTTGGCACGGCTAGGCAGCGACCCGCTTTAAAAGTGGTGGGGCGATAGCCCACAATGCTGTACAGAAGCAATGAGAAATATAATCCTGTGCCACCGCCATCAGGAGCTGCACACGTGGGCATAGCAATGGGGAACCTATGTGCCACACACTATTCATTCTGTCAAGGTGTCTGCATGCCCCAGTCAGACTGGTAATATGTACCTTAACAGTAGCCGCGTTGGTGGTAATGTGGTGGTGACTGCGGACCTAGTAGCGCGGTTGTATTTTGTTGGTTTTCGGAATGTGGCCAGGATTAAGTTGGCCGTGGCGTGGGATGTTTTTGAGGCACTACGTGTCCTCTCCACGTGTCTGTGGTTATATGCACTTTAACAGTAACCGCGTTGGTGGTAATGTGGTGGTGACTGCGGACCTAGTAGCGCGGTTTTATTTTGTTGGTTTTCGGAATGTGGCCAGGATTAAGTGGGCCGTGGCGGGGGGATGGTGGGGGGGCTCTCTTGTTGTGTCGGTAAAGGTGAAATTCTTGGACTGCCACCAGACGAACCAATGCAAAGGCATTTGCCAAGAATGTTTTCATTGTTGGAGGAGGAGGGGGATGTTTTTGAGGCACTACGTGTCCTCTCCACGTGTCCGTGGTTATATGCACCTTAACAGTAACCGCGTTGGTGGGAAATGGCCTCGCCGCCATCATGTCTTTGGGAAGCCTCTGTTTTCACACCCCAGAGACATACCATTAGCAGTGGTATAGGCAGAGCCCAGAATTCGTAACATTTCAGCCGTAGCATTAGGACAGGCCCCACTAACATATCACTAGCAGCATTATAGGGGGAGCACAGTATTAGTTCCATTTCAGTAATAGTAGCACTCAAGACAGGCCCCAGTAACAATTCCGTAGCAGCAGTATAGTGGGAGCGCAGTCTTAGTTCCATTTCAGTAGCTGCAGTATAGCCAAGGCCCAAGTTACATTTATGTAGCTAAAGTGTAGGCCAACCCCACACACCTTTCTGTACCATAAGTGCAGGCGAAGAACATACAAATTGCTATGATTACACTGTAGGTGAGGGCCCCAAAACATTGGTGTACCAACAGTACTAATGTACCTCAGTAAAAATTGGCCATGCCCAACCAAGATGGCAGGTGAAACCCATTAATCGCTTTGGTTAATGTGGCTTAAGTGGTAACTAGGCCTGGAGGCAGCCCAGTTTAACAAAAAATTGGTTCAAGTTAAAGTTCCAACGCTTTTAAGAGCATTGAAACGTATAAAACATTTTTAGAAAAATTATATGAGTGAGCCTTGTGGCCCTAAGAAAAATTGCCCGTTCAGCGTGATTACGTGAGGTTTCAGGAGGAGGAGCAGGAGGAGGAGGAATATTATACACAGATTGATGAAGCAGAAATGTCCCCGTTTTGGATGGTGAGAGAGAACTATGCTTCCATCCGCGGGTGCAGCCTACGTATTGCTTAGGTATCGCTGCTGTCCGCTGGTGGAGAAGAGAAGTCTGGGGAAATCCAGGCTTTGTTCATCTTGATGAGTGTTAGCCTGTCGGCACTGTCGGTTGACAGGCGGGTACGCTTATCTGTGATGATTCCCGCAGCCGCACTAAACACCCTCTCCGACAAGACGCTAGCCGCAGGACAAGCAAGCACCTCCAGGGCATACAGCGCTAGTTCAGGCCACGTGTCCAGCTTCGACACCCAGTAGTTGTAGGTGACAGAGGCGTCACGGAGGACGGTCGTGCGATCCGCTACGTACTCCCTCACCATCCTTTTACAGTGCTCCCGCCGACTCAGCCTTGACTGGGGAGCGGTGACACAGTCTTGCTGGGGAGCCATAAAGCTGTCCAGGCCCTTAAAGACTGTTGCACTGCCTGGGCTGTACATGCTGCTCGATCTCCGCACCTCCCCTGCTACCTGGCCCTCGGTACTGCGCCTTCTGCCACTAGCGCTGTCGGATGGGAATTTTACCATCAGCTTGTCCGCCAGGGTCCTGTGGTATAGCAACACTCTCGAACCCCTTTCCTCTTCGGGAATGAGAGTGGGAAGGTTCTCCTTATGGCGTGGGTCGAGCAGTGTGTACACCCAGTAATCCGTAGTGGCCAGAATGCGTGTAACGCGAGGGTCACGAGAAAGGCATCCTAACATGAAGTCAGCCATGTGTGCCAGGGTACCTGTACGCAACACATGGCTGTCCGCACTAGGAAGATCACTTTTAGGATCCTCCTCCTCAGGCCATACACGCTGAAATGATGACAGGCAAGCAGCATGGGTATAGTCAGCAGTGGGCCAAGCTGTCTCTTCCCCCTCCTCCTCATCCTCCTCATGCTCCTCCTCCTGAACGCGCTGAGATATAGACAGGAGGGTGCTCTGACTACCCAGCGACATACTGTCTTCCCCCGGCTCTGTTTCCGAGCGCAAAGCGGCTGCCTTTATGGTTTGCAGGGAACTTCTCAAGATGCATAGCAGAGGAATGGTGACGCTAATGATTGCAGCATCGCCGCTCACCACCTGGGTAGACTGCTCAAAGTTTCGAAGGACCTGGCAGATGTCTGCCAACCAGGCCCACTCTTCTGAAAAGAATTGAGGAGGCTGACTCCCACTGCGCCGCCCATGTTGGAGTTGGTATTCCACTATAGCTCTACGCTGCTCATAGAGCCTAGCCAACATGTGGAGCGTAGAGTTCCACCGTGTGGGCACGTCGCACAGCAGTCGGTGCACTGGCAGATTAAACCGATGTTGCAGGGTGCGCAGGGTGGCAGCGTCCGTGTGGGACTTGCGGAAATGTGCGCAGAGCCGGCGCACCTTTACGAGCAGGTCTGACAAGCGTGGGTAGCTTTTCAGAAAGCGCTGAACCACCAAATTAAAGACATGGGCCAGGCATGGCACGTGCGTGAGGCTGCCGAGCTGCAGAGCCGCCACCAGGTTACGGCCGTTGTCACACACGACCATGCCCGGTTGGAGGCTCAGCGGCACAAGCCAACGGTCGGTCTGCTCTGTCAGACCCTGCAGCAGTTCGTGGGCCGTGTGCCTCCTATCTCCTAAGCTGAGTAGTTTCAGCACGGCCTGCTGACGCTTGCCCACCGCTGTGCTGCCACGCCGCGCGACACCGACTGCTGGCGACGTCCTGCTGCTGCTGACACATCTAGATTGCGAGACAGAGGTTGCGTAGGAGGAGAAGGAGGAGGGTGCTTTAGTGGAGGAAGCATACACCGCCGAACATACCACCACCGAGCTGGGGCCCGCAATTCTGGGGGTGGGTAGGACGTGAGCGGTCCCAGGCTCTGACTCTGTCCCAGCCTCCACTAAATTCACCCAATGTGCCGTCAGGGAGATGTAGTGGCCCTGCCCGCCTGTGCTTGTCCACGTGTCCGTAGTTAAGTGGACCTTGCCACTAACCGCATTGGTGAGGGCGCGTACAATGTTGCGGGAGACGTGGTCGTGCAGGGCTGGGACAGCACATCGGGAAAAGTAGTGGCGACTGGGAACTGAGTAGCGCGGGGCCGCCGCCGCCATCATAGCTTTGAAAGCCTCCGTTTCCACAACCCTATACGGCAGCATCTCAAGGCTGATAAATTTGGCTATGTGGACGGTTAACGATTGAGCGTGCGGGTGCGTGGCGGCGTACTTGCGCTTGCGCTCCAACACTTGCGCTAGCGACGGCTGGACTGTGCGGTGCGAGACATTGGTGGATGGGGCCGAGGACAGCGGAGGTGAGGGTGTGGGTGCAGGCCAGGAGACGGTAGTGCCTGTGTCCTGGGAGGGGGGTTGGATCTCAGTGGTGCAAACCGGAGGCGGTGAACGGCCTTCGTCCCACCTTGTGGGGTGCTTGGCCATCATATGTCTGCGCATGCTGGTGGTGGTGAGGCTGTTGGTGGTGGCTCCCCGGCTGATCTTGGCGCGACAAAGGTTGCACACCACTGTTCGTCGGTCGTCAGGCGTCTCTGTGAAAAACTGCCAGACCTTAGAGCACCACGGCCTCTGCAGGGTGGCATGGCGCGAGGGTGCGCTTTGGGAAACAGTTGGTGGATTATTCGGTCTGGCCCTGCCTCCACCCCTGGCCACCGCACTGCCTCTTGCAACCTGCCCTGCTGCTGCCCTTGTCTGCCCCTCTGAAGACCTGTCCTGAGTAGGCGTTGCACACCAGGTGGGGTCAGTCACCTCATCGTCCTGCTGCTCTTCCTCCGAATCCTCTGTGCGCTCCTCCCTCGGACTTACTGCCCTTACTACTACCTCACTGCAAGACAACTGTGTCTCATCGTCATCGTCCTCCTCACCCACTGAAAGGTCTTGAGACAGTTGCCGGAAGTCCCCAGCCTCATCCCCCGGACCCCGGGAACTTTCCAATGGTTGGGCATCAGTGACGATAAACTCCTCTGGTGGGAGAGGAACCACTGCTGCCCAATCTGAGCAGGGGCCCGAGAACAGTTCCTGGGAGTCTTCCCGCTCCTGAGCATGTGTCATTGTAGTGGAGTGAGGAGGCTGGGAGGAAGGAGGAGCAGCAGACAGAGGATTCGGATTTGCAGCACTGGACGGCGCAGAACTCTGGGTGGATGATAGCTTGCTCGAAGCACTTTCTGCCATCCACGACAGGACCTGCTCACACTGCTCATTTTCTAATAAAGGTCTCCCGCGTGGACCCATTAATTGGGCGATGAATGTGGGGACGCCAGAAACGTGCCTCTCTCCTAATCGTGCAGCAGTCGGCTGCGACACACCTGGATCAGGAGCTCGGGCTGTGCCCACACCCTCACTTGGGCCTACGCGTCCTCGGCCGCGTCCACGTCCTCTAGGCCTACCCCTACCCCTCAGCATGCTGTATTACCAGTGATTTCCAAGCCAGGAAAGAAATTGGCGCAAGCCTGCAGCCAAAATAGAATTTTTTCCCTTGTTTTTCAAAGGACAAGCCACACTGCGTGTATTCAATGAATACTACTAAGTTTAATAACTGTGTTGTGGCCCTGCAAATGTGTCAGAGAACTGCAGTGATGCAAAGTTATTCGCTACAGCAGATCAGGGATTTCCCATGCAGGAAAAAAATTGGCGCAAGCCTGCAGCCAAAATAGAATTTTTTCCCTTGTTTTTCAAAGGACAAGCCACACTGCGTGTATTCAATGAATACTACTAAGTTTAATAACTGTGTTGTGGCCCTGCAAATGTGTCAGAGAACTGCAGTGATGCAAAGTTATTCGCTACAGCAGATCAGGGATTTCCCATGCAGGAAAAAAATTGGCGCAAGCCTGCAGTAAAACGTAGCTGGCTGCGTCTGATTTTTTTTAACGTTCTGCACGCAGCACACACGTACCCAGAGCCCTGAGGACTGTCAGAGGCAGGCGAAATAGAATTTTTTCCCTTGTTTTTCAAAGGAAAAGCCACACTGCGTCTATTCAATGAATAATGTATGTCTTCTGGCCCTGCCTACACAATTCTATCCCTGTAGTATTAATGCCGGGTGCAATGGTCTGCACAGCCGGTTTTGAGAAAAAAAAAAAAAAATATGCAACACTGCTAACAGCAGCCTGGACAGTACTGCACACGGATAGATGTGGCCCTAGAAAGGACCGTTGGGGTTCTTGAAGCCTACACTCACTGCTAACACTCTCCCTGCCTAACCACCACTTCTGTCCCTATTGCTGGGCGCAATGCTCTGCAGATCCAATTTTGAAAAAAAAATAAAAAATACAGTGCTAACACAGTACTGCACACTATTAGATGTGGCCCTGAGAAGGACCGTTGGGGTTCTTGAAGCCTACACTAAGTCCTAACACTCTCCCTACAGCAGCTCCAGCACGATAGCACTTTCCCTCAGCTAACTCACAAGACATCTGAGCCGAGCCGCGGGAGGGGCCGATTTTTATACTCGGGTGACATCAGATCTCGCCAGCCACTCACAGCAGGGGGGTGGTATAGGGCTTGAACGTCACAGGGGGAAGTTGTAATGCCTTCCCTGTCTTTCAATTGGCCAGAAAAGCGCGCTAACGTCTCAGAGAGGAAACTGAAAGTAACCAGAACATCGCGTGGTACTCATTACGAGTACCGAGCATCCCGAACACGCTAATATTCGCCCGAGTATCAAGCTCGGACGAATACGTTCGCTCATCTCTAGACGTTACACTTAAGGGTAAAAAGTGAGAAGAATCTGAGGAGAATCTAACACTCCTCTATGTGTATACATATTTTATTCCTCACTTCCTCTGAAGTCACCACAACTTCATAAAATTTTCCATGCGAACAACAGGTAAACACCTGGACCAAATTAACTCGGGCAAAGTATATCAAGGCCAGGTATATCAGCTAGTTTATATACATTGCATTTTAGTTATGGTGACATGCATTTTTCCTGCCTATGCAAATAACCTTAAATTTATCAGTGTTAAAACTCATCTGCTACTTTTCTGCCCAAGCCTCTAACTTATCCAGACTCATCCTTCTACCAGGTCATTAATAAGTATTAGAAATATATTAAAAAGAATAGGGCTCAGTAGTGACCCCTGTGATACCCCACTAGTAATGGTGACCCAAACAAAAGTATGTACCATTAATAACCAGCTGTTTACTCACTTTTACAGATTTTTCCCTAGATCAAGCATCCTCATTTTATATACCAACCTTTTACATAGTACAATATCAAATGCTTTGGAAAAATTGAGATACATGACATCCAATGACTCTCTCCGGTCCTGTCTAAAATTTACCTCCACATAGAATTTGATCAGATTGGTCTGACAAGTGAGACGCCTTGTAACCCTATGCCGATATGGAGTTATACATACGGTATGTTTTCCTGTTTTTATTTGCTTTTTACATATTTATAATATGTAAACCCCTCTTTCCCTTTTTGTGAGCCACTTCTTTACCTCCCTAATCTCCCACTACCTTTCTGGTGGCTGACGTGATACAGATAGTATTTCAGAAAATGCTACTTTGAAGGTCCTTGCCCTAACTTACATTCTAAATCCATTAAATCATTTATAAGGACCTTCCACCTACCGATAAACTTTGCCATTGGTGCTGGGTCCCTACCTGTCGCTCTCTGTAATCTATGACATTTTAAACTCGAAAACCTGAAAGACAACACACTGTTTAATATCCTGGTCTATATCGCAGATTACCCTATCCGATGCCCTAATAATTGATTCCAACTACCAGAACATGCCTACCCTGCCCTGCACTTCTTTGTCCTCCCACTGGAGCAGACATCTCCCTGGCGGTCAGCGGGCATGTCATGCTGCAGCAGAGTTAATCCTGCAATGCCATTCCCCTCATCTGCCAACTTTGCAAACTTGTTGGGGGTGTACCAGTTCAGGTTTAGCCTCCTTGGTTCTCTTCCCTCTACCGCTCCCTTGTTTCACGCAGCTAGTTGCCTCATGGTCCTGCTGTTCCATGAAGCAATGGAAGAATGGGTAGGCAAACAACTTGCAATATATGGGGGCACAATTTATTAACCCTTTAAGGACCAAGCATGGTAAATATACGGCGCTTGGTCCTGGGCTTTAATCCCAGCCGATAGCGGAAGTACGGCGCAGGAATAAAGCCTCTGTGGACCCTGATCATCTCTGTTAGTGAAAATTGTCACTACAATGGGCTGTTTCCCCTCTAACTGAGGCTCTTATGGATTCCCCAGCTACAGTGGAAAAGTATGAAATAAAAAAAAAAAAGAAAATTTCGCCTGGGCGGTCTCCTGAGTGATAGAAGAGTGTTTCCAGGGGGTTGGGCTACTTTCTGATGTTATTCCCTCACCTTCAATGAGAATGCCGAGCACCAGATCCTTAACTCACTCAAATATTTCTGTGACTCCCAATGAAATGAATAGAACACTGACCAGGCATGCTTGGCCAGTGCTCCGTTTAGAGTGATGTCACTGCAGGCGAGTCATGCGACCCTCACAATCACAGGAAAGCAGGACATGGGAGTCCAATTCTTATCATTTGCCTGACATTCGTCCCTTGTAAATGGACCTTAAGTGTAGTGTCAGATGTAGTAATGCTAATTACATGTAGATTTTTATATTTCTTGCTTTTGTTTTAAAAAATAAAGGACTTTGTAAGAAAAAGAGTGATTTTTTTTCTTTTTCTTTACCATTTCACTTAAAGGGGTTGTCCCGCAGCGAAATCAAAAAAATTTTTTTCTCTACATACCCCCACATTGTGCCCCGTTAAAAACAATCCCTTTATTTAAAAAAAAAACAAAAAAACACTTACCTGCATCCCCGTTCGGGCAGTTTCTTCTTTTCTTCTTTTAAAGATGGCCGCCGGTCCTTTCCCAAGGCTGCACCGCGGTTTTCTCCCATGGTGCACCGCGGGTCTTCTCCCATGGTGCACCGTGGATTATCTTCTCCTGTCTTGCGTTCCACTGCCGATTACAGCCACCTAATTGTCTGATCGGCACCACGTGACGGAGGCGGAGCTACGATGACGATGCGCAGACCAGCTCTCCGGCGCGAGCACGCTGGAGCGGCCCCATTCAACAGAGCAGAAGACCGGACAGCGCAAGCGTGTCTAAACAAGCCAGAAGATGCAGAAATTAGTCGGAGCCATGGAGACAGGGACGCCAGCAACGGAGTGGGAAAGTGTATAACTTCTGTATGGCTCATATTTAATGCACGATGTATATTACAAAGTGCATTAATATATGGCCATACAGAAGTGTATAACCCCACTTGATTTCACGGGACAACCCCTTTAAACATATGATCCTCTGATCAGCAGAAAATTTGTACATGGGTAAGACTTGATCCAAACGTCGAGTTCTTGTTGCAGAATTTAATTTGTGGAATCCACACAGGAATTTAGCAGCAAACTCCAATACAATGCTAATGAATGGGGTTTTCACAAATAAGGGAAGATTTATAAAACTGTCTATAAGAAAAACTGATAGCAACAAATCACAGCACCACTTTCAATTTTCAAGAGTAGTAAGCAAAATAAAAGCTGCCCTGATTGATAACTCTGAGCAACAAAGAGTTTTCCTTTTAAACAAATGTATAACTCTACCCAATAGTTTTAAAAGTCCACCACATATTCTAGGCAATGCTGCAGAATTTCAAATTTTGCATCATGGCCTATGTGTTGATAAAATGCAATGAGTAAAATCCCTAGCTGGATTCACACCAAAAGCAACCATGAAATGTACATGAAAAAAATACCTAATATATGTCCTAACTAATCAATAGGTCAAAGAAACATTATGATGTTAGACCTAAGGGGTTCCAAAGTCTACACTAGTGTATTTTTGCTAAGTATAAAGTCTGTTTTGAGGGGACCGTAATATGGAGCTAATGTAACTGTTACATGTTACTCCTGGGAGCTGTAGTTCTATGAGGTACCAGAAGCGCACTTCCACAGGTGTGGGATGATTGAGCTGGTTGGGTATGTAGATTGCTAGAGGGTGCTAGACATTTATCCATTTACATCATTGTCTCTCAGAACTTTGTTGGCTTGTGTCATGCATGCGGCTTGTTTGAAGTTGTTTCCCCGCACCTTCCCAGAAGATGGTCTGGACACCTGATCTCCCTGTCTGCATTTTCTGGGTGCCCCTTCTCCCTTCCCTTTTATGAGGTGCAGCCTCCAAGCATTGGATGTGCTTTGTTTTCTCAGATGGGTTATGTCTGACACCATGTTCCCTGCTACTGTCTGTGCGGTGAGCAGATTTCAGGTGTGGACAATGATGCGTTCCGTGTATGTCTGAAGGTGTGGACTACACTTAGTGTGAACAAGGTCCTGTTGAGTGCATGCCTGAGGCTGAAGACACAATGCCATGGGTGCAACTACGCTCAGCAGTATGGAGCATAGCTGCATCTGAACAAGGGAGATTTTCTCTTTCTCACTGGCAGTTCAAACTCTGCGCCAGCGCACAGGAGTTTGAAAAAATACTCAGTGAGATAGTGGTTGCCCGATCATGTCCTATATTTTCTTGGACATACTAATCAAGGCCGAGAAATCCCGCAATGAAAACAAAACCACTAAACTCATATTTAGATCAGTGGTTTTGTTTTGTCCGGTTACATGGCCATGGTAATCACAGCAGTATAAGGGGAGAAAAACATGCTCATGTGCTTAAACCCTGAAGATGTAGACTACACTTAGTGTGAAAAGGGTCCACTTCAGTGTATATTATGTTGCATTCATCCAGTGCTCCTGCTTATTACCATCTAGGGTGTCCCCTAGGTTTCAGTGTGGGTCCGTCCCTGTTAAGACGATCGCCTTGCTTATAGGCAGACTACCCCTTTCCTTTGTTGTAGATGTCTTGTGAGTCTGTACACAAGGACCCTTGTCGTAGGTTGTGAGCTTACCAAAATACAAACCAAAACTTTATACCTACTTAGATATTTTCAACTGTCTGGTTATTTGGTGCACCGGTAGGTATGAGTCCAGGTCTGTTGAATGGAGCATGATCTATTCTTTGCACATTTGCATCCATATTTGTATTCTTTGTATTCAATAGAAAATAATAAAAATATAGAGACAAATCTAGATAATAAATTAATGACATACATATGTAATCTCTTTTAAAACATGTCTGTAATACGGATGCGTATTACGAGCGTGTTTTTATAAGGCTATCTGAAACCATCCTAAGCCAAGCCAGTGAATGTGTATGTCTTTTTAGGTACACAGTTAGTTCCATGAACATACCCATACTTGTTCATCAGAACACAAATCAAGGAAGGAACTTCTGAGACTACGGGAAAAAAATTGATTCTTTATGGCTGCTGTGGAATTTCTGTCACCACTGAAATATTTCACTACAAAAATTTACTTTGTAACATATTACTTTGTAACATTTTACTTTGTAACATATTACTTTGTAACATTTTACTTTGTACGTATTTCCTGACCAATTTGGAAAAACTATTTATAAAAGCCAATGAAGGAATGTTACAGTAGTTAAGCTTTTCGCTTTATCTTAATGTTTATCTTGAAATCAGCTAAAATATATATATAGTTTTGAGATGTTTAATTAGACGTTAACAATTAAGGAAGTTGGCTGCTCCTTTATCTAGGATTGTACTACTATGTTTATGCTTAATTATTGGTCTGAGGAAATATGATTACATAATGTAAAAAAACTTTACAGGACTATTCTAACGAAGTACTTCATTCAGCGACTGGCAAAGGAATTGAATAGTTCGAATAGGAGAACTTGATACAGTATTGTGCACTGATTAAAAACGCATACATACACAACAAAAAGCTGAAAGCTGAAAAGTTGCAATCTCTCAGAACTAGAGATGAGCGAGCACCAAAATGCTTGGGTGCTCTTTACTCGGGACGAAATTTTCACGATGCTCGAGGGTTCGTTTCGAATAATGAACCCCATTGAAGTCAATGGGCGACCCGAGCATTTTTGTATATCGCTGATGCTCGCTAAGGTTTCCATTTGTGAAGATCTGGGCAATTCAAGAAAGTGATGGGAACGACACAGAAACGGATAGGGCAGGCGAGCGGCTACATGTTGGGCTGCATCTCAAGTTCCCAGGTTCCACTATTAAGCCACAATAGCGGCAAGAGTGGGCCCCCCCCCCCAACAATTTTTACTTCGGACAAACCCTCATTAGCAATGCATACCTTAGCTAAGCACCACACTACCTCCAACAAAGCACAATCACTACCTGCATGACACTCTGCTGCCACTTCTCCTGGGTTACATGCTGCCCAACCCCCCCTGCACGACCCAGTGTCCACAGCGCACACCATATTGTCCCTGCGCAGCCTTCAGCTGCCCTCATGCCACACCACCCTCATGTCTATTTATAAGTGCGTCTGCCATGAGGAGGAACCGCAGGCACACACTGCAGAGGGTTGGCACGGCTAGGCAGCGACCCTCTTTAAAAGGGGCGATAGCCCACAATGCTGTACAGAAGCAATGAGAAATCCAATCCTGTGCCACCTCCATCTGGAGCTGCACACGTGGGCATAGCAATGGGGAACCTATGTTCCACACACTATTCATTCTGTCAAGGTGTCTGCATGCCCCAGTCAGACCGCGGTTTTTTATAAATAGTCACAGGCAGGTACAACTCCGCAATGGGAATTCCGTGTGCATCCACAGCATGGGTGGCTCCCTGGAACCCACTGGCTGTACATAAATGTATCCCATTGCAGTGCCCTGGACAGCAGAGCTAACGTCAGATTAAATGCAGGTGGGCTTCGGCCCACACTGCATGCCCCAACCTGACCAGGGTTTTTAATTCATAGACACAGGCAGGTACAACTCCCTATGGTGAAGTCCCTGTGGACCTACAGAATGGGTGGCTCCCTGGAACCCACCGGCGGTACATAAATATATCCCATTGCAGTGCCCAGCACAGCTGAGGTAATGTCATGTTTAATGCAGGTGGGCTTCGGCCCACACTGCATGCCCCAGTCAGACTGGGGTTCTTTAGAAGTGGACACATGCAGTTACAACTCCGTGTGGACCGACAGCATGGGTGGGTGCCAGGAAGCCACCGGCAATACATAAATATATCCCATTGCAGTGCCCAGCACAGCTGAGGTAATGTCATGTTTAATGCAGGTGGGCTTCGGCCCACACTGCATGCCCCAGTCAGACTGGGTTTTTTTATAAATAGTCACAGGCAGGTACAACTCCGTGTGGACCGACAGCATGGGTGGGTGCCAGGAAGCCACCGGCGGTACATAAATATATCCCATTGCATTGCCCATCACAGCTGAGGTAATGTCATGTTAAATGCAGGTGGGCTTTAGCCCACACTGCATGCCCCAGTCAGACTGGGGTTTTTTAGAAGTGGACACATGCAGTTACAACTCCGTGTGGACCGACAGCATGGGTGGCTCCCTGGAACCTACCGGCGGTACATAAATATATCCCATTGCATTGCCCATCACAGCTGAGGTAATGTCATGTTTAATGCAGGTGGGCTTCGGCCCACACTGCATGCCCCAGTCAGACTGGGGTTCTTTAGAAGTGGACACATGCAGTTACAACTCCGTGTGGACCGACAGCATGGGTGGCTCCCTGGAACCCACCGGCGGTACATAAATATATCCCATTGCATTGCCCATCACAGCTGAGGTAATGTCATGTTAAATGCAGGTGGGCTCCGGCCCACACTGCATACCCCAGTCAGACTGGGGTTCTTTAGAAGTGGACACATGCAGTTACAACTCCGTGTGGACCGACAGCATGGGTGGGTACCAGGAAGCCACCGGCGGTACATAAATATATCCCACTGCAGTGCCCAGCACAGCTGAGGTAATGTCATGTTTAATGCAGGTGGGCTTCGGCCCACACTGCATGCCCCAGTCAGACTGGGGTTCTTTAGAAGTGGACACATGCAGTTACAACTCCGTGTGGACCGACAGCATGGGTGGGTGCCAGGAAGCCACCGGCGGTACATAAATATATCCCATTGCAGTGCCCAGCACAGCTGATGTAACGTCAGCTTTAATGCAGGTGGGCAAAAAATTAATTGGATTACACTGTAGGCGAGGGCCCAAAAAATTTGGTGTACCAACAGTACTAATGTACCTCAGAAAAATTGCCCATGCCCAACCAAGAGGGCAGGTGAAACCCATTAATCGCTTTGGTTAATGTGGCTTAATTTGTAACTAGGCCTGGAGGCAGCCCAGTTAAAATAAAAATTGGTTCAGGTGCAAGTTTCAACGCTTTAATGAGCATTGAAACGTATAAAAATTGTTTACAAAAATTATATGACTGAGCCTTGTGGGCCTAAGAAAAATTGCCCGTTCAGCGTGATTACGTCAGGTTTCAGGAGGAGGAGCAGGAGGAGGAGGATGAATATAATACACAGATTGATGAAGATAAAAGGTCCCCGCTTTTGATGGTGATAGAGAATGATGCTTCCATCCGTGGGTGCAGCCTACGTATTGCTTAGGTATCGCTACTGTCCGCTGGTGGAGAAGAAAAGTCTGGGGAAATCCAGGCTTTGTTCTTTTTTATGAGTGTAAGCCTGTCGGCACTGTCGGTTGACAGGCGGGTACGCTTATCCGTGATGATTCCCCCAGCCGCACTAAACACCCTCTCTGACAAGACGCTAGCCGCAGGACAAGCAAGCACCTTCAGGGCATAGAGCGCGAGTTCAGGCCACGTGTCCAGCTTTGACACCCAGTAGTTGTAGGGGGCAGAGGCGTCACGGAGGACGGTCGTGCAATCGGCTACATACTCCCTCACCATCCTTTTACAGTGCTCCCGCCAACTCAGCCTTGACTGGGGAGCCGTGACACAGTCTTGCTGGGGAACCAGAAAGCTTTCAAAGGCCTTAGAGAGTGTTCCCCTGCCTGTGCTGTACATGCTGCCTGATCTCTGCGCCTCCCCTGCTACCTGGCCCTCGGAACTGCGCCTTCTGCCACTAGCGCTGTCGGATGGGAATTTTACCATCAGTTTGTCCGCCAGGGTCCTGTGGTATAGCATCACTCTCGAACCCCTTTCCTCTTCGGGTATGAGAGTGGAAAGGTTCTCCTTATACCGTGGGTCGAGCAGTGTGTACACCCAGTAATCCGTAGTGGCCAGAATGCGTGTAACGCGAGGGTCACGAGAAAGGCATCCTAACATGAAGTCAGCCATGTGTGCCAGGGTACCTGTACGCAACACATGGCTGTCCTCACTAGGAAGATCACTTTCAGGATCCTCCTCCTCCTCCTCCTCAGGCCATACACGCTGAAAGGATGATAGGCAAGCAGCATGGGTACCCTCAGCAGTGGGCCAAGCTGTCTCTTCCCCCTCCTCCTCATGCTCCTCCACCTCCTCCTCCTCAACGCGCTGAGATATAGACAGGAGGGTGCTCTGACTCTCCAGCGACATACTGTCTTCCCTCGCCTCCGTTTCCGAGCGCAAAGCGTCTGCCTTTATGCTTTGCAGGGAACTTCTCAAGAGGCATAGCAGAGGAATGGTGACGCTAATGATTGCAGCATCGCCGCTCACCATCTGGGTAGACTCCTCAAAGTTTCCAAGGACCTGGCAGATGTCTGCCAACCAGGCCCACTCTTCTGTAAAGAATTGAGGAGGCTGACTCCCACTGCGCCGCCCATGTTGGAGTTGGTATTCGACTATAGCTCTACGCTGCTCATAGAGCCTGGACAACATGTGGAGCGTAGAGTTCCACCGTGTGGGCACGTCGCACAGCAGTCAGTGCACTGGCAGATGAAACCGATGTTGCAGGGTGCGCAGGGTGGCAGCGTCCGTGTGGGACTTGCGGAAATGTGCGCAGAGCCGGCGCACCTTTCCGAGCAGGTCTGACAAGTGTGGGTAGCTTTTCAGAAAGCGCTGAACCACCAAATTAAAGACGTGGGCCAGGCATGGCACGTGCGTGAGGCTGTTGTCACACATGACCATGCCCGGTTGGAGGCTCAGCGGCGCAAGCCAGCGGTCAGTCTGCTCTGTCAGACCCTGCAGCAGTTCGTGGGCCGTGTGCCTCTTCTCTCCTAAGCTGAGTAGTTTCAGCACGGCCTGCTGACGCTTGCCCACCGCTGTGCTGCCACGACGCGCGACACCGACTGCTGGCGACGTGCTGCTGCTGACACATCTTGATTGCGAGACAGAGGTTGCGTAGGAGGAGGAGGAGGAGGAGGGTGGTTTAGTGGAGGAAGCATACACCGCCGCAGATACCACCACCGAGCTGGGGCCCGCAATTCTGGGGGTGGGTAGGACGTGAGCGGTCCCAGGCTCTGACTCTGTCCCAGCCTCCACTAAATTCACCCAATGTGCCATCAGGGAGATATAGTGGCCCTGCCCACCTGTGCTTGTCCACGTGTCCATTATTAAGTGGACCTTGGCAGTAACCGCGTTGGTGAGGGCGCGTACAATGTTGCGGGAGACGTGGTCGTGCAGGGCTGGGACGGCACGTCGGGAAAAGTAGTGGTGACTGGGAACCGAGTAGCGCGGGGCCGCCGCTGCCATCATGCTTTTGAAAGCCTCCGTTTCCACAAGCCTATACGGCAGCATCTCCAGGCTGATCAATTTGGCTATGTGCACGTTTAACGCTTGAGCGTGCGGGTGCGCGGCGGCGTACTTGCGCTTGCGCTCAAACACTTGCGCTAGCGACGGCTGGACGGTGCGCTGAGAGACATTGGTGGATGGGGCCGAGGACAGCGGAGTTGAGGGTGTGGGTACAGGCCAGGAGACGGTAGTGCCTGTGTCCTGAGAGGGGGGTTGGATCTCAGTGGCGGGTTGGGGCACAGGGGGAGAGGCAGTGGTGCAAACCAGAGGTGGTGAACGGCCTTCGTCCCACCTTGTGGGGTGCTTGGCCATCATATGTCTGCGCATGCTGGTGGTGGTGAGGCTGGTGGTGGTGGCTCCCCGGCTGATCTTGGCGTGACAAAGGTTGCACACCACTGTTCGTCGGTCGTCTGCACTGTCAGTGAAAAACTGCCAGACCTTTGAGCACCTCTGCCTCTGCAGGGTGGCATGGCGCGAGGGGGCGCTTTGGGAAACAGTTGGTGGATTATTCGGTCTGGCCCTGCCTCTACCCCTGGCCACCGCACTGGCTCTTCCAACCTGCCCTGCTGCTGCACTTGCCTCCCCCTCTGAAGACCTGTCCTCAGTAGGCTTAGCAAACCAGGTGGGGTCAGTCACCTCACCGTCCTGCTGCTCTTCCTCCGAATCCTCTGTGCGCTCCTCCCTCGGACTTACTCCAATTAGTACTACCTGAGTGATAGACAACTGTGTCTCATCGTCATCATCCTCCTCACCCACTGAAAGCTCTTGAGACAGTTGCCGGAAGTCCCCAGCCTCATCCCCCGGACCCCGGGAACTTTCCAAAGGTTGGGCATCGGTCACGACAAACTCCTCCGGTGGGAGAGGAACCATTGCTGCCCATTCTGGGCAGGGGCCCGAGAACAGTTCCTGGGAGTCTGCCTGCTCCTCAGAATGTGTCATTGTAATGGAGTGAGGAGGCTGGGAGGAAGGACGAGCAGCAGCCAGAGGATTCAGATTTGCAGCAGTGGATGGCGCAGAACTCTGGGTGGTCGATAGATTGCTGGGTGCACTTTCTGCCATCCACGACAGGACCTGCTCACGCTGCTCATTTTCTAATAAAGGTCTACCGCGTGGACCCATTAATTGTGAGATGAATGTGGGGACGCCAGAAACGTGCCTTTCTCCTAATCCCGCAGCAGTCGGCTGCGATACACCTGGATCAGGAGCTCGGCCTGTGCCCACACCCTGACTTGGGCCTCCGCGTCCTCGCCTGCGTCCACGTCCTCTAGGCCTACCCCTACCCCTCAACATGGTGTATTACCAGTAGTGCAGAAACAGAACGCTGTAATTAAATGTGCCGCTTATTGGCCTGTGGTTGGAGGCTGACTTCGCTTACGGAACGCACAGCAGAGCCAGGAAAGAATTTTGCACAAGCCTGCTGTAACACTTAGCTGGCTGCGTATTAATTTGGACTACTACCCCCAGCAGAGACGCAGTACACTCAGGACGGTCACAGGCAGCCCAAATAGATTTTTTTGTCCCAAATTTTTTTGGAAAAGCCCACTGCCTATATAGACAGTATATGTCTTTCACCTTTTTCACTGTCCCTGCCTCAGCACTACTGGCCCTATACTATGTAAAATTACTGCAGACTGAGGACGCAATGCTCTGCACGGCCGATATACAAAAAAAAAAAAAATGTGCAACACTGCAAAAAGCAGCCTCAACAGTACTGCACACGGTCAGATGTGGCCCTAAGAAGGACCGTTGGGGTTCTTGAAGCCTAAAATCACTCCTAACACTCTCCCTATAGCAGATCCAGCATCAGCAGCACTTTCCCTGAGCTGTGTCAGAATGCATCTGTGTCGAGCCGCAGGAGGGGCCAATTTATATACTCGGGTGACACCTGATCTCGCCAGCCACTCACTGCAGGGGGGTGGTATAGGGCTGGAACATCACAGGAGGAAGTTGTAATGCCTTCCCTGTCTTTCTATTGGCCAGAAAAGCGCGCTAACGTCTCAGAGATGAAAGTGAAAGTAACTCGAACATCGCGTGGTGCTCGCCTCTAGGAACGAGCATCTCGAACACGCTAATACTCGAACGAGTATCAAGCTCGGACGAGTACGTTCTCTCATCTCTACTCAGAACAAATGCCAGTCGGTTTTGTAATACTTCTGTTACAAAGCTGTTACTCCCTGAACACAAACAATTCCATGGTTTAGTGAAAAGGGCAATACCTTCAAAAACAGCATGATAAAAAAAACCTGTGGGTCAGAAGCTGAAAATGATAACTCTACAGTAAACATAATATGGCAGTCATTTTAACCCCTACCTACCGCAGCTTTTATTTTTTTTTATTTTCATTTTTTCCTCCTCACTTTCAATCATCATTGTTTTTTTTATTTTTGTGGTCATATAGCTACATGCAGTTTTGTTTTTTGGACGAGTTGTATTTTTCATTGGTACCAATTAGTGTACCATATTATATTTTGTGAGGTAAGAGGGGGGGGGGCGCGATTCTAGCATTATGTATTTTATTTTCAGATGGTGTTCACCATGCAGGGTTAATAATGTGATACAGTATTTTAATAAATTGGTCTTTTATGGGTGCAACAATACCATTTTTTTTATGTTACAATGTTTCTTTTTACTTTTAATATTTTTTTATGATCATTAAAAAAAGAAATCTTTATTTTACTTGTTTCAACTTTTTTAGTCCACATAGGGGACTTTTTGATCGTTAGCATTTTAGCGTATTTTAACCGGTGCTCTAGGCAAACAGTCATTGTATCTCCAGGGATTTCAGAAAGCCCCAGGCTGCCATGACACCTGGGCGGCGCCTTGTGACTTCATCCAGAGTGGGCCGTTTGGGACTTTTATATCTGGATTGTTACATTTAAATACTGCTGTCAGAATTGATAGTGGCATTTAAAATTTTAACAGTTACAACTATAGCAATCTCAGATCACTGCTGTTGTGGGTGGGTGTCAGCTGTCATACAATGGCAATCATAGAATGGTAGAGTTAGATGGGACCTCCAGTGTCATTAGGTCCAGCCCCCTGCTCAATGCAGGATTCACTAAATAATCCCAGTGAGATATCTGTCCAGCCTCTGTTTGAAGTCTTCCATTAAAGGAGAACTCACCACCTCCCATGGCAACCTGTTCCAGTCATTGATTACCCTCACTGTCAAAAAGTTTTTTCTAATATCTAATCTGTGTTTCCTTCCTTTCAGTTTCATCAAGAAGAGGATAAATATTCAGTGTTCTTAATATTTATATCTGAGAGAAAACATTTTGGCAGACAGTGGATAAAATGGGGTTATAGTAGTTTTGAAAACTTTCAGTAGGGCTTACGTATAGTGGATGCAGAGAGTAGAGTCACACCCAGGCCCTCAAACCTTAGGGAGCCCATAAAGTGTAGCATTATAGTTAGGCTCCTGTTACAGATCTTGCATTAGGGCCCAACAGCTTCACGTTACAGCTTTTTTTACTTCTCTTTTGACTAAGGACCGTACATAAAAATCCATGCCTCATCTAACATAACCAGTCAAGACAGGAAACACCAGCATCCTCCCTGAAACACTGTAGAGTTCCCTGGGAGGCTTATACTTGGGCATGCTTTTTATCCACTGACAAACATTTTGGGACCCACTTGGCAGACACCTTCCTCATGTCCGGATGATCATGAATTATTGACCAAACTCTTTCTCTTGAAATCTTCAAAGCCCCGACTATCATCTTAGCAGAAATTCGCCCACCTTTCAGAATCATATCATGGATGGCATCTATGGTTTTGGGAATAGTCACCAACAGCAGTATCCTATATTGGTCTTCATCGTCAGTATTGAAGTGGCTGGTTTTAAATTTGGCAACCCGATTTTCCACACTAGATTATGATGGCACTTGTCATCTAATGTTTGCACCCTGTCAACATGAAGGTCTTTGGCTGACATGCCTTTCAGAAACAGGAATTTCATCGCTGTTCTGCTCTCCTTTGCAGTGAAATCTGCTGCAGACTCCACCATGTTGTCTTCAAACTTACATAGTAAGTAGCACATGACATCATGCCAAAATTTGCTCACAAAGTATTGCAAAAATTGAGCTTTCAAATGATATAGTTTCATTGATGTGAAAAATAAATGAAGATCGTAAAGCCAAGGACTTATCAACATCCCCTTGTAGCTGTAGGAAATGTCCTAAAATAAAAACAAAAACATTAACTATCTGTTAATCACCCAGCTGGTTTAGTGCTGATGGTCCTGGGGTCCCACAGTTCTTTTTCTTATTTTCCTGAAGCAATAGCCTCAGCAATTATGTACTGTGCTAGCGTCATCACTCAGTCTAGTGATTTAACTACTGCCCCAGGAGAGTAAACAAAGACCGCCAGGGACCACTGGAGACTTGACACTGGAGTAGCAGGGAGTGACTAATGATTGTTTTGTATTTTGTAACATTTCCTTTAGCTAGTTTCATTTCTTCATTTCTTGGACAACTGCTTTATTAACTATTTTAAATCAGGCATTTGTCTTTTTAGTTTAGTGGTGTTTTCCAGTAGACCTGTAAAACTCAATAATAAATTATATTGAATCTGGGATATAGCTATCAGGAGTGGAGTCAGAGGTAGAAGTGACATCAAGGTTCTAGGACTTGAAAGACTCAAAGGCCCCTCTGCTACATAAGACATCTCTTACATTTGTGCATGACGCAACCCTGATGCCCTCCATGAACATCAGTAACACACCAAACCATACTGCGATAATGTCCAAAATCGACAAACATAGACACTTATAAAATCACCAAAACAAGGAATACACCAAAATACAGGAATGGGAATGGTATCCCTAACGAACATAAGCTTGGATGACCTTGCCTAAAAGCTGGGTGACCATCCCGTTAAAGACAGCCCTACGTCTTGATCCTATGGAGCCTAGCCTGTCCCTAGTTGGAGGAGACAGAAAGAAAACAGCAGATGGAAATGCCAACAGGGCTACGAAAAGGTACAAAACAAACAAGAGTCTACAGCCATACCAGACACAGCAAAAAGGACATGGTTCAGGCATCTGCACACCATGGATGGAGGGGATTCAGGCATCCACGAATAGATGGAGAGGATTCAGACAGGACACATACTTCAGACATCTCACCACCATCAGACAGAGGCAAACAGAAAGAACTAGACTCAGGCATCCAACCACCATCGGACGGGGGAACAAACTAGACAGAACTCAGGCATCCAATCACCAGATGGCTCAAACAGGACAGAATCCAGACCAAACATAGATAGAACTAGACAGACAAAGATATGTCTGCATGCATGTACACTAATTGCATGTGTACCGTGTGGACCAAGCTGACGTAAGCCCCACTCCATAAGTCTTAATGTCCACGGGCAGGTCAGAGTTGCAGAAGCCACACAAAATCCACAAATCAATAGAGAAACATTGGCATCCACAAATGAAATAAAGCATGCAGATTTGATTTGTGGACCTTTTGGTCCGGAAAACAAATCACAGCATGCTCAATTTCATTTCAGATCCCGTATGGACAGCTTTCATTGAATTGAATTGTGGATTCTGAGGGAAAGCAGAAGTTTAGAAGAAAAAAACTCCACTGCACATGTGGGGTGGCACACTGGCCGGCGCTTCCGCACACATCCACCCTTAAGAAAATGAAGACCCAGACAGATAACCAGAAGATCCGCAGTGTCCTCGACCACGGGCAGGGTTAGAATCCACTACGGGCTCCCGCATGTGGAACCCAATCCGCAGTGGAAATGAGTCTTAATTGCAGCTCGCATGCCACAACAAAATCAGTATTATAACTGTCACATGGTAGATTGGGTTCCTGATACTATTTTTACAGTGGATCTAAAAGTTTGAAGTTACGCTTAACAATCTTGCATTTGGACTTCTCTTGATGTTTGTTAAAACCATCCATTAATTAATTTAATTAACCACAGACATTATCAGTTGCATTTTTTCTTTGCTTTTAAGACTTCCTGATTTCAGTCAGTGAACTGAAGCTTTTATAGGACATCTCAAATTGAGATTGTATTGCTTAAAAATGGGTCAGTGGACAGGTGGTAGCCATATGCAAGCGTAAATTGGCCCATTAGAAATATACAAATTTCAACATCAAAGAATTATATGTCTTCATGTTTCTAAAATGTTATAATTTATGCATGCAGTTTAGTATGATAATAAAATGACAAGATATCAAAGACCAAAGCCATAACAGTTATAAGTAAACACAGCTGTCCAGTGGAAGGTAGACATCAGGAAGGGAAGCAGACTGGAAAGAGGTTAGATAAGTGTTTTCAAATCTAAAGTAGGCTTATGAAAATGTAAGTGGAAATCTGTCAAAGCTCAGCAACAGCATGACAAATTTGAGATAGAGCTGGTAACCTGGAGGCAAATGTTACATACTGGATAGCATATGATGTGGAACTACATTTCCAGGAATTGAAACCATATATTATAGAAGGTCAAGTAGCCCAAGGCCCATTATATTTACGCAGCTTTTGTGTGACCGTAAAGTAAATATCCTGTCCTTATCTGTCTCCATAAAACAGTACGCAGCACCAACTTGCAATCACACTCTGTAGGCACAGGTAGGAAAATATTCCATTTACTAGTTGTGCTGCATTATTTGCTTTGCTGAACAATTTTAAGATCACACATGAAAATAACTAACTTTGTGGATACTTTATCTTGTATTGGAACCTGCTATAAAGATTACACTTTTTAGAAAGCTCCATACAGACCCTAGCCAAGCAAATACTATTGGGGGTTGTCAGCAATGGAGTATTCATAAATTGAGACTATGTTTAAAAAAAATAATCAGAAAGCAAAAAATAAATCTAATTACATACAATGAACCAAACAGGATGATTGTACAAATGATACATTCTTTTCTGTTTCTTTAACCCCTTTATGACCACAATACGCCTTTTTACTGACCTCTCTAATAGACTTTAAACCTGTACATACATCTTTTTAAGGTGGTGCCTTGGCTGACTACTGACAGACAGGCTCCTGCTCTAACATCCAGGAATGGAAAAACTTCAGATCCTGGTATTTCAATCCCTTACATGCCATAATCAACAGCAACTGTAGAATGTAAGTAGGTGACAGGGGACTCTTTCTGTCACGCAACGGTACTTTAAAGTGCGATCGTACTAGGGTTCCCATGGGAGCCAGAAGCCTGACAAAGACATATGTGTATGCCATGTAACTGGAAGAGTCTAGGCTAATGTCATGGACATAGTAGAATTCACTACATAATTAATATAGTGTTCTATCCCAGTGTCACAAATCCCACTCAAACACTAAAAAATACTGTCAAAATTCCAGCTGAAAATACGCATTTTTCCCTTCCAAAACATGTTTTAAATAGGTAAAATACCAAATTTTAATTTTTTTTTTTAAAAAGAAACACGATAAGTTTTACTGCGCTTGTATTAACCCAGACAAATTAAAGTATTTTGTTATTTATTATGCGTGGAGAATTCTGTAAAGATAATTTTTTAAAAGAAATGCCAGAATTTTTCATTTGTATGTCTCCAAAAAATGTTATGGGTCTTAGAATGCAATGATGCAGAGTCAATTTCTTTTCTTTAAAAATGGGTTTTTTAAATTGTTCAAACTGTTCTTAATGTTTTGCTTCTAAATGTAAGTGGGAATCTCGATCTCACGCTGCAAGCTAAGTTAATAAAGCCTTAATGCTCATCTGGATGGACTTGGGTAGGATATTGAGATCTACAATCACAGAAAATGGCCGTTACTTACTGACTGAGGAGTGCATATAGATGCATCCTCCTCTCACTATGCAGGTAGCTGACTACCAAATGGAGGAGCCAATAACACCTGTGCAAGACACCGATGAGACAACCACTCACACTGCCTCTTGATAATGAGGGGGGTGGATGCTTGGGAGATTGAGATCTGCGTTCAGTTAAAAAATTGTAATGTAAGCATATATAGAATAATACCTAGTAAATAATCAACAGAAGTAGAATTCCTCTTTGATAAGTTGACATATTGGAAAAGAACATTCTTGTTGACACATAAATATTTCTGTGATTGAAAAATCTTTCAATTAAAAAAAAAAGGGATTTAGTAAAAAAAAAAAGTGTTTTGATTGTACAAAAGTAGTAAAAAATAAAAAAAAATCTATATAAGGGCTTTTACCCACTAGCGATTTTTTTAACGTTGCAATATCGCTGCCATTATTTTTAATGGGACTTTCTAATGTTAAAATCGCATCACACAAAAATCGCAAGTTTGTGCTTTTGCAATTTTTGTGCAATGGGATTTCAACATTGGAAAGTCCCATTGAAAAAAATGTGGCTATATTGCAGCGTTAAAAAAAATGCTAGAGGGTAAAAGCCCTAAAGTTGGTATCGCTTTCACGTTTTGTACAAAATGTCAACTAATACCTGGTATTTATATTCAGCTTATCCACTGTTACTAGTGGTTGCATTTTGTATGCTGTGTATTCTGGCTCTGTGTGTCCTGTTGTCTTGTCCCTGTCATGTGGCATGTGAATGCATCCTGTTCTGGTGCATGACTCCTAGGATCACCTAGGGCCCAGATCCGAAGACCGCTGAGCTGCCCTTTTTGGGGCAATGTCCCCCGCTTAGGTAGGGCCATGCCATCCTTCCGTGTAGAACAGGGTCAGTTGCCTGAAACCCGTTTGCAACCTGTGTGCTTGCATCCCATCCACTCCCTCTTTGGGTACGATCGTGCAGGCCCTGTTCTTAGTTTTACCCACACGATCGTAACATAATGCTCCCCCACTTTCGTAAGTGGGGGAGCATTATGTTGTATGTTGTACTATGTTCTTGTTCTGTTCTGAGTATGTTTGCATGCATTTTTATGTTGTATGCATATGTTATATCGTATGTTGATATGCTAGTATGTTCTGAGTATGTTGGCTATGTTCTTGGTATGCATGTATGCTCCATTTTGTTTGATGTGTCTGTTTCTGACAGTCTGTTTCCTGTCTGCCTGATCCACCCGTCCATTGGTTGCGGACGCCTGATTCCTGTTCCTGTATAGCTACCCATTCGTTGGTGGGGGGACACCTGATCTGTATCCTGTCCCCTTGTCTGTTGGTAGGCGGATGTAGGGCCTTGTCTGTCTGAGCCACCCGTCCATTGGTTGTGGTTGCCTGATTCCCGTGTCCTGGTTGTCTGTCCTGATGCAAGCTTGCTGTGTGATCTGTCTTGCTGGTTCATGTCCGTTTGTACGTTTAAATTCTGTCAGCTTGGTGTTAGCTTGCTGTATGACCTGCGATCTGTGTCCTGTCCTGTTGCAGCATTTTGTGTGACCTCTGTCTGGTTCTGCTGGACTCCTGCTTAGTGTAGGGACTAGCGGTATAACCAGGAGCCGTGAAGTTGGCCCGCAAGCTTTCATGTTTTGTACAAAATGTCAACTAATACCTGGTATTTATATTCAGCTTATCGTCTGTTACTAGTGGTTGCATTTTGTATGCTGTGTATTCTGGCTCTGTGTGTCCTGTTGTTCTGTTCTTGTCATGTGGCATGTGAATGTGTCCTGTTCTGGTGCGTGGCTCCTAGGATCAGCTAGGGCCCAGATCTGAAGACCGCAGGGCTGCCCTTATTAGGGCAATGTCCCCCGCTTAGGTAGGGCCATGCCATCCTTCCGTGTAGAACAGGGTCAGTTGCCTGAAACCCGTGTGAAACCCGTGTGCAACCTGTGTGCGTGCATCCCATCCACTCCCTCTTTGGGTACAATCGTGTGGGCCCTGTTCTTAGTTTTACCCACATGATCGTAACAATAGGATTCTACACTGGGAGTTGTGCAGGTTGTTCCCTCTGGTCACAATACAATTTTTTTTGACACTCAGGTCTGTGAGGCAACTATGCTGTGACTGTTTCAGCCTCATTGTGTAATCATTGTAATCAAATTACCACATTTTTTCAAAATTGTGCATAGCTTCTGGCAGGATACTACCAGTTGACACAACAGTTGACATGATATCAGCCGCCCACCAAACCTGCTCCTTTGTCCACCCTTTTAAATCTTGCCTGATAATGAAACACCTTATAATGTCCCCCAACTCAACAACTGAAAATAGAACCGCATCCCTGTTCAACACTGTAGCGCTCACACCCGACACACACTCGGAATGCATTCGCAGATTTTTAACTGTAATCGCCAGTATCAAAATTTTTAACATTGCTATCAATCATCAACCGCAACTATTCACCCCACTCCATACCATACCATAGCCACTGCTTCTGGTAGAAGTGCCCAAAACTCCTGCCGATTAGAATGGTAAAAACCATCAGCAACGACATTATCCACACCTGGAACATGATGAGTCCTGAAATAGATGTTAAACGTCAAACACTGCAGCACCAGATGCTGCAGCAGACTGAGCACTGGAATACCAGAGGAAGAAAAATTATTAATGAAGCTGATGATACCCAGGTTGACTGACCAAAAAGAAATGTGCTTGTTCCTCAAACTTTGACCCCATATCTCAATTGTGACTATGGGGTAAAGCAATATCAATGTTAGATTTTTACGTAGGTGTGCCTTCTGCCATTCTGGCAGTCAGGAAGCCATGCACCATTCCAAACCATTACTGCCCCGAATCCACAGCAGCCAGTGGCATCAGTACACACTGATAGCTTAAAATTGTTGTGCTCCCTCTCCCTGAAACACATGCAACCATCGCGCGGATGGCTTCCATTGTACAGTGAAAGTATTGCGGGAATGTGACATGCGCTACACTGCACATGCGCGTTGGCTCGCCGGCAGAGACTCTCGCCGGGGATCTGGAGAGGTGAGTATGGGGTCTCTGGGGTGCTAGATTTTGCAGACGGGATCCGACCTGGCCGTGGGCATGAGGCCTTAGGGAATGAACTGAAGATCTCGAAGAAATGACACAATATCAAACAGCCCATAGGAAGGCTGTTTGAATTACCTTCAAGATAGCACCTTGGTGCTTCTCCCTGACCAGTGAAACCACCCGATCAAAGGAAACAAGAGATAAATGAGTCCTCTAGGGAAATGCTCTCATTGACAGAGGCACCCTTTGGGTGGGACAGATATGTATGAAATTGAACTTCCTTCTTGGGAACTACCCCCAATGGAGACACTCAGAGGTTCAGGAACAGCCCTCTATTCTTCATACCACAACTTCCTTTCGCCTCTTGGTCCTCCAGAACCTTTTTGCCTTCTGGAGCCTCGAGGGAGGGATGATGTAGAAAAGTGGTACCTTCTGCAGTGTTGTCTCATGTTGCAATCAGCTGAATGAGGATGAATGCTACTGGAGAGGATCGATGGACCATAAGGTCTCAGGGGGCGTCATAAAAAATAGCCCCATCCCCACTATGGGAGAGGGCTGCAACGGGGATTCCCAACTATAGCAAAGGAGCATGCTCACTCCACCCGCTGTAACTATATTGGTAATAGGGTTATTGGAGGACTTAGAAGCAGAGGAGGGCCTGGCTTGGGCACCCAAAGCAAAAGCCATGCTTCCTCTCTCCACAATACAAGCCACGGGAGTGAGAGCAGAAACAGGCAGCTTGCCCTGGAACTCAAGAAGAAGGATTAAGAAGGGACAAGTAACTGAACCCAGCCGTACTTTAGTTGGAGCAAACCACTAGCAGGGGAAGGGGAGGGGGATGGAAAGAAGCAAATCATCACACCCATGGCTAGTGCTGCTGGTGCTCATGGGATATAAACCCCTTACCCTTCTGCAGTCAGCTTTTAACCTCTTCACACAGTTAGAAAGCCCTGAGCTTGGCATTGACAGAGAAATTATATTAAAAATGTCTTTAATTAACTGACCCTTCCCACTAATTTATTGTTATTCAACAAGTGCATATCTAAAGAATAGAGATGAGCGAACGTGTTCGTCCGAACTTGATATCCGTGCGGATATTAGGGTGTTCGGGATGTTCGTTATTCGTAACGAACACCATGCGGTGTTCGGGTTACTTTCACTTCCTTCCCTGAGACGTTAGCCCGCTTTTCTGGCCAATTGAAAGACAGGGAAGGCATTACAACTTCCCCCTGTGTTGTTCCAGCCCTATACCACCCCTCTGCTGTGAGTGGCTGGCGAGATCAGGTGTCCGCCTAATATAAAAGTCGGCCCCTCCCGCGGCTCGCCTCAGATGCCTTGTGAGTTAGATGAGGGACAGTGCTGTTTGTACCGGAGCTGCTGTAGGGAAAGAATTGGTAGTTAGTGTAGGCTTCAAGACCCCCAAAGGTCCTTATTAGGGCCACTGATAGCTGTGTGTTGGCTGCTGTTAGCAGTGGCAATTTTTTTTTTTTCTCAAAATCGCCTCTGCAGAGCGTTGCACCCGGCATTAGGGACAGAAGTGTTGCATAGGCAGGGAGAGTGTTTAACCGTGTGCAGTACTGTGCTGGCTGCTGTTAGCTGTGCTGCATATTTTTTTTCTTCTCAAAATCGCCTCTGCAGAGCATTGCACCCTCCATTGATACTGCAGGGAAAGAATTGTGTAGGCAGGGCCACAACACAGTTATTATTCATTGAATATACGCAGTGCGGCCTTTTGCTTGTAAAACAAGTGAAAAAAACTCTATTTGACCTGCCTCTGTCCGTCCTAAGGGCTGTGGACACGTGTCGGCTGCGTGTGCAACGTTTAAAAATCAGACGCACCCAGCTACGGTTTACTGCTGGCTTCGCCATTTGCTTTCCTTAATTGGGAAAAAAAATACCTGCTCTGCCAGAGTTATAATAACTCTGCTACCCTCAAGTTCTGTGCCACATTAGCAGGGCCACAGCACAGTTATTAAACTTAGATTATTCATTCACTAGAGGCAGTGGGGCCTTTCGTTTTCAAAAAAGGGAAAAAATTATATTTGGCCTGCAGTCTTGCGCCAATTTATTTCCTGCCTGTGAAATCAAATCACTGGTAATACAGCATGCTGAGGGGTAGGGGTAGGCCTAGAGGACGTGGGCGCGGCCGAGGACACGGAGGGCCAAGTCAGGGTGTGGGCACAGGCCAAACTCCTGATCCAGGTGTATCGCAGCCGACTGCGGCGCGATTAGTAGAGAGGCACGTTTCTGGCGTCCCGACAGTCATCGCACAATTCATGGGTCCACGCGGGAGACGGTTATTAGAAAATGAGCAGTGTGAGCAGGTCCTGTCCTGGATGGCAGAAAGTGCTTCGAGCAACCTATCGTCCAACCGCAGTTCTGCGCCGTCCACTGCTGCAAATCAGAATCCTCAGTCTGCTGCTCCTCCTTCCTCCCTGCCTCCTCACTCCACTCCAATGACACCTGCTCAGCTGCGTAAAGACTCCCAGGAACTGTTCTCTGGCCCCTGCTCAGATTGGGCAGCAGTGGTTCCTCTCCCAGCAGAGGAGTTTATCGTCACTGATGCCCAACCATTGCAAAGTTCCCGAGGTCCGGGGGATGAGGCTGGGGACTTCCGCAAACTGTCTCAAGAACTTTCTGTGGGTGAGCAGGACGATGACGATGAGACACAGTTGTCTTGCAGTCAGGTAGTAGTGAGGGCAGTAAGTGCGAGGGAGGAGCGCACAGAGGATTCTGAGGAAGAGCAGCAGGACGATGAGGTGACTGACCCCACCTGGTTTGCAACGCCTACTCAGGACAGGTCTTCAGAGGGGGAGGCAGGGGCAGCAGCAGGGCAGGTTGCAAGAGGCGGTGCGGTGTCCAGGGGTAGAGGCAGGGCCAGACCGAATAATCCACCAACTGTTTCCCAAAGCGCACCCTCGCGCCATGCCACCCTGCAGAGGCCGAGGTGCTCTAAGGTCTGGGAGTTTTTCACAGAGACGCCTGACGACCGACGAGCAGTGGTGTGCAACCTTTGTCGCGCAAAGCTCAGCCGGGGAGCCAACACCAACAGCCTCAGCACCACCAGCATGCGCAGACATATGATGGCCAAGCACCCCACAAGGTGGGACGAAGGCCGTTCACCACCTCCGGTTTGCACCCCTGCCTCTCCCCCTGTGCCCCAACCTGCCACTGAGATGCAACCCCCCTCTCAGGACACAGGCACTACCGTCTCCTGGCCTGCACCCACACCCTCACCTCCGCTGTCCTCGGCCCCATCCACCAGTGTAGTTCAGCGCACCGTCCAGCCGTCGCTTGCGCAACTGTTGGAGCGCAAGCGCAAGTACGCCGCCACGCACCCACACGCTCAAACGTTAACCGTCCGCATAGCAAAATTCATCAGCCTTGAGATGCTGCCGTATAGGGTTGTGGAAACGGAGTCCTTCAAAAGTATCATGGAGGCGGCGGCCCCGCGCTACTCAGTTCCCAGTCGCCACTACTTTTCCCGATGTGCCGTCCCAGCCCTGCACGACCACGTCTCCCGCAACATTGTACGCGCCCTCACCAACGCGGTTACTGCCACGGTCCACTTAACAACGGACACGTGGACAAGCACAGGCGGGCAGGGCCACTACATCTCCCTGACGGCACATTGGGTGAATTTAGTGGAGGCTGGGACAGAGTCAGAGCCTGGGACCGCTCACGTCCTACCCACCCCCAGAATTGCGGGCACCAGCTCGGTGGTTGTATCTGCGGAGGTGTATGCTTCCTCCACTAAAGCACCCTCCTCCTCCTCCTCCTCCTCCTCCTCCTCTGTCTCGCAATCAAGATGTGTTAGCAGCAGCATGTCGCCAGCAGTCGGTGTCGCGCGGTGTGGCAGCACAGCGGTGGGCAAGCGTCAGCAGGCCGTGCTGAAACTACTCAGCTTAGGCGATAAGAGGCACACGGCCCACGAACTGCTGCAGTGTCTGACACAGCAGACCGACCGCTGGCTTGCGCCGCTGAGCCTCCAACCGGGCATGGTCGTGTGTGACAACGGCCGTAACCTGGTGGCGGCTCTGCAGCTCGGCAGCCTCACGCACGTGCCATGCCTGGCCCACGTCTTTAATTTGGTGGTTCAGCGCTTTCTGAAAAGCTACCCACGCTTGTCAGACCTGCTCGTAAAGGCGCGCCGGCTCTGCGCACATTTCCGCAAGTCCCACACGGACGCTGCCACCCTGCGCACCCTGCAACATCACTTTAAGCTGCCAGTGCACCGACTGCTGTGCGACGTGCCCACACGGTGGAACTCTACGCTCCACATGTTGGCCAGGCTCTATGAACAGCGTAGAGCTATAGTCGAATACCAACTCCAACATGGGCGGCGCAGTGGGAGTCAGCCTCCTCAATTCCTTTCAGAAGAGTGGGCCTGGTTGGCAGACATCTGCCATGTCCTTGGTAATTTTGAGGAGTCTACCTAGGTGGTGAGCGGCGATGCTACAATCATTAGCGTCACCATTCCTCTGCTATGCATCTTGAGAAATTCCCTGCAAACCATAAAGGCAGCTGCTTTGCGCTCGGAAACGGGGGCGGTGGAAGACAGTATGCCGCTGGATAGTCAGGGCACCCTCCTGTCTATTTCTCAGCGCGTACAGGAGGAGGAGGAGGAGCATGAGGAGGATGAGGAGGAGGGGGAAGAGACAGCTTGGCCCGCTGCTGACGGTACACCGGCTGATTGCCTGTCATCCTTTCAGCGTGTATGGCCTGAGGAGGAGGAGGATCCTGAAAGTGATCTTCCTAGTGAAGACAGCCATGTGCTGCGTACTGGTACCCTGGCACACATGGCTGACTTCATGTTAGGATGCCTTTCTCGTGACCCTCGCGTTGCACGCATTCTGGCCACAACGGATTACTGGGTGTACACACTGCTCGACCCACGCTATAAGGAGAACCTGCCCACTCTCATTCCCGAAGAGGAAAGGGGTTCGAGAGTGTTGCTATACCACAGGACCCTTGCGGACAAGCTGATGGTAAAATTCCCAGCCAACAGCGCTAGTGGCAGAAGGCGCAGTACCGAGGGCAAGGTAGCAGGGGAGGTGCGGAGATCGAGCAGCATGTACATCCCAGGCAGTGCAACAGTCTTTAAGGGCCTGGACAGCTTTATGGCTCCCCACCAAGACTGTGTCACCGCTCCCCAGTCAAGGCTGAGTCGGCGGGAGCACTGTAAAAGGATGGTGAGGGAGTACGTAGCCGATCGCACGACCGTCCTCCGTGACGCCTCTGCCACCTACAACTACTGGGTGTCGAAGCTGGACACATGGCCTGAACTAGCACTGTATGCCCTGGAGGTGCTTGCTTGTCCTGCGGCTAGCGTCTTGTCGGAGAGGGTGTTTAGTGCGGGGGGAATCATCACAGATAAGCGTACCCGCCTGTCAACCGACAGTGCCGACAGGCTAACACTCATCAAGATGAACAAAGGCTGGATTTCGCCAGACTTCTCTTCTCCACCAGCGGACAGCAGCGATACGTAAGCAATACGTAGGCTGCACCCGCGGATGGAAGCTACGTTCTCTCTCACCATCCAAAACGGGGACATTTCTACTTCATCAATCTGTGTCTAATATTCCTCCTCCTCCTCCTCCTGCTACTCCTCCTGAAACCTCACGTAATCACGCTGAACGGGCAATTTTTCTTAGGGCCACAAGGCTCACTCAAATAATTTTTCTAAACAATTTTTAAAAGTTTCAATGCGCTTAAAAGCGTTGGAACTGTAACTTGATCCAATTTTTCGTTACACTGGGCTGCCTCCAGGCCTAGTTACCACTTAAGCCACATTAACCAAAGCGATTAATGGGTTTCACCTGCCCTCTTGGCTGGCCATGGCCAATTTTTGGGATGTACATTAGTACTGTTGATACAGCAATTTTTGTGGGCCCTCGCCTACAGTGTAATCAAATTAATTTTTAGCCCACCTGCATTCCAGCTGACGTTACGTCAGCTGTGTTGGGCAATGCAATGGGATATATTTATGTACCGCCGGTGGCTTCCTGGCACCCACCCAGGCTGTGGGTCCACAGGGAATTATAAATGCATCTGTTTCCACTTGTAAAGAACCCCAGTCTGACTGGGGCATGCAGTGTGGGCCTAAGCCCACCTGTATTACGCACGACATTACTACCTCAGCTGTGTTGGGCAATGCAATGGGATATTTCTATGTACCGCCGGTGGCTTCCTGGCACCCACCCATGCTGTGGGTCCACAGGGAGTTTAACCTACATGTGTCCACTTCTAAAGAACCCCAGTCAGACTGGGGCATGCAGTGTGGGCCGAAGCCCACCTGTATTACGCACGACATTACTACCTCAGCTGTGTTGGGCAATGCAATGGGATATTTTTGTGTACCGCCGGTGGGTTCCAGGGAGCCACCCATGCTGTAGGTGCACACGGAGTGTAACCTACATGTGTCCACTTGTAAAGAACCCCAGTCTGACTGGGGCATGCAGTGTGGGCCGAAGCCCACCTGTATTACGCACGACATTACTACCTCAGCTGTGTTGGGCAATGCAATGGGATATTTCTATGTACCGCCGGTGGCTTCCTGGCACCCACCCATGCTGTGGGTCCACAGGGAGTTTAACCTACATGTGTCCACTTCTAAAGAACCCCAGTCAGACTGGGGCATGCAGTGTGGGCCGAAGCCCACCTGTATTACGCACGACATTACTACCTCAGCTGTGTTGGGCAATGCAATGGGATATTTTTGTGTACCGCCGGTGGGTTCCAGGGAGCCACCCATGCTGTCGGTCGACAGGGACTTCACAATAGGGAGTTGTACCTGCCTGTGTCTATGAATTAAAAAGCCCGGTCTAACTGGGGCATGCAGACACCTTGACAGAATGAATAGTGTGTGGCACATAGGTTCCCCATTGCTATGCCCACGTGTGCAGCTCCTGATGGCGGTGGCACAGGATTCTATTTCTCATTGCTTCTGTACAGCATTGTGGGCTATCGCCCCGCCCCTTTTAAAGAGGGTCGCTGCCTAGCCGTGCCAACCCTATGCAGTGTGTGCCTGCGGTCCCTCGTCATGGCAGACGCACTTCTAAATAGACATGAGGGTGGTGTGGCATGAGGGCAGCTGAAGGCTGCGCAGGGACACTTTGGTGTGCGCTGTGGGGGGGAGGGGGGGCGGTTGGGCAGCATGTAACCCAGTAGAAGTGGCAGTAGAGTGTCATGCAGGCGGTGATTGTGCTTTGTTGGAGGTAGTGTGGTGCTTAGCAAAGGTATGCCATGCTAATGATGGCTTTTCAGAAGTAAAAGTTGTTGGGAGGGGGGGGCCCCACTCTTGCCGGTATTCTGGCTTAATAGTGGGACCTGTGAACTTGAGATGCAGCCCAACATGTAGCCCCTCGCCTGCCCTATCCGTTGCTGTGTCGTTCCCATCACTTTCTTGAATTGCCCAGATTTTCACACATGAAAACCTTAGCGAGCATCGGCGAAATACAAAAATGTTCTGGTCGCCCATTGACTTCAATGGGGTTCGTTATTCGAAACGAACCCTCGAACATCGCGGGAAGTTCGTTTCGAATAACGAACACCCGAAAATTTTGGTGTTCGCTCATCTCTACTAAAGAACAGGCTCAATTATGCTTCAATACAGTAGAATAGCTGTGAAGAACTCAATGTTTCCACCACTGCCCTGCAAATCTGTTGCATAAAGCAGCAGACATAAGACATCCCATGGAAAAGTTGTCTGTGCCTGCTGATAGTCTGACAGAGAAACTATAACTTGATTTCCCAGTGGCTTTCCTTTTTTATTGTCCAAATCACTTGTAAAGTGAGCAGTTTCAATAGGAACATATATGTAGGATAGCAATTTCAATAAAAATACTCAGTCTAAAAATGGCTAACAGGTCTAATCTGCAATGTAGTATTTTTTTTCTTTGCAATATAGGTTTTCTATAACATATTTTGTGGGGATTTTTTATATTTTGTTCACGGAATTAAATTGGCATCTTTGCCCTAGGTCCTAGGATATAGTTGTCTGATTCAGGAAATCATAAAGGAAAATTCATAATACAGTTATTAAACAGTACTTTAGAAGAACAAATAATGTCCAGGTCACCGGGTGGACTTGGATTGACCCACCCTCTCTAAGGCCTCATGTCCACGGGGAAAATCAGGCCCGCTACGGATTCTACATGTAGAATCCGTAGCGGGTCCCTCCTGCCCCGTGGACATGAGGCATAAAAATAAGAATTTAAAAGAATTTACCTATCCGTAGCGGGCGGGGAAGGTCTGCTGTTCCTCACGGCCGTGAGGAAGAGAAGAGAAGACCTTCCCGGTCCGCTCCGGATGGGTAAATACTTTTAAATTCCTATTTTAGGTCTCCCGCGGATCCGGACGGCTTCCATAGGCCCGCGGGAGACCCGCACGAAAATGGAGCATGGTCCAGATTTTTTCATGCTCCATTTTTTTTTAAATCCCTTTTATTGACCATCCGCGGGTATTTATCTACCCGCGGGTGGTCAATGCATCCCTATCCGGGAGATCTGCTGCGGATCTTAAATCATATTTTGCCCGTGGACATGAGGCCTTAGGTCAAATCCATAGAAGGAAAGAAAGGTGACGGCATTCATAAACAGAGTTTAAAGACTGTTTTGCCTATTAAAACCTTTTTCAAACACGACAAACAGAGTACATGTGCATTTGCATATATCAAAAAATCATAGATCATGTTTGATAAGAAAGATTTCAGTCCAGGAACCTGGCACAAAGCACAATTGGTTGCAGTCTATGGTGAGTCGTTTTCTTTTTTAAAATATGTTTATTTTATTCTCTAATTTTTTAAAACTTATTTTTGTTACTTTTTTTAACATCTATGTCCCCCATGATGTCATGTAAAACCACTGGGGACATTCACACTAACATTTCACTGTAACTGCAACAAAGTACATTGTGTACGTGCCATATTTGTTAAACGTTTTTTGACTCTCCCTACCAAGCACCTTCCCTTGATATTGTAGTTTTGAAACCTATTAAAAAAAATAAGCACATCTATATAACATGCCAAATTAAAAAAAAAATGTTTAGAATGGGTTGATGCTAAGTATTCTAACAATAATAATCTTTATTTGTATAGAGCCAACTTCTTCCGCAGTGCAAAGTATTGGTGTATATGAATGCTAGCCCTGAGGGGACCTGAGAAAAGCGTTTAAAGGCCCATTTAAACGCAACAATTATCACTCCAAATTCGCTCAAAAGTTGTCTTCTGAGCAATAATCATTGCCTGTAAATGTGCTCACTTTTCTGCCAAATGACGCATTTCAGTTTGACTTGAAATCTGTGGTCAGCAGAATAGCTGATAAGAAGGCTGGCATGCTGTGTTCTGCCCAGGGAGAGCTGATAACAGCTGATTACATTGTCTCAGCTGTCAGCCCCCTGGCAGAACAAAGGGAATTTATTCAGAGAATAGCGAGTGGTCTGCTCCCTGAATACAGCTCTTGGTGGATCACATGCTACTAATTGGTACTAATAGGCATTAGTATCAAGTAGTAGTTATGCAAAAATGATCACTCAAAAAGCCATCTTTTGAGTGACCACCATCTTTGTGTCTAAATGCACCTAAACATTGCTAGTGAGTTGCCCCAAATTTATTATGCGTTTTGTGCAATTCTTATAAATTTGGAACATTTTGCCCCATTTTCAGAAATTCACAAATTGATGCATTGAACAGCGCTATACTGAATGAATTCAGAAATACTATTAAATCTAAACCTACTTTGCCAACAATTCAATTGGCAATGCACCAAAGCAAATGCAATGCAATTGATATTCCCTGTTAGCCACATCACCATGCCCTGCCTTAATCCTGTAGAAATGTCGAGCATTCTTTCAATAGTGTTAGTACAGTATGTAAGAATGCAAATCAGTCATGATTGGATATGACCAGAAAATAAAATGAAACAATGATATTCCTATTAAATGCCATCCTATTTTATGATGGCTCCTTATAATAACAGCTACTATTAGAAAAATTATAGTACCACGCAGTGCGCCACACAGCTGTGCTACATGGTACATCCATTATGATCTATTTACATGACACACAGCTCTACTACATTCATCCTGACCCCACACATTACACACACAGCTCTGCTACATCCTGATTCACACACATCACACACACAGCTCTATTACATCCATCCTGATTCACACACATGACACACACAGCTCTACTATAACCCTCCTGTTTCACACACAGCACTACTACATCCATCCTGATTCACACACGTGACATACACAGCACTACTGCATCCTGATTCACACACAGCTGTGCTACATCCACATCCATCCTCACTTCTACACATCACCAAATTCCCGGATACAGTGGTGATCCCCTGGTTATGTGATTCCTGACTCCACCCACACAGGTGATCACATGACGGTGACGTTATCCCAGGTCCTGGTGGCTGCTGCCAGCCTGTCCAGTATACAGTACTTTCTTCCAAACTGCACAATGGCTCCTCCCACAGCAGTGATGTCACCGCAGGTCATTTAGCCCACTGGATCTCTGAGGTGACGGTAGGTTGGTGTCGTCTATCAGAACTGCTGAGTTGTGTCTGAGATAAAAATGGCTTGCTTGTATTCTCATTCTGTTATTTTTGTCCTCCCCTTTTTAAGAGCCCTAACTATGTTGTTCTTTTGTCAGTCAGGCTCTGTGTTTTATATATATTGTAGGACCTTTGATGACATTACCAGGAGCGGAGCATCAGAAGCACTCACATATTCACTGACAAGTAGTCATTAGTAGATTGACTAGCAATTATTAAGAAATTATAGTACCGGTGTTTCTGGTGGTGCAATGCGTCACACAGCTGTGCTACATGGTACATCCATTATGATCCCCCCACATCACACAGCTCTACTACATTCATCCTGACCCCACACATTACGCACACAACACATTACACATAGAGCTCTACTACATTGTACATTCATTATGATCCTCACACATTACACATAGCTCTATTACATCCATCTTGATTCCCACACATTACACACACAGCTCTGCTACATTGTATATTCATTATGATTCCCACACATTGCACACAGCTCTACTACATCCATCTTGATTCCCACACATTACACACAGCTCTGTTGCATTGTACATCCATTTACATTCATCCTGACCCCACACAGCACACACACAGCACATGACACACACCGCTCTGATACATCCTGATTCACACACATCACACACACAGCTCTGCTATTTCACACATCACCAGACTCCTGGATACAGTGATCACCCCTGGTCAGTTTATCCAGTATACAGTACTTTCTACCAACTGCCAAATGGCTCCTCCCACAGCAGTGATGTCACCGCAGGTCCTTCAGCTCACTAGCTCTCTTTTACCAAACTGCACAATGGCTCCTATCACAGCAGTGATGTCACTGCAGGTCCTTCAACCCACCAGATCTCTTTGCTGGCAGTAGGTCAGTATCTCCTGTCAGGACCACTGAGTTGTGTCTGAGATAATAACGGCTTAGTTGTATTCTCATTTTGTTATTTTTGCCCTCCCCTGTTCAAGAGCTCTAACTGTGTTGTTCTTCTGTCAGTCAGGCTCTGTGCTTTATATATGCTGTAGGACTTTTGATGATGTCAACAGGGGGTGGAGTGATGACATCACCAAGGGCGGAGCATGAGAAGCACTCACATACTAACTGACAAGTGGTCCTTAGTAGGTTGATAGAAAAGAGTATGAATCCCCTGCCATGGCTCTGCACTATTATCCCTTTGCTCCTGCTACTAATTATTACCAGTAAATGTGCTTTTAATCAATTTTCTAATCTTAAAGTGTAATTTTACTACAGTTACCTGTTATGATTATTTCAATATTTTCTTCCGTGTTTCTCTTATTACATGTGGTTCATATTAAAACTTTCTATACTTTCTTTTAAATTTAAGACTTTTAATCTGAATATTTTTAAGAAACCTGCACCTTCTGCTCCCCCTGCTGTTGTATCATTTCTTCACACCCATTATTCATCATGTATTATATATACTGTGCTGAACTAGCGCTGTTTAAGATTGAGCAATAAGTGAACAAGCTGACAATGATTTTTATGCCTGCAAGCAATAATCATTTGCTTTTCGCTCATTGTTCACTTTATACAGGCATAATGTGAACAACGAGCGAAAAGCAAACGATTCTCGCTTGTCGCTCAGTTATTGCCTAATGTTTAGATCACACGATTATCGTTCACTTTTGCTTGTTTGAATGATTTTGTGAACAATAATCGTTCCGTCTAAAAGCACCTTTACTTTGCTGCTTACTTTGGTATCTTGCATTGTTATTTTACTGAACTGACTCCGTTTGCATTGAACATTATTACAATTTATTATTAATGTATATAACTGCTCATTGTAAACTCTAGGGATCACAAATGATGTATGCCATGAAATAACTCTGTTTACTTGTTACTTCTTCATGCAGCCATGTCTGGGACCACAACTTTAGGAATGATTTGTTTGTTTCCATATGAAAGGGAAACTGCAACAGGCTGCTGAGTTTTTGGCTGTGCTGTTTGCCAAGCAATGACTCAGATATGTCCAGGTCCAAATGCATCAGGAAAAGAGTAAAACATCACCAATAGTTCTTGTGTAGATACACATCATTTACTCAATGTAGTAGTAAGGGACTTAGCACTTAAAGACACCATTTGCCTAGAGAGGAAATTGGCTGTCAGCGCACACATTGATGGGTAATAGGTGTCGAATGGGACTATTGCTAGGGGATTTATCTCCCTAGGGGATATTTTCTTTAAATACCATCTTTTTATGGAAGATCAGTAGTATAGAGAAGCTGGAGTATGTAAACCCGTAAACTATACTGTAATACTACCATAAGTATATTTCTATCTATACACTGGTAAATAAAAACCTTTTAAGAGACTATTTACTTATTTCAAACTTGCCAGCTTTCCAGACTGTCAAGGGGTATCTTAAAAATTGCAAAGGGAACTTTTCTGTAAAAGCTACGATCATGTTAGGTTGAAATCGTCACTCACTTATAATTGAACTGAAAAAAAATATTTATTTACAGAAGTACAAAAGTATAAAAACCAGGGTTACATAGTAATAAGTTGATGGAAACAGTAGGGGCAAGGGTCCTTCTCCAATGAGCTTACATACTACAAATAATGGGAAGGTACAGAAGGTATTTTCCCGTGATGATCTCAATAGAGATCAACTTCACAAATGTAAGTGATATATGAGTAACCACTTGTTTACCACTCATATGAAACCAGGATAAGGATAGTGGTTTTTTTATTTATACATACTATGGCCACACTAATCAGGGTATTGCTTATGAGAGCACTTGTTGGTTAGTACTGATAATAAGTTTATGGTGGTGTTCTCTGACTTGTATTGTTAATGAAGCACTCTTTAGTTGGTCCAGCTTATAGAGGCACTCTTTGGAATGCACTCTTTACGAGGAAATAATCAATGTGGTAATAGCAGTGCCATTACTTGTCTAGGAATTCAACAAGATGGCCACCGTTCAGGCAGCCTGTGGAAACCTATACTAAGACAAAATAATGCACCTATACTAGGACAAGGAGAAATTAAAGGTCTACATCTGGGCAAGAAAAATGAAAAAAATGATACAGAATGGGAGAAATTGGGCTAAGCAGCAGCACATGTGAAAACACTTGGGTATACTAATAGATCATAGACTGAACATGAATGTGATGCAGCAGCCAAAAAGGCAAACACAATTCTGGGATGTATTAAGAGAAGCATGGAGCCTAGATCACATGAGGTAATTATCCCCCTTTACTCTTCCTTAGTCAGACCTCATCTGGAATACTGTGTCCACTTCTGGGCACCCTACTTTAAAAAAGGCATAGACAAACTGGAGCAAGTTCAGAGAAGAGTTACCAAGATGGTGAGCAGTCTGCAAATCAGGTCCTGTGAGGAATAGATAAAGCATCTGGGAATGTTTAGCTTGCAAAAAAGAAGGCTGAGAGGAGATTTAATAGCTGTCCACAAATATCTGAAGGTCTGTCACAGTGCAGAGGGATCAGCCCTATTCTCATTTATACAAGGAAAGACTAGAAGCAATGGGATGAAACTGAAAGGAACGAGACACAAATTAGATACTAGAAAAAACTTTCTGACAGTGAGGGTGATCAATGAGTGGAACAGGTTACCACGAGAGGTGGTGAGTTCTCCTTCAATGGAAGTGTTCAAACAAAAGGCTGGACAAATATCTGTCTGGGATGATTTAGTGAAACCTTTACTGAGCAGGGGGTTGGACCAGATGACCCTGGAGGTCCCTTCCAACTCTACCATTCTATGACCTCTAAATTAGAGGGGGAATAAGGTGAGGTCATGGTCGGGGAAGCAGAGGCAGACATCACACTGTTCAGTCCTGTTAGGCTGGAAAGTAAATCTGATAGGAACAAGCAATGTGGTGTTAAGCTCTGCCCCACACTCATGGCTCACCCTCTGCCCCCTGTGGTCTAGAGGTACATTCTATCATCCTGAGATAAGTTTCCTCAGGCTGCAGAGACAGTGATCATTTTGTTGAATTCCTGAACCACCCTTTCAAGGGCATAACAATCATTCTGCTACATGTTGCTTAAAGGGGTTGTCCCGCGCCGAAACCTAAATTTTTTTTTAAACAGACCCCCACATTGTGCACAGTAAAAACGAATCCATTTGTTATTTAAAAAAAAAAAATTTGCTTACCTGGATCCCCGTTCTGCAGATTTGAAGATTCTTCTTTCAAAGATGGCGCTGCTGGTCTTCTCCCACGGTGCACCGCGGGTCTTCTCCCATGGTGCACCGTGGATGTTCTTCTCCAGTCTTACGTTCCACTGCCGATTACAGCCACCTCATTGGCTGATCGGCACCACGTGACGGAGGCAGAGCTACGATGATGCGGAGAAGAGGGAGGAGCCAGGACGCCGCTCGTGAGCCCGGACACAGCCAGCAGAGGATTCTTATCTGCGCAAGCGCCGACTGTTGCGGAGACCAGAGAAGAAGGCTTCAGTCGTCGCCATGGAGACGGGGACGGCAGCACCGGGGGGGGTAAGTGTATAACTTCTGTATGGCCAATATTTAATGCACGATGTATATTACAAAGTGCATTAATATGGCCATACAGAAGTGCATAACCCCACTTGCTGTCGCGGGACAACCCCTTTAAGTCTTTAACTTATGGTTAAAGCGGTTTTCCAGTGAGAATATTTTTGATAACCTATCCCTAGGATAGGTCATCAACAGGTGATCGGCTGGGGTCTGTTACTCAGGACCCCAACCGATCAGCTGAGCAGGCGCATGCTGTCAACGCCGCAAATACACTCAGAGCAGAAGCAGTAGACGTCTCCACAGCAACCTCTGTGAGGTGGTCGGCACTTGTAACTGCGGACACAGCTTGCATTGTTTTCAATGAGACCACAGCCTAATAATGACTAGAGATGAGCGAACGTGTTCTTCCGAGCTTGATATTCGTGCGAATATTAGGGTGTTCGGGATGTTCGTTATTCGTAACGAACACCATGCGGTGTTCTGGTTACTTTCACTTCCTTCCCTGAGACGTTAGCGCGCCTTTCTGGCCAATTGAAAGACAGGGAAGGCATTACAACTTCCCCCTGTGACATTCAAGCCCTATACCACCCCCCTGCTGTGAGTGGCTGGGAAGATCAGGTGTCACCCGAACATAAAAGTCGGCCCCTCCCGCGGTTCGCCTCAGATGCCGTGTGAGTTAGATGAGGGACAGTGCTGTTTGTACCGGAGCTGCTGTAGGGAAAGAATTGGTAGTTAGTGTAGGCTTCAAGACCCCCCAAAGGTCCTTATTAGGGCCACTGATAGCTGTGTGTTGGCTGCTGTTAGCAGTGGCAATTTTTTTTTCTCTCAAAATCGGCTCTGCAGAGCGTTGCACCTGGCATTAGGGACAGAAGTGCTGCATAGGCAGGGAGAGTGTTAGGAGTGAGTGTAGCCTTCAAGAACCTCAACGGTCCTTTCTAGGGCCATATTTAACCGTGGGCAGTACTGTCCAGGCTGCTGTTAGCTGTGCTGCATTTTTTTTTTGCTTCTCAAAATCGCCTCTGCAGAGCATTGCACCCTCCATTGATACTGCAGGGAAAGAATTGTATAGGCAGGGCCACAACACAGTTATTATTCATAGAATATACGCAGTGCTGCCTTTTGCTTGTAAAACAAGTGAAAATAATTCTATTTGTCCTGCCTCTGTCCGTCCTAAGGGCGGTGGACACGTGTCGGCTGCGTGTGCAACCTGTAAAAATCAGACGCACCCAGCTACGTTTTACTCCTGGCTTCGCCATTTGCTTTCCTTAATTGGGAAAAAAAATACCTGCTCTGCCACAGTTAATAACTCTGCTACCCTCACGTTCTGTGACACATTAGCAGGAAAACAGCACAGTTATTAAACTTCTCATGTTCATAGAATATACGCAGTGCTGCCTTTTGGTGCAAAAAAACGGAAAATAATTCTATTTGTCCTGCCTCTGTCCGTCCTAAGGGCGGTGGACACGTGTCGGCTGCGTGTGCAACCTGTAAAAATCAGACGCACCCAGCTACGTTTTACTCCTGGCTTCGCCATTTGCTTTCCTTAATTGGGAAAAAAAATACCTGCTCTGCCACAGTTAATAACTCTGCTACCCTCACGTTCTGTGACACATTAGCAGGAAAACAGCACAGTTATTAAACTTCTCATGTTCATAGAATATACGCAGTGCTGCCTTTTGGTGCAAAAAAACGGAAAATAATTCTATTTGTCCTGCCTCTGTCCGTCCTAAGGGCGGTGGACACGTGTCGGCTGCGTGTGCAACCTGTAAAAATCAGACGCACCCAGCTACGTTTTACTCCTGGCTTCGCCATTTGCTTTCCTTAATTGGGAAAAAAAATACCTGCTCTGCCACAGTTAATAACTCTGCTACCCTCACGTTCTGTGACACATTAGCAGGAAAACAGCACAGTTATTAAACTTAGATTATTCATTCACTAGAGGCAGTGGGGCCTTTCGTTTTCAAAAAAGGGAAAAAATTATATTTGGCCTGCAGTCTTGCGCCAATTTATTAGCTGCCTGTGAAATCAAATCACTGGTAATACAGCATGCTGAGGGGTAGGGGTAGGCCTAGAGGACGTGGACGCGGCCGAGGATGCGGAGGGCCAAGTCAGGGTGTGGGCACAGGCCAAGCTCCTGATCCAGGTGTGTCGCAGCCGACTGCTGCGCGATTAGGAGAGAGGCACGTTTCTGGTGTCCCCACATTCATCGCCCAATTAATGGGTCCACGTGGGAGACGGTTATTAGAAAATGAGCAGTGTGAGCAGGTCCTGTCCTGGATGGCAGAAAGTGCTTCGAGCAACCTATCGTCTACCCGCAGTTCTGCGCCGTCCACTGCTGCCAATCCGAATCCTCTGTCTGCTGCTCCTCCTTCCTCCCAGCCTCCTCACTCCACTACAATAACACCTGCTCAGGAGCGGGAACACTCCCAGGAACTGTTCTCGGGCCCCTGCTTAGATTGGGCAGCAGCGGTTCCTCTCCCACCAGAGGAGTTTATCGTCACTGATGCCCAACCATTCGAAAGTTCCCGGGGTCCGGGGGAAGAGGCTGGGGACTTCCGCCAACTGTCTCAACAACTTTCTGTGGGTGAGGAGGACGATGACGATCAGACACAGTTGTCTTGCAGTGAGGTAGTAGTAAGGGCAGTAAGTCCGAGGGAGCAGCGCACAGAGGATTCGGAGGAAGAGCAGCAGGACGATGAGGTGACTGACCCCACCTGGTGTGCAACGCTTACTCAGGAGGACAGGTCTTCAGAGGGGGAGTCAAGGGCATCAGCAGGGCAGGTTGCAAGAGGCATTGCGGTGGCCAGGGGTAGAGGCAGGGCCAGACCGAATAATCCACCAAGTGTTTCCCAAAGCGCCCCCTCGCGCCATGCCACCCTGCAGAGGCCGAGGTGCTCTAAGGTCTGGCAGTTTTTCACAGAGATGCCTGACAACCGACGAACAGTGGTGTGCAACCTTTGTCGCGCAAAGCTCAGCCGGGGAGCCAACACCAACAGCCTCACCACCACCACCATGCGCAGACATATGATGGCCAAGCACCCCGCAAGGTGGGACGAAGGCCGTTCAGCGCCTCCGGTTTGCACCCCTGCCTCTCCCCCTGTGCCCCAACCTGCCACTGAGATGCAACCCCCCTCTCAGGACACAGGCACTACCGTCTCCTGGCCTGCACCCACACCCTCACCTCCGCTGTCCTCGGCCCCATCCAGCAGTGTAGTTCAGCGCACCGTCCAGCCGTCGCTTGCGCAACTGTTGGAGCGCAAGCGCAAGTACGCCGCCATGCACCCGCACGCTCAAACGTTAACCGTCCGCATAGCAAAATTCATCAGCCTTGAGATGCTGCCGTATAGGGTTGTGGAAACGGAGTCCTTCAAAAGTATCATGGAGACGGCGGCCCCGCGCTACTCAGTTCCCAGTCGCCACTACTTTTCCCGATGTGCCGTCCCAGCCCTGCACGACCACGTCTCCCGCAACATTGTACGCGCCCTCACCAATGCGGTTACTGCCAAGGTCCACTTAACTACGGACACGTGGACAAGCACAGGCGGGCAGGGCCACTACATCTCCCTGACGGCACATTGGGTGAATTTATTGGAGGCTGGGACAGAGTCAGAGCCTGGGACCGCTCACGTCCTACCCACCCCCAGAATTGCGGGCCCCAGCTCGGTGGTGGTATCTGCGGAGGTGTATGCTTCCTCCACTAAAGCACCCTCCTCCTCCTCCTCCTCTGTCTCGCAATCAAGATGTGTTAGCAGCAGCATGTCGCCAGCAGTCGGTGTCGCGCGGTGTGGCAGCACAGCGGTGGGCAAGCGTCAGCAGGCCGTGCTGAAACTACTCAGCTTAGGCGATAAGAGGCACACGGCCCACGAACTGCTGCAGGGTCTGACACAGCAGACCGACCGCTGGTTTGCGCCGCTGAGCCTCCAACCGGGCATGGTCGTGTGTGACAACGGCCGTAACCTGGTGGCGGCTCTGCAGCTCGGCAGCCTCACGCACATGCCATGCCTGGCCCACGTCTTTAATTTGGTGGTTCAGCGCTTTCTGAAAAGCTACCCACGCTTGTCAGACCTGCTCGTAAAGGCGCGCCGGCTCTGCGCACATTTTCGCAAGTCCCACACGGACGCTGCCACCCTGCGCACCCTGCAACATCACTTTAAGCTGCCAGTGCACCGACTGCTGTGCGACGTGCCCACACGGTGGAACTCTACGCTCCACATGTTGGCCAGGCTCTATGATCAACGTAGAGCTATAGTCGAATACCAACTCCAACATGGGCGGCGCAGTGGGAGTCAGCCTCCTCAATTCCTTTCAGAAGAGTGGGCCTGGTTGGCAAACATCTGCCATGTCCTTGGTAATTTTGAGGAGTCTACCCAGGTGGTGAGCGGCGATGCTACAATCATTAGCGTCACCATTCCTCTGCTATGCATCTTGAGAAATTCCCTGCAAACCATAAAGGCAGCTGCTTTGCGCTCGGAAACGGGGGCGGTGGAAGACAGTATGCCGCTGGATAGTCAGGGCACCCTCCTGTCTATTTCTCAGCGCGTACAGGAGGAGGAGGAGGAGGAGCATGAGGAGGATGAGGAGGAGGGGGAAGAGACAGCTTGGCCCGCTGCTGACGGTACACCGGCTGATTGCCTGTCATCCTTTCAGCGTGTATGGCCTGAGGAGGAGGAGGAGGAGGAGGAGGATCCTGAAAGTGATCTTCCTAGTGAAGACAGCCATGTGTTGCGTACAGGTACCCTGGCACACATGGCTGACTTCATGTTAGGATGCCTTTCTCGTGACCCTCGCGTTGCACGCATTCTGGCCACGACGGATTACTGGGTGTACACACTGCTCGATCCACGGTATAAGGATAACCTGCCCACTCTGATTCCCGAAGAGGAAAGGGGTTCGAGAGTGTTGCTATACCACAGGACCCTTGCGGACAAGCTGATGGTAAAATTCCCAGCCGACAGCGCTAGTGGCAGAAGGCGCAGTACCGAGGGCAAGGTAGCAGGGGATGTGCGTAGATCGAGCAGCATGTACATCCCAGGCAGTGCAACAGTCTTTAAGGGCCTGGCCAGCTTTATGGCTCCCCACCAAGACTGTGTCACCGCTCCCCAGTCACGGCTGAGTCGGCGGGAGCACTGTAAAAGGATGGTGAGGGAGTACGTAGCGGATCGCACGACCATCCTTGGTGACGCCTCTGCCCCCTACAACTACTGGGTGTCGAAGCTGGACACGTGGCCTGAACTAGCGCTGTATGCCCTGGAGGTGCTTGCTTGTCCTGCGGCTAGCGTCTTGTCGGAGAGGGTGTTTAGTGCGGCTGGGGGAATCATCACAGATAAGCGTAGCCGCTTGTCAACCGACAGTGCCGACAGGCTAACACTCATCAAGATGAACAAAGGCTGGATTTCGCCAGACTTCTGTTCTCCACCAGCGGACAGCAGCGATACGTAAGCAATACGTAGGCTGCACCCGCGGATGGAAGCTACGTTCTCTCTCACCATCCAAAACGGGGACATTTCTGCTTCATCAATCTGTGTCTAATATTCCTCCTCCTCCTCCTGCTCCTCCTCCTGAAACCTCACGTAATCACGCTGAACGGGCAATTTTTCTTAGGGCCACAAGGCTCACTCAAATAATTTTTCTGAACAATTTTTATAAGTTTCAATGCGCTTAAAAGCGTTGGAACTTTAACTTGAACCAATTTTTCGTTACACTGGGCTGCCTCCAGGCCTAGTTACCACTTAAGCCACATTAACCAAAGCGATTAATGGGTTTCACCTGCCCTCTTGGCTGGCCATGGCCAATTTTTGGGATGTACATTAGTACTGTTGATACAGCAATTTTTGTGGGCCCTCGCCTACAGTGTAATCAAATTAATTTTTAGCCCACCTGCATTACAGCTGACGTTACCTCAGCTGTGTTGGGCAATGCAATGGGATATTTTTATGTACCGCCAGTGGGTTCCAGGGAGCCACCCATGCTGTAGGTGCACACGGAGTTTTTAATACATGTGTCCACTTCTAAAGAACCCCAGTCTGACTGGGGCATGCAGTGTGGGCCGAAGCCCACCTGTATTACGCACGACATTACTACCTCAGCTGTGTTGGGCAATGCAATGGGATATTTCTATGTACCGCCGGTGGCTTCCTGGCACCCACCCAGGCAGTGGGTCCACAGGGAGTTTAACCTACATGTGTCCACTTCTAAAGAACCCCAGTCTGACTGGGGCATGCAGTGTGGGCCGAAGCCCACCTGCATTAAGCACGACATTACTACCTCAGCTGTGTTGGGCAATGCAATGGGATATTTTTATGTACCGCCGGTGGGTTCCAGGGAGCCACCCATGCTGTAGGTGCACACGGAGTTTTTAATACATCTGTACACTTCTAAAGAACCCCAGTCTGACTGGGGCATGCAGTGTGGGCCGAAGCCCACCTGTATTACGCACGACATTACTACCTCAGCTGTGTTGGGCAATGCAATGGGATATTTCTATGTACCGCCGGTGGCTTCCTGGCACCCACCCAGGCAGTGGGTCCACAGGGAGTTTAACCTACATGTGTCCACTTGTAAAGAACCCCGGTCAGACTGGGGCATGCAGTGTGGGCCGAAGCCCACCTGTATTACGCACGACATTACTACCTCAGCTGTGTTGGGCAATGCAATGGGATATTTCTATGTACCGCCGGTGGCTTCCTGGCACCCACCCATGCTGTGGGTCCACAGGGAATTATAAATGCATCTGTTTCCACTTATAAAGAAACCCAGTCTGACTGGGGCATGCAGTGTGGGCCGAAACCCACCTGCATTAACCCTTTCCAGTCCACTGTGTGACCTGTGAAGACATTAGGGTTTAAGGCTGTACAGCTCCGTTGTTGGTAGACGTCCGTCGGGGTTCTCTTACTGTATATTGCCAGCCTCTCTGCTGTCGGAGCCTATCCTACGTGTCAGCTCATGCAGTACTGGCTTTAGCCAGCATATAGCGCCGTTGTATAACGGCAGAAAAAGAGTAAGCCCCCTAGGAAAACCATATACAAATTGGATTGGAAAGGGTTAAGCACAACATTACTACCTCAGCTGTGTTGGGCAATGCAATGGGATATTTCTATGTACCGCCGGTGGCTTCCTGGCACCCACCCATGCTGTAGGTGCACACGGAGTTTTTACTACATCTGTACACTTATAAAGAACCCCAGTCAGACTGGGGCATGCAGTGTGGGCCAAAGCCCACCTGCATTAAGCACGACATTACTACCTCAGCTGTGTTGGGCAATGCAATGGGATATTTCTGTGTACCGCCGGTGGGTTCCAGGGAGCCACCCATGCTGTGGGTCGACAGGGACTTCACAATAGGGAGTTGTACCTGCCTGTGTCTATGAATTAAAAAGCCCGGTCTGACTGGGGCATGCAGACACCTTGACAGAATGAATAGTGTGTGGCACATAGGTTCCCCATTGCTATGCCCACGTGTGCAGCTCCTGATGGCGGTGGCACAGGATTCTATTTCTCATTGCTTCTGTACAGCATTGTGGGCTATCGCTCAGCCACTTTTAAAGAGGGTCGCTGCCTAGCCGTGCCAACCTCTGCAGTGTGTGCCTCCGGTCCCTCGTCATGGCAGACGCAATTCTAAATAGACATGAGCGTGGTGTGGCATGAGGGCAGCTGAAGGCTGCCCAGGGACACTTTGGTGTGCGCTGTGGGGGGGAGGGGGGGCGGTTGGGCAGCATGTAACCCAGGAGAAGTGTCAGTGGAGTGTCATGCAGGCAGTGATTGTGCTTTGTTGGAGGTAGTGTGGTGCTTAGCAAAGGTATGCCATGCTAATGAGGGTTTTTCAGAAGTAAAAGTTGTTGGGAGGGGGGGGGGCCCACTCTTGCCGGTATTGTGGCTTAATAGTGGGACCTGTGAACTTGAGATGCAGCCCAACATGTAGCCCCTCGCCTGCCCTATCCGTTGCTGTGTCGTTCCCATCACTTTCTTGAATTGCCCAGATTTTCACACATGAAAACCTTAGCGAGCATCGGCGAAATACAAAAATGCTCTGGTCGCCCATTGACTTCAATGGGGTTCGTTGTTCGAAATGAACCCTCGAACATCGCGGGAAGTTCGTTCCGAATAACGAACACCCGAACATTTTGGTGTTCGCTCATCTCTAATAATGACCTATCCTGAGGATAGAAGAGAGACAAAAATGTGTACTAGCAGCACTCTTGGTAAGCCCGCAATGGGCTGGATTAGGTGTATCTATGCAGCAACCAGCCGGAATTCCAAACCACTGTTTCCCAAGAAGGCATCCAAATAGAAAAAGGCTTTGCAGCATAAGTAGGTGCAAATGATAAAAAAGACTTTATTCACCCATAATGCAGACAGGCAGCGACGTTTTGGCTAAAGTGTGGCCTTTTTTTTTGGCCAAAACATCATTGCCTGTCTGTGTTATGGGTCTTTTTTCATCATTTGCACCTACTTATGCTATCCTGAGAATGGGTCATCAGTAGAGATGAGCGAGCATACTCGCCCGAGCTTGATGCTCATTCGAGTATTAGGGTGCTCGAGATGCTCGTTACTCGAGACAAGCACCACGCGGTGCTCGTCTCGATTAAACGAGCACTGACCATTGAATTCAATGGAGCCGGCAATACAGCCGGCTCCATTGAAAGCAATGGGCTGTCGGCTAGCGTGGGATGAATTTTCGGGAAGGGCTTAAAAATATAAGCCCTTACCTGAAAATCATCCTACAATGTGTAAAAAGTAAAAAAAAAAATATACTCACCTTGTCCCGGCAGAACGATGTTAGCCCATTGAATTCAATGGAGCCGGCAATACAGCCGGCTCCATTGAAAGCAATGGGCTGCCGGCAATCGCACAATGAATTTTCGGGAAGGGCTTAAAAATATAAGCCCTTCCCTGCAATTCATCCAGAAATGTGTAAAAATAAAAAATATATATATACTCACCTGGTCCCGGCAGACGGAGTTCAGCTGCGGCCAGCTGGCAGTTCTCCTGAACTGCTCTCTGTAGTATTCAGCAGCCGGGGATTTAAAATCCCCGCCTGCTGAATGAGCTCCCTCTGATTGGTCACAGCCTGACCAATCAGAGGCAGATCTCACTCACACCCATTCATGAATTCATGAATGGGTGAGTGAGTGCTGCCTCTGATTGGCTCAGCACAGCTCTCAGCTGAATGACAGCAGTTCAGCACCACAGTGCAGGGGCCAGCAGGAGAAGACGCGGCTGTGCCCCAGCAGCTGAAGGGAGGTGAGTATCTATTTTTTTTGTTTTTTAAATCACTTTTAATTCATTTCCAGGGAATGGCTTATATGTAAAGCCCTTCCCTGAAAAAGAATTCAGGTGTGCCAGCGGACCATTGTCTTCAATGAAGTCGCCGGCAGCAGCAGCGGCTCCATTGAAGAGAATGCCTGCATTTTTATTCTTTTTTACACTAAAATCTTTCTTTTTCAGGTAAGGGCTTATATTTTTAAGCCCTTCCCGAAAATTCATCCCGCGCTCACCGGCAGCCCATTGCTTTCAACGGAGCTGGCTGTATTGCCGGCTCCATTGAATTCAATGGGCTAACATCGTTCTTCTCTGCCACAGCTGTTACAGCTGTGGCAGAGGAGAACGATCGTTATGCTGACAGTGGGGGGGGGGGGGTCTCATCTTGCCATATAATAGGCTTAATAGTGAGACCTCCGAGCCCGAAATGCAGCCCTGCATGTTGCTCCTCGCCTGCCCTATCCATTTCTGTGTTTTTTACATGACTTTGGTGATTTGCTAAGATTTTCACAAATGAAAACCTTAGCGGAGCACCAGTCATATACAAAAATGCTCGAGTCGCCCATTGACTTCAATGGGGTTCGTTACTCGAAACGAACTCTCGAGCATCACTGAAAGTTCGACTCGAGTAACGAGCACTCGAGCATTTTGGTGCTCGCTCATCTCTAGTCATCAGTAGTTTTTTTTTTCCTGGAAAACCCCTTTAAACTGGCAGAGAAGAATAGGAATGCAATATGACAGCAGCTAATTCAATACATGGCTATTCAGGTTTTTCTAAAAAAATACATTTAGATATAGAACATCCCTAATCTATAAAATTATACAAAATTTAAAGGGCTTCTGTCATGAGGTTCATGCAGCCCGAATTAACCAACGACAGGGGTGCCTGTTAACCCCATAGGTGTTTTACATTGCAATACTGTGGTGTTTCAGAATAAATACACTTTGAGGTTTACTGGGAGCTCAGCTCTGAACCATGGGGCAGGCCGCAGCAGCCTCTCCCTGCCCGCTGCAGAAAGACTGACAGCTTGCTCCTCTTTTGCTTACAGGGTGATAGAATCTCTTCAAACATGCTAAATCACTAACGTCTAAAGATCTGATTAGTAGAATAGTGTTGCCTATTCTAGCTTGAGGAAACCTTTATCTATGTCTCAATAGAGATGGAAGAATTATTTTGACAGGCTAGAGAATCTCTTTAAATGAAACTGCTCTGTCGCATAGAGAAGGAATGTTTTAAAGTGGTTGCTTTGTGATCACATTCAAAATAGTCATAGGCTGCAACCTTGTCTTCATCCTATGACTTCTACTTTGAAATAAAGAAGTTTTGTGTAAGTCTGATGAGTGCTGCAGAGTTTATTCCTTCTAGAGTATACTTTAGAACATTGCCACTATTCCCACAGCTCATTAGAGATAGAAAATTATTTTGTTGGGTTTGAGAATTCCTTTGAATGTTCTGCTTCACAGAAAATTAATGAAGAAAATGATGTTTTAAAGGGGCTGTTTCAGCAGAAGCAGAATTATCAAAATTAGACCAGCAGGGCCATCAGATGACTGCCATTGGTCGCTTTTGTGGCAGCCCCGGCAAAAAACAGCCACTGCATGGAACACATAGCATTACATGACAGCCATTCAGATGAATGGCTGTCCATGTAACACAAGAACAGCTTAAATTTGCCAGATAGGGAGCTTCTTGTAGTTAGAAGGTTTTGTTGCTCTGACTCCTATAGAGGGTGCAAAGTAGGAATTCGCTGCTGTGATTCCATGTGCCATAATATGACATATTTTCTCTGTCTATTTTTTTAAATATATACTATAAAGTCATGTATGTGGAACTCTGAACTCTGAAATGCTGAATGGAAGCCAGGTCTTGTCCCTCCATGATCACTAATGTTCTCTTGGCTGAATGGATACACATCCACTCTCTTCTGTTCTATTATCTAGTGAAATCTGGTCCCAGGAGAGTATATTCTGTTATATCTAAAAAAGGGGACCAAACTAAAAGTAATAGCCATGGTTATAGATTAAGATATTCAACCAATACACATTAATATCTACATAACTCCAACTATGTAGTTTAGCCTAAAGGGATTTCATAGAAATACACATTGATAGCCCACCAATCAGCAGAAGGAAGAGGTCTTCAATGTTTCTCAAGACACAGAGACACATACATGCATGCAGCTGTACCTTATGCTGCAGCTTATATATACGAGTAAGTGCATATAACTCCGCGCCTAAAGTATATACCAAGTAGCTGTAATCATAAGTAGGCCACTACTCCAGCCTACCAGGATAAATGGAATGCAAGAGCAATATTGTGCAAACAGTGCGCTAAACTTGATAAATCTGCCTATATTAGTACAACCATGAAAAGAGGCACGTAGAAAGCCCAAAAAACTCCAACGCGTATCGAGGAAGAGACCAGTGTTTGGGTCTCGATACACGTTGGGGTTTTTTGACTTTTTAGCTTCCGTAGTGAGGCTAGGTGACGTTACCCCCAGCCCGAAGTGTCTGTATATGCAGTTACTACCGGCCGAAGTGGCTGTGGTTCACACGTATGCTCTGTGCTTTTTTTCTTAGCGGCTGGTCATTGCCTTCTGCTCCCATCCTCCACCCGTCGCTACTCAGTGAGTGTTCTTTACATTGGCATATTGTTGTTCTTTTTGTTTTTTACTTTCACTTTCCTCTTCCATTTTTAACATTGCCATATTACTTCTTTTTATCTTTACTGTCATTTTAGTACTGCATCTTGCTGCATTCTACATGCCTCTTTTCATTGTAATATAGGCATATTTATCAAGTTTAGTGCACTTTTTGCATAGTATTGCTCCTGCATTCCATTGATATTGCAGCTTACTATTATTCAAGGGGACCCTTTGTTTTGTCGATGGATTGGGGTCATTGATGGACAACTAAACAGCTAAAGAGCAAACTATCAATATGCTAATTCCTCCAAAATAAGTTTTAAACTACATACATGTCCAAAAAGTCTCCACAAAGTTTCTATAAGAAATCTTAATCTTTGATATAGACATAATTATTCCCCCTACAATAACACGCTCTGGTGGATATTCAGCCAGGCTATAACTTTTCCCCTCTCTAATCAACATGCAGCTTTAGTAATCCTTATGTAAGGATTAAAGCAACTGTTCCATTTTATTTATGACCTATTATGAACCATTCTTTTCTATACTGTACAGCTGTAATTGTTTATGCTTGATGAAATTGTGGATATTTTATACTGTCTTGTAAAAGTAGATCAAGAGGGTTTTTCCTGTAAAGCAACAGACATTTAGCAACTTGATTTAATGTGCTGACATGTGTGAAGAAATATTATCTATGTGATAGAAATATAATGTAGTCTTTTTCACATGTGCTGCTGCTTAGCCCAATTCCTCCATTCTGTAGGTTTTTTTCATTTTTCTTGCCCAGATGTAGGACTTTGCATTTCTCCTTGTTAAATACCATTCTGTTAGTCACTATCCACTGTGCAAGCTTTTCTAGATCTTTTTGAATATTCTCTCTCTCTCTTCCCTCGTGTTAGCTAGCCCTCCTAGCTTTTTGTCATTGGCAAATTTGATCAGTTTGATGACAGAAAAAGTGCACATGGTCTATTTGTTCTGCCCTTATATTATTTCTTTATTTTTTTAGTTTAGTTATATGTTTATTCCAGACATGCTTAAATTCATTTACTATTGATTTTCCAGCAACATCCGCTGGAAGCTTGTTCCAAGCATATACTTCTCTCAGTTAAAGAATATTTTCTGACATTGCTTCTGATCTATTCCAAACTCAAAAAATATTTTCTGACATTGCTTCTGATCTATTCAAACTCATTTTAAACCATGCCCATTTGTTCTTATGTTTAGTGGCTTATTAAAAACACTTTCCTCCTGAATTTCATTTAAAACTTTAAAATATGTAAAGGTTTCAATCACGCTCCCCCTCCCCCCTTATTTCCTCCAAGCTATACCAATTAAAGGCCTAAGGCTTACAAGCTTATTGAGGTGAATGAGAGAAGCCTGTAGGATGACTGTTATAAATAATATGGCATTTTTCCTCTTTTAGAGCTCTTCTTTCTTCTTTTCCGTTGTCTGGTTCTCTTCAGATGTCTGCTGCCGTGCCTTAGGTTTGACAGCTCTTTCCTTCTCCTCTCACCATCACCAATTCATGTTAAGTGGCTGACAGCACAACGCAGGCGGTTGCAATGATGTCACTGCATTGTGGTGGCCTGCGCTGAGATCCCAGCACTTGTAGGCCACAGGCCACTTCAGGCGAGGACATGGATAGTTAAAAGTGGCAGGGCATAGAGGGCATCTTTTAGGATTGCTCTTTTGTGCTCTGCCAGCCAAAAAAAAAGTATCAGACCATTGCCCTATCATAATTATTCCCCTGATCAAGATATTGGGATTATTGGCGAAGGCCTCTTTTTCTTCATTGGTGGCAAAGGCCCTGGAGTGTGCAACCTGGGTGTCTGACTTACAGTCCAGCCCTGAACACCTGAAGATTCAATTTAATAGATGTAATGACAATGAGCACAACAATATTAAGTGAACTGATTCCTACATGTGGTTGTCAGTGTTCCCCAAAAAGTGCTTATTCAGAGAAACTATCAATTTTTTTATCCACAAGTCATGTATGTTTTCACTCTATATGAAGAAGCACATAGAGTCATTCTAACTTCTAAGGACTTTGCAGTAGCTGTAGAGGTACCTTTATACTGCCCATACCCTTGCCAACATGTTTTTAGCAGTGAGAGTTCTGTCCTAAAATATGGAGAAAAGTCATCTGGACAGGCTTGTGAAGGAATGTAAGTCACAACCATACTGTATATGGACAAGAAAATCCAAGGAAGCCTTGAGTTTCGAGACTTGAGAAAGGCTCCCTTTAGAGGTGAAGCATTGCTGCTTGTCAACATACCGGATGGGTAAGAGTTGACCCTTTGCGATAGAGTGTTCCATTTTTCCCTTTTGACATTCCAGTGACTCAGTGTGCTGTTCTCGGGCAACCTGTTTGCAGCCAACTATATACAGTCTTCGGCAGTTTAATTTTTTGAAAAATATATCAAATTTTATTTGATGACAATATTGTACATGACTCCTATCCACACTCTGACAACTATTACAACTGGCTTTTATGGTTGGAGAATCCAGTCCAAACACTACTGGATACTGTATTTTTCACTGGATAAATCAATGAATGATTGTCTGACTTATTTAAAACATATGTCTGATGAATGACGGACTTAATGCCAAAGACCGTTCTGTCCCCTCTGGCTGGCCTGATGTTTAGAAAAAAAATACATTGATTTACCTGAAATGCAAGCAAACTACATCAACGGTAGGATAAATCCATTTATCACTACTAACGTTCTACCATATCTCATAAATTCATGACTTTAACCCAAACTACTGTATTTTCATCTGTAAGTGATTTGACTCACAGATATGAAAACTGATACAATATTTTACCCACTCAAATGGAAAATGCTTTTGCTTCATTGCCTTCTGCAGCCAAAGAGACATTAACATTTGGAAATAAGAGTAAAGCCTGTGTCACACGAATGTACTTGCGCAGCATTTTGCGGTAATATGCGCAATAAGCAGTAAATAGAGCCTATTTTGTTAATGAAAAAAATATGCAGAATCCTCTATTATCCTGTTTATTTGCACATGAAAATAACAGATATTGAAATAATTAACATAATTGCCCATTTCAATGAATGGAAGCATGGTTGCATGTTTTTTTGCATGCGTAAATGAGCAGGATTTGCATGCACAAAAAGTACAGTAAAATGTGCACATGTCGACTTACAATTATAAATAAAATAACTAAGGGAAAAAATTATCTGGAAAAATGAATTTCCGGGCGAAAATTTCCAAACTTCATGGTCGATGAGGGTCGCCTCACAGTTGTCCGATTAAGTTAAAGCTTTGCACAGATCGTTTTTTATTCATTAGAACTAGATAGGGGGTTGGGACCTAGAAAGTTGGAAAATAAGGGCCACCCTAATATCCACACTATGTGATTGTTTTCATACATGAATGATTTTTAGGCTTAACATCATAAATTCTAAACTTATAATGCATGCATAGTATAGACTGAACCATTCACAATAGATATTCTCAAAATAACAGGTTCACTAGGAATCATTTCTATAGTTGTATATAATAATAAAACGCTCACCTCCACGCCAGATTATGTTTTCCCTTCTGTCACATCCTCCTCCTTGAAGTACTTCTTAGTCCGCTGCCCCTCGATCCAACTGGCTTCCCATATAGAGCATGCAATAATATTCTGGAGTCGGACTTCTTAAAAAGTAACTTCCATTCTTTATTTAAACATCGTGCGCACAGCATCATGGTTACAAGGTGTTTACAGAGGACGGGTTTCGATCTTTACTCAGATCTTGATCCGCTACTATTCCCATGGGGCAATGCTTGTCTTTAAAAACCTTCATCTATTAACCTTCACCTGATACTTTTTAACCCCTTATTTGTGACTATGTGTTGGTTGTTCAGTTAATCTGTGCGCTCCCAATACCAAACACTGATCAACCCACACAGTGTTCATTAATTTCCTTACTCTGAATCCAGATTTGATTTACTATTTATAAGCATCCTACATATATTATATATTCATCACATACTTTGTCCCACTATATATATATTGCACAATTGATACGTGGGTATTGCCCCTCCATTAGGATATGCATATTATCAATTTAGTTCCTATATGCAGAAAAAATAAATACTTATCACATTCTTTGTCCAGTTGTGCATATTGAATATTCATATTAATATTAACAATGACATTATTATTACTATCTATTCTTACTTGTTTCCTCAGGTTGTTATCAATACATACTATATAAACTACTCTTCATGATGCAATAATAGAATTTAAATGGTAATAAATACATTTCATGATGCAAACCAATAAAAATACTAGACAGATTAATTTTCATGATGCAATTTCTAGGGTTGCCTTGACAATATAAATCTTTCAGACAGGTGACCTTCACGTAATGTGCCCTGGTCAAGGAAACAGCAATCCATAGGTAACTTAGGACAATCCTTATTCATATTAAGGAAAAGGGATTTCATAAACGGGTACTCTGTTTTCGGCTCCCTTCTATTATAAAACAGTGGTTCTTGCTCTGCTAAATTCAACTAATTCATATATTGTATGTTAAAGATGGCCACCATAAAATATATTTTTTGTGACAGATGCTGAAAGGGAAATACATGTCCACCGGGGGCCCTCCTTATCGATAACAGTGGATTGCTGGTATTAATTAAGTCAGACCCATGTCAAGTTCAGCCTGCAAAAGAAAAAAGTTTGATATTGTGTTGGTCAGTAGAGCAAAATGTGACTGTTCTTAGTAAGAGAAACAAAGTAATATTGTAGATATGATAGTATTAGGGTTCATCCTCAGGCTTAAAGGGGTTGTCCCGCGAAAGCAAGTGGGGTTCAGCACTTCTGTATGGCCATATTAATGCACTTTGTAATGTACATCGTGCATTAATTATGAGCCATACAGAAGTTATTCACTTACCTGTTCCGTTGCTAGCGTCCCCGTCTCTATGGAGCCGTCTAATTTCAGCGTCTAATCGCCCGATTAGACGCGCTTGTGCAGTCCGGTCTTCTCCCTTCTGAATGGGGCCGCTCGTGCCGGAGAGCTGCTCCTCGTAGCTCCGCCCCATCACGTGTGCCGATTCCAGCCAATCAGGAGGCTGGAATCGGCAATGGAACGCACAGAGCCCACGGTGCACCATGGGAGAAGACCTGCGGTCCACCATGGGTGAAGATCCCGGCGGCCATCTTCGCAAGGTAAGTAAGAAGTCACCGGAGCGCGGGGATTCGGGTAAGTACTATCCGTTTTTTTTTATAAACCCCTGCATCGGGTTTGTCTCGCGCCGAACGGGGGGGCTATTGAAAAAAAAAAAAACCGTTTCGGCGCGGGACAACCCCTTTAATGGAATCAATTCCAAGAAGCATACATATATATTCACACACATATGAAAAGGCACAGACATGGTGTGATTAATTTGCACTTAAAACAATACCAGAACAGGATGAGCAGAGGAGTAAATACTTAAGGCCCATTTACACGCAAAGATAATCTTTCAAACGATTGAAAGATTGAAAGTTTAGCGATCTTTTTGTATAAAGTGTTAATAGACACTAATGTCCATTAACACTTTATCATCTTCATTTGCATATAAATGGGCCTCCATAAGTGGTTTGCAGAACCCAGTGTGTAACTAATCACACAACCTTCTATGCTAACAGCTGCATTGTTCTCGTCGGGGCTGCGGACAGAATACAATGTAAACTCCCATCTCCTGCGGAGAACACAGCATGCTCTCTATTGAGAGATACTTTATCTCTCTGTGGCTAAACTATGGATTTTAAGGTCACCTTAAATTTATCGTCCAGATGAAAAGTGCACGATGCCTGCGTTTACATGTAACGATTATCACTCATTTCCGAGTAGCTGGAACGAATTTTGAGCGATAATCATTACGTGTGAATGGGCCTTTAATTAGTCCACTGATAAGGATGTGAAAGTTTTATGGTTTCTAAATTGGTGTTAGGTGGTCACCAGGCCAGCGTGTTATCTCTGCTATAGATTTCTCATCTGCTCAACTGTAGCATGAAGCCTCTTGAAATGTTGATAGTATCAAAAATGGTTATAAACTTGTACTCCCAAATTCTTTTATGATGTTAAGCTTTGAAGTTGCCTTTAAACAATAATCTTTATTTATATAGCACCAACATATTCTGAAGTGTTTACAAAACAGGGAAATAGAAACAAAACCACAATAACATGTATTAATCCATTGATGGAATCAATGGGGTGAGGGTCCTGCTTCAATGAGCTTACATACTACAGATAATGGGGTGATACAGAAGGCAAAGGGGCTGGAGATGTGCACGGTATGGCGAGGTGGAGAGTGGGGATGCTATACACATAAACAGTGGTCAGACTTGAGCCGTGTGATCGTTTAACATAATAACCTTTATATGTTCTATGTTGTGTCTGTGGCTAAAAAAAAATGCTTGGCCAGAGGTAATTCTGTCTTTTTTTAATATTGTTGCGATGTGATCTCATCCTCGCTTTACTTTTGTCCTGCTTCTCCAACATAAAGCCCCCCAACAGAACATTCACTGCACCAGATTATGTACATTGGATGTGGAACATGTGAATGTCCCGGGGATCTTATAGTCCTGCTGTGTGTTGGGGATCCATATCCTGTTCGCAGTCTGTACATGTTAACAGGTTTTGCAGCTCCTTGCATTAGAGGGATAAGTTTCTTTTTGTGTGTCAGAGGGCAATGCACTCCTGATTATAAAGTTCCTCAGATTTGGAGGTTGCCTGTAAAAGAGGAGGAGAGAGTCCAGGAATATGGTTTTCAGACGGTCATCCTTGTGTAGGGTATGATGGAGTTTCATTGCATTTTTCCTTAGTACCGCTAGCTGCGAATTGTAGGTCATTACTAGAGGTACGTTATGTAGATTGTCTATGCTACAGGACTTCTGAGAGACTGCGGAACCACCTCAACCACGTCTTCTACAGCACCAAGAAAAAGGTCCTTCTGGAGATACAAAATTTAAGGAACACACTTTCAAAGGACTTGAAATGCAAAATGGAACAGTATTATACAACATTATGGTTGTGCCTAATAAAGAACAAGAAAAAGAAACTCCAAAGAGTTTGACTCCAAGTCGGGCTCCAACACCTTGAGTCTGGTAGGATAGAACAGAGCCCCCAACAGGACACAGACACAGGTAGAATCAGCTGTGTTATCAACTTATAGAAAAGAGAAAGGATGCCAACAGCACAATCAATTAAACCGTCTCCAACGGGGAAGCAGGAATGCAGAGTCACAACAGAACTCAAATCGAAGACTCAACATGCAAGCAATAAGAATTGAGTATGACAGCATCAGGTAGTGCAAAAAGTAAAAAGATTCTCTTTATTCCATTCCGACAAACAAAATAGCAGCAACGTTTTGACTTACATGAGTCTTATCAAGCCTGTATGGACAAGTCACTGTGCCTGTGTAAACAATGAAGGAGATGTGGTGTACTTCCACCGGTTAATGTCCAAGAAACCTGTAAGGAAAATCTCGCTGTGATACATTGCATCCCAAGTGCAGTACTCAATACAGTTTAGAATAATATGCTTATGTATGCATGAAGCCTAAAAATAGATAACATTTATATGTAAGTGTATGGTGGGCTCCCATAAGCAATTCTACTGGTGGGCCCTAGGTACCACAGTCCAGCACTGATAACTTTTTACCTGAAAACAGTTACGGCAGCAGTGCGGTACCAGAATTTCATGTAATGAGTCAGTGTCAAATGTATCAGTGTCATCAACATTGGATAGTTATTCTTTGGTGGGACTTTCTTCAAGTGGATCTACTGGAAGAAACCAGATGAATCTATTCAAAATAGATTTTGGGAAAATAAAAGCAGAAAAGATAAGGTAATCAATCTGTCTTCCCATGTTATAACAGAATCACAACACGATGTGTTAAGTAAAGGTTTACTTTTTCACCTACTAAACCAATTGATATTTTTACTACAGTAAAGGATGTCCACCTATTTGCTAGAAATTGAACTGAAGAAATTATTTTTTAAACATGTTGATGAACATAAATATCCTATTGAATATGACATGAGAGTACTTAAAGGGGTTGTCCGGCGAAAGAAAGTGGGGGTATACACTTCTGTATGGCCATATTAATGCACTTTGTAATATACATCGTGCATTAAATATGAGCCATACAGAAGTTATTCACTTACCTGCTCCGTTGCTGGCGTCCCCGTCTCCATGGTGCCGTCTAATTTCAGCGTCTAATCTCCTGATTAGACGCGCTTGCGCAGTCCGGTCTTCTCTCGTGCTGGAGAGCTGCTCCTCGTAGCTCCGCCCCGTCACGTGTGCCGATTCCAGCCAATCAGGAGGCTGGAATCGGCAATGGAACGCACAGAGCCCACGGTGCACCATGGGAGAAGACCTGCGGTCCACCGTGGGTGAAGATCCCGGCGGCCATCTTCGCAAGGTAAGTAAGAAGTCACCGGAGCGCGGGGATTCGGGTAAGTACTATCCGTTTTTTTTTTTAAAGCCCTGCATCGGGTTTGTCTCGCGCCGAACGGGGGGGCTATTGAAAAAAAAAAAAAAACCGTTTCGGCGCGGGACAACCCCTTTAAAGACTTGGAAGCATTATTGGAAGAATCGCAGGATTCAAAGAGAGGGGTGAGTAGCTTTCCTATCGTATCTATATTTAAAAAATGGGAAAACTTCCCATCCTTTAACCCCTTGAGTGGCGGGTTTCCTACGACCCTGTCGTACCCACCAGGGCAGGTTTTTTAAATGCTCTAATCATTGAATTTCAACTAATTTTGCAGTTGCGTTCCAAGAGCCATAACCTTTTCATTTTTCCACTGACACGGCCGTATGAGGGCTTGTTTTTTGCGAGACAAGTTGTACTTTATGATGGCATCATTTTTGAGTATACATAATGTATTGCATAACTTGTGTTAAAAGATTTGTAGGGAGATTAGGGGGAAAAAAAGAAATCCTGCCATTTGTTTTTTGGATTTCATTTTTACGGCGTTCAACATGCAGAATAAATAATGTGATATCATTATTCTCTGAGTCAACACAATTCCGGTGATACTAAGTTTATACAGTTTTTATGTTTCGGGGAGGAAAAAAAGAAATGGGGAAAAAAGAAAAAAGGGGCCATGTCATTAAGGGGTTAAATAATGTGCCAACTTCCTTCTCTGGGTCATTAGGACGCACGGATACCACATGTGTGATTTTATTTTACATTTTTTACAAAGTAAAGGGAGACAAGTAGAGATGAGCGAACGTACTCGTCCGAGCTTGATACTCGTTCGAGTATTAGCGTGTTCGAGATGCTCGTTACTCGTGACGAGTACCACGTGATGTTCGAGTTACTTTCACTTTCATCTCTGAGACGTTAGCGCGCTTTTCTGGCCAATAGAAAGACAGGGAAGGCATTACAACTTCCCCCTGCGACGTTCAAGCCCTATACCACCCCCCTGCAGTGAGTGGCTGGCGAGATCAGGTGTCACCCGAGTATAAAAATCGGCCCCTCCCGCGGCTCGCCACAGATTGAGGCTTTAGTCACACGGGCGTAAATACGTGCGTATATAAGCGCGTATATACTCGCGTATATACGCGCGTAAAATAACGCGTGACCATGTCCATTGCCACCAATATGTTCTATCTTTAGTAGGTGTGTTTTTACGCGCGTATATACGCGCGTATTTACGCCCGTGGGTTTTTACGCGCGTATTTACGCTCGTGTGACTAAGGCCTTATTCTGACATAGATGAGGGAAAGTGCTGTTGGTGCCGGAGCTGCTATAGGGAGAGCGTTAGGAGTTATTTTAGGCTTCAAGAACCCCAACGGTCCTTCTTAGGGCCACATCTAACCGTGTGCAGTAGTGTGGAGGCTGCTTTTTGCAGTGTTGCACTTTTTTTTTTTTTTGTATATCGGCCGTGCAGAGCATTGCGCCCTGCAGTAATTATACATACTCCAGGGCCAGTAGTTGTGAGGCAGGGACAGAAGACATATATTTATTGAATATAGGCAGTGGGCCTTTCCAAAAACATTTGGGAAAAAAAATCTATTTGGGCTGCCTGTGACTGTCCTCAGTGTACAGGGTCTGTGCTGGGTGTAGTTGTCCTCCTAATTCTTACACAGCCAGCTAAGTGTTACAGCAGGCTTGCGCAAAATTATTTCCTGGCTCTGTGTTGGCTGTTACATCACCGCTGTATTCCAGTCCACAGTGCAACAGTCTGCAGTTATTTTACATACTCCAGGGCCAGTAGTGGTGAGGCAGGGACAGAAGACATATATTTATTGAATATAGGCAGTGGGTCTTTCCAAAGACATTTGGGGAAAAAAATGTATTTGGGCTGCCTGTGACTGTCCTCAGTGTACTGGGTCTGTGCAGGGTGTAGTTGTCCTCCTAATTCATATGCAGCCAGCTAAGTGTTAGAGCAGGCTGGCGCAAAATTATTTCCTGGCTCTGCGGTGCGTTCGGTAAGCGAAGTCAGCCTCCAACCACAGGCCAATAAGCGGCACATTTAATTACAGCGTTCTGTTTCTGCACTACTGGTAATACACCATGCTGAGGGGTAGGGGTAGGCCAAGAGGACGTGGACGCGGGCGAGGACGCGGAGGCCCAAGTCAGGGTGTGGGCACAGGCCGAGCCAGTGCGGTGGCCAGGGGTAGAGGCAGGGCCAGACCGAATAATCCACCAACTGTTTCCCAAAGTGCCCCCTCGCGCCATGCCACCCTGCAGAGGTCAAGGTGCTCTACGGTGTGGCAGTTTTTCACAGAGACACCTGACGACCGACGAACTGTGGTGTGCAACCTTTGTCGCGCCAAGATCAGCTGGGGAGCCACCACCACCAGCATGCGCAGGCATATGATGGCCAAGCACCCCACAAGGTGGGACGAAGGCCGTTCACCGCCCCTGGTTTGCACCACTGCCTCTCCCCCTGTGCCCTAACCTGCCACTGAGATCCAACCCCCCTCTGAGGACACAGGCACTACCGTCTCATGGCCTGCACCCACACCCTCACCTCCGCTGTCCTCGGCCCCATCCAGTAATGTCTCTCAGCGCAGCGTCCAGACGTCCCTAGCGCCACTGTTTGAGCGCAAGCTCAAGTACGCCGCCACTCACCCGCACGCTCAAGCGTTAAACGTGCACATTGCCAAATTGATCAGCCTGGAGATGCTGCCGTATAGGCTTGTGGAAACGGAGGCTTTCAAAAGCATAATGGCGGCGGCCGACCCGCGCTACTCGGTTCCCAGTTGCCACTACTTTTCCCGATGTGCCGTCCCAGCCCTGCACGACCACGTCTCCCACAACATTGTATGCGCCTTCAGCAACGCGGTTACTGCCAAGGTCCACTTAACAACGGACACGTGGACAAGCACAGGCGGGCAGGGCCACTATATCTCCCTGACGGCACATTGGGTGAATTTAGTGGAGGCTGGGACCGAGTCAGAGCCTGGGACTGCTCACGTCCTACCCACCCCCAGAATTGCGGGCCCCAGCTCGGTGCTGGTATCTGCGGCGGTGTATGATTCCTCCACTAAACCACCCTCCTCCTCCTCCAATGCAATCTCTGTCTTGCAATCAAGATGTGTCAGCAGCAGCACGTCGCCAGCAGTCGGTGTCGCGCGGCGTGGCAGCACAGCGGTGGGCAAGCGTCAGCAGGCCGTGCTGAAACTACTCAGCTTAGGAGATAAGGGGCACACGGCCCACGAAATGCTGCAGGGTCTGACAGACCAGACCGACCGCTGGCTTGCGCCGCTGAGCCTCCAACCGGGCATGGTCGTGTGTGACAACAGCCGTAACCTGGTGGCGGCTCTGCAGCTCGGCAGCCTCACACACGTGCCATGCCTGGCCCATGTCTTTAATTTGGTGGTTCAGCGCTTTCTGAAAAGCTACCCACACTTGTCATACCTGCTCGGAAAGGTGCGCCGGGTCAGCGCACATTTCCTTAACTCCAAGACGGACGCTGCCACCCTGCGGACCCTGCAACATCGGTTTAATCTGCCAGTGCACCGACTGCTGTGCGACGTGCCCACATGGTGGAACTCTACGCTCCACATGTTGGCCAGGCTCTATGAGCAGCGTAGAGCTATAGTGGAATACCAACTCCAACATGGGCGGCGTAGTGGGAGTCAGCCTCCTCAATTCTTTACAGAAGAGTGGGCCTGGGTGGCAGACATCTGCCAGGTCCTTGGAAACTTTGAGGAGTCTACCCAGATAGTGAGCGGGGATACTGCAATCATTAGCGTCACCATTGCTCTGCTGTGACTCTTGAGAAGTTCCCTGCAAAGCATAAAGGCAGATGCTTTGCACTCGGAAACGGAGGCGTGGGAAGACAGTATGTCGCTGGATAGTCAGAGCACCCTCATGTCTATATCTCAGCGGGTTGAGGAGGAGGAGGAGGGGGAGGAGCATGAGGAGGAGGGGGAAGAGACAGCTTGGCCCACTGCTGAGGGTACACATGCTGCTTGCCTGTCATCCTTTCAGCGTGTATGGCCGGAGGAGGAGGAGGAGGATCCTGAAAGTGATCTTCCTAGTGAGGACAGCCATGTGTTGCATACAGGTACCCTGGCACACATGGCTGACTTCATGTTAGGATGCCTTTCTCGTGACCCTCGCGTTACACGCATTCTGGCCACTACGGATTACTGGGTGTACACACTGCTCGACCCACGGTATAAGGAAAACCTTTCCACTCTCATTCCCGAAGAGGAAAGGGGTTCAAGAATGATGCTATACCACAGGGCGCTGGTGGACAAACTGATGGTAAACTTCCCATCCGACAGCGCTAGTGGCAGAAGGTGCAGTTCCGAGGGCCAGGTAGCAGGGGAGGCGCAGAGATCAGGCAGCATGTACAGCGCAGGCAGGGGAACATTCTCCAAGGCCTTTGCCAGCTTTATGGCTCCCCAGCAAGACTGTGTCACCGCTCCCCAGTCAAGGCTGAGTCGGCGGGAGCACTGTAAAAGGATGGTGAGGGAGTACGTAGCCGATCGCACGACCGTCCTCGGTGAAGCTTCTGCCCCCTACAACTACTGGGTGTCGAAGCTGGACACGTGGCCTGAACTCGCGCTGTATGCCCTGGAGGTGCTTGCTTGGCCTGCGGCTAGCGTCTTGTCAGAGAGGGTGTTTAGTGCGGCTGGGGGAATCATCACGGATAAGCGTACCCGCCTGTCAACCGACAGTGCCGACAGGCTTACACTCATCAAGATGAACAAAGCCTGGATTTCCCCAGACTTCTCTTCTTCACCAGCGGACAGCAGCGATACCTAAGCAATACGTAGGCTGCACCCGCGGATGGAAGCATTGTTCTCTATCACCATCAAAAACGTGGACCTTTTAGTTTCATCAATATGTGTATAATATTCCTCCTCCTGCTCCTCCTCCTGAAACCTGACGTAATCACGCCGAACGGGCAATTTTTCTTAGGCCCACAAGGCTCAGTCATATAATTTTTCGAAACAATTTTTATACGTTTCAATGCTCATTAAAGCGTTGAAACTTGCACCTGAACCAATTTTTATTTTAACTGGGCTTCCTCCAGGCCTAGTTACCAATTAAGCCACATTAACCAAAGCGATTAATGGGTTTCACCTGCCCTCTTGGTTGGGCATGGGCAATTTTTCTGAGGTACATTAGTACTGTTGGTACACCAATTTTTTGGGGCCCTCGCCTACAGTATAATCCAATTAATTTTTTACCCACCTGCATTACAGCTGACGTTACATCAGCTGTGCTGGGCACTGCAATGGGATATATTTATGTACCGCCGGTGGGTTCCGGGGAGCCACCCATGCTGTCGTTTCACACGGAGTTGTAACTACATGTGTCCACTTCTAAAGAACCCCAGTCTGACTGGGGCATGCAGTGTGGGCCGAAGCCCACCTGCATTAAACATGACATTACCTCAGCTGTGATGGGCAATGCTATGGGATATATTTATGTGCCGCCGGTGGCTTCCTGGCACCCACCCATGCTGTCGGTCCACAGGGACTTGACAATAGGGAGTTGTACCTGCCTGTGTCTATGAATTAAAAAGCCCGGTCAGGTTGGGGCATGCAGTGTGGGCCGAAGCCCACCTGCATTTAATCTGACGTTAGCTCTGCTGTCCAGGGCACTGCAATGGGATACATTTATGTACAGCCTGTGGGTTCCAGGGAGCCACCCATGCTGTGGGTGCACACGGAATTCCCATTGCGGAGTTGTACCTGCCTGTGACTATTTATAAAAAACCGCGGTCTGACTGGGGCATGCAGACACCTTGACAGAATGAATAGTGTGTGGCACATAGGTTCCCCATTGCTATGCCCACGTGTGCAGCTCCTGATGGCGGTGGCACAGGATTATATTTCTCATTGCCTCTGTACAGCATTGTGGGCTATCGCCCCGCCCCTTTTAAAGAGGGTCGCTGCCTAGCCGTGCCAACCCTCTGCAGTGTGTGCCTGCGGTTCCTCTTCATGGCAGACGCACTTATAAATAGACATGAGTGTGGAGTGGCATGAGGGCAGCTGAAGGCTGCGCAGGGACAATTTGGTGTGCGCTGTGGACACTGGGTCGTGCAGGGGGGGGTTAGGCAGCATGTAACCCAGGAGAAGTGGCAGCGGAGTGTCATGCAGGCAGTGATTGTGCTTTGTTGGAGGTAGTGTGGTGCTTAGCTAAGGTATGCATTGCTAATGAGGGCTTTTCAGAAGTAAAAGTTGTTGGGGGGGGCCACTCTTGCCGCTATTGTGGCTTAATAGTGGGACCTGGGAACTTGAGATGCAGCCCAACATGTAGCCCCTCGCCTGCCCTATCCGTTGCTGTGTCGTTCCCATCACTTTCTTGAATTGCCCCGATTTTCACAAATGGAAACCTTAGCGAGCATCGGCGATATACAAAAATGCTCGAGTCACCCATTGACTTCAATGGGGTTCGTTACTCGAAACGAACCCTCGAGCATCGCGATAATTTCGTCCCGAGTAACGAGCACCCGAGCATTTTGGTGCTCGCTCATCTCTAAAGACAAGTGTTTTTATTTTTATTTTTTTTACTTTTTTTTATTTTTGTCCCTTTAGGGGACTTCCACAGGGACCCATCAGGACCCCCTGATCACTTTCCAGGGGTCTGATGGTGACAGCCCTTTACATGCTGAAGTGACAGCCCTTTACATGCTGCAGTCATATAGACTGCAGCATGTAAAGGGTTAACACAGCAGAAATCAGAGGTTTTCTCTGATCTCTGCTGTAAGAGCTGGTGCCTGCTTGTCCTCTGACAGCCAAGCACCAGCTCTCCCTGCCACAGAGATCATCGGCTTGCTTCTGACAAGCCGATGGTCTCTATGGCAACCTGTAAACAAAGCAGGAGATTGCCGGCATATCGGCAATATCTTCCTGCTTCTCAATGTCCTGCTTTGTTCTCTGTAGGACTGTGCAGGCTGAGCACAATGTCACAGGTTGTGGCATTATGCTCTGCAACTCCCATAGTGATACATAGCCCGGAAATCTTCCAGGCTATATCACTATCGGCAGTGGAGCTTGTCCCGGAAAATTTCCGGGCGTGCCACTCAAGGGGTTAATGTAAGTCCAGCAGTGGACATTTATATAAAAACTAGCTTACCCGTTGCGCTCTGCTGGGAAGACAGACAGACAGACATACATTCGTTTTTTTATATATAGATAACAACCAATCTCAGCTTTCATGTTACCTCGGCAGTATAAGGAATAGCAACCAATCCCAGCGCAGCTTTCATGTTACCTAAGCAGTATAATATATAACAACCAATCACAGTGCAACTTTCATTTTACCTCAGCAGTATAAGAAATAGCAATCTATCACAGTGCAGCTTTCATGTTACCTCAGCACTATAGGAAATAGCAACGAATCACAGAACAGCTTTCATTATACCTCAGTAGTATAAGAAATAGCAACCAATCACATTGCAGCTTTCATGTTACCTCAGCAGTATAAGAAGTAGCGACCAATCACAGCACAGCTTTCATGTTAACTTAGCAGTATAAGGAATAGCAACCAATCACAGCTCAGCTTTCATTATACCTCAGCCGTATAAGAAATAACAACCAATCACAGTGCAGCTTTCATGTTACCTCAGTAGTATAAGAAATAGCAACCAATCACAGCGCAGCTTTCATGTCATTTCAGCATTACAGGAAATAGCAATGAACCACAGAACTGCTTTCATTATACCTCAGTAGTATAAGAAATAGCAATCAATCACATCGCAGCTTTCATGTTACCTCAGCAGTATAAGGAATAGCAACCAATCACAGCGCAGCTTTCATGTTACCGCAGCAGTATAAGAAATAGCAACCAATCACATTGCAGCTTTCATGTTACCTCAGCAGTATAAGGAATAGCAACCAATCACAGTGCAGCTTTCATGTTACCTCAGCAGTATAAGAAATAGCAACCCATCACAGCGCAGCTTTCATGTTACCTCAGCGGTATAATATATAACAACTAATCACATCGCAGCTTTCATTTTACCTCAGCAGTATAAGAAATAGCAACCAATCACAGCGCAGCTTTCATGTTACCTCAGCAGTATAGGAAATAGCAACGAGTCACAGAACAGCTTTCATTATACCTCAGTAGTATAAGAAATAACAACCAATCACAGCACAGCTTTCATGTTACCTCAGCACTATAGGAAATAGCAACGAGTCACAGAACAGCTTTCAATATACCTCAGTAGTATAAGAAATAGCAACCAATCACATCGCAGCTTTCATGTTACCTCAGCAGTATAAGAAGTAGCAACCAATCACATCGCAGCTTTCATGTTACCTCAGCAGTATAAGGAACAGCAACCAATCACAGCGCAGCTTTCATTATACCTCAGCCGTATAAGAAGTAACAACCAATCACAGTGCAGCTTTCATGTTACCTCAGTAGTATAAGAAATAGCAACCAATCACAGCGCAGCTTTCATGTTACCTCAGCAGTATAATATGTAACAACTAGAGATGAGCGAGCACCAAAATGCTCGGGTGCTCGTTACTCGGGACGAAATTTTCGCAATGCTCGAGGGTTCGTTTCGAGTAACGAACCCCATTGAAGTCAATGGGCGACCCGAGCATTTTTGTATATCGCCGATGCTCGCTAAGGTTTTCGTTTGTGAAAATCTGGGCAATTCAAGAATGTGATGGGAACGACACAGCAACGGATAGGGCAGGCGAGGGGCTACATGTTGGGTTGCATCTCAAGTTCCCAGGTCCCACTATTAAGCCACAATAGCGGCAAGTGGGCCCCCCGCACTGTCAGCGTAAAGATCGTTCTCCTCTGCCATAGCTGTAACAGCTGTGGCAGAGAAGAACGATGTTTGCCCATTGAATTCAATGGAGCCAGCAATACAGCAGGTTCCACTGAAAGCAATGGGCTGCCGGCGATCGCAGGATGAATTGTCGGGAAGGGCTTAAATATAGAAGCCCTTCCCTGCAATTCATCCAGAAATGTGTTACAATAAAAATATATACCGGCGTATAAGGCGACGGGGCGTATAAGACGACCCCTAAACTGTCACCTTATACGCCGGCAATACAGTGGAGCAAAGAATAAAAATCATTACTCACTTCTTCTGACGTTCTGCGCCGCTCCTGCAGGCTGTCGCTCCCTCCTGGTCCACGGCAGAGCATTGCTTTCTGGACGCAGGGCTTGAAATCCCCGCCTCCAGAAACACAGCCAATCACAGCCATTTAATGACATCATTGTCATTGGCTGTGATTGGCTGAAGGCACGTGGGTTTCTGGAGGCGGGGATTTAAAGCCCTTCGTAGAGAAATCAATGCTCTTCCGGGAACCAGGAGGGAGCGACAGCCTGCAGCAGCGCCGCAGAACGTCAGAAGAAGTGAGTAATGATTTTTATTCTTTGCTCCACTGTATTGCCGGCGTATAAGGTGACAGTTGGGGGGTCGTCTTATACGCCCCGTCGCCTTATACGCCGGTATATATTTTTATTGTAACACATTTCTGGATGAATTGCAGGGAAGGGCTTATATATTTAAGCCTTTCCCGACAATTCATCCTGCGATCGCCGGCAGCCCATTGCTTTCAGTAGAACCTGCTGTATTGCTGGCTCCATTGAATTCAATGGGCAAACATCGTTCTTCTCTGCCACAGCTGTTACAGCTGTGGCAGAGAAGAATGATTTGTCTTCTATATGTTCTCAATGGGGTCGGCGCTGCTGCTGCCGGCCCCATTGAGCACATATAGAGAAGAGAACAGGAATCGCAGATCGCACATAGGTGCGATCTGCGATTTCTATGGCCTTAAGAAGGACCGTTGGGGTTCTTGAAACCTAAAATACTCCTAACACTCTCCCTATAGCAGCTGCACCAAGATACCACTTTCCCTGAACTAATGTCAGAATGCATCTGTGGTGAGCCGCGGGAGGGGCAGATTTTAATACTCGGGTGACACCTAATCTCGCCAGCCACTCACTGCAGGGGGGTGGTATAGGGCTTGAACGTTGCAGGGGGAAGTTGTAATGCCTTCCCTGTCTTTCTATAGGCCAGAAAAGCGCGCAAATTTCTCAGGGAAGAAAATGAAAGTAACTCGAACACCGCGTGGTACTCGTTACGAGTAATGAGCATCTTGAACACCCTAATACTTGAACGAGTATCAAGCTCGGACGAGTATGCTCGCTCATCTCTAATAACAACCAATCACAGCGCAGATTTCATTTTACCTCAGCATTCTCAATATCCAGCAATTGTTTTGCAAACATTCGTTGGATGCATTATTTTGTAGTTGAACACGCATCCCGTTGCTCATAATGCCTTTTTCTTTCTTGCTTGAGATGGAAATCGAACGATCTACGTCTGAGGGGCATAACTGTCGATGATGCTCGCACACGTGCCACCTATCGTAGGATAGTTGTACTATTCTGGAAATCTTCGCAGGAGTGTAATCAACAACTTCCCAAAGTTTCATGGCGATCGGATGAATGGTGTAGTGATGCATAAAGGACAGACAGACAGACATTCGTTTTTATATCTATAGATGATTTGATGAATCTACTTCATAACATTGGTACATATAATTAGTCTAAAGATGAATGGGAAGTGTTACAATCACTGAGTGCTATTAAGGATGTTGTGTATATAAACATGCTGATAAAGGAGGGGACGTTGTAATATAGCCAAATGATAAATATGAAGAACAAGCCTTTACATTATTAAATAATAAGGTTTGTTATAAGAGATTACAATTCAATCTATTTTAAAACCTTAACATAGGAAATTGTGTCAAATTTTGGCAACAGCTTGTGAGCAAGGTATAATCTCTCACAAGGATTTGGATGGGCTAAGTGTGGAGACTCCCCGTATACTGACATTTTAGCTAATCCCAAAAATACTCAACAATCTGTATGACCCCCAGGGAAGCCTACTGTGGCAGGCAAGAGGTTGATATGAGGTAATTTGTCATTTTGTAGACCATTATTTAAAATCTTTGGTGATGGAATTGCCCTCATTTATTAAACACACTGCAACTGTATTAAACAGATTGAATGGCCTCATTTTGGATGATGCCCCTTCCTCAGTACTTTGCGCTTCTCTCCAGAAGCACACACCACAACACTTAATGTGTGCTCCCAACAAAGTACTGAGGATAGGGCACTACAGCCCTCGAAATGCATTTATGTATGCTGCTCTAAAAAAAATAGGAGCAGTTGAGCTAAATTTATTGTCTTGCACTTCTCTTTAAGAAAGCTAGCGTCTACACTCATTTTTTTCCCTTTTATTTAAGGATGTGATGGTTTTGGGGGTAAGCTGCACTGTTTTTTAAAAAAAAAAAGGTTTACACCACCAAAATTTGTGTTTTCCTTCCTACAAAAACTAAGAATATGTCTTACGAAGACTTTAACTTCCCGGGTGATGCTCCACCCCCTCTTTTTTCCATAATTTTTCAATAATTTTGGACAATGACATGATTCTGACGTGGAATCATTAGGTATGCATCCATTATGAAGATGTAAAGAAGGCAGTGGCTTCTTTTTTAATGGCTAGCAATTTGGATCAACCAAATTATTAATATTATTGGAATTAGAATCATAGAATGGTAGAGTCTGAAGCGTCCTCCAGGATCATCTGGTCCAACCCCCTGCTCAGTACAGAATTAATTTTGAAGTGTTTTTTTATGTATTTAAGGATGTTTTTTTTCAAATTACAGGGGGCTGCAATGGTGGCGGCCTACTGCTCCTCATTTTCTAACCTGTTCCTGGGAGCTGGGAAAGAGATGTCTTTATTGCTAATCCAATCCATTTTATTAATAAAGTTCAAAATTGGATAAGATATATAGAGGATGTGTTTTTTGTGTGGGCTGGGTCTATGAAAGATTTGCACTCATTTATGGCCCTGTTGAATGAAAACACAATCAATGTGAAGTTAACCTACAAGTGTGGCCATGAGTTGGAGTTTTTAGATCTTAAAATTGAAGTTGATGAGTATGGAAGAATATTAACAGACATGTATAGGAAACTAACTGCTAGAAATTCATTTTACATGCTGAATCAGCACATTTACTATCAGTTATAAATGGAATAACTACTGGACAATTTTCTAAGGGCCAGACACATTTGTACAGAGGAGACATTTGAGGTGTAATCAGAGGATTTGAAACATCGTTTCCAACAGAGAGGGTATAGTAACAGGAATATAAAGAGAAGATTAGAGATGAGCGAACACCAAAATGTTCGGGTGTTCGTTATTCGGAACGAACTTCCCGCGATGTTCGAGGGTTCGTTTCGAACAACGAACCCCATTGAAGTCAATGGGCGACCAGAGCATTTTTGTATTTCGCCGATGCTCGCTAAGGTTTTCATGTGTGAAAATCTGGGCAATTCAAGAAAGTGATGGGAACGACACAGCAACGGATAGGGCAGGCGAGGGGCTACATGTTGGGCTGCATCTCAAGTTCACAGGTCCCACTATTAAGCCACAATACCGGCAAGAGTGCCCCCCCCCCCCCCCTCCCAACAACTTTTACTTCTGAAAAGCCCTCATTAGCATGGCATACCTTTGCTAAGCACCACACTACTTCCAACAAAGCACAATCACTGCCTGCATGACACTCCACTGACACTTCTCCTGGGTTACATGCTGCCCAACCGCCCCCCCTCCCCCCCACAGCGCACACCAAAGTGTCCCTGGGCAGCCTTCAGCTGCCCTCATGCCACACCACGCTCATGTCTATTTAGAATTGCGTCTGCCATGACGAGGGACCACAGGCACACACTGCAGAGGTTGGCACGGCTAGGCAGCGACCCTCTTTAAAAGTGGCGGAGCGATAGCCCACAATGCTGTACAGAAGCAATGAGAAATAGAATCCTGTGCCACCGCCATCAGGAGCTGCACACGTGGGCATAGCAATGGGAAACCTATGTGCCACACACTATTCATTCTGTCAAGGTGTCTGCATGCCCCAGTCAGACCGGGCTTTTTAATTCATAGACACAGGCAGGTACAACTCCCTATTGTATAGTCCCTGTCGACCCACAGCATGGGTGGCTCCCTGGAACCCACCGGCGGTACACAGAAATATCCCATTGCATTGCCCAACACAGCTGAGGTAGTAATGTCGTGCTTAATGCAGGTGGGCTTCGGCCCACACTGCATGCCCCAGTCTGACTGGGGTTCTTTATAAGTGTACAGATGTAGTAAAAACTCCGTGTGCACCTACAGCATGGGTGGGTGCCAGGAAGCCACCGGCGGTACATAGAAATATCCCATTGCATTGCCCAACACAGCTGAGGTAGTAATGTTGTGCTTAACCCTTTCCAATCCAATTTGTATATGGTTTTCCTAGGGGGCTTACTCTTTTTCTGCCGTTATACAACGGCGCTATATGCTGGCTAAAGCCAGTACTGCATGAGCTGACACGTAGGATAGGCTCCGACAGCAGAGAGGCTGGCAATATACAGTAAGAGAACCCCGACGGACGTCTACCAACAACGGAGCTGTACAGCCTTAAACCCTAATGTCTTCACAGGTCACACAGTGGACTGGAAAGGGTTAATGCAGGTGGGTTTCGGCCCACACTGCATGCCCCAGTCAGACTGGGTTTCTTTATAAGTGGAAACAGATGCATTTATAATTCCCTGTGGACCCACAGCATGGGTGGGTGCCAGGAAGCCACCGGCAGTACATAGAAATATCCCATTGCATTGCCCAACACAGCTGAGGTAGTAATGTCGTGCGTAATACAGGTGGGCTTCGGCCCACACTGCATGCCCCAGTCTGACCGGGGTTCTTTACAAGTGGACACATGTAGGTTAAACTCCCTGTGGACCCACTGCCTGGGTGGGTGCCAGGAAGCCACCGGCGGTACATAGAAATATCCCATTGCATTGCCCAACACAGCTGAGGTAGTAATGTCGTGCGTAATACAGGTGGGCTTCGGCCCACACTGCATGCCCCAGTCAGACTGGGGTTCTTTAGAAGTGGACACATGTAGGTTAAACGCCCTGTGGACCCACTGCCTGGGTGGGTGCCAGGAAGCCACCGGCGGTACATAGAAATATCCCATTGCATTGCCCAACACAGCTGAGGTAGTAATGTCGTGCGTAATACAGGTGGGCTTCGGACCACACTGCATGCCCCAGTCAGACTGGGGTTCTTTAGAAGTGTACAGATGTATTAAAAACTCCGTGTGCACCTACAGCATGGGTGGCTCCCTGGAACCCACCGGCGGTACATAAAAATATCCCATTGCATTGCCCAACACAGCTGAGGTAACGTCAGCTGTAATGCAGGTGGGCTAAAAATTAATTTGATTACACTGTAGGCGAGGGCCCACAAAAATTGCTGTATCAACAGTACTAATGTACATCCCAAAAATTGGCCATGGCCAGCCAAGAGGGCAGGTGAAACCCATTAATCGCTTTGGTTAATGTGGCTTAAGTGGTAACTAGGCCTGGAGGCAGCCCAGTGTAACGAAAAATTGGTTCAAGTTAAAGTTCCAACGCTTTTAAGCGCATTGAAACTTATAAAAATTGTTCAGAAAAATTATTTGAGTGAGCCTTGTGGCCCTAAGAAAAATTGCCCGTTCAGCGTGATTACGTGAGGTTTCAGGAGGAGGAGCAGGAGGAGGAGGAGGAATATTAGACACAGATTGATGAAGCAGAAATGTCCCCGTTTTGGATGGTGAGAGAGAACGTAGCTTCCATCCGCGGGTGCAGCCTACGTATTGCTTACGTATCGCTGCTGTCTGCTGGTGGAGAACAGAAGTCTGGGGAAATCCAGCCTTTGTTCATCTTGATGAGTGTTAGCCTGTCGGCACTGTCGGTTGACAAGCGGCTACGCTTATCTGTGATGATTCCCCCAGCCGCACTAAACACCCTCTCCGACAAGACGCTAGCCGCAGGACAAGCAAGCAGCTCCAGGGCATACAGCGCTAGTTCAGGCCACGTGTCCAGCTTCGACACCCAGTATTTGTAGGGGGCAGAGGCGTCACCAAGGATGGTCGTGCGATCCGCTACGTACTCCCTCACCATCCTTTTACAGTGCTCCCGCCGACTCAGCCGTGACTGGGGAGCGGTGACACAGTCTTGGTGGGGAGCCATAAAGCTGGCCAGGCCCTTAAAGACTGTTGCACTGCCTGGGATGTACATGCTGCTCGATCTACGCACATCCCCTGCTACCTTGCCCTCGGTACTGCGCCTTCTGCCACTAGCGCTGTCGGCTGGGAATTTTACCATCAGCTTGTCCGCAAGGGTCCTGTGGTATAGCAACAGTCTCGAACCCCTTTCCTCTTCGGGAATCAGAGTGGGCAGGTTCTCCTTATACCGTGGATCGAGCAGTGTGTACACCCAGTAATCCGTCGTGGCCAGAATGCGTGTAACGCGAGGGTCACGAGAAAGGCATCCTAACATGAAGTCAGCCATGTGTGCCAGGGTACCTGTACGCAACACATGACTGTCTTCACTAGGAAGATCACTTTCAGGATCCTCCTCCTCCTCCTCCTCAGGCCATACACGCTGAAAGGATGACAGGCAATCAGCCGGTGTACCGTCAGCAGCGGCCCAAGCTGTCTCTTCCCCCTCCTCCTCATCCTCCTCATGCTCCTCCTCCTCCTCCTGTACGCGCTGAGAAATAGACAGGAGGGTGCCCTGACTATCCAGCGGCATACTGTCTTCCCCCGCCCCCGTTTCCGAGCGCAAAGCAGCTGCCTTTATGGTTTGCAGGGAATTTCTCAAGATGCATAGCAGAGGAATGGTGACGCTAATGATTGTAGCATCGCCGCTCACCACCTGGGTAGACTCCTCAAAATTACCAAGGACATGGCAGATGTCTGCCAACCAGGCCCACTCTTCTGAAAGGAATTGAGGAGGCTGACTCTCACTGCGCCGCCCATGTTGGAGTTGGTATTCCACTATAGCTCTACGTTGTTCATAGAGCCTGGCCAACATGTGGAGCGTAGAGTTCCACCGTGTGGGCACGTCGCACAGCAGTCGGTGCACTGGCAGCTTAAAGTGATGTTGCAGGGTGCGCAGGGTGGCAGCGTCCGTGTGGGACTTGCGAAAATGTGCGCAGAGTCGGCGCGCCTTTACGAGCAGGTCTGACAAGCGTGGGTAGCTTTTCAGAAAGCGCTGAACCACCATATTAAAGACGTGGGCCAGGCATGGCACGTGCGTGAGGCTGCCGAGCTGCAGAGCCGCCACCAGGTTACGGCCGTTGTCACACACGACCATGCCCGGTTGGAGGCTCAGCGGCGCAAGCCAGCGGTCGGTCTGCTGTGTCAGACCCTGCAGCAGTTCGTGGGCCGTGTGCCTCTTATCGCCTAAGCTGAGTAGTTTCAGCACGGCCTGCTGACGCTTGCCCACCGCTGTGCTGCCACACCGCGCGACACCGACTGCTGGCGACATGCTGCTGCTAACACATCTTGATTGCGAGACAGAGGAGGAGGAGGAGGAGGGTGCTTTAGTGGAGGAAGCATACACCTCCGCAGATACCACCACCGAGCTGGGGCCCGTAATTCTGGGGGTGGGTAGGACATGAGCGGTCCCAGGCTCTGACTCTGTCCCAGCCTCCACTAAATTCACCCAATGTGCCGTCAGGGAGATGTAGTGGCCCTGCCCGCCTGTGCTTGTCCACGTGTCCGTAGTTAAGTGGACCGTGGCAGTAACCGCGTTGGTGAGGGCGCGTACAATGTTGCGGGAGACGTGGTCGTGCAGGGCTGGGACGGCACATCGGGAAAAGTAGTGGCGACTGGGAACTGAGTAGCGCGGGGCCGCCGCCTCCATGATACTTTTGAAGGACTCCGTTTCCACAACCCTATACGGCAGCATCTCAAGGCTGATGAATTTTGCTATGCGGACGGTTAACTTTTGAGCGTGCGGGTGCGTGGCGGCGTACTTGCGCTTGCGCTCCAACAGTTGCGCAAGCGACGGCTGGACGGTGCGCTGAACTACACTGCTGGATGGGGCCGAGGACAGCGGAGGTGAGGGTGTGGGTGCAGGCCAGGAGACGGTAGTGCCTGTGTCCTGAGAGGGGGGTTGCATCTCAGTGGCAGGTTGGGGCACAGGGGGAGAGGCAGGGGTGCAAACCGGAGGCGCTGAACGGCCTTCGTCCCACCTTGCGGGGTGCTTGGCCATCATATGTCTGCGCATGGTGGTGGTGGTGAGGCTGTTGGTGTTGGCTCCCCGGCTGAGCTTTGCGCGACAAAGGTTGCACACCACTGTTCGTCGGTCGTCAGGCGTCTCTGTGAAAAACTGCCAGACCTTAGAGCACCTCGGCCTCTGCAGGGTGGCATGGCGCGAGGGGGCGCTTTGGGAAACACTTGGTGGATTATTCGGTCTGGCCCTGCCTCTACCCCTGGCCACCGCACTGCCTCTTGCAACCTGCCCTGCTGATGCCCTTGACTCCCCCTCTGAAGACCTGTCCTCCTGAGTAAGCGTTGCACACCAGGTGGGGTCAGTCACCTCATCGTCCTGCTGCTCTTCCTCCGAATCCTCTGTGCGCTGCTCCCTCGGACTTACTGCCCTTACTACTACCTCACTGCAAGACAACTGTGTCTGATCGTCATCGTCCTCCTCACCCACAGAAAGTTGTTGAGACAGTTGGCGGAAGTCCCCAGCCTCTTCCCCCGGACCCCGGGAACTTTCGAATGGTTGGGCATCAGTGACGATAAACTCCTCTGGTGGGAGAGGAACCGCTGCTGCCCAATCTGAGCAGGGGCCCGAGAACAGTTCCTGGGAGTGTTCCCGCTCCTGAGCAGGTGTTATTGTAGTGGAGTGAGGAGGCTGGGAGGAAGGAGGAGCAGCAGACAGAGGATTCGGATTGGCAGCAGTGGACGGCGCAGAACTGCGGGTAGACGATAGGTTGCTCGAAGCACTTTCTGCCATCCAGGACAGGACCTGCTCACACTGCTCATTTTCTAATAACCGTCTCCCGCGTGGACCCATTAATTGGGCGATGAATGTGGGGACACCAGAAACGTGCCTCTCTCCTAATCGCGCAGCAGTCGGCTGCGACACACCTGGATCAGGAGCTTGGCCTGTGCCCACACCCTGACTTGGCCCTCCGCGTCCTCGGCCGCGTCCACGTCCTCTAGGCCTACCCCTACCCCTCAGCATGCTGTATTACCAGTGATTTGATTTCACAGGCAGCTAATAAATTGGCGCAAGACTGCAGGCCAAATATAATTTTTTCCCTTTTTTGAAAATGAAAGGCCCCACTGCCTCTAGTGAATGAATAATCTAAGTTTAATAACTGTGCTGTTTTCCTGCTAATGTGTCACAGAACGTGAGGGTAGCAGAGTGATTAACTGTGGCAGAGCAGGTATTTTTTTTCCCAATTAAGGAAAGCAAATGGCGAAGCCAGGAGTAAAACGTAGCTGGGTGCGTCTGATTTTTACAGGTTGCACACGCAGCCGACACGTGTCCACCGCCCTTAGGACGGACAGAGGCAGGACAAATAGAATTATTTTCCGTTTTTTTGCACCAAAAGGCAGCACTGCGTATATTCTATGAACATGAGAAGTGTAATAACTGTGCTGTTTTCCTGCTAATGTGTCACAGAACGTGAGGGTAGCAGAGTTATTAACTGTGGCAGAGCAGGTATTTTTTTTCCCAATTAAGGAAAGCAAATGGCGAAGCCAGGAGTAAAACGTAGCTGGGTGCGTCTGATTTTTACAGGTTGCACACGCAGCCGACACGTGTCCACCGCCCTTAGGACGGACAGAGGCAGGACAAATAGAATTATTTTCCGTTTTTTTGCACCAAAAGGCAGCACTGCGTATATTCTATGAACATGAGAAGTTTAATAACTGTGCTGTTTTCCTGCTAATGTGTCACAGAACGTGAGGGTAGCAGAGTTATTAACTGTGGCAGAGCAGGTATTTTTTTTCCCAATTAAGGAAAGCAAATGGCGAAGCCAGGAGTAAAACGTAGCTGGGTGCGTCTGATTTTTACAGGTTGCACACGCAGCCGACACGTGTCCACCGCCCTTAGGACGGACAGAGGCAGGACAAATAGAATTATTTTCCGTTTTTTTGCACCAAAAGGCAGCACTGCGTATATTCTATGAACATGAGAAGTTTAATAACTGTGCTGTTTTCCTGCTAATGTGTCACAGAACGTGAGGGTAGCAGAGTTATTAACTGTGGCAGAGCAGGTATTTGTTTTCCCAATTAAGGAAAGCAAATGGCGAAGCCAGGAGTAAAACGTAGCTGGGTGCGTCTGATTTTTACAGGTTGCACACGCAGCCGACACGTGTCCACCGCCCTTAGGACGGACAGAGGCAGGACAAATAGAATTATTTTCCGTTTTTTTGCACCAAAAGGCAGCACTGCGTATATTCTATGAACATGAGAAGTTTAATAACTGTGCTGTTTTCCTGCTAATGTGTCACAGAACGTGAGGGTAGCAGAGTTATTAACTGTGGCAGAGCAGGTATTTTTTTTCCCAATTAAGGAAAGCAAATGGCGAAGCCAGGAGTAAAACGTAGCTGGGTGCGTCTGATTTTTACAGGTTGCACACGCAGCCGACACGTGTCCACCGCCCTTAGGACGGACAGAGGCAGGACAAATAGAATTATTTTCACTTGTTTTACAAGCAAAAGGCAGCACTGTGTATATTCAATGAATAATAACTGTGTTGTGGCCCTGCCTACACAATTCTTTCCCTGCAGTATCAATGGAGGGTGGAATGCTCTGCAGAGGCGATTTTGAGAAGCAAAAAAAAATGCAGCACAGCTAACAGCAGCCTGGACAGTACTGCACACGGATAAATATGGCCCTAGAAAGGACCGTTGAGGTTCTTGAAGGCTACACTCACTCCTAACACTCTCCCTGCCTATGCAGCACTTCTGTCCCTAATGCCGGGTGCAACGCTCTGCAGAGCCGATTTTGAGGGGAAAAAAATTGCCACTGCTAACAGCAGCCAACACACAGCTATCAGTGGCCCTAATAAGGACCTTTGGGGGGTCTTGAAGCCTACACTAACTACCAATTCTTTCCCTACAGCAGCTCCGGTACAAACAGCACTGTCCCTCATCTAACTCACACGGCATCTGAGCCGAACCGCGGGAGGGGCCGACTTTTATGTTCGGGTGACACCTGATCTTCCCAGCCACTCACAGCAGGGGGGTGGTATAGGGCTTGAACGTCACAGGGGGAAGTTGTAATGCCTTCCCTGTCTTTCAATTGGCCAAAAAAAGCGCGCTAACGTCTCAGGGAAGGAAGTGAAAGTAACCAGAACACCGCATGGTGTTCGCTACGAATAACGAACATCCCGAACACCCTAATATTCGCACGAATATCAAGCTCGGAAGAACACGTTCGCTCATCTCTAGAGAAGATATATAACTGCTAATAAAGCAAGGAGATAACAATTATTATGTCAAATTGTGAAATCTGAGTCAGTAAATCAGCAGACACAACCAGTACGACTCATTACTACATTGAATGCACATTGGAATGATATGTTTAACATCATAAGGAAGCATTGGAATATTTTGAAATCTGACCCAGTTTTGAATAAATGTATTACTGAATGACCTATGGTTACAGCTAAGAGAGCTCAAAATCTTTGGGATACATTAATCCACAGTCATTATGTATTACTGAGTAATGTTATCTTTAAATCTATGGGCTCTAAATGGGGACGTTCTGTATGTGAGGACTGTTGTGTATGATCTAATATTGACCAGGCGTTTAGGTTTACTGATGTAAGTGGGGGGAAAATCAGAGCATTTGTCTTCTAATATAGATGCGTTAGTGTATTATGCATACTATCCCTAGGGCCAATAAGGCCGAAGATTGTATTGATGTATCCTCCTCAAAAATGATATCAAGAACTTTAAGTTGTGTCATCAGGGTAATTCCAAAGTATTGAGGTTTATAGCCATTGTTCTGGTAAATTTAGGTATTGGGGAAGGCAATATTGACAAAATCTGGCACAATTGGAGAGTAAGTGGATCTTCCGTTTAGGGACTTTGGTCCCTGGGGGTCTAAATGAGAATTTTGACTTGAATTCATTTGTCACTCTTTTTAACAGTTTTTTGGATGTTTTTTTTTATTAATAAATGTAATGAATTTGTATTTTTGAGTTTTTCAGGTTTTAATTTTATTTATGAATGTAGGCCATGGATGTTTAGAAGGAGTGGTCCTTTGCCATGAAAATGATGAATGCTAAAGCTGAATAAAAGTCTATGACATCTTGGAATATGAGATGATTTGATTGCTCTGAAAAAGTTCATGAAAAAGCATTATAGGCTGAAAAACAATGACATTCTTTTTCTATATGGACAATTTGAATGTTTTAGCACAAATATTTATTGGAATAGCCTTCTTGAATTTCTTGGTGATATATATTTTTGGAATTTCGTATGCTCATTTACACAACGACATTGTATTTCCTATCGCTTGTGTTTTTACATTAACATGGAACATTCATGTTGATGTTGTATTGTATTTAGATATGGTAAGTATACTTCAATATTAGAGATGAGCGAGCACCAAAATGCTCGGGTGCTCGTTACTCGGGATGAAATTTTCGCGATGCTCGAGGGTTCGTTTTGAATAACGAACCCTATTGAAGTCAACGGGCGACCCGAGCATTTTTGTATATCGTCGATGCTCGCTAAGGTTTCCATTTGTGAAAATCTGGGCAATTCAAGAAAGTGATGGGAACAACACAGAAACGGATAGGGCAGGCGAGGGGCTACATGTTGGGCTACATCTCAAGTTCCCAGGTTCCACTATTAAGCCACAATAGCGGCAAGAGTGCCCCCCCCCCTCCCAACAATTTTTACTTCTGAAAAGCACTCATTAGCAATGCATACCTTGGCTAAGCACCACACTACCTCCAACAAAGCACAATCACTGCCTGCATGACACTCCGCTGCCACTTCTCCTGGGTTAGATGCTGCCCAAAACCCCCCCCCCCCCGCACGACCCAGTGTCCACAGCGCACACCAAATTGTCCCTGCGCAGCCTTCAGCTGCCCTCATGCCACACCACCCTCATGTCTATTTATAAGTGCGTCTGCCATGAGGAGGAACCGCAGGCACACACTGCAGAGGGTTGGCACGGCTAGGCAGCGACCCTCTTTAAAAGGGGCGGGGCGATAGCCCACAATGCTGTACAGAAGCAATGAGAAATCCAATCCTGTGCCACCTCCATCTGGAGCTGCACGCGTGGGCATAGCAATGGGGAACCTATGTGCCGCACACTATTCATTCTGTCAAGGTGTCTGCATGCCCCAGTCAGACCGCGGTTTTTTATAAATAGTCACAGGCAGGTACAACTCCGCAATGCGAATTCTGTGTGCACCCACAGCATGGGTGGCTCCCTGGAACCCACCGGCTGTACATAAATGTATCCCCTTGCAGTGCCCTGGACAGCAGAGCTAACGTCAGATTAAATGCAGGTGGGCTTCGGCCTACACTGCGTGCCCCAACCTGACCAGGGTTTTTAATTCATAGACACAGGCAGGTACAACTCCCTTTTGTGAAGTCCCTGTGGACCGACAGCATGGGTGGCTCCCTGGAACCCACCGGCGGTACATAAATATATCCCATTGCAGTGCCCAGCACAACTGAGGTAATGTCATGTTTAATGCAGGTGGGCTTCGGCCCACACTGCATGCCCCAGTCAGACTGGGGTTCTTTAGAAGTGGACACATGCAGTTACAACTCCGTGTGGACCGTCAGCATGGGTGGCTCCCTGGAACCCACCGGCGGTACAAAAATATATCCCATTGCATTGCCCATCACAGCTGAGGTAATGTCATGTTAAATGCAGGTGGGCTTCGGCCCACACTGCATGCCCCAGTCAGACTGGGGTTCTTTAGAAGTGGACACATGCAGTTACAACTCCGTGTGGACCGACAGCATGGGTGGGTGCCAGGAAGCCACCGGCGGTACATAAATATATCCCATTGCAGTGCCCAGCACAGCTGAGGTAATGTCATGTTTAATGCAGGTGGGCTTCGGCCCACACTGCATGCCCCAGTCAGACTGGGGTTTTTTAGAAGTGGACACATGCAGTTACAACTCCGTGTGGACCGACAGCATGGGTGGCTCCCTGGAACCCACCGGCGGTACATAAATATATCCCATTGCATTGCCCATCACAGCTGAGGTAATGTCATGTTAAATGCAGGTGGGCTGTGGCCCACACTGCATGCCCCAGTCAGACTGGGGTTCTTTAGAAGTGGACACATGCAGTTACAACTCCCTGTGGACCGACAGCATGGGTGGGTGCCAGGAAGCCACCGGCGGTACATAAATATATCCCATTGCAGTGCCCAGCACAGCTGATGTAACGTTAGCTTTAATGCAGGTGGGCAAAAAATTAATTGGATTACACTGTAGGCAAGGGCCCCAAAAAATTGGTGTACCAACAGTACTAATGTACCTCAGAAAAATTGCCCATGCCCAACCAAGACGGCAGGCGAAACCCATTAATCGCTTTGGTTAATGTGGCTTATTTTTGTAACTAGGCCTGGAGGCAGCCCAGTTAAAATAAAAATTGGTTCAGGTGCAAGTTTCAACGCTTTAATGAGCATTGAAACGTATAAAAATTGTTTACAAAAATTATATGACTGAGCCTTGTGGGCCTAAGAAAAATTGCCCGTTCGGCGTGATTACGTGAGGTTTCAGGAGGAGGAGGAGGAGGAGGAGGATGAATATAATACATAGATTGATGAAGCTAAAAGGTCTCCGTTTTTTATGGTGATAGAGAACGATGCTTCCATCCGCGGGTGCAGCCTATGTATTGTTTAGGTATCGCTGCTGTCCACTGGTGGAGAAGAAAAGTCTGGGGAAATCCAGGCTTTGTTCATCTTGATGAGTGTAAGCCTGTCGGCACTGTCGGTTGACAGGCGGGTACGCTTATCCGTGATGATTCCCCCAGCCGCACTAAACATCCTCTCTGTCAAGATGCTAGCCGCAGGACAAGCAAGCACCTCCAGGGCATAGAGCGCGAGTTCAGGCCACGTGTCCAGCTTCGACACCCAGTAGTTGTAGGGGGCAGAGGCGTCACGGAGGACGGTCGTGCGATCGGCTACGTACTCCCTCACCATCCTTTTACAGTGCTCCCGCCGACTCAGCCTTGACTGGGGAGCGGTGACACAGTCTTGCTGGGGAGCCATAAAGCTGGCAAAGGCCTTAGAGAGTGTTCCCCTGCCTGTGCTGTACATGCTGCCTGATCTTCGCGCCTCCCCTGCTACCTGGCCCTCGGAACTGCGCCTTTTGGCACTAGCGCTGTCGGATGGGAATTTTACCATCAGCTTCTCCGCCAGGGTCCTGTGGTATAGCATCACTCTCGAACCCCTTTCATCTTCGGGTATGAGAGTGGAAAGGTTCTCCTTATACCGTGGGTCGAGCAGTGTGTACACCCAGTAATCCGTAGTGGCCAGAATGCGTGTAACGCGAGGGTCACAAGAAAGGCATCCTAACATGAAGTCAGCCATGTGTGCCAGGGTACCTGTATGCAACACATGGCTGTCCTCACTTGGAAGATCACTTTCAGGATCCTCCTCCTCCTCCTCAGGCCATACACGCTGAAAGGATGACAGGCAAGCAGCATGGGTACCCTCAGCAGTGGGCCAAGCTGTCTCTTCCCCCTCCTCCTCATGCTCCTCCACCTCCTCCTCCTCAACGCACTGAGATTTAGACAGGAGGGTGCTCTGACTATCCAGCGACATACTGTCTTCCCCCGCCTCCGTTTCCGAGCACAAAGCGTCTGCCTTTATGCTTTGCAGGGAACTTCTCAAGATGCATAGCAGAGGAATGGTGACGCTAATGATTGCAGCATCGCCGCTCACCATCTAGGTAGACTCCTCAAAGTTTCCATGGACCTGGCAGATGTCTGCCAACCAGGCCCACTCTTCTGTAAAGAATTGAGGAGGCTGACTCCCACTGCGCCGCCCATGTTGGAGTTGGTATTCCACTATAGCTCTACGCTGCTCATAGAGCCTGGCCAACATGTGGAGCGTAGAGTTCCACCGTGTGGGCACATCGCACAGCAGTCGGTGCACTGGCAGATTAAACCGATGTTGCAGGGTGCGCAGGGTGGCAGCGTCCGTGTGGGACTTGCGGAAATGTGCGCAGAGCCGGCGCACCTTTCCGAGCAGGTCTGACAAGCGTGGGTAGCTTTTCAGAAAGCGCTGAACCACCAAATTAAAGATGTGGGCCAGGCATGGCACGTGCGTGAGGCTGCCGAGCTGCAGAGCCGCCACCAGGTTACGGCCGTTGTCACACACGACCATGCCCGGTTGGAGGCTCAGAGGCGCAAGCTAGCGGTCGGTCTGGTCTGTCAGACCCTGCAGCATTTTGTGGGCCGTGTGCCTCTTCTCTCCTAAGCTGAGTAGTTTCAGCACGGCCTGCTGACGCTTGCCCACCGCTGTGCTGCCACGCCGCGCGACACCGACTGCTGGCGATGTGCTACTGCTGACACATCTTGATTGCGAGACAGAGGTTGCGTAGGAGGAGGAGGAGGGTGGTTTAGTGGAGGAAGCATACACCACTGCAGATACCAGCACCGAGTTGGGGCCCGCAATTCTGGGGGTGGGTAGGACGTGAGCGGTCCCAGGCTCTGACTCTGTCCCAGCCTCCACTAAATTCACCCAATGTGCCGTCAGGGAGATATAGTGGCTCTGCCCGCCTGTGCTTGTCCACGTGTCCGTTGTTAAGTGGACCTTGCCAGTAACCGCGTTGGTGAGGGCGCGTACAATGTTGCGGGAGACGTGGTCGTGCAGGGCTGGGACGGCACATCGGGAAAAGTAGTGGCGACTGGGAACAGAGTAGCGCAGGGCCGCTGCCGCCATCATGCTTTTGAAAGCCTCCGTTTCCACAAGCCTATACGGCAGCATCTCCAGGCTGATCAATTTGGCTATGTGCACGTTTAACGCTTGAGAGTGTGGGTGCGTGGCGGCGTACTTGCGCTTGCGCTCAAACACTTGCGCTAGCAACGGCTGGACGGTGGGCTGAGAGACATTGGTGGATGGGGCCGAGGACAGCGGAGGTGAGGGTGTGGGTGCAGGCCAGGAGACGGTAGTGCCTGTGTCCTGAGAGGGGGGTTGGATCTCAGTGGCAGGTTGGGGCACAGGGGGAGAGGCAGTGGTGCAAACCGGAGGCGGTGAATGGCCTTCGTCCCACCTTGTGGGGTGCTTGGCCATCATATGTCTGCGCATGCTGGTGGTGGTGAGGCTGGTGGTGGTGGCTCCCCGGCTGATCTTGGCGCGACAAAGGTTGCACACCACTGTTCGTCGGTCGTCTGCACTCTCAGTGAAAAACTGCCAGACCTTTGAGCACCTCGACCTCTGTAGGGTGGCATGGCGCGAGGGGGCGCTTTGGGAAACAGTTGGTGGATTATTCGGTCTGGCCCTGCCTCTACCCCTGGCCACCGCACTGGCTCTTCCAACCTGCCCTGCTGCTGCACTTGCCTCCCCCTCTGAGGACCTGTCCTCAGTAGGCGTAGCAAACCAGGTGGGGTCAGTCACCTCATCGTCCTGCTGCTCTTCCTCTGAATCCTCTGTGCGCTCCTCCCTCGGACTTACTCCAATTACTACTACCTGAGTGATAGACAACTGTGTCTCATCGTCATCGTCCTCCTCACCCACTGAAAGCTCTTGAGACAGTTGCCGGAAGTCCCCAGCCTCATCCCCCGGACCCTGGGAACTTTCCAAAGGTTGGGCATCGGTCACGACAAACTCCTCCGGTGGGAGAGGAACCATTGCTGCCCATTCTGGGTAGGGGCCCGAGAACAGTTCCTGGGAGTCTGCCTGCTCCTCAGAATGTGTCATTGTAATGGAGTGAGGAGGCTGGGAGGAAGGAGGAGCAGCAGCCAGAGGATTCAGAGTTGCAGCAGTGGACGGCACAGAACTCTGGGTGGTCGATAGATTGCTGGATGCACTTTCTGCCATCCACGACAGGACCTGCTCACACTGCTCATTTTCTAATAAAGGTCTACCGCGTGGACCCATTAATTGTGAGATTAATCTTGGGACGCCAGAAACGTGCCTCTCTCCTAATCCCGCAGCAGTCGGCTGCGATACACCTGGATCAGGAGCTCGGCCTGTGCCCACACCCTGACTTGGGCCTCCGCGTCCTCGCCTGCGTCCACGTCCTCTAGGCCTACCCCTACCCCTCAGCATGGTGTATTACCAGTAGTGCAGAAACAGAACGCTGTAATTAAATGTGCTGCTTATTGGCCTGTGGTTGGAGGCTGACTTAGCTTATGGAACGCACAGCAGAGCCAGGAAAGAATTTTGCGCAAGCCTGCTGTAACACTTAGCTGGCTGCATATTAATTAGGACTACTACCCCCAGCAGAGACGCAGTACACTAGGGACGGTCACAGGCAGCCCAAATAGATTTTTTTGTCCCAAATTTTTTTGGAAACGCCCACTGCCTATATAGACAGTATATGTCTTTCACCTTTTTCACTGTCCCTGCCTCAGCACTACTGGCCCTATACTATGTAAAATTACTGCAGACTGTTTCCCTCTGGACAAGATGACAGCGGTGATGTAACGGGCAACGCAGAGCCAGGAAAGAATTTTGCGCAAGCCTGCTGTAACATTTAGCTGGCTGCGTATTAATTAGGACTACTACCCCCAGCAGAGACGCAGTACACTCAGGACGGTCACAGGCAGCCCAAATAGATTTTTTTGTCCCAAATTTTTTTGGAAAGGCCCACTGCCTATATAGACAGTATATGTCTTTCACCTTTTTCACTGTCCCTGCCTCAGCACTACTGGCCCTATACTATGTAAAATTACTGCAGACTGAGGACGCAATGCTCTGCACAGCCGATATACAAAAAAAAAAAAATGTGCAACACTGCAAAAAGCAGCCTCAACAGTACTGCACACAGTCAGATGTGGCCCTAAGAAGAACCGTTGGGGTTCTTGAAGCCTAAAATCACTCCTAACACTGTCCCTATAGCAGCTCCAGCATCAGCAGCACTTTCCCTGAGCTATGTCAGAATGCATCTGTGGCGAGCCGCGGGAGGGGCCGATTTATATACTCGGGTGACACCTGATCTCGCCAGCCACTCACTGCAGGGGGGTGGTATAGGGCTTGAACGTCGCAGGGGGAAGTTGTAATGCCTTCCCTGTCTTTCTATTGGCCAGAAAAGCACGCTAACATCTCAGAGATGAAAGTGAAAGTAACTCGAACATCGCGTGGTACTCGTCTCTAGTAACGAGCATCTTGAACACGCTAATACTCGAACGAGTATCAAGCTCGGACGAGTACGTTCGTTCATCTCTATTCAATATCACTAATGTATTATTTATAAATTCTGCATTTAATTACATAAATAACATACTCTGATCTACATGTATATCTATCCCTGATTTTATATTCCTTACCATTATACGGATGTCTAAAACTGTAACCCATAAGCATATAGTCACAATTTTGACAACCAAAGCAGGCAAAATTACCCAGCTTGGTAGGAGCTAGTGGAGATTGGTTTGAAAGCCGTTTTGAAACCACATCTGATTTCACTAAATTATCTCTAAAATTCCTACTAAATCTATATGACATTATGGATGGTAAGGAAAGTTCTGGTATGGATGGAAGACCAGCACATAAAATAAGCCATACTGATCTAATGATCTGCACTATGCGACCACTAATGTTGTGGAAGGTTGATCCAAAAGGTCCTCTTTGTATCGATTTCTCCTTTTTAACTACCAATGTATTACATCTATTCACCTCCATTAATTTAGATTTATATACATCAAACAATTTTTTTAGGTAGCCTCTCGACTAAATATTTTTTACACATCTCATCCATCCTATCCCCCACTAAATAAGCATCTGATAATATTCTTCTCACCCTTAATAGCTGACTCCATGGCAATAAATCTATCATTTAGAATTATAGAGTGGGAGGGGACCTCCAGGGTCTTCGGCTCCAACCCCCTGCGCAATGCGGGATCACTAAATCACCCCAGACAGATTTTTGTGCAGCCCATATTTGGGGACTTGCATTGAAGGAGAATTTACTACCTCCTGTTGCAACCAGTTCCACTCATTGATCACCCTCCCTTTTAGTTTCTTCCCATTGCTTCTAAGTCTTTCCTAGTGCAAATGAAAATACGGTTGATTCCCCTGCACCATGACAGCCCTTCAGATATTTGTAAGCAGCTATGAAATCTCATTTCCCCTTAGCCTAATTACTCCTATTCTGTATGTGCTTTTTTCATTTTTCTTTCCTAGGTATAGGACTTTGCATTTCTCCCTGTTGAATACCATTCTGTTAGTCGTGGCAGATTGTCTAGATCTTTTTGAATCCTCTCTTTCTTTTCTAGTGTTAGCTATTCCTCCTAGCTATGTCATCAGCTAATTTGATCAGTTTCAAGTCATCTAGACCATCTATAAAAATGTTGAACAACACTGGGCCTAGGACAGAACTTTGTGGTAGTCCATTTGAGACATTCTTCCAATTGGATCTGCAGTCATTTATGACCACTCTTTAAATATGATCACTAAGCCAGTTGTGAATCCACCTAACAGTTGGCTTGTCAATCCCATATTTGGTCATTTTTTCAATAAGGATGCCATGTGATACCTTGTTAAATGTTTTGCTGAAGTCAAGATATACTATATCTACAGCATTTCCATGTTCAACCCATTCAGTGATTCTGTCTTAGAACAAAATTAGAATAAAATATTCCATGATCACTATGTCACACTTTTTTATATCTTAACCATCTGATGTAGTAAGAGTTCATCCATATTTTCTGCTTATCTAGGTGGCTTATAGTAAATACCTACAATGGTGTCCTTTCTGCTGTTCTCTCCTTGTATTCCTACCAAAACAGTTTCAACAGAACTACCATTCTCTGAAGCTTGAATCTCTCTGGAGACTTATAATTTCTTAACATACAATGCAACACATCCTTCCTTTTTATTAATTCTCTTTCTTCTTGATTCCCATACTCTGTACATTTTTCTAGAAACATAGTTTGTGATCGGTATCTCTTGATCCTCTACTTTCCTTAAGAAATTTTTGTTTTTGTTCTTTCTTTCCGCTTCTAATAGCAAGATTTATATTCATTAGTTATACACTATATGGACAAAAGTATTTGGACACTGCATGTTTTTCAGGAAACGTGCTTTATTATTCTATTTAGCAACGTGTAGGTCCACCTTTTGCTTGTATTACAGCAGCAACACATTGAGGCATACTTTCCACAAGTTCTCTGTAAGTCGGGCAGGAATAGCTCACCAAGTGCAAGGCTGTGAGAAGAGATTGTTGTGAGGATGGGCATGGGTGGCGGTGTTGTACCTGTCACTCCAGTTCGTCCCATAAGTGCTCGATCGGATGAATGAGTAGTTATTACAAAATGAGCAGCTTTTTATTTTACCCATGCTATTCCCAGCATACGGTTCAGCAAACTCAGTATTTGCATATTTGCTGATTTTCTAAAGTGACCAAATACTTTTGTTCGTATAGTGTATATTTTTACCTGGCCTTTTACTTCCCCTCCCATATTATTCTAGTTTAAAGCTCTCTTGAGGAGTGTGGCAAGGCGCCTGCCAAATTTATGCTTTCCTGTCTTTGTAAAATGCAACTCAATTCTGGCAATGAGTCTATCATCTATCATCTAGATAATTCACTCCATGGTCTAGAAATCCAAATCTCTGCTGATGGCACCACTGACGTAGCCAGTTGTTCACCTCTAGAATTCTGTTCTATCTCCTTATTCCATGGCCATTCACTGAGAGAATGGATGAGAAGACTACCTGCACTCCCAGTTCATTCACTTCCCTGCCAAGGTCTTCAAAGGTTGTGCAGAGTCATTTGTCTCTATATGTATTAGTAGGAATGGGTAGTGTTCTATAGAACTGAAGAGTCTTCATAACTAGAGATGAGCGAGTGTACTCGGATAAGCACTACTCGCTCGAGTAATTGGCTTTATCCGAGTATCGCTGTGCTCGGGGCTAAAGATTCGGGTGCCGCTGCGGCTGACAGGTGAGTCGCAGCGGGGAGCAGGGGAGAGCGGGCGGGAGAGAGGGAGAGAAAGATCTTACCTCCGTTCCTCCCCGCTCTCCCTTGCAGCTCCCCGCTCCGTGCCGGCACCCGAATCTTTAGCCCCGAGCACAGCGATACTCGGATAAAGCCAATTACTCGAGCGAGTAGTGCTTATCCGAGTACGCTCGCTCATCTCTATTCATAACCTATAAGGTAATATGAAAAAAAAAGGTTTGGTACCATGTTAACCAATAAAATGTGATTGTTCTCAGTAAAAGAAATCAAGTAATCTTGTAGATTTGATACCTTTTATTGGCTAACAAAAATACATGATGTTACAGCAAGCTTTCGGGTTCTTATCGACCCTTCGTCACGCTAAAATTAAACTGGTTTGGATGGCACACAATTATAACATACAAATGCAGAGGGGAGGGGGAGACACCCCTCTTGATCTAAATAAATGCTCACACACGAAATTTTGAGACTCAAAATAACACCAATCTGAGCAAAGAGACAGATGCTTAATCAGTCCACTGAGCTGCGGAATGTGACAGATTTTTGATGTCTCTTATCTCTACTTGAACTGCAAATGGAAGGAGCTGGTAACACTGGCTCTGCAGCACCACCTATTGGAATGCAACATTCTTTTAATCAATTTCTGAACTTTTATGAAAAAGCAAAAAAGAAAAAACAGACAATGATTGGGGAAATGACACCTGTCTTGACCTCCTTCAGACCTTTCATATTCTCCACTTATGCAAGAATCCCGGGATGAGGTTCATTCCATTCTGTAGGGTATCAAACATAGCCGTAAACTTATACTCCCAAATTCTTCTGTGATGCTGTGATTTGAAGTTGCCTTTCAGTTTGATAACCCTCATCTGCTCTTTGGTATGTGCATTACCATAAAAATGTTTTGCCAGAGGTAATTCCGTCTTTTCCTTTCCAATTGAGTGGCGATGAGATTTCATCCTGGCTCTCAGTTTTTGACCTTTTTTCCTGATATAAAGCTCCCCAACAGGACATTTACTGCAGTGGATCAGGTATACAACATTGGACATGGAACATGTGAATGTTCCAGGGATCTTATAGTCCTGCTGTGTGTTGGGGATCCATATGCTGCCCTCAGTCAGTACATGTGAGCAGGTCTTGCAGCTTCTTACATTACAGGGACAAGTTGCTTTTTGTGTGTCTGAGGGCAATACACTCCTGACTATAAAGTTCCTCAAATTAGGAGGTTGCCTGTAACACAGAAGGAGAGGATCTGGGAATATATTTTTCAGATTGTTATCCTTGTGTAGGGTGTGATGCAGTTTCTTTGCAGTCTTCCTTAGTACCTCTAGCTGTGAATTGTAGGTCCCTACTAGAGGTAAATGACAGTTTTCTTCTTTCTCCTTGTATTGGAGTAGTGGATTTCTGGGTATCCTGGTGGCTCTGGTAATTTGGTCATCAATTGAGGTGGGATGGTAGCCCTGATTTAAAAATGTCTTTTTGTGTAAATGTTCCTCTCTGTCTGTTGGTTTGGAGCAGATTACGCTAGGTTGAAGCAGCCTGATTAGTACAAGGGTGGGGATGAAGATTGGACGCTGATTAAACATGAAATTTTGTCACATCTCTATTTATTGCCATAGAAACTATTTAACCCCTCTTGAGCAGCCCCTAACACTTGTACCCTTGTATCAGTAAGCATGGCTGTTTTACAGTGATTTTGTATCTATTTAATCCCTTTTCTCAAAACAAAATGTGCTGGCAGCCGTTTGCACAGTTGGGTTTGTGTTTAAACACATGCTGCGCTCTGCAAACAACCTGTGCAGGTCCTTTTACGTTAAAATGAAGATGATTAAGTGTTAATGGCCATTAAAACTTTATGCAAATAGATCGCTAAATCTTTCAATCTTTCAGCCAATTGAAAGATTATCTTTACCATAAAGAAGAAAAATTGGCTCTAACTAGTTTGCATGTACTGTACATTCTATATGCACATTTGATCCTCAGATAAGGAACTAATAACTAAACAAATATTTAAAAAGTATCAATTTTGTCCCTTAGAATATTTATTTGAGTCCATAAGTATTGGACAGTGACATATTTTTCAGAATTTAGCTTCTTCACCTCACGCACTGGATTTTATACAAAGCCATCAATATGTGACTGAAGTGTAGCCTTTCAGTTTTAATTCTGGGATTTAACAAAAATATTGCATTAGCCAGTTATGAGTTACAGACATTTTCTAAATAATCCCTCCATATTCACAAGTTCAAAAGTAATAAGATAGTTGATTAATAAGCAGTTTAATACTCGGGTGTAATTTATTCCCTCATTATTACATGACAATTTGAGAAGGCAAACCGTCTGGAGTTGATTCGAGAATTGAATTTGCATTAGGTAGCTATTCATGTGAACTTTCAACATGTGTCCCAAAGAAGTGACGTGCAAGTAATGGAGGCCATCAATAGGCTGAAAAAAACTAACAAACTGAGACTTTACGAGTGGCCAAAACAACAATTTGGTAAATTATTATCAAAAAAGAAAAGCACTGGTGAACTTAGCAACTCAAAAAGGCTTGGAAGAACAAGGAAGACAAAATACTTAATCACAGAATGAATTCCTTGGTAAAGAAAAACCCCTTCACAACATCTAGTCAAATCAAGAATACTCTCAAGGAGGTATATATATCAGTGTCAAAGTCGACATTAAAAAGACACCTTCATAAATGTGAATTCTCAGGGATTATCTTAAAATGCACACCACTGGTAGCACTCAAGAACAGAAAGGCCGGATAAAACTTTGCTAGAAAACATCTCAAAAAATGCGCAGTTCTTGAATAAGATTTTCTGGACAGATGAAACCTAGATTACTGATACAAAAATGATGGAATGTTGCATACTTCTCCAGATTCCTGTGTGGTTCTGTTAGTCTTCTTTGACACACTTTACTGCAGCAGAGCAATGGTTATCTCTTTGGTTTATAAGCTCTGTTGCTTCACATATTTTCTAAGTTTGTTAGCTGAGATATATACTTTCAGTCAGACCTTTAACTCACTGTCTTAAGATAAAGGTATTTATTCTTGTAGATCCTGTGTTTGTTTTACACTACACCTTTGCTACTGTACTTGGTGTTGACCTAGGCTATTGTTCTGATGCTCCCCTTGGTATACTTTTGAATTGACATTTGGCACTTGTATTTTTTTCTCTGGTATTGACTTTGGGTTGCTCTTGACATTGCTTTCTCTGAACATTTCACTTAAGTATTCGACTTGAAATATTTGTTCTCTGGTATTCACTAGACAACATTGTGTAACATGAGAAGAGAAGCTTAAGAAAAAAGAAATTAACCCTTTCCAATCCACTGTCTGATGTCTGAAGACATTCTGATTGAAGGCTGTACAGCTTCGATGTTGAAAGACGTCCGGCAGGGTATTCTTACTGTATATTACTGGTCGCTCTGTTGTCGGGGGCCTCTCCAGAATGTCCCATACCGCAGTACTGGCTCTAGCCAGCAGATGGCACCATAGTATAATGGCAGAAAGAGAAAGAACCCTAGGAAACGCTGAATCCAAAATTGGATTGCAAAGGGTTAAGGACTGATGTTCCAAAGCACACCACATCAACTGTCAGATATGGTGGATGCAGCTTTGTGATATGACAATTTATGTCTAAGGCCAGCTGCACACAACAGGGTCAGATTCCGTAAGCAGGAGCCCACATCAGAATCCGACCCTGTGCCCAGCCAGCGTCCGCGTGTACCTGCTTTCTGCTTTTGCCAGCCGTACTGCGGATGGTCCACATGGCGAGCCATCAGACATGCGCAGTACAGTTTTTTTTTTAATTCTGGCTTTTCCCGCGTTATTGCTAGGCGATGATACGGAATCCGCAACCTTTTCGCAATGTCATTGCGGATGGCCCATTGCGGAAGGCACAGAAATGGAGCAGCGCTGCGATTTCTCCTCTGTGAGCGGAAAATCACAGTTTATTTCCGCTCGTGTAGAGGAAAAGATGTTTTGCCATAGCATGCTATGACCAGTATTTGCTGCAGAATCCGGAGGCGGACGCCCACTCCAGATTTTACAATGCAAAACCACCCATGTGCAGGCAGACTTTGGCAAAGAAATAGGATATTGTTTTATGGCTGATTCAACACGCTTTTCACTTGCTGAAGACACAACTGAAAGCAGCAATAAAGGCCTAGTAAAACATCTCAAGGTAGGAAGCTCAACATTTGGTGATGTCCTTGTGTCCCAGATGTTAGGCAGTCTAACTGCAAAAGTATTTCTATCCAAGTATTGCAAATCTATATACTTATAATTATGTAAGTTTGTTCAATGACTTTTGAGCCTGTGAAAATGGAAGAACTATAAATGATGGCTGTAATTACTGAATGGTTAATCCAATATTCTTATTAGACCCTTTGGTTAAAGCTGAAAATTACAATTCTATTGCATATCAATAGCTTTGTTTCAAATCCATCGTGGGGGCGTACACGGGCTAAATGATGAGAATTGTGTCACTGTCCAAATACTTCTGGACCCAACTATATTTCAGTGGCCATGGTTCTAGGTCCTCCTTTGTTGGTTTAGAAAGAGCAAACCTACCAAAAGAGAATGCACAATATAGTAATTCAAGATCTATTATTAAGCATGGTTTATCTAATTCTGCATTATAATAACAACCAATCAAGAATCCTAAAATGTTCACATATATAATGTTTCTTTGTGGGCAACAAATGTTTTTTTTATTTGTGTATACTATGTGCACTCACATTTTATAGAGTCTGGTCCACAATACAGTAGTAGTGTGAATTCAAACATGGATTTCTATGAAGAAAAAAATATATATATATATATATAATTAGTTAATTAATGTGTATGTATAAACATATATTACGGTTAATAATTGAGATAATGTACAGCACAGTATGAAAAAAAGACTTCAGTATTGCATCTATCACAATGTAGCTTGCCCTTGATGTATTATGCATGTATGCATGCGTATTAAGAAAATCTAAAGCTGAACAATAGCCTTTTACATGACAGTTTGGTACTTCATATTAAACTTTCTGTGTAAATGATAGTATTGTTCAACACAATGAGTTATACATCGGGTAACTGAGCAAAGACAATAAGCTCTGATTCCACCATGATAAGGTCATCTTATTAGGCAAGATCCCATGTCAAATTATTTCCATCCTTACATGCAAAGCACGAACTGACTTTAAATGTTAAATGGATTATTAATCACCTTAGGATCTCTTAAAGAAAAAACAAAAGCAGCAAATTATTTTATATGTATACGGACATAAAGTTGTTAAAAATATTTCCATGTCATTGACTAGCATGCTTTATCTTTTTTATCTCAGTGTAGATGACTACACTTCAGGCCTCAGGTCCATGGGTATTTTTTCACTGCATATTACACATACTACTCATGTAATACACGGCTGCGTGATACACGGTGAATGGGGATCCATGTAAATGAGCATGTAGATATGCACAGGAAATAGATCACAGCATGCCCTGTTGCTCGGCGTACCACGCAGAGTGAGCCCTATGCTTTTCTTTGGACGGCGTATGCAATGCTGTCCATATGCAATACATTGCCCATGGGCGGCTATTCATATGCAACCCCACCCCGCTATAAAACAGAGCAGGGAATTTAAAAAAAGAGTCACACTGCGCATGACCGTGTGCGTGAGATATGCGGGCATGTGTAGTACACTAATTGCCCATACGCAGTCTCTGCCAGCTTTCTGCCGGCAGTTCCAGCATCACAAACACTGATAAAACGATGCGAGGGACACATATTTTTTTACCAGTATGCCCATGGCCTTAGTAGTTTTGCTTGAGGTTGTGCAGTAGATCTGTATGGGAACTTCCAGAGAGTCCTACCACAAAGCTGTTGGAGACCAAAGCATTGAAAGTGCTTGATTGATGTAAGGGGGCCACCTGGTCAGCACATTACCTCTGCTCTAGATTTCTCATATTCTCATATCCTCCACTGATGCAAAAAGCCCCTCCAAAATTCATTCGATTTTTGAGAGTACCAAAGATGGTTATAAACGTGTATTCCCAAATTCTTCGGTGACATTGGGATTTGAAATTGCCTTAAAGTATAATAACGTTCATATGCTGTATGTTGTGTCCATGACTAGCAAAATGCTTCACCACAGATAATTCTGTCTTTCTCTCTTTAAGTGTGTTGCGGTGAGATCTCATCCTGGCTTTCAGTTTTTATCCAACAGGACATTTACTGCACAGGATCAGGTACACAACATTGGACGTGGAACATGTGACTGTTCCAAGGATCTTATAGTCCTACTGTGTGTTGGGGATCCATATCCTGTCCGTGGTCAGTACATGAGAGCAGGTCTTGCAGCTTCTTACATTGCAGGGATAAGTTCCTTTTTGTGTATCAGAGGGCAATGCACTTCTGAGTATAAAGTTCCTCAAATGTGGAGGCTGCCTGTAACACAGAAGGGGAGGGTCCAGGAGTACGGTTTACAGATGGTCATCCTTGTGTAGGGTATGATGGAGTTTCTTTGCGGATTTTCTTAATACCTCTAGTTGTGAATTGTAGGTCACTACTAGAGGTAAATGACTGTTTTCTTCTTTCTCTGTGTATTGGAGTAGTTGATTTCTGGGTATCTGGTGATTTAGTCATCAATTGAGGTGAGATGGTAGCCCTGATTTAAAAATGTCCTTTTAAGATGGTATAGATGTTCCTCTCTGTCTGTTGGGTTGGAGCAGATCCAGTTGTATCTGGTGGCCTGGCTGTAGACGATGTACTTTTTGTTGTGTTTAGGATGGGACTGTCCCATCTGAGGTATGTGGGCTGATCAATCGGTTGTCGGTACAGGGATGTCTGTACTGAGTTGTTTAAAATTTTTATGGTGGTGTCCAAAAAGTTGATTTCTGTATACAGGTAGCTTAATGTCAGGTTTATGCCAAGGTGGAATGAGTTTAATATCTCGTGGAATTTTACTAGTTCTTGTTCGGTATAGGTCCAGATGATTATGATGTCATCAATGTAGCAGAAGTTGGCCAATGATTTACTGGAGAAGGAGTCCAGAAAGTCACTCTCCAGTTTTGCCACTAAAAGGTTGGTATATTGCGGTGCCATTTTACCGCCCAAGGTGGTTCCGGTGAGTTGCAAGAATATCTCTAGATGTGTATCACAAAAATTGTCTCCCTTCCCCGTGCCAACCCCGACCCAGCTCTCCTTCACTGCCTCCACTGTGTCAGGGTTTTATGTAAACAGCTAAGTAGGCTGTTTTATGCGGTTTCCATCAATCTCTTGAAAGTTTTGGGGAGTTTTTTCAACAGTGTAGATGAAATTTAGTGAAGCGGCATAGCTAATTTTGCTATGCTGCTTCTGTTACTCCCTTTAACTTCCATGAACTTTAAGGGTGGAATTGCCAATTCAGGTGTTTCCCTAATCCTGACCACAGGTGGCCGTGTCATACAGATGGGTATTCCCATCTCAGCCATGATTGGTAGAGATGGGAATACCCATTTAAGGAGGGCTCATTGTGAAACTTCCTTCTTGGGTGCCAAAAAAAGCTTGCTCCGATTAGGATGGATTGCAAAAGTGTGTGATCGTGGGGATTACATGAAAATTACCAAGGAAGAAAGGTGCATGGTTTGTAACCTTAGGTAAATTCAATTCTAATATTTTTAACAATACTTTTGAAAGACTTTTCTTTTTCCTTATTACGAAACATGACTCAGTACTACATGTTCTATGTGCCTGTTGCTCTTGTGCTAAAAAAGAAGCCCAGAGACAATAATTAGATACTTCAGCAGACAAAATAACTGGTATTGACACATTTTGTAACTCTTATTATATGCCTCTTTTTAGTCATGGTTTAAAATGAGAACAGCAACATCTGCATAAAATTTGCATGGGTTTCTTCTCATATCCTAAAAACATGGATTAAAATGGGTATTCTAGTTACTTGATGTTTTGTCCAGCTTTCACCCACTGGATAGTTGGAAACAAATATATTTCTTGAGACCTGTTGGCTGGGACCCTGACCAATTGCCAGAACAAGGATCCTGAAGTTCCCCTAGTGAATGAAGTGATGGCTGCGTATGTGCACTGCTACTCCATGGCTTAGCTGTCTCTGGTAGTTCCATTGAAATGGAGAGAGCAGCAGCATGCATGTGCAGCCACTGCTCCAATCAATCTGAGAACTTAATGAACTTCAGTATGGCGATCTGTCAGTGCTCCAGCAGTCAGATTCCAAGAAATGTATCAGTTTTCACTTATCCAGTCGATGAGTGAAAGCTTAATAAAGAATTAAATAATGAGAATACCTCTCTAATTGATGCACAAAATCCACCTCAGGTGGCAGCACACAGATTAGGCTCAGTAGCTAAGGCATTGACATGAATATCAGTTGTGCAATATTAAAAAAATTCTGAAAATATGACCTGTTGGGGTGCCTTGAGAACTGGAGTTAGGAAACACTGTTCTGGGTCAACATTGCAGGAGACTTGGTTGAGTTAGGCCTCCCTTACACAGGCATTTTTCTACAGCGTTTAGCTCTGCGCTAAACGCTGTACATTGCACCCATTCATTTCAATGGGGCTGCTCACACAAGGCTAAAAACGTTGTGTCTTCAACACTGCGCTTTGACAGCATTCCATGTGCTATCTCTGGGCATTTTCAGTCCTGCTTCGTCCATTGAAATGAATGAACAGCGGTTTCAGCACTGCTGAAAACGCGGCAAAATTTAGTGCCGCGTTTTGGGCAGCGTTAACCGCCCGCCAATTTTCGGGGAGAGGGCTTGCAATATAAGCCCTACCCCAAAAAACAGTCCTAGCTACACAAGATAGAAAAAAAATCAATACTCACCTAGCCGCTGCTGCTGCTCCGGGCTTCCCCATGCACTGACAAATCTATTGCCGTAGGCCAGGTTTGAGAACCCCACCTCCAGCAATAGATTGCTGTGATTGGTTCTCGGCGCTGGCTCGATGTCCAATCACAGTCCTTCATTGCCTGTCTCAGCCAATCAGAGCTTGCAGTAAACATTGAAAAACGCTGCATTTCTGCAAATGCCTGTGTGGGAGGCCTTAGTCTGCTTTCGCATCTATGCCTGGAAGTTGAATCTTACTGCTCTATTCAGGGAGCAGCAAAGGAGAATCCCCTGGCCGAACAGGTCCATTTTATGACGGAACCAAACAGCGCAGAACAGACCTCATTGACTATGATGCGGACTGTTCGGTTTATACTTAGCTGCTTGGCATTTAACCAGAAGAATAAAAACAAAATAGAGGTTCCAGCGCAGATTTGATCCCAGCGTAAGGCCACCTGCAGACGGGCGGAAATTCCGCGGTGGGATTTCCCACGGGATTTCTGCCCCTAGAAGCCTGCATAGGATTGCGTTAACAAACGCAATGCTATGCAGACGGCCGCAGTTTGCCCGCGTGAAATCTCGCGCGGCAAACAAACTATGGCATGCCCTATTCAAGCCCCGCACAGAAACTTCACTCACCGTCCACCGGCTACGCTCTGCGCATGCGCCGGCTGCCCGGCAGCCGGCACATGAAAGAGCCGGGGCCACGGGAGAGGTGAGTGCCCGCGCTGCTCTCTGCAGGGGCTCGAGTCGGGTCCCGCTGCGAGGATTCTCGCAGCTGGATCCGACCCGGCCATCTGCAGGCGGCCTTAGATTGGTTTACGTTTATTTTCAACCTCACTATATTACAAAGATGCTACATTTTACATATGCTGACTGTGAAGCCAATGGTAATCAAAGGTGAAGTTTGAATACACCGTATTTCATTTATGAAAGACACCACCTGAAAAAGAAACGTACAGATATAATGCTCACCCAGAAAGATGAAAAATATTGCAACTTGCAAATGTCAAAATAATTGCATATATCTGTAGATATACTGTAGATTTGGGATCCAGGATATTTGCTTGTTTTGCTTCCTTCTATAAAAGCCATATTAATACCGAATTTTAAAGAATGTATTGTCAGTTCTTCTACGTACCCAAATTAGACATAAAGCATGCATTGTCTCATAAGCTGGAGGAGAGCGAAGTCTTCATAGTCACCCTAGTAGTTATGATGTGTATCCTGTTTATGTTGTCTTAGTAGACCAGGCAGTCTTGAGGGAATGCTGCAGTGACCTGTTATTTCATGCTACTAGAACTTAGTGTTTCACATGCTGCTAAATCAGTATCTTTGTTTTTGCAGACATCTGTCTCAAGTATCTTAGTAACAATTTTAGCTGTGTGTTTCCTTTCTCCTTAGTCCTGTATTAGATGAGATATATACAGGAACCATATTCTCTAATTTTCTGGATGAAGACTCAAATCAAATGAAGGGTGATGAGTGAATCCACTATAATCCAGTTCTCTCATTACAAATTTCTGTTTTTCTCTTATTTTCCTGAAGAAATTTTTGAAAACTACATAACAAACGGAAATGAAACATGAATCTGTGAGCAGTCTTAAGGCCCATTTAGACACGATTATCGCTCAAAATTTACTAAGAAGCCATCTTTTGAGTGATAGTCATTGAGTGGAAATGTGCCCATCTTTCACTTTTCTGCCAAACGATGGATTTCAGTTCGGCATGAAATCCATCGTTCGGCAGAGGAGCTGATAAGATGGACCGCAACCTGTGCTCTGCCTGGGGAGAGCTGATAACATTGTCTCAGCTGTCAGCCCCATGGCAGAACAAAGAGAATGTATTTAGAGAACAGCGGGTGGTCTGTTCCCTGATTACAGCTCCTGAAGGCTCACATGCTAGTAATTGGTACTAATAGGCATTAGTACCAAGTAGTAGTTTATGCAAAAATGATTACTCAAAAGCCATATTTTGAGTGATCATCTTTGTGTGTAAATACACCTTTAGTCTTTTTGCATCATGGCTTACGTTTTTAATGACTTAGAATGGAGTCCATTGAATTTCATCATGGTGTCCATCGTTTTGCCAGAAAAATTGTAAAACCTCTGACAAAAATGTGCACACAGCCTTAAATTTGTGATATTACAATTGAAATTCCTTCCTAAATTCAGGAATAGGAGGCATATAAAATATATTTGGCAATGTGAGGTGTAGCCCTCATCATTTGCTGTTGTCCAAATTGGAAATAGCGCATCAACTATCTATAGTACATAAAACAACCTTGCCAAGGATCGGACGGCTTTCATTGACTTCAATGGAAGCCGTCCGCGCGGGATCTGCAGAAAAATGGAGCATGTTTCGATTTTCTCCCGCAGTGTGCAATCGAAACATCAGGAGAAAATGGCATCCGCATGCTTTTAAATCATTTGCGGATGCTAATACATCCCTATGGGCAGCTTTGATTTGCGGATCTCCCGCGGGTGATCCGCACAGGTTCTGCAAATCAAAGCCACAAGTGGACATCAGGCCTAAAGGTTAATGAATAATGCATGAATTTATTAATCTTATAAGTAAGCAATTATCTATAACCAAATTTAGTTATGTCTTAACCTCTAGACTTATCTTTTCTTCAGCACTTAAGCTCAAACCAGTCTAGTAAAGTTCATTGTAGAGGCTGTTCCTCTTTTAGATTGATTTTACAAGTCTAAGCAAAATTGTAATGACCCTAACGAATAATGTACTTAAAACAATCGATCACTCTTAAGGCCCATTTAGACACAATGATTATCGCTTAAAAGATGTCGCTCAAGCGACTTTTGAGCGATAATAGTTGTGTCATTTACAGCGCAAAATGATCGCTCAAGATGAGCGATCACCTTGCACAGCCAGCGGAGGATGCAGAAGACAAGCGGGGTGTCCCTGCTTGTCTTCTGCAAACAGCTGTTCCCAGCTCTGAACGCCTGGCTGTTATACAGTCGAACGCTCTGTGCCAGGTATGGAGAACAGAGCTGGACTGCTCTGTTCTTCATACCCAGCGTGTCATCAGTGCATGACATACAGCTGAGACTATAGTTTCAGCTGTATCCCGCTGTGAATCCCTCATAAGACTCATCGTTGTCTTTCAACATGCTGAAAGACAACTATTAGCAACGGCATAACGAAAACTGCACGATGTAAGTGCAGTTACACACAACGATTATTGCTCAAAAGACGGATTTTGAGCGAATTTTGAGCGATAATCGTTGTGTCTAAATGGGCCTATACAGGGTCAATGAACGGTTTTACCCCATAGTTAAGTTTAATTAGATATTATACTGTTTTATCTATATTTTTGCATAGAGTTTTGAATGATGCCTGCATATTTTCCTGGTGTTTTGTTTTTAGTACTGTGTTTTAGTCTTGAATCCAGCTAAATTGAGAAAACTCAATGTTTGTAGGACTTTTCACCCTATAGCAAACATCTGGATACAGCAATTTTTTGATGTGGCTGCATCAAAACTGACAAAAGTCATAAGCCTGATATCTCACAATGTAGAACCTTTCTACATGCTAATATAGTGTCTCATCATACTAAAAAATACTCAGTGATAACCAAAAAAATTGCAGAAATGAGGAGAATTTTGTTATATGTACTTTTAAAATGCAGCCATCTGCTATTTTCATTTAATATC